>NC_137330.1:36038335-36673007 GCF_965287045.1 Carcharhinus amblyrhynchos | reverse complement strand
GTACCTGAACAGGCGCTGGAGTGTGGCGACAAGGGGATTTTCAGAGTAACTTCATTGCATTGTTAATGTAAGCCACTTGTGACTAATAAATAGGTTTCAATGTAGTAGCGAGAGCAGGAATAGGAAGATAGACCAGATGAATGTGTGACTGGAGAGATGGTGTTTGAGGGAGGAATTTGGATTCCTGAAGAATTGGAACCAAATCTAGGGAAGATGGAATCTGTACAAACTGGTTTGCACTCCAATAGGACCAGGACCAGGATCAATATCTTCATTGGTCTTTACTAGTGCTGCTGAGGGAGGGTTTAAACCTGAGTGGGAGAAACACGAGTGTGAAACAAAGATAGAAAAAGTCAGCAGAAGTAGAAGGCAGAGGGAACAAAGGCTAGCAGCAAATAGGGCCATAGTACACAAAGCTGTGAAATAAATGTTACAAAGATGCATCAAAAGTCATTGTACCTCAATGCATGGAGCACTTGCAATAAGAAAGACAAATGGATATGACATGGTGCAATTTTGGAGACACAGCTTCAGGGTGACCAAGACTGGGAATTGAATATCTAGATGTAGAAATGGCAGGGAAAAAGGAAAAAGAGGGAAAATAGGCCTTCTTAGGGACAAAGGAGGGGAACTGTGCGTTGAGTCTGAGGGAATGGGGGAGATCCTGAATGAATACTTTGCGTCGGTATTCACGAAGGGGAGGGGCTTGGTGTCTTGTAATGTCTTGGAGGGAGCTGTAGACCAGTTGAAAGAAATATCCATTACGAGGGAGGAAGTGTTGGGGTTTTTAGGTAGCATAAAAACTGATAAAGCTCTGGGGCCTAATGGCATTTATCCCAGGCTGCTTAGGGAGGTGAGAGATGAAATTGCTGGGCCTCTGACGCAAATCTTTGTCTCTTCTTTGGACACAGGTGAGGTCCCAGAGGACTGGAGGATAGCTAATGTGGTACCGCTGTTTAAAAAGGGCAGTAGGGATAACCCTGGTAATTATAGGCCGGTGAGTTTGACATTGGTTGTAGGAAAGTTGTTGGAAAAAATTCTTAGGGATAGGATGTATAAGCATTTAGAGCGTTGTGATCTGATTAGGGATACGCAGCATGGCTTTGTTCAGGGGAGGTCTTGCCTTACGAATCTGGTAGACTTTTTTGAGGAGGTGACAAAAACGGTTGACGAGGGACGAGCCGTTGATGTCATCTATATGGATTCCAGTAAGGCGTTTGACAAAGTCCCTCATGGTAGGCTGGTAGAAAAGGTTAAGGCACATGGGATACAGGGACAGGTATCTGGATGGATTGAAAACTGGCTAGGCAACAGGAGACAGAGAGTAGTAGTGGAAGGGTCCTTCTCTAGCTGGAGGTCTGTCACCAGTGGTGTGCCGCAGGGCTCAGTACTGGGACCTCTTCTCTTCGTAATATATATAAATGACTTGGAAGAGAGCGTACGTGGTGTGATCAGCAAGTTTGCAGATGACACCAAGATGGCAGGATTGGCGGATAGCGAGGATTGTCAGGTGACACAGCAGGATATAGATAGGCTGGTATATTGGGCAGATATATAGGCAGATGGAATTTAATCCTGATAAATGCGAGGTGATGCATTTTGGAAGGAATAATGCAGGGAGGAGTTACGTGATAAAAGGTAGACCTATTAAGAGTATAGAAATGCAGAGGGACCTGGGAGTGCAAGTGCACAAGTCTCTGAAGGTGTCAACACAGGTGGAGAAGGTTGCAAAGAAAGGTTATGGTATGCTAGCCTCTATAGGAAGGGGTATAGTGTATAAGAGCTGGCGTCTAATGCTTCAGTTGTGCAGAACGTTGGTTAGACTGCATTTGGAGTACTGCGTCCAGTTCTGGTCACCTTACTACCGGAAGGACGTGGAGACCCTGGAGAGAGTGCAGAGGCTTACCAGGATGCTGCCTGGTATGGAAGGACTGGGTTACGAGGAAAGATTGGGTAAACTGGGGCTCTTTTCCTTGGAAAGACGGAGATTAAGGGGGGATCTGACAGAGGTGTATAAAATAATGAAGGGTATAGATAGAGGAAACAGTGGCAGGCTTTTTCCTAGATTGGAGACAAATATCACGAGGGGTCACAAGCTAAGGTTGAGGGGGGAGAAGTATAATTTGCATACTAGAAGGAGGTTTTTCACACAGAGGGTCGTGGGGGTATGGAATGCGCTACCAAGTAAGGTGGTGGAGGCAGGCACGCTGGACTTGTTTAAGGTTTACTTAGATAGACACATGAGTGAAACAGGGATGGAGGGTTATAGGAGACGGTTTTAAAAAGGGTCAGAGCCTTGGGACGTTACTGGAAATCTAATGCTGCATGTTGATGTTTTGTCTCTTACTCCGCAGGTGTGTCGGTCCACCTTGTTGTCTAACGAGGGGCATGCACACGGTGGGTCGTGCGTGGGCTGCTCTTGGATGTTTCGAGAATGGCCTATTACTTCGCGTCGTTGTGTGTGCTTAAAACTGGACCAGCAGATGGGCACCACAACAGCTCAGTGACTATCACTGCTAGCTGTGCAGATACATGGATTTGGGCCAGTGTCTGTGGGAGTTTGTACATTCTCCCTGTGGTTGCGTGGGTTTCCTCCGGGTGCTCCAGTTTCCTCCCACACCCCAAAGATGTGCTGTTAGGCTGATTGGTGTAACAAATTGTCCCTAAACTATTCTCTCCTGAATCTGGTTTCCAATGGGGGTACCATACGCATACACACGGGTCAAGGTAGGTGTAGGAAAATGCTTCGTTAAGATGGCGGCGCGGGCTCGTTGGGCCAAAGGGCCTGTTTCCCGTGCTGGGTTGTTCTTTGTTCTTTGTAGGTGTGGTGGCATTGTTAATTATGGATAAAATCAATGCAATAGTGAAAGAGGATATTGTCTCGGAATCTAAATATAGAATCCATCTGGGTGGAGCTAAGAAATGACAATGGGTGGAAAACATCAGTGGGAGTTGTTTATAGTCCTTCAAACAGTAGTGGTAAGGTAGGGGATGGCATTAAACATTAAATTAGATACATGTAATGCAGTTGCTACAGTAATAATGGTAACATATGTTTCGATTGGGAAACCAAATTAGCAACAATACTGTGGTGGATGAATTCCTGGAATGTGTTATGAGCTGGTATTTTAGACCACTATGTCAATGAACCAATTAAGGAACATGCTATCCTAGATTTAATATTATGCATTGAGAAGGGTTAATTAATCATGTTGTACAGGGTTCTTTAAGGAACATTGACCGTGACAATATAGAATTCTTCATTGCAATGAAAAATGAAGAAACCTGACTTGAAACTAGAGTCCTAAATCTATCACTTTGTATGACACTTCTAGAAATTGCCTCAACATTTGCCTTTGTTACAGGCACTATATGACTGCAAGTTGTTGCTGTTGGTGTGTAGTACAATGATACTGAGTATTGGACTGCTGATATTAGGTGCCAAAGAGTGGGAGGTTTCAGGTACAGCTCTCTGAGCAGATGGGTAGTATGTTTTCTGGAAACTGCAGCCTTGTTCAGCAGGGGAAAGATTGAATGTGGCAGTTAGGCAATTTCTTGTGACCAACCAAAAGAGCCTTTAGTTGACATTTGGAAACAGGCCATTTGGCTGCCATCAAATCAGTTGTAAATCTACACGGTGATCTTTTATTTTGGGAAAGTGACCTTTTTAAAAATGCAATTCTAGTCGAGAAACATTCTTCTGCTCTGAAGCTCCATGGTTAATCGCTGGCCCTGCATTCAAGAAGATAGAAGTGTAAATTTTAAGCTTTTTTTCTTAAACCTTTGACTCCAGTGGGCAAGAGATGGTCTTGTTTTTGTAATATCAATTGGCCTTTTTTTTGGGAATGAATTCTAGCAAGTCCTCCAATTGTGATTCTAAACAGTTATAGCTAGAATTTAACAAAACTAGTGACAAAATGTGGCAAAGCTTCAAAATGTATTTCACAGACATTTAAAAATAATATAATGAAGGGTTATAAAGTACAGGTTGGAAAATGCAGTTAAGGCCACAATTAGACCATGATGAAAGAGTTCAAATGTCCTAGTACTCTTATTTGCTATGGTCTTGTGATCTTAGGCAACTTTGGCAGCAATCATGTATATGTAGGAACTCAGATAAAAGTAAAATCAGTATCCTGAAGAGTTCTGTAATATTTGAAATTTCTTGAGAACAGGTTTTGCCTTGGGTCACTGTCTGTCTGGAGTTTGCACATTCTCCCCGTATTTGCGTGGGTTTCCTCCGGGTGCTCCAGTTTTCTCCCACAGTCCAAAGATGAGCAATTACGTGGATTGGCCATAGAGCCTCACGATTTACTAAGTCAAATACTTCAGTCAGATTAATGAATGCAATGAAGAGCTTCTGATACTGTTGTTGACATTTTGCTTGGATTTGTCTGACAATAAAAGTTATGTTCAAGGTTCATAGAATCATAGAAGCCCTACAGTACAGAAAGAGGCCACTTGGCCCATTGAGTCTGCACTCACCACAATCCCACCCAGGCCCTACCCCCATATCCCTACATATTTTACCCACTAATCTAAGCATCTCAGGACACTTAAGGGGCAATTTTTGGCATGGCCAATCAACCTAACCCACACACCTTTGGACTGTGGGAGGAAACGGGAGCACCCAGAGGAAACCCACACAGACACAAGGAGAATGTGCAAACTCCACACAGACAGTGACCCAAGCCGGGAATTGAACTAAGGTCCTTGGAGCTGTGAAAGAGCAGTGCTAACCACTGCTACTGTGTTGCCCAGTTCATCTGGAAGCATCTCTCAGAATTGGAAAGGGGGTGGAGGTGTGGAAGAGTTGTTTGTCCTCCCAAATCTGTAGGATGACAATGTGGAAGCCCACCAGCTTTGAAGATCCAAGCTGGAACAACGTTGAGGCCAGAGGTTTTGTTGTTTTTCATCTATTTGCATGCTTGTTGTAATCCTTCCATTGATGGTCATTCAGTCATGTGCTCTCCCATGGGGTACTGGGGGGTGGGAGTGGGGGGAGTTGGTGGTAGCCTGGAGAGTATCAGCTGTTACAGTGTATTCATCGGTGAGGCATTATTGGAAATGTTCCTTCCAGTGTTGATGAGTGGCATTGCCATCCTTACGAAGAGATTTCTCCTTGTCCCAGTATGGTTTATTGATGGCCGTGGTGACTTCAAAAAAAGCCTCACTTCATAACTGTCAGCGTACTGTTGTATTTCTCAGGCTTTTTCTTTCCAACAGTTGTCCTTTATCTTCCAGATTTGTCTCTGGGTGTCAGTCTTGAGCTATTGAAATGCTGCCTTTGAGACCTGCAACCTTGTGTTGCTTTGCCAGGCAATGAAGGCTGCTTGTCTTTGTTCCAACAGACTACATATTTTGCCACTGGTTTCATCAAAGTAATCCTGGTGATGATGGTGCTTGAACCCAATGGCCTGGACACTGAATTCTGGGAGAGCTTATTTGATCCCACTGTTAAGAAATTGAGTTGGATTGTGAAGGTTTCTAGATTGATTGGAGGGAGGAATACCAAATACAGCACACAATCAGGCTGCTCTGGAATGAGACATTGATGAACTTCCCCTTGGACTTTTGGGTCTTGCAATGTCTTGGTCTTGGTTGGATGCTCATCACCAATCAAACAAGTCAATGATTGTCCAGCAGGCATCAATGCCCTGCATAGATCGCGTCTTACAAGAGTCATTTAGGCAGCACAGTGATTAGCATTGCTGCCTCACAGCGCCAGGGACCCAGGTACAATTCCCACGTGGGTCATCGTCTGTGTGGAGTTTACACATTCTCCCTGTGTCTGCGTGAGTTTCCTCCAGGTGCTCCGGTTTCCTCCCACACTCTAAAGATGAGCGAGCTAGGTGAATTGGCCAGTGCTAAATTGTCCCTTAGTGTCAGGAGGACTAGCCAGGGTAAATGCATAGGGTTATGGGGATAGGGCCTGAGTGGGATTGTGGTCGGTGCAGACTCAGTGGGCCGAATGGCCTCCTTCTGCACTGTAGGATTCCATGATTCTATCCTTGACTCAAATGAGTAGAAGTTACACCTATTCAGAAAACCACATGTGGATGCATAACTACAACTATAATCCTGTTTTTACTGTTTGAATACAATATTGTTGATACAATCTGTATATTATTAGTTGAGTTCATGAGTACAAGTTATATTTCTGTCGTCAATTGTGGCTATATAAAACCTCTGTTTTTGTCACAATCGTATTATATGAATTAGGTGTAATCATGACAATCTGTTGCAAAAAAACAAAAGATTTATGTAAGAATTTCTTTTCATGAAGTTTTTTTTAATGTAGCTCTAAAATGTAGAGAAATAATACAATTCAAATAATTTTGATTGTTTGGCATAGCCACATTTTGTATCCAAGAGAGATGTTATTAATACACTAAAGCCATGTATTTAGATTGCAAGGTCATACAATATTAAAACTTATTCACTTAACAAATTGAAGAGAGCATGGAGATAATCAAGAGAGCACCAAGGACAGCATGGAGGTAGCCAAGATAGTGCTGAGGACATTGCGGAGGTAACCAGGACAGCAGTGAGGACAACGTAGAGTTGACCAGGATAGGAAAGGAGAGCACGGGAGGCTAGATTTATCCTGAGGGGAGTGCAAAAGGCTGAAGGACAGCACTAAATGTGGGAGATAATGCTGAGGAGGGTGTGGTGGTGGGGGGGAAGTTGGGCTGGTGGGGGGAGACAATGATACGGAGAGTACAGGGGAGGCACAGTGCTAAGGAAAGTGTGGGGGAGGTCAGTGCTGAGGAGAGTGTGGGAGATTGGGGCTGGGGAGAGTGTGGAGCGGGCACAGTGCTGAGGAGAATGCGGAGGGGGCACATGCTGAGGAGAGTGTGGGAGGTCGGGGCTGGGGAGAGTGCGGAGCGGGCACAGTGCTGAGGAGAGTGTGGGAGGTCGGGGCTGGGGAGAGTGCTGAGGGGGCACAGTGCTGAGGAGAGTGTGGGAGGGTCAGGGCTGGGGAGAGTGCTTTGGGGGGTGGGGGGGGGGGCGGAGTGCGGGGCTGGGAGGATGGTCCTGAGGACAGAGTGTTTCAGGAAACATCAAACACAAGAAATCAGATTATTGATTTGTGGATGTGTTTCCCATTTATTTTTCAGTCCCATGTAATTTATTACTAATTAATCTTTATTACTGGTAGATTTAATAACAGTATTAAAGCGTATTGATAGTAGTAGGGTTTATAAATTATAAATAATTATTACATAATGAACATGGCAGGGTGGGTACTTTGTTATGGCTGCAGCATGTGGGTGCTGATGGAGGCCAGTGTGATCCAAGGCATCCACATCTGCAGTAAGTGCTTATGACTCGAGGGACTTTGGCTCAGAGCCGATGAGCTGGAGGCCATGCTACCGACACTGCGTTGCATCAGGGAAGGAGAGATTTACATGGACGCTTTTTGTTTCAGCGGGCAGTCACATCCCTTGGGACAGGATTGTCTGATTTGGTCTATGT
The DNA here is from genome assembly GCF_965287045.1 of Carcharhinus amblyrhynchos. NCBI lineage: Eukaryota > Metazoa > Chordata > Chondrichthyes > Carcharhiniformes > Carcharhinidae > Carcharhinus > Carcharhinus amblyrhynchos. The sequence goes on along the minus strand of NC_137330.1, from coordinate 36,665,528 downwards.
TCAGGGATTGGAGAGTCTGACTGCAAGCGAGGCAGGTGAAGGGATAGAGGTAGAGGAGTTTCAGCCTTTGCAATTCTTTAATAGGTTTGAGATTCTGGCAGCTTGTATGGATTGGAACGGGGGGCTGCAAGGCAGAACTGACAATGGTACAGAAAGCCACTCAAGTAGGGGGAATAAATAGGGATACAGTGGTGTGGGTGATAATATAGTCAGGGGGCTCATCTCTACTGTCAAGAGTGAGAGTCCAGAGTGCTGTTTCCTGTCCAGTACCAGGGTTTGGAACATTTGCTTGGGGCTGGAGAGGAACTTTACAGTGGCAGGGGGACATCCAGATGTTGTGGTGCACTTGGGTACTAACAGCATAGGCAAGACGTTCTGCGTACGGAGTATGAGCAGCTAAAGGCTAAACTTTAAAGCAGAACCTCAAGGGTAATGATCTCTGGTGCCAAAATAAATTCACTTATAGGACCAGAGCCACTGTGTTTGAGAAAGCTGTTTTTGAGGAGGAAGCTCAGCCAGAATAATGCTGTATCATTTACATTAATTTCTTCTAGTACCAGATTTGTTATGTGGAGAAGTTTTAATACTCTGCTTTTGCAACAATGTCAAAAATATAATGACCTTGCAATTCCAAATACGTGACTTCAGTGTATGAATAACATCTTTCCTAGCGTGCAAACATAGTTATGACAAAGTAGCAAATGTATTTGAATCGTTGCTATTTGCCGTGGAACATAGGTTCCTAATCACTTTGCACAATGTGTATGTTCAGAGCAAGGTCTGAAAAGCCCAAACCATGCCAATTTAGCCAAGATAGATCAGTGGAAGTTGCAACAGAGAAGATTATTGTTATAATCTGATGTGAATATATTTACTTGTTGGCAACTGTATAACTTGAAATAAGGTTTGATGTTGAAAACTTAGCAGTGCCTTGCTCCAAAGGTTGAGGTAACGAGGGCAGGAGGGACCAATTCTAATCATTAATCGCAGCTGAACTCAGTCAGGAGAGGTGGTCAGAACACTACAGTTGACTTCAAAATATCTGTGTCATTGAGGGAAAATTGCCGTGGTTTCCATTTCTGATCACTCATGATCCTAGTGGGAGACCGTAAGTGAGAATGTCAAGATTAGGTTGGTCTAGAGTGTGATGTCACCATTGTCAAAGGGCACATTAACAAAAACTTGAATTCACATAGCACCTTCAACAGCTTCACAGGAGCAATTATCAGGCACATGCTGATGAGCCAAAGAAAGAAATTTGATGAGGGGGTGAGAGCAAGCTTGGTCAGAATTAGGTTTAAAGAAGCATCTTAAGAAGGGCAGAGAGGAAAGCCAGAATTTCATGCACTCCCAGTGGCAGATTATTAGGTGGCTTCTAGAAAAGGTAATGTTTTAACAAACCAATTGTGTATTTCATGGAGATTGCCGGTTTAACAAATGAAGATATGTTAATATATTTTGTTTTCAAAAAGCTTTTTAGAAGGTGCCATGCAGGAAGTTAACTATATAAAACCAGGTCCTGGGGGATAGAAAATTTATTGTATTCTCAGACAGGGTATTGTCCTTCATGGTAGATGTTCAATAAATTACCTGTGGTGTCCCATGGAGATTAGTATTGGGACCAATACTCAATCTGTACTCTCGATCTGAATTAAGGTACGATGGTCACTGTCTGCATGATATTAAAATTTGTGCTGGTATCAGAAAACTTGAGATCAGGTCTGGTTACAATGAAGAACAGGGCCTTTAATGTAGATAAACGTACTGTTACACATATGGGTAGGGCTAATGCCAAGCACAAAATGAGAATGATTGGAATTCTACCAATTAATCATACGTTGGAGTCATTTTAATTCTTTTCCCTTTTTTTATTCCTGCCTTGAAACTACTGCTTCATGTCGAGGTACAGCTTCGTGGGTGGGGTCAGACTTTCAATACCTTAAGCAGGTAACTATCCTTTAGTGTGTGATCCTAAATAGTAAGTTTACTGCATGTGTGAACACAGAATGCTGACAACACGCATATGGTAACCATTTACGAGGGTATGATCAACATTTGTAGGTTTCCATCTTATTTGACTGCAAGTATATTATCTTTTGTCCACTGCCAGCCTCACTGTTTGATACATAAGTGATACATTATTTATAAAAGCAGCAAAAGAAAGGAGCCTGAAATCAATAGATTTTGTAGAGCAAGATGACATTGAAATTAAATATGATGTGAATTAGAATTTAGTTGTCACATATAAATACTTAGCAGAGCCACCCATTGGTTATAATGTCCTAGTTAGTTACTTAATGAATCTGTAGGTCATGTTTGACTGTAGTCCAAGACCAGCCCAATCTCTATCATTTGAGAAACCATGCGATTTTAATGTCTGGCTATGTATTGCAATGGAAATAGTCCTGTGTCGAATAATGCCCTGTATTTAGCAAGCCCTGCGGGAACTAAATTATCACTAACTACATGCCATATTGTTGCAACATAATAACTTGCATTTATTTAGTACCTTTAACATAAAGTCCAAAGGTTCTACACAAGTGTACATAATGGAATTTAGATAGAACTGGGGTAGGGTGGGGTAACCAAAAACATTTTAAAATTCAACATGTTCAAATATACTGCAGTTAAACTCACCTCAGCAAATCGTAAAAAGTGAATATTATGTTCAGTGGGAAACAAATGGAAAAAATACTTATGGACTGGATAGATTTCACCTTCCAATTAGTGCCTTGTCCTGAACTCATATTTTGAGTTTAAGGTTCCAGTCACATTAAGATCTTCTTTGTGACTTTGACATGCTGATGACTTCCAATAGTGAGTCAGATTGGCAATGAAACAGACTAAAAGCTTTGTTGAGATATCAAAGGGTGTCAATAGTACAACCAAACGCCTCATAAGTGGTGGCACAGTGGATAGCACTGCTGCCTCGTAGTGCCAGGGATCAGGGTTCGATTCCTGGCTTGAGTCACTGTCTGCGTGGACTCTGCACATTCTCCCTGTGTCTACATGGGTTTCCTGTGGGTGCTCCGGTTTCCTCCCACTGTCCAAAAAGCATGCTGGTAAGGTGCATTGGCCATGGTAAATTCTCCCTCTGTGAACCCAAACAGGCGCCGAAGTGTGGTGACTGGGGGATTTTCACAGTAACTTCATTGCAGTGTTAATGTAAGCTTACTTCTGATGCAGATAAATAAACTTTAAATGAGTACAATCCCAAATAGATAGAAAGATTGAACTGACATTTGGTGTGCATCCAACTCCCTAGCTCACCTAACACAAACTCTCTTATAATATTGATTTAAATATTAATCTTTGTCACCGGAGTAACCATTGTTCTTGAATATAAATTTCTCCTAGCACGTAAAGGTTGAATGTGAAAGTATTTAAATCTTGTGCCTTTGAATCAGCATCTAGATTAAACCTTGAAAATAAGAATAGTGGTTTTCACCTACTCTGAGGATGTGGAAACTGGATTTATGTCCACCCTAGGCACAGGGTTGAAATTATATGAAAGTCAGGAGAAATTGCAGTCAGTTTTATAAGTGTCAGAGAGAAGTTAAAGCAAATTACTTTTTATAACATCAAAATTACAGCAATGTGCAATTGAAGCTGGGAACAAAATGTTCTCTCTGTGTTGAAATGCTTTTCAAATAGCAATACTGAAAGGAGAATAAAGTTGGTTCTGTGTTCTAAAGATTGCGGTATGGTTCCATTTTTCTAAAGATATGGCTGTCCTGCAGTATCCGTAGAAATATTCCTTAGATTCCCAATAAACAAAACTTGCCTCTTAAGGTCTTTACTCCACTTATTATTCTATTTTTGTCTTACAGCTCCCAGTAGTTTTTAATTGAGGCATTTTTTAAAAAATGACTTAAATAAAAATAAGTCAAAGATATGTGTTTTAATTAGGTTCTTAAATATGGAGAAGAGAATACTGAGCTGGAGAAGTCTGGGGATAGAGCTCCAAAGAACAGCATGCCCCAGGCATCCAGCATTTTTCCATAAAACATCACATCAATTGCAAGCTGTCCAGGGGGTTACTAAGAAGTTGATCAAAGAAGCAGGTTTTAAGCGGGGTTTTAAAGGAGGGGTGGCACAAAAGCTTAGTAAGGCAATTCCTGCGCTTTAGGCCTTGGTGGCTGAAGGCATGGCCACTAAGGATTATACAAAATACCAGTGATGGTGGAATACAGAGCTCTCAGACATGGTTAGGATTGGAGGAATTTAAGGTAAAGTTTATTTATTAGTCACAAGTAAGGCACGGCAATGAAGTTACTGTGAAATTCCCCTAGTCACCACAGTCCGGCGCCTGTTCAAGTCAATGTGCCTAACCGGCATATCTTTCCAAATGTGGGAGGGAACCGGAGCACCCAGAGGAAACCCACACAGACACGGGATGGATATGCAAACTCCACACACTGACCCAAGCCGGGAATCAAACCTGGGTCCCTAGCACTATGAAGCAGCAGCACTAACCATTGTGCTACTGTGTTGCCCAGTTATAAGAAAGAGGGAATTTAAGGGGGTAGACAAGGGAGTAGAAAGAGCTCCACATTGGCGCATACCTATTTTTCAGACTGACCAAGGTAGCCTGAAAAATGTTCAATGCCATGTTGGTCTTGGACAATTTTCAGTTGTCTAGGTCAACTGCCTAAAACATGCATTAGGCTCTTTGCATATGCTAGTGAGAGGCCTAACGCTTATTTTAGGACCCCTCAGGAATCATGAACTGGTGAATTATTTGATGGAGATATAATGGTGGTGGTGGAGGGTAGTGTTGAGTGCCTTCTGTATTCATGTAAAACATGATGCTAAATCCTCAGATGACGTTGTGAAAGTGACGTGAACTTTCAGAGGATCTGTGTCTGACCAGCTGTCACAAGTTCTTCAGATCATGACTAATTGCAGAACAGCTGCCATATCAATAGAATTTTTATTTTCCCTTCAGTTCAAAGCCATTTATACATTTGAAATTCATTTCAACACATTGAAAGAATGTTTTGTTCCTGGCTTAGATTTCACATTAGCATAATGATGTAAAAGTTAATTGGGTGTTCTCTGTTTTAGTGTTTGCTTTGTGATGGAAATGTTCCAGTCCTGTGTGTGTGTATGTATATTTTATATATACACCCACACATACATATGAGCCTGTAGAAGATAACTTGGGAGGATTCCATCTAACCTTCGTGCTGCCACATAAGCAATTTTGCATTGCTTCTGCGTGTGACCCGAACTAACCTTGAGTTGGAGCCCTTTGTCTAAGTACTATGCTAATTATATTTTGGCAATATATAATCCTGTGGAAATGTATCTTTTTTGGTTTCATTTCATTTCCAAAACACACTCATATTTTCATGATCTACTGTGAATATTTAAAAGGTTTTGATTGGAATGCATGGAACACGTTAAGAATAGATTACAACAGAGCCTTTTGTGATTTAGATCTTTGGGGTGCTTTTTTGATGAAATAATAGCCATGTGACAACATGCCACTAGCTCCTTAACAAAATGGTAAGACTGACAATTTAACGCTGAATTACAGTAAGTTTCTGATTGCGTGTTTAATCAGTTTTAGCCTTACTTAACCCAAAGATCATTTATTGTCATTGAATGTAAATGAATACAATTTTGATACTTGCAAAAAAAACAAAGCAAAATGTCATTATTTCTATTTTTGGTGAATTTTCTTGGCATTGACTATGAAAACAGTAGCATGAAGGACCATTTTTACGGGGCCATGTCCTTGAATCCCAAAATGCCTGAAATAGCCCCATAGCTACAGTTGGCCTAACCGGGGTTTACTGTGGGGAAAAAGTGAAAGTAGATAGTGAGTCGGTTGTGTACTAAGACATGCCTGTTTAAAATTCTGGTTTTATCCGTAATTTGGAGCTAATTACCGACCACCATGATTAAAATGTGCCTCAATGTGCTAAAACTGACATCTGCATGTTCAGCACTTCAGTGTTGACTGAGATCCATTTTCCTGCAGGATCCTGTAACCTGCACATATCCACTTCTGCTCAAAGTTGTGGAGAGGATTAGCAGCTCAGGGGGCAAGTGAGCTCAAAGATTCTTGGATGCAGCACTGCTGAAGATTCTGGTGTAAGAGGTACAGAGGAGGAAAGATCTTCTCTCCTGCAAGGAAGGAAGGAAGCCACAGATGTAACTAATGCAGCAGATGTGGATCACCTTGGAGTTTATAGCCAGATGCACTGCCCCCAGTACATGGCTCCAATACTGCAAAATAAAATGATTTGACACGAATGGTCAAGGTAAGATCTCATCTCAAAAGCACACTTCTCAATTATTGCACCAACACCAGTATCACAACCTTTACACATTTCACCAGCATCTAATTATACGTGGACATTCATAATCCACACTTTACACAGGTACTACTCACACCTTGGACACATCTCTCAGCTCTTCAACCCAGTTGAAGCATCACAAGCACACCTGCCAATATATTCATTCAGAATAACCCCTCTTTAGTTGCAAAATTGGGCACCATAGCGCCAGTAGTTAAAGACAAGAGAACAGACTGCTGGACATGAGCAGTGTGGACAAATCATGATGACAGCATCTAAATACTGATTTGACACACAATCTGACATTTTGGGCCTTTCTGCTCTGGGTTCATGTCCTCTCCAAAACATGCACAATTGAATACGTGTTCAAATGCATAAAGGACCTCACCACCACCCTCCCACACCACCCCCTCCCCAGCCTGTCCCCAACCCGCCCCCAGCATTTAAAGGTAAGCCATCACATTTCAGCTGAGGTACTTTTTATTATTTACTGCAGAATTAGTAGAAGTATTTTGGCATTTTTTGAAGTCAGACAGGAGTGGTGTAGTTCTAAAGGACCTCTGAGCACTTCACCTGCTCTTACACATGGCAGCTGTAATTGCAGTTGCTCTTGGGATGCAGAACCATAGGGAAATGCAGCCGGGGCTCCAGCAAAGGCATTCAAAGGGAAAGGAGGAGGAGGAAGACTCACAGCAAGAAGCTAAAGGACCTTCAGTTCCAACCTGCGCCTCACCCCGGAGCAGTGTCTCAGCTGACAATGCTTTATCCAGGTCAGAACTGTGCCACCGCTCCAGACTGGACCTAGAGGCTCAGAGAAGGACAAGGATGGCATTGCCGATGGCTAGCAAGGTCACTGTAGAACTCAATTTCTCTGCCAGCAGATCCTACCAGCCTGGAACCGGGGAGCAATTCTTAGGGGTGGTGTGCAGGTGAGATGGGTTGCTTCTCCACAGAGCTGGGATCAATGTTCTCCAGGAGTAATTTGTGGGTGCTATTGGGGAAGGTTTAATTTAATTTGGCAGGGGAATGGAAACTGACCCACATGTAACAATAGAAAGGAAAAACAACATACACTAAGTATTGGAAGGAAGAAATAGCACTAAAGTTAAAATAAAGGTATCACAAACACAAACAGTCCTGGGCTCAAAACCACTTATTGAGAATTTTCTTTCCACAGAGTTACATCCCAGGGTAAGATGACCTGATTATTGACTCCTGATAAAATGTAATGTTTGCTTGCAACTAACAATGTGCACATATTCCAGGAGATACAATCACATGACCTCTTACCTTCACTGTCTCTCCTCCAGACTCTTGCCATTGGTTGTTCAACATGTCCATCATTGTGGAGCCTTCCCAAAGATTTTTAATGGTGTTCAGTTTTGACTTTTATAAATTGACCTGGTCACATTGATTTGAGTACAAGTTTTGCTGCAGAGTATAGAGAGACAAGGGCATCACTGGCCAAGTTTCAGAAGGCTGATGCTTCTGACAAACTAAAAAATATTTGGTGCAGCTGACGGTCTATTTGAAAGTTTCAGGATCGTGGCTGGGCTGGGGGGTGGTGTGGAGGAGTCTGCCTCCATCTTGGCCCGTGGCTTGGTGCAGGGTCTGAAACCCAGCCTCCCCGCCCTGGATAGATTGGCCAGTTCTATGCAGGCACTTGTGAAATCCAATAATATCTGGTGACTGAGCTCACTGCAGTCATAGCAGTTTCCATGGAATCCCAAACAGCTTTGTGGAATGGCAGAATGCTGATGTGGAGGTTCAGGCAACTGTCGTGTGGATTTGGACTCCTGAGCTGAGAGAGGCTTGCAGGGTGACTCAGCTCATCATAAATCTGTTTCCTCCGTCCCCCTCCCAGCAGATCTTTGAACTGGCTGAAAACACAAGCCGGTCATAATTTAATCCCTAAAGTTCACATAGCGAATCTGCTCCGCACTCACTTCAAGGCAAATATATCTCTCCTGGAATGCAGTGCCCAAAAATGATTACAGTGCTCCAAAAGTGTAGCAGATTGAGGTTTGAACTAAGAGCCATGTAAAATATTGAAAGGATTTCATTTGGATAGAAAGTAGAAACCTTTCCCACTATTGGGAGAACAAATCTTTAAATTGGAAGTGTAGCTATTCAGGAGCAAAAGGGATTTTTTAATGCATTTTTTGCATTAAAGGGTTTTAGAAATCTGGAACTCTTTCTCTCCAGTAAATATAATTGGAGGCAAAACTTCCTCCTCTTTGTATTTCAGCCAATTTGAGATAAATATTTAACACTGATTATATTCTGGAAATAACTAGTTTGTTCTCACTAAGACGAACAAACACAAACAGCCCTGGGCTCAAAACCACTTATTGAGAATTTTCTTCCCATAAAGTTACATTCCAGGGTAAGATGACCTGATTATTGACTCCTGATAAAATGTAATGTTTGTTTGCAATTAACAATGTGCACAGCTTAAATTTCCGTGCTGCAAATATTGCTAGGAAGCAGCACACATTAATCTGAAACAGTTCATGTGCAGTCTGGCAATATTTTCAGAGATTTCCTAACAAGTTTACCCTCCACCACCCCCTCCACCCCACACCTCAAACTATTGCTGTCCTAATTTTTTCCGTCTGACTTGCATTATAAAGCTCATTTATCAATGGTATTATTGACCTTGCGGTTATTTTCAAAGTGTTCTTTCATAATGTGCTGGCGGGGGGAACCATCACAGCACTACCTCTATCCCTATCCAATACTTCCTGTCAGAAGTTTCTGACTAATATAGATAAGGGAGACAAGCTGTGACCAATTGTATTTCCTATTCTCCCTAGCTAAGGAACACGGCAAATGCTAACACAACATCAATGACCTGTATTTACGTGGCTCCCAAGGGACTTGTCTAAAGCACTTTGATAAATATATTCACACTGAGCGATGGAAGGGGTTATCAACAGGGATATCCTATCAGGTGCCATGGTGGCATAGCGATTAGCACTGCTACCTCGCAGCGCCAGGGTCCCTGGTTCAATTCGGGCCGCGGGTGACTGAGTGGAATTTACACTTTCTCCCCATGTCTGTGTGGGTTTCCTCCGGGTGCTCTGGTTTCCTCCCATACTGAAGTACTGTGTGCAGTTTTGGGCGCCGCACCTGCGCAAGGATATTTTGGCCCTGGAGGGAGTGCAGAGGAGGTTTACTAGGCTGATACCGGAGTTGAGGGGATTGAGCTATGAGGAGAGGCTGAATAAACTAGGCTTGTACTCGTTAGAGTTTAGAAGAATGAGGGGAGATCTCATTGAGACGTATAAGATGATGAATGGGATGGATAGGATAGAGGTGGAGAGACTCTTCCCGCTCAAAAAAGACAGTAGGACTAGGGGGCACAGCCTCAAGATAAAGGGGGGGGCGGTTTAGAACGGAGTTGAGGAGGAACTTCTTCACTCAAAGGGTGGTGAATCTCTGGAATTCTCTGCCCGTTGAAGTGGTGGAGGCTGCCTCGCCAAATATTTTTAAGACGCGGGTTGATGGGTTCTTGATAAGAGAGGGGATTAAGGGTTATGGGGAGAGGGCGGGAAAGTGGAACTGAGCTACAACAGATCAGCCATGATCTTGTTGAATGGCGGGGCAGGCTCGAAGGGCTGGATGGCCTACTCCTGCTCCTATTTCTTATGTTCTTATGAAGAGCACTTGTTGTGAGCTGAGATACAGCCAGCAACGTTTAGGATGAAATTTCTAAAGGGTCGAAGATGGATGGTCAGCCAGGAGAACAGGTCTGGAGGTCATGGTTGTGGCAGCAGCAGAGGAGCTGAGGCAAGATGGAGTCAAGCAATGCTGTGGAGATGGAAGTAAACGGTCTTGGTAATGTAGCAGATATATGGCAACTGCTTGACGGAACACTTCCATCCAGTCCAGAAGCAAGCTCTGAACTTGTGGTGGCCTGCCATTTTAAATCCCTGACCTGATCTCATGCTGACATCTCTGTTTTCAGTCTACTGCAGTGATAAGTGAAGTTTGAGAAAACTGTACTTCATCCTTTGAGCACTTTACAGCCTTCTGAACTCAACGCTGAGTTCAACAATTTCAGATTGCAGTCTCTGCTCCACACCCCACCACCTTTTGTTTCTTTTTCTTTGCAAGTTGTTCTTAATCGTGTTTTCCCGTTTTTGCTTTTGGACGGCAGCTGTTCATTACTCTGCCATTTACACCTCCTCTGGGCCCGTCTTTTCTCTTTTCACTTGTCCCATTATCATTTTCTTTGGCTCTGCCCCACCAACTCTTTTGTAATTTGATCTCTCCTATTTCCACCCCGTTACAGACCTTGCCTTTTTTCACCCTCCCCATTCCCAGTGCCGATAAAAGATCACAACCTGAAGCATTAACTCCGCATTGACAGACCTACCACAGAACCTGTTTTCACGAGGCGACTGAAAAATAATACTTAGGGCAATATTCTGATCAGAATGAGATAGCATTTCACTTGTCTTGCTGTGAGAAATACCATTAGACATTGGCTTGGATAAATAAAGTAAATCATCACAAATACTCGAGTAATGGTCAATCTTGTGTAAAAGTTGACCCCCAAATTTTGGCCAGAATTTCATTGTGCCAATCATCCTACACTTGTGTGATGTTTATGGTTGGTGGGGGCATGTGGGGGCTGGCCTGTTAACCATCAAAGGGCCAATTAAGGATATTAATAAGGAAACTGGAAGCAATTTTACACTGCCCGTTCAATTTTCAGCTTGTCACCAATTGCGTTTTGTGCATTTCCTTGGTTAAAAGCGGGATAAATGGCCCCCAGAGCAGCAGCACTTTCTCCGTTCAGTGCCAGTTTGTTGCTGTGTGAGTAAACAGTTCACTGTTAGCTTCCTATCAACTCTTCAGCTTCTCAAGCCTGCCTTTTTGCATTTCGGGACCTCATCTTCCCTTCCAAGCTTCCCCAAGGAAGTGTACCATTGTGATCCCTCATTTGCAAGGCCCTTGTCATCTATATTTCATCTAATAGGAATAGGTTATTCTGCAGGTGGGACCTCCACTGAAGAAGAGGGGGACAGGAGTGAGAGGAGGCTAAGCGTAGTGCTCCAACTACCTCCAAATGTCAGAGGTCCAGTGCCAGGGACACCACGACAGCAATATATGACATGATAGGTCCAGAAAACAACTGAAAACTGTCCTGAACCTTACTTTCTATTTCCATAATGCTACCTTTCAAGCAGAGCCAGGAAGTCTACTAGGACAATGGCTGTATGGAAAGTTGTTTATCCCTACCTTATCAAGATGGACAATGAATCATTCAGAAGCTAATGGTTGGGACATTATGGACCATGAAACAATAACCGCACTTGGTTCAGAAATTAGCTAAACAAATCATTTTGTAGGGAGAGAGAGATCATGTGACTGAAGTAACCATTTTTATAATCTCTTTAATTCAGAAGGCGAGCTGCTAAGACAGTAGACTAGCAGAACCTGACAAAAGGGCAATACTACTCTCCCTCTTCCTTATCTCTTGCACTTTAAAAATCCAACCCAGATGGTGAATTTCCATTGAAAAGAACCTTGGGTGCAAAAATCAAGGACTTCTGGAAAAGACAGATTATGGTTTAAGATTTTCCCTGTTAATTACAGTTTTACATGGGCTTCAGTTCCTGAAATCTCAAGACCACCATGGAGAAAAATCTGCTGCAGCCAAGGATTCTGAAACTGAGAACTCTCAAAGTTCCAGCATTGAACTTTAATTTGGCCAACAGAGTGTGAATAGCTACAGTAGAACGTATAATTGTTGTATGCGTGTCTGTGGTATATGTATGTGTACGTGTCAGTGCGATGTGTGTTTTGTTGTTGTGCATGGTGTGTGCATGTGTGTGTGTTAGGAAGGCCAAGATGAGGTTTACCTTTTTAAATATCTTATCTTTACCTGGGTGGATCCTTAACTCAGGAAAAATTAACCCCTTTTTGGTTTAAACTCAAGAAAGTCTGCAATCTTTCTGCAATGAACCTGTAAATGCTAAACTCACAATAAATACATTCATCCTTCTGAATTCTCAAAACGAAACATGTTATGGTCAGATTTGGAGTGATATCACCAGCGAGTCAATTTTTACCTTTCACCATGCGCTATAACAAATTGTGTATATTTTGATATGCAGCTTTTTTTTGAAGAATTTGATAAATCTGTTGAATTTTATGTACCTACACTATTAAGGATTTTTAAGATTTATTTATAAATAGAAGTCAATTGTAAAATTATTCTTGGCCCTTTCAGCACTTTCTTTGAGGGTAGGGTTGACAGGAAGAGTCTCCATTTTGCTTATTCTCTGATAATACCCTCTGTCAGGCTCTTCAACTATGGGGGGTTAAGTCATTAAACCAAAGTTATAAAAGTAGGAAAGGAAAAGATTAAAGAATTTCTGCAAGTATGGCTGGCCAAGACCTTCCTTTCAAATTTAATTAGGGACCCAGGGAGTTCCCAAACAGAAGTGCTGACAGGGAGTGAGGTGCCAAAAGTGAGTATAGTCGGAGCTATACCTCAACAAGAGGGCAGATGTGTTCCAGGGGACATGGAACAAGTTAAGAGAGCACCCAGTCCAATGCCAAAGGCCCCAGCTAGAAAGCCACTGATGGGTTTAGCAGGAAGCTTTATGATGAATTTAGATGGGGACCAGGCATGTTCCCAAATAGACTCAGAAAGAGTGAGGGCAACAAATGCCTTGTTTAATTGAAAACCCACAGGAAGGTACAGCAAGAGCTGACCATTCATTCACCAGAGGGCAGTCATGTTCAAAGACATGGTGCCCACTAACCAGCTTGGACTCCATATTCACCCACCTTAGTGCAGGATCATGAGGCAACCTGACAGAGCTGCCCATTGCATGCAAAATGACCCAAACCAACCAACAGGCTGTAACACTGTAGCTCTTCATGATATAGATGCAGGAGATGCCTTTACAGATGGTAATCTTCCTAACACCCTAGCCTGGAGAGGCTGCTCAAGTTCAAGAACATATTGTTGGCCTGTTGTTGTTCCAACCCATAGCCCACAGCAACAGTAACTGGAACCACACCCCTGCTCCTCCCCCCCATTTGTGCTAGCGCCCAAGGCGGTCACTGAACCAAAATCTCTGAAAGCTCCTTTAAAACACCTAAATCTCCTGATAATTAGCTTAACCACAGTGGGGGGGAAGGGGGGGGATAAGGGGGAAGGGGGGGGGTCAAGAAACTGAATCCACAGGTTACCAAGATGCACAGGGAGGAGCTGAGCTTGACAAAAGCAGCTCAGCTATATGATCAAAGGGCCTGAGACTCGCAGAATGAGATACCCAGCATTGACCTGTAGATAGCCCCTAATCCTCACCCTCTGAGTGCTAACCACCCTGTAAAACCCTCAAGAACATCACCTACAAAACTGATTCTTCTATGCATGTTTATTTGTGAAGTCCACAGCACCAGAAAGTGAATTCTACAATACTGGTTTTCAACTCTTCAGCCTCTTGTTGGACTTTGATTCTGGACTCTGGAACATACCGAACGTTTTTTTCTCTGTGGTTTTTGTACTTGTAAGTACTACTTTTCTCTATCCTCTCTCTTTATTGTCCAAGCATGGAGGCAACGTTGCAACCTTCCTCCCGCGTTTTGAGTGTGTGCAACAAACTAACGCTTTAAGTTCATCCTATCTTGAATTTGCTGCCAGTTATTAACAGAAAATTGGATCACACAAAAAGCGAGGGAAATATGCTGCTGCTTATAAAGAGGGAAGCAAATCAAAATACCTTTCTGTTTAGGTCGGGTGGTGAGAGGAGAAATTAATCCTGCTAAAATTAACCCCCTCCTGTCCGTAACAATTGTCTTGAGTTTGTTGCTTGTGTGCAGCAGCCATGGCCCCGTAATTGTTTGATCCTCCTTCCCATTTTGCATGTCTCTGTCATAGACATGCAGAAAATTCAACCAAATTAAAAGTCACTCCAAGCCTTAATTGATTCTCACATGGATATGCGGTAAGGTGCCAAAATCATACAATTGGTGTTTAATACATGTTAACAGTTCTCGGCTGAGCTGCGTTTCTTGAGCTGATAATTACTAGGGTCCCCCTTCAATGGGCACAGAACTGCAGTTGTTGACTCCTCCCACAGGTCCCTCCCTCAACAATTTTTTTCCAGCATTATTTTTTCAATTGCGTCATTCCAAGGTTTGGTCATGATGATTGTGCTGGGATTATCTGGGTGACCCGCTTTCACCCTCTTTCTCTGACCCAAATCGCTACTATCCTCCTCCATCCTCACCATATCTAAACAACCCTTCCTCCGATCACTCTCCTGTCTCCCCCGTTACCCTGGATCCAATCTTTAAATATATCGATATTCCTGTTCTCCGCTCTGAATCGCTTAATGTTGATGTCCCCATGCCTCTTGCTGACGTGATTGCTTTTCTCGAGGCTGCATGAACTCTCCCCCATCACCCACCATGAGACCAGCCAATGCCCCCCACATGACTTACCAACTCCCAATTTGCTAGATGCAGATGGCTCCACTGACTAACTGTGCCATTCGTCACCCAGTACAAATCCTTCAACCCCCAGGATGAAAATCTATAATTGACTGATCACCATTCTGCTCCCAACCTGCCCAGAGAGGGCTTCCCCGTTTCTCCTAGGATTGGGATCAAGACATCTGTGCCATGCAGAGCCCTCTAGCATGGCTCAAGACTGCCTTTCGAATCTGCCTCTGACAGTGGGTCCCCAGCCTCAGGACAGTCTCACAAGTCTATGTACCTTTAATAACCTTCTCCTTCACCCAGTTGTGCATCTGTGTTTAATTCTTCTCTCCTGTGATCCAGTCAACCTCCTCCCATTCCAGTCACGACTGTGACACCCTCACTTCCATCCTGTGATCCAATCACACTTTCCGCCATCCCCCCTGCTTTTCCCCTATCCCTTTGATATTCCACTCACTTCCTCTCCCAGTCAAGCCTATGTCTTCCCTTTCCTTGCTAGTATTGACTACCTCCCATGCACCAGCACAGGGGCAGGATCTGATAAGCACCACATTTTCTCAGCACCGCTGTTAAAAGTAGACAAAAACACTGTTTACTCAAAGTTTGGCTCAAAGTCACTGGTGAATTGAAGGTTGCCAACTTCATGAAATAGTGCTGCATGTTCAGACAGGTTATCAGGTACATGGTTGTGATTCAGACCACTCTATCTGCTGGCCAGGCATTTATATCTAGAGGGAGAAGATGATTCTGGCAATTGTATTTTTAATGAGTATTTAAGAGATGCAAATGGCTGAAAATGTGATTTTTGACATGGAATCAGGGGGAAAGTCAACCTACCTTTAGCCCACCAGGAATAAAATTCCAAACTAATTTCCCATCAGTGAGAAACAATTTTCACCATTACTCTCGATTTGTAACCCTATCCACTATGGGTCCTGCCACTGATAGGAGTAGAAGATTCCACCCAAAATATCTGTTCAACACTTCTGCCATTTCCTGTGATTGTGATGCTGGCACGTTGCACAAAAGATTTTTGTGGTAAGAACACCATTTACATATAGCTTCGATAACCTGCTCGAACATGCATTATTTCACACATAAAAATCAAATTTTCTCATTATTCCAAGTATTTTGCATTCAGCAGATTCACACAATTATTACATACATGGCACATTATATTGACAATGAGGTGAAAGGTAGTAACTTAATTGAGTAGTCCTATTAATTTGATTTTGATTTATTATTGTCACGGTATTGTTTCTTGCATGCCTTACAGGTAAAACGTACCGTTCATAAAGAAGGAAACAAGAAAGTGCAGAATGGTGTGTTACAGTCATAGCTAGGGTGTAGAGAAAGATCAACTTAATGCAAGGTAAGTCCATTCAAAAGTCTGACAGCAGCAGGGAAGAAGCTG
Organism: Carcharhinus amblyrhynchos; assembly: GCF_965287045.1. Lineage (NCBI taxonomy): Eukaryota > Metazoa > Chordata > Chondrichthyes > Carcharhiniformes > Carcharhinidae > Carcharhinus > Carcharhinus amblyrhynchos. The sequence goes on along the minus strand of NC_137330.1, from coordinate 36,649,337 downwards.
TTCTGAGTCGGTTGGTACATGACTCAGACTTTTGTATCTTTTTCCTCACGGAAGAAAGTGGAAGAGAAAATGTCTGGGGTGCGTGGGGTCTTTAATTATGCTGGATGCTTTGCCGAGGCAGCAGGAAATGTAGGCAGAGCCAATGGATGGGAGGCTGATTTAAATGAGGCATGGTGGCATAAGGGGTAGCATAGGGGCAGCATGGTGGCATAGTGGTTAGCACTGCTGCCTCAGCGCTAGGGACCTGGGTTCATTTCCGGCTTGGGTCACTATCTGTGTGGAGCTTGCACATTCTCCCCATGTCTGCGCAGGTTTCTTCTGGGTGCTCTGGTTTCCTCCCACAGTCTGAAAGATGTGCTGGTTAGGTGCATTGACCCGAACAGGTGCCGGAATGTGGTGGCTGGGGAATTTCACAGTAACTTCTTTGCAGTGTTAATGTATGCCTTACTCGTGACTAATAGATAAACTTTAACTTTAAGCAGCCAACCGCTCGAAGGACAAAATGGCAGAGACGCTGTTAAGCTTTTTGGAACATCTTTTGTATTACAGTCACATTCATATAGTACAACCACCTGCAGCTCCCATATGACTGTATGGGATTGCAGCTCTTCCAGTTCCTCAATGATTCTTTTGTATGTTCCTTTTGTATCCAAAGCTAACAGATGGTCAAAAGTAAAGCGACATTACAATTCTGCAATTTCACTTAAATCAATACCTGCTTTGTGATTCAGTCATTTCTGTTCACAGTGAATTTATGCAATGCTCTCCCTCAATCTGCAAAGGGAAGAGGGTAAGCCTAGTGCCACAAGAAATCAAGTTAAAAGCTTGTAATTCAGCTACTATCCTCTCTGCAGTCTGCAGAGATAATTGAATGGAATGAAAATCCCCTTTGAATTCTAAATAGTGTGGCTAACAAGTGGTAGAAGCAACTGCAATATATATTGTATACACACGTTTAAAGCATAGGCACGAAATAAATGAGTGTGGGTTCAATGGATGTATGTGACCACTATGCGAGAACAGACAGATCCCAGAGCCCTTATCAATATTAGGAGCCTTTAGCTGACAAGTATAGCTTGCTCTTTGTAGACTGCTAATGTGCTACTGTTGAAAAGAAGGGAAGAATGGGGGGTTGAATAGAGCACTAATTTCATAACCTTAAGGAATATTGGAAGCTATAAACATTGAGCATGGGGCATTCCTACAATACAGCAGTAACTGCATATCTCTTTGGCCATAAAATGCCCTGAGGTTGTGAGAAGCACTATTAAAAATGCAAGTGTTGTTCACTTCACTGAGCATTTTACTTCTGAAAGGATCATTTTAATGGATCATGCACCAAACAGCCAACAACTTGCATTGATGAAGCTTCTTTAACAGGGCAAAACATCCTAAGGCACTTCACAGGAATGTTATCCAATGAAACGTGACATTGAACCTGTTATGGACAAGGTGAGAGAGAATTACTGTTTACACTGTTTCCTTCTCTCTTCTAAGATGTGTGTGTGTGTGTGTGCATTATTTTTAACAACGAGCATATAGACGATTTGAATTACCAGCAGCAAGCTTTTCAAGGGTTTAAATAAAGAAGAATGTTTGTTCAATTACTTCCCTCAAAAATCTAACATTTTGGTCCTCACTTAGCCACACAGGTAAAAAACACACTCAAGCAAAACACTGTTAAAGAGAATAGTGCACTTTTAAAGTTTCTAAACAAAAGGAATAGTTCACAATTCATGTGACTGGCTTGTTCTGGAGAATACATGTTGCCAATCTGATGAAGAAGATGATTTCACTGCTGTAGTTTAGCCTAGGTGAATTTAATAGCCAGAGCCTTATACTAGAGTTTTTGTACAAGTATCTTGAAGAAATGGACTTTCTGCAGATCACAACGTGAATCCTTGTAGTCTTCTTACCAGGAGGTTGCTTGGCTGTTTTGTTAAACTGAAAAAAGTTACCATGCAAACTGAAAAACCTTACCATGTTACAGTCTCCCAACTCCTAAAGCATAGATGTTGTTGCCCTTTCTTCTGCTGCTGTTGTCTTTTGCAGACAACAGGGGCAGAGGTTTAAGGTGTGAAGGGCAAGGTCTAAAGATGTATGAGGCAAGTCTTTTTACACAGCTGGTTGATGGTCTGTAACTCGCTGCCAGGGGAGATAGTGGAAGCAGATACGATAGTGACTTTTAAGGGGCATCTGGACAAATACATGGATAGGAGGGGAATAGAAAGATATGGTCCCTAGAAGAGTAGGTAGTTTTAGTTTAGTTGGGCAGCATGGTCAGTGAAGGCCAGAAGGGCCTGTTCCTATGCTGTAATTTACTTTGTTGTTTGTTCTTTGTTCAGACAGCACTTAAAGATTAAATAGGGTGACCGACATGTGTGCCTTCTCATAAGAACATAAGAAATAGGAGCAGGAGTAGGCCATCTGGCCCTTCGAGCCTGCCCCGCCATTCAATAAGATCATGGCTGATCTGTCGTGGCTCAGTTCCACATTCCCGCCCTCTCCCCATAACCCTTAATCCCCTCTCTTATCAAAAACCCATCAACCCGCGTCTTAAAAATATTTAGCTAGGTAGCCTCCACCACTTCAACGGGCAGAGAATTCCAGAGATTCACCACCCTTTGAGTGAAGAAGTTCTTCCTCAACTCCATTCTAAACCGCCCCCCCTTTATCTTGAGGCTGTGCCCCCTAGTCCTACTGTCCTTTCTGAGCGGGAAGAGTCTCTCCACCTCTATCCTATCCATCCCATTCATCACCTTATACGTCTCAATGAGATCTCCCCTCATTCTTCTAAACTCTAACGAGTACAAGCCTAGTTTATTCAGCCTTTCCTCATAGCTCAACCCCCTCAACTCCGGCATCAGCCTAGTAAACCTCCTCTGCACTCCCTCCAAGGCCAAAATATCCTTGCGTAAGTACGGTGCCCAAAACTGCACACAGTACTCCAGCTGCGGTCTCACCAATGCCCTATATAGCTGCAGCAAGACCTCCCTACTTTTATATTCAATCCCCCTCGCTATGAAGGCCAGCATCCCATTCGCCTTCCTGACCACCTGCTGTACCTGCAAGCTGGGTTTTTGCGACTCATGCACAAGGACCCCGAGGTCCCTCTGCACCGTCGCCTGCTGCAGTTTTTCTCCACGTAAGTAATAATCCTTCCTACCATTATTCCTACCAAAGTGGACCACCTCGCACTTGCCAATATTAAATTCCATTTGCCAGTTCCTGGCCCATTCGCCCAGCCTATCTAGATCCTTCTGCAGACTCTCCACACCCTCCGCGCAATTTGCCGTTCCACCAATCTTGGTGTCATCAGCAAATTTCGACACCATACACTCAGTTCCCTCCTCCAGATCATCTATATAAATGGTAAATAGCTGAGGCCCCAGCACCGACCCCTGAGGCACTCCACTAGTCACCAACCGCCAATCCGAATAGCACCCATTGACCCCCACTCTCTGCCTCCTATTTGACAACCAGTCCTCTATCCACGCTAACACCCTACCCCCAACTCCATGCCCCCTTACCTTCTGCGATAACCTCTTGTGAGGTACCTTGTCAAACGCCTTCTGAAAATCAAGAAAGACCACATCCACCAGCTCTCCTCTATCCACCGCCCTAGACACATCCTCATAGAACTCCAGTAAATTTGTCAGACACGACTTCCCCTTAACGAAACCGTGCTGCGTCTGCTCTATCAAGCAATTCCCCTCAAGATGCCACCATTTTCTTTCCTAAATATTGTGTTGGGGCTGAAGTTGATTAGCTATAGCCTCACCTATTGTTTACAGATATTCACTCTATTGGGGATGTGGTTGAGACAATCACTGGCAGTTCAGAACGACACATTCAAGTAAGGAAATACCGCTTTTATATGGTCCTAGGAGATGGGTAGTGACACCTTCTTTTGTCTGGAATGTGTTCTTTTGTTCTTCCAGTTTTAAATCCACAAACCAAGTCAGATTGACCTTTGACGGCCATCTTTTGTAACATTCTATTGTCCATTTTTTTTAAAGAAAACACAGTTCCAAAAGATTCTACACTGAGTACAGATCATGTTATAAAAGTTATTAATATATGTCCTTGCTGAGCATGATAGAGCCACTAAAAAGATATATGAATAGAGGACCAAAAACTTGATCCGAGAGATAGGCTTTAAAGACAATAAGACATGGGAGCAGAAATAGGCCATTTGGCCCAACAAGTCTGAGGAGCATCTTAAAGAAGGAAAGATAAGTAAAAAGGTAAAGAAGTTTAGGGAAAGAATGTCAAAGCTTGGAATATACGCAGCTGAAGGCACTGCTAAAATGGCAGACATCTGGTCTGTCCAAGATGCCAGAATTGGACCCAGAAGGAAGAAACAGTTTGGACCAATATTCTTATTTCTCTGTTTTTTTCCCTTCTAGGGAGGAGTACAAAGGCCTCAATGACGTATAGGACTGGGGGGTCATTGCAGAGATAGGGAGGAGTGAAGCCATGGAGGGGTCCGAAAACGAGGCCGAGAATTTTAATGTTTAGGCATTGTTAGACCAGGAGCCAAGGTAGCTCACAAACACTGAAATGATGCATGAACAGGATCTGGTGTGTTGTAACATGGATTGTAAACTTTGGATGAGCTGCAGTTTGGTTGGGAGTGCCCATTGTGAATTGCTCTTGCAGGGAGCCAGTACAGACATGTTGGGCCAAATGGCCCAATGTGTTGTAATCAATCTATGATTATAAGATGGAAAGTTGATAGGTGAGCATTGTAATAGTCAAGTCTGAGGATAACAAAAGCATAAATGAGGATTTCAGCAGGAGTTGAGCTGAGGCAGAGGTGAAATTGAACAATTATAAAGGGGTAGAAGTCTTGGCAAAGGGGCCGATCTGTGGCTAGAAGCTCGGCTGGGGTAAAATGACAACAAAGTTGCAAAAAGCTAGGTTCAGCCTCAGACTGCTGTCGGGGATAGGAATGGAGCCAGTAGCTAGGAAATAGAGCTTGTGTTGGGGATTGAAGATAATTAGTGGATGTTAGAGCTAAGTGGCGTGACACATCAGAGGCAGTGGAGGAGTCATGAGAGGCACTAGTGAGGTAAGGTTGAGTGGCATCAGTGCACATGCGAACTGTGATGTATTTTTGAGTGATATGACTGAGAGGCATGTAGATGAGAAATGAGGAGTCAAAAAATAAATCTACCACTGGACTCCAGAGGTAATGGTGTTGGAGCTCAAAAAGAAGCTGTTGTAAATGATTTTATAACTACATCTGAATAGTTAAGAATATAGCAAAGGTAGTCCCATCTAATTTGATTGCTCATTAATGGTCATTTCTCCAACATTTCCGTATATGTACACAGCAAAACACAGTGAGATTCGGAGACTGTACAATATTTGAAAGAATTAGACATAGCAACAGTTCATGATATCAGATGGATTTTATGACAACTAGTGATGGGCAATTAATACTAGCATAACATCCACATCCCATGATTGAATGCATGGGTGGGGGGGTGCAAGTTGAGCTACTGGAATTGTGCACTAACAATGGTCATGCCATTGTTGGTCTTGCCAGCAAAATGGCAGTCTGGCACAGTCAGCAGAAAACTGGATGTGGAGATTACTATAAATAGTTAGTGAGTTCCTTTTCTAGGCAGGAGGTGGGCGTGGGATGAAATGTGCCACGTGGAGGGGATTATTCCCAGTATCAAAGAGTTGTTTGTATTAGTAAATTATTTCTAAGAGCTGCAGTAGTGGTGAAATGAGAATGTGCAGAGTTATATGAGTAGGTCTAGAAAAGGGTGGGGGAATTGTAAGAATGTGAAGGGAGAAGTGAATTTTTTATCTTGACAACTCTGATGAAGTTTTTGAACTTTTACTGGCATTGCATTTTGTATTGACGTTCTGACTGACTATATCCCATCGGTGGTTTCTGTGTCCTCGGCTGGCTCAGGGCTTCCTCCTCTCCCTTCCAGCACCCTGGAGAAGGTCTGTAACTGCATCAGAAAATGCAAGATAACTACTGTAATGTCAACAAGACATGAAATCTATACTGTATTAGTCAAATTCTGTTTTGATTTTTAAAACAGATCTCCACTGAACCACAAAATGGCTGCAAGTAATCATTTAACTCACAAAGATGGCCATCTGTTCAGGGAGGTTCCAACAGAGACTACAAGAATAAAAAAGTTACACTGGTGGAATCTCTCATCCCATTGTAAAGCCACATTATAATCACCAAATTATATGACTAAGAACATAAGAAATAGGAGCAGGAGTAGGCCATCTAGCCCTTCGAGCCTGCCCCGCCATTCAATAAGATCATGGCTGATCTGTCGTGGCTCAGTTCCACATTCCCGCCCTCTCCCCATAACCCTTAATCCCCTCGCTTATCAAAAACCTATCAACCCGCGTCTTAAAAATATTTAGCGAGGCAGCCTCCACCACTTCAATGGGCAGAGAATTCCAGAGATTCACCACCCTTTGAGTGAAGAAGTTTCTCCTCAACTCCGTTCTAAACCGCCCCCCCTTTATCTTGAGGCTGTGCCCCCTAGTCTTACTGTCCTTTCTGAGCGGGAAGAGTCTCTCCACCTCTATCCTATCCATCCCATTCATCATCTTATATGTCTCAATAATTTCTCCCCTCATTCTTCTAAACTCCAACGAGTACAAGCCTAGTTTATTCAGCCTCTCCTCATAGCTCAACCCCCTCAACTCCAGTATCAGCCTAGTAAACCTCCTCTGCGCTCCCTCCAAGGCCAAAATATCCTTGCGTAAGTGCGGCGACCAAAACTGCACACAGTACTCCAGCTGCGGCCTCACCAATGCCCTATACTGCTGCAGCAAGACCTCCCTACTTTTATATTCAATCCCCCTCACTATGAAGGCCAGCATCCCATTCGCCTTCCTGACCACCTGCTGCACCTGCAGGCTGGGTTTTTGCGACTCATGCACAAGGACCCCGAGGTCCCTCTGCACCGTCGCCTGCTGCAGTTTTTCGCCACGTAAGTAATAGTCCTTCCTACCATTATTCCTACCAAAGTGGACCACCTCGCACTTGCCAATATTAAATTCCATTTGCCAGTTCCTGGCCCATTCGCCCAGCCTGTCTAGATCCCTCTGCAGACTCTCCACACCCTCTGCGCAATTTGCCGTTCCACCAATCTTGGTGTCATCAGCAAATTTTGACACCATACACTCGGTTCCCTCCTCCAGATCATCTATATAAATGGTAAATAGCTCAGGCCCCAGCACCGACCCCTGGGGCACTCCGCTAGTCACCAACCGCCAATCCGAATAGGACCCATTTACCCCCACTCTCTGCCTCCTATTTGACAACCAGTCCTCTATCCACGCTAACACCCTACCCCCAACTCCATGCCCCCTTACCTTACTAGCCCCTTACTAGCAGGCAAATTGACAGCCCCAGCTAGGATGATAATGAAGACAGAGACATGAAAACCAGTTATACCTGTAAAAGTGTTAATAGCAACTATTTTGTTCCTGAGGGAAATAAGGGATTTTAGCCAGGAGTACAGAAGCCACTTTGGAGGTTGCAATTAATTCATTAATGGCAACCAATGATCCTATGCTATTAGACTCTTGGATCATTTTAATATTACATTTCTAGCCTCGTAGCTCAGACTGCTGTTTCAGGACCAACTGGAAAGAGCTCCTGTAGCATGCCCAACCTGGTAGCTGGTTGCCATCTCTCAATCCTTGAAACCTGTTTGATTCTAAAAGTCTCTGATCATCACGTGTCAAGCCGTTTAAGCACAGAAAGCCTATCATTGTACCTGTTAATTCTCAGATACTTTTGACCAGTTTGCTTACTCCAATGTTTTAGCCTGGTGCCCTTATTTGCAAGATGGGCAAAGGACAAACACAAGTAAAGGTTCAACAAGTTTATTAATAATAACACTACTAACCCTTAAATTACCCACATAAAACAAGAGGATACTTCAGATTCAAGTATACTACCCACAAAGATGGTTTGGTTAAAACCGCAGGCTCGGTTCTCTGAGTCCCTCTGGTCTGTTGTCACAAAGGTGAGTCTCAATGACAGCTTCTTTCTTCCTTCTTTCTCTGGTCAGTCTTCTGAATGGTCAAGGGTCGCCTCCTTCATCGAGTCTTCACTCCTGGTGTCTGAAAATATGTCCCTTTATCCCCTGCCTGCTTGCCTTTCCAGAAACTTCTCTGGCTTCCGGCAAATGAGGTCGCAGGAGGGGGTCCCAATATCCAGTGGGTTTCTTGATGTCACCTTGACACGACACCAGGGTCCGACCCCAGGTGTCCATCTCCATGCTGTTGCTTACATGTAACCTGTTATTAAATTAAGCCAACTGCAGGAACTCGCAGTGACAGGAAGTCTGGCCCAATCTGGGCTTTTAACAATAGGCCGGTGCATTTCAATGGGTGCAATGATCTCCTGTTAAGTATCAGTAGGGTGCAGTGACCTTTGATAGGTGATTGATGAAGCAGGCCCAAACATGTTTGTGTATTGCACAATTGGCCTGCCCGAGGTTTGACTGCGTTTGAGTTTAATATGGCCAATTCTTTAATTTAGGATATCCAATGTTATCAGCCTTAAAACTAGATCCTGTTTATATTACACTATCATGCTGCAATGTGTTGTTATCTCCAATCAGAAACTCACCTGGACTGAACACTGCCCTGAAGAATACACTCTCTGGACTTTGACTTCTCAGATTTTGGAACTTACATGAACTAATATTTATTGCTATGACTCTTTTGCTGTCATTTCCCATTATTGTAAATATTCTTCTTTTCTTCCTCTCTCCTGTCCATATCAACCCTGACTAACTAAAGATATCAGAAAGGAGGCTTATGGTTGATGTCAGGTTCGAGTCTGCACCAACCACAATCCCACCCAGACTCTATTCCCATAACCCTGCACATTTACCCTGCCATTCCCTCTGACGCTAGGGTCAATTTAGCATAGCCAATCAAACTTATCCGCATATCTTTGGGATGTGGAGAAAACTGGAGCACCCGGAGGAAATCCATGGGGAGAATGTGCAAACTTCACACAGACAATGACCTGAGGCCTGAATTGAACCTGGGTTCCTGGCACTGTGAGGCAGCAGTGCTACCCCTTATGCACCCCAAAATTGTGAAGGTTCTAGCCACAATCTTTCTTAGGTATGGCAGTGATGCCAGAGGACTGAAAATATTGACCTGTTCAAAAAGTGGGCATATTATAAACCTGGCAGTTACAGGCTGGTCAGCCTTAACATTGGAAGACAATCCAGTTTGATGTATATATGGAAATTGATAAAGTATCACAAAATTAACTTGTTAGCAAAAGTAGATTCATTTTTGCACGACTAGAGGGGCAATAGCTGCATGAATAGGACATTGGCTACGGGACAGAAAGGAGTAAGTGGTGATGAATAGTTGTTTTTTCAGACTCAGTGGTGTCCGTCATGGGTCAGTGTTGGAACCACTGCTTGTGATGCAATAATTGATGCTTGAGTGTAAAGGGAATAGTTTCAAAATTTGGAGACAACACAAAATTTGGAAATATAGAAAATAATCAGGAGGGGAGTAGCAAGGTAGGCAGACTGGGGAAATGGGCATCATATGCTGGATGAAATTTAATGCAGAGAAGTGTGAAATGATTCACTTTGGTGGGAGGAATGAGGACATAAATTCTATCGTTTGATGATAGACAAATTTTTAAAAAAACATATGCGGTGGTTTACATAGAAATTGTCAATAGATTGTGTGTCACGTGTACAGAATTAAAAATAATCCTACTAAATTGCAAAATCTTCAATTGAGGTAGAATTAGAGAACAGGTAATGTTTGGAATTTGTCACACAGAAGAAATTCAATCTCTATTTAAAAGCTGTACATCTGTCCTAATTTTGATTATAATTTGACGTTCTCATTGTAGTTAAAAACAAAACTTACATCAATTTGAAAAGCAGAAAATTAGAGTCAGTGGAGACCCACAGAGGCAAATTCAAAAATCCCCAAAAGCAAGCATAAGGACTGTGATGTAGGGTTAACTTTTGCCAGGTGCTTCAAAACAACTAACACAGCAGCTCTGTACTGCCTGCTAACTGACATGATTGCAGCATGCAACCATTGCTAATCATGCACAGCTCATCAACAGGCCCAAAATCATTAATAGGGGGTTTGAGTTTAAGAGCCGTGGGGTTATGCTGCAACTATACCAGATGTTAGTGAGGCCACATTTGGAATATTGTGTTCAGTTCTGGTCACCTCATTACACGGAGGATGTGGAAGCATTGGAGAGAGTGCAGGGGAGATTTACCAGGATACTGCCTGGTTTAGAGGGTAGGTCTTATGTGGAAAGGTTGAGGGAGCTGGGGCTTTTCTCTTTGGAGGAGGATGAGAGGTGACTTAATAGAGGTTTATAAGATGATGAGAGGGATTGATAGAGTGGACGTGCAGAGACTTTCCTTGGCTGGATGTAGCTGTTACGTGGGGGCATAACTATAAGGTTCTTGGTGGGAGATATAGGAGTGATGTTCGGGGTAGATTCTTTACTCAGAGTGGTTGGGGTGTGGAATAGACTGCCTGCTGTGATAGTGGAGTCAGACACTTTAGGAACTTTCAAGTGGTTATTGGATAGGCACGTGGAGGGGATAGCTTGATCTTAAGATTGGACATAGCTCGGCACAACATTGAGGGCCAAAGGGCCTGTACTGTGCTGTACTGTTTTATGTTCTATGTTCTAGAACCTGGTGCCAGTTAAAAACAGCCTGCACTACTTAAAGCCAGGCTGCACCTCTTAGCTACACATTGTGCTGGAAGTGATTCTATAACTGATTCTGACCTGCAAAAGTCAGAAGAATAGCATAGGCTGCAAGACTTTCTGACACTGTACTGGAAGCATTGATCAAAACAGTGCAGAAATGTCCTCCGTCCACTGAGGGTTCTCCTCACAATCTCTCAGAAGGATTGAGCAGCTGTGACAGTGAATGTAAGTCAAATCTCAAGGACCTGAAAGCATTGTAGCAAAAGGTTCAAGTGGTTAAGATCTGTGAATGCATTTTACATAAGAAATAGGAGCAGGAGTAGGCCATCCAGCCCCTCGAGCCTGCCCCGCCATTCAATAAGATCATGGCTGATCTGTCGTGGCTCAGTTCCACATTCCCACCCTCTCCCCATAACCCTTAATCCCCTCTCTTATCAAAAACCCATCAACCCGCGTCTTAAAAATATTTAGCGAGGTAGCCTCCACCACTTCAACGGGCAGAGAATTCCAGAGATTCACCACCCTTTGAGTGAAGAAATTCCTCCTCAACTCCATTCTAAACCACCCCCCCTTTATCTTGAGGCTGTGCCCCCTAGTCCTATTATCCTTTCTGAGCGGGAAGAGTCTCTCCACCTCTATCCTATCCATCCCATTCATCATCTTATACGTCTCAATGAGATCTCCCCTCATTCTTCTAAACTCTAACGAGTACAAGCCTAGTTTATTCAGCCTCTCCTCATAGCTCAACCCCCTCAACTCCGGCATCAGCCTAGTAAACCTCCTCTGCACTCCCTCCAAGGCATTACATATTCTATCAACTCTACTACTGGCCTCAGACACTGCTCAATGCACCATATCATCATCACTCAGTTACGAACCATCTCTATCAATCATATTCCTAATCACAGTTGCAAGTCACATACCCATACCTCAAAACTTGCACACAATGCTAGTGATTCAATGAATACCCTATTAACTAAACAAATTGCACCGCAAGCATTGACCCACAGATCAATCTGGAGGAAGCAGATGCTCTTTTTTATTAATTCATGTGGGCATTTATTCCCCATCCTTAATTGAGCTGAATGGCGTGTTTTCTTTCGCATGCCAAACAAGTAAACAAACTCAAATTGACTTAGGGACAAATTAAAAGGAGCAGCCCCCCCAAAAAACGAAAGGGGGATGGCCCGAAAAAAAAACAAAGTGGAAAGGAAACTTAAAACATTAAGTCAAAATGTGATTGTCAGGGTCTATAATATACCCCAGCCCCTGTGGTGCCCAGCGGGCACAGAAGGCATCAACTGCACCCGCGGACACCGCATGCTCCCTCTCCAGGGACACCTGGCCGCGAATGTAGCCGCGTTAGAGGGGCAGACAGTCGGGATGGACCTATTGATGGTGCGTCTCACCAGGCCTAGGAGCAGGTTCACAAGGAGGTCAGCATCCCGACTCACCCCTCCCCGCACCAAGTGCCTGTAGATTAGGAGCCTGGGACTGAAGTGCAAACAAAACATCAGTAAAAGGTGTTTGAGAAAACCAAAAAGGGTGTGCAGTCTATAACAAAGAATATAGACATAGTCCACAGACTCCACAAGGCCTGTGGTTTGGTAGGGTAGTTAAGAATCAACCACGTTGCTGTAGATCTGGAGTTATACATAGTCAAATGTAGACCATGATGGCAAGTTTCCTTCTCTGAAGGGCATTAGTGAGTAAGAAGTCTCACAACACCGGGTTGAAGTCCAACAGATCTTTTGGTAGTAAATGACACTAACTTTCAGAACGTTGTGCCTTTGTCAGGTGAGGGGGGAGTTCTGATCACAAACAGGGCATATAAAGGCACACACAATTTACACTCTGTTTACTACCAAATAAACTTGTTGGACTTTAACCTGGTGTTGTGAGGCTTCTTAGTATGTTTACCCCAGTCCAACACCGGCATCTCCACATCAGAACATTAGTGAACCAGGGTTTCTATGACAATCAACAATGGTTTCATGGTCATCATTTGACTTATAAAATCGAAATTGCTTTATTAAGTTAAAACTTCACCATTTGCTATGATAGGATTTGAGCCCCAGGTTCCCCAGAACATTGCCCTAGGTCTCTGGATTACTAGTCAGATGACAATACCACTGTGCCACCACCTCCTCAACTAGTTTCTCAGCTCTGTAAGGCAGCAGTGCCAACCAGTGTGCTACCATGCTGTCCACGCACTGCATAATTGAATTTTAGGTTGTATGAATTTCTCTAGTCTTCTGTCTTAGATGATCACTCAGAATTGAGGATGACTCGCTTCTACTACGGTTCAATGGATTCTTGAGTGACTGTGTGGAGTTTGCATGTTCTCCCTATGTCTGTGTGGGTTTCCGCTGGGTGCTCTTGTTTCCTCCCACAATCCAAAGATGTGCAGGTTAGGTGGATTGGTTGTGGTAAATGCACTGGTTACGAATATAGGGTGGGGAAGGACTGGGCTTTGATGAGATGCTCTTCAAAGGGTCACAGATGGCCTCCTGCTACACTGGAGGTATTCCATGGTAAGTGTAGTGATCTAAAGATGTAAAAATGAGACTCTACAGCAGCACCATTAATGCACGTGCAGAAAGGAGTCCTACTCCCCCATGGCCAATTTGAAAAGTATCAACCTAGATTGAAGTGGCACCTTTATCATGGAAAAAAATACTTCCGGTGAGTCAGCGAGGTATCAGAGAGCAACGTACCTGAGACAAAAGACATCAGATGTGATTGCGTACATTGGCGAGAGCAGGAAGCACCTTGAGCAATGTTTCAAGTTGCAACTGCTGCGTGATCTAGATAAGTTTAGATGGGCAAAACCGCAGTGCGTGGATCTATCAGGCATAGGAAGCGGGAAAAATAAGCATTTCCCGGAAATGGCTGAATGACTGCGTAGTTGTCATAAGAGAGGCATAACCAGGATAAATAATATTGGTTCAAACGGAGGGATGCGGTGTGATGTCTTTCCACATCACGCCACTCTTCCGGATTCACTATGCTGCACAGGATTTCCTCATGTCTCGATGTTACAGTTCTGATCCCAGTGAACTCAGAGCGCCCGCTGATGTTGCAATTGGGCGCGGCCGCGCGGCCTGTTAATCACGGTGACGCACGAGGGGGGGGCGGGTCCTAACGCCATTGATTGCTGACAAGAGCAAACCGATCAGGACCGGTTCGGGCTGGACACGGTTGCCTAGCAACCCGGCTGCCAGTTATAAAAGGGGAGGCGACGGAGGCAGAGCCGGCTTTATTCTTGTCTGGTAGCGGCGGTGCAAGGTGGAGGAGTAATCTTCCTTTTTTTTTAAACGCATTTCTTCGATGGGCACAGTCTTCGTAAATGTTTTTTAAGGTAAATTATTCCTATTTTAAAAAATAAAGTTGTTTCCGCATTTTTTTAAAAGTGCACCGGTTTAAATTTGCCTGAGTGCCACGTGTTAATTCAGCGTTTTTTCTGGAGGGGAGGAGGGGGGTGAAATCATTTTTATTTCAAGTGTTTTAAATAAAGCATTTTTCAACAAAGGCCTGACTGGGATAGAGAAAATTTACTATTTATTCGATGAAAATGGTAATTAGGAGAAGAAATTTGCGGAAATCCGCAGGCCGTTAGCTGGGAGGGTGGGGAAGAGAGGTGGGCCGGTGAACATGTCGGACGCCTGTGTGTGTGTGTGGGGCTGGCTCACCTCTGCCGGCCGCGGGCAGAGCCCTCCACCCGCTGCTGGCTGACCCTCCACCCGCAGATACCTCCGCGGGCCTTCCGCCGGTGCGGTGCCGGTGAGCCAGCTGGCTGCCCGGCCGCCCGCCCCTCCTCCCTCATTGGCTGGCCGCTCGTGTCTGCATGCACGTGCAGAAAGGAGTCCTGCTCTCCTATTGGCGAACTGTCGCATCAATCAGAGCTCTGCCCTCCTGCCCGGTTGAGCGGCAGGAATAAGTGGAGGGAGGGGAGAGTCAAATCAGCAGTCTAATGGTATGCTGAAGTCTGTGGCCTTTGCTGAGTGATGGTTGGCAAGGGAGAAGTAACGGAGAGGATTATTGTAGGTTCACTTTAGAACAGTTTCTTCCCATCAGACTTTTAGACCATAAGATCATAAGAGTAGAATTAGGCCATTCGGCCTATTGAATCTGTTCCACCATTCAATCATGGCTTAACTTTCTCTCATTGGTAATTGCAACACTGTATTCTGCAGCCTATCCTTTTCTCCTTCTCTATGTACTCTGAACAGTGTTTTATCTGTATGGCTTGCAAGAAACAATATTTTTCACTGTCTCTGAACATGTGACAATATTAAATCATTTGTTATTAAACTACTTGTGTGATGCTGTTAACACTGTGCAATTGTATTTCAGAACGAACAAGTCAGAAAGGTGTATAACGGCTACACAGAAAGCCTGAACCTTGCGTTGTACCTTCGAGGGTTTAATTCTGTTGGAAAGCCGCCTTGGCTAGACAGCTGAGTTGTGCTTTTAAATAGATTCCATCTCTTACTTGCCCATGTAGGTATAAATGCTTAATGACAAACAGAATTTTGAATTAGACTTATCCTGTATCTCACAGCTTATTATTTTTTTCCAGTTTGTTGCATGTTGTGAATTTCTGCTCTTGTGAAACTTCTACCAATCTCAGAATGAATGACTTCAGCAATGGTGAATTTGACTTTTCCTTCCTTGAAGAAGGATTCAGTGCTAGGGACATCTTGGAAAGCAAAATAAATGAAGTTTCTCATTCTGTAAGTATTTTGTATATTTAATTCTCATGTGATATGCATTGAGGAATTAACATGTCTCTTGGCAGTTTTTGTCAACCATCCTTCTGCCTTACCCCAACTTATCTGTGAACATTCTTCAAATGTGCAAACTGACCTTGCTAAATAGAATCTTTTGTTCCTTGGACTTTGGCCATGTATCCCTCCTATCAACACTTCTGTGTAATAAGATTATATCTAGCATGGAAATTTGACCTTGTACTATTAATCCTAGGATGACAAAGATGCTTTTTATGTTGCGGACTTGGGTGACATTGTCAAGAAACACATGCGGTGGCACAGGATCCTTCCTCGTGTGACTCCTTTTTATGCTGTCAAATGCAATGATGATAAAGCTGTGGTTAAAACTCTTGCTACTTTGGGTGCTGGATTTGATTGTGCTAGTAAGGTATGTTGACAGTTCATTGTATCCTAATTTGAGCTCGCTTCTTGCTGCAATCATTTTAATAGTAATTTCTTTACAGACTGAAATTCAGATGGTACAGAGTCTTGATGTTCCTGTTGACAAAATAATCTATGCTAACCCATGCAAACAGATGTCTCAAATCAAATATGCTGCCACACATGGGGTGCAGAAGATGACATTTGATAGTGAAGTGGAGCTGATGAAAGTAGCAAGAGGTCATCCAAGTGCAAAGTAAGTTGTTGATCGAGTACAACTGAAGATTTAAATTTGTGTGCAAAATGCTAATGTAATCTCAAACCTCGAATATAGTTTTTTATTTTAAAGCAGATGGATGGAAATTTCAGGATCTGAATATTAATTTTGACTCTTTCAATCCAAAGATATTTAAAAATATTTACTCGTAGAATTAGAATATTGTATATAGTTCTGGATGCACCTTGTTCTTTTGTGTATCTACTACTGAGTGTTTTTTGATTAGGCTACTTCAGAATTTTTTAATTGAGCAAGCAATGCTATTTTATCTCTTCCTGGCAGATTTTTTTGGTCTGGCAGATCTTAATTCTGAATGTTTCCTGCACAGGTTTTCCTGTTTTAGGTTGCCTGTGGTGGTCTCTGTTGGATTTTGGATTCTCCTTTATACTGTTTCATTGACGCCTTTATCGACTTAACGTCAAATCCTGACGTAAAATACATCCACCTCTTCCTCTGTCCTAGGCTGGTTCTGCGCATTGCTGCTGATGATTCCAAGGCTATCTGTCGCCTCAGTGTTAAGTTTGGAGCAACACTTAAGACTAGTAGGCTTCTCCTTGAACGTGCCAAAGAGCTGGATATTGACATCATTGGCGTAAGGTAGATTTATCATTGTTACCTTGGAATTATACTGATGGCTTGTGTTAGAATGCAAAACTGTTATGGTTTGATTTTAATTATGACAAGTTTTGGCTTTTGATGTGATGCAAAAAAAATTACAGCTTGGAGGGGGGCTATTTGGCCTGTTCGTGCTAGCAGTCTACAAGAGCCTGATAGTCTGACTCACCTGCCCTTTTCCCGTTGCCCTAATTTTTCCCCCCCCACCCCACATTGGATAATTATCCAATTCCCTTCAAAAGCCATAACTGAGTCTGCCTCCACCAAATTTGCAGATCCTAGCCACCTGCATTTGTCCCCTTTTGATCTTGCCACCTAGAGTCCTCCATCCCCTTCTGCTAGCAGGGCAGTTCCTCACTGTCTGTTATCTATAATCCCTGAATGCTTATTCACTTTATCCTTGTAACCGAAGTCTCTTGACTGTAGAATCATTCTCTAACCTTTTCTGCATCCTCTTTAATGCCTTCCCACCCATACCAAGTGTGGTGCCCAAAATTGGACATTACTTCAGTTGAGGCTCAAGTGCTTATGGTTCACCATAGCTTCCAGCATTCAATATGCCTTGCTAACTACTTCCTTAACCTGCCCTGTCACCTATACTCTGCCAAGATTCTCTTGTTCCTGTACCCACTTTAAAATTGTATCCTTCATTATATATTGATTTTTCTCATTCTTTCCTGGCAAAATAGATCACTTTGCAATTCTCTGCATTACCTTCAAGTGCCATTCCTTCAGCCTATGTCCTGTTGAATTCTTGTTGCTATCTGCTCACAAACTTTTGTGGTGTCAAATCCTGTGTGCCATTTGTTTGACACCTTCATAAGACTGGTATTTTTAAATTGGGTTCAAAGCTCTTTAAAACAGGCAATTTGCTACATTTATATTACTATGGCTCAGTTAAGGTTGGATGAGTGGAAAGTGCTAAGTGCATTTTTGGATTTAAAAACTCTCTAGCTCATTGGTTGAAATCTATTGGCTTTATTACATACTGGCTTGTATGGACTAATTTTTGTGTCTCTTGTGAAAGCTTTCATGTGGGAAGTGGTTGTACAGATGCCCAAACATATGCCCAGGCTATTGCAGATGCTCGTTTTGTTTTTGATATGGGTGTAAGTATTTTGATTTCATCAGCTTTTAGATATCATCATTTTGACAATTGTTTGATTTTGGACTTGTTGGCCATTCATGTCTTGTATCCTCTTTGCTTTTAGGTGGAGTACGGTTTCAACATGTACTTGCTTGATATTGGTGGTGGTTTTCCTGGTTCAGAAGACACCAAGCTCAAATTTGAAGAGGTGAAAAGTGTTGCTGCTTAGTTTCAAGTACATTTATTGACCTGAACATGGAATGATTTATTTACCTGAATGTGATTAACTCTAAATAATTTTAGATTGCAGCTGTCATCAATCCTGCATTGGATAAATACTTCCCGACTGATTCTGGAGTTCACGTCATCGCTGAGCCTGGTCGGTTCTACGTGGCATCTGCTTACACGCTGTCTGTGAATATCATTGCTAAGAAGGTGATGTACAATGAACAGAGCAGCTCTGATGGTAGGTACATCAATAGTGACCTAACCATTTCATTATGTAGTTTATTCCGGGAGTTGTCTGCTCATCTAAAACGTGAGCAAGTTCCTCCTGGCAAGATGTCAAGACTGCCTGTTAACCTTGGTTAAGCTATTTATAAAATATGACACCTGTTTTTCTGCAGTTAACATTTTTGTTGTAGATCTTTATCACAGTACTTTGTACTGCACATCCATTCTAACCACAAACTGACCGCAATCTATACTTGTTGCTTATTTAGTATTTTCTATAGTTTGAAATATACAAGGCTACCCACTCCAGTAGCAAGTATAGGAAGGCATGTTTATTATTTGAGTGGGTGCAAATTGAGAGGTGAATACTCAGACCTTGGGTGTCAAGAATCAATTGTTGAAAATAAGGGTGCAGAAACAGTAGGCAGTAAAAAAAAAACAGGCAAATGGTATGTTGGGCTTTATGGCAAGAGGATTTGAATATTGCAATAATATGTTCTACTCTAATTGTTGGTGAGGCCACAGCTGGAGTATGTGTGCAGTTTTGCTGTCCTCCTTGCTAAGGTTTACCAGGCTGATTTCTGGGTATAGCAGGTGGATTATATTCATTTAGAGTTTAAAAGTTTGAGGGATCTCAAACTTTTAAAATTGTAACAGGATTAGATGGGGTAGATTCAAAAATGTTCCTGGTGGTGGAGGAGCCCCTGAGAAGGAGGTAAACCTTAGTGAGCAGAAATTTCTTCACCCAGAATGGTGAATTTGGAATTCACTACCACAAAGTAGTTGAAGCCTAAATGTTGGGTGATTGCGAGAAGAAATTGGATATGGTGGATCAGTGAATATCAGGGGTAGTGGTGGGGGAGAAAGAGAAGTGAGATCAGGGTATTGAATTTGATCAAAATGAATGGCAGAGCAGTCTATTTCTGCTTCTATTTATGAAACTCAGTTGGTGGATTTGTTTGAAATTTTGGTAGTAATCCAATTATTGCATGTGGCTAATAGGTATACCATCTTGTTTTGAAGATGAGGATGATAGTGAAAGCAACATGACCCTCATGTACTATGTAAATGATGGTGTTTATGGATCATTCAACTGCATACTATATGACCATGCTCATGTAATGCCAGTTCTGGTCAAGGTAAGACCTTTTTTGTTGCTCTTACATTTTTCATAATTCATGTAAAATGTATATATTAAGTAACATAATTTTTCTTTTAGAAACAAAAGTCTGATGAGAGACTGTACTTGACCAGTATTTGGGGTCCAACTTGTGATGGGCTTGATCGTATTGTAGAACGTTGTAATATGCCAGAGCTGCAGGTTGGAGATTGGATGGTGTTTGAGAATATGGGAGCTTATACTGTTGCTGCTGCTTCAACATTCAATGGATTTCAAAGACCTCAGATCTTTTATGTTATGTCAAGACCAGCCTGGTACAGTATTTCATTGAGACCATGTTTTTTGCACTATTCAAATTGTCTAGCTTAAATTGATTTTTCCCATTTTAGCATGTACTGATTTAATACTTGTCATCTTTTTCTAAGAAGGCTGTCGTTCATTTTTGAGGGGGAAAAGCCCTCCCAGGTCTGCAGAATTGACTTCAAATCTCTGGGAAGTAACAATGATAGCTGGATTATGGGGGGCACAGTGGTTAGCACTGCTGCCTCAAGCGCCAGGGACTTGGGGTCAATTCTGGCCTAGGGTCACCTAACTTGCCTGTTGAACTTGCACTGACAACGATCCCACTATTAAAGCACAGATAAAATTTGTGGTTGAAGTCATCTGACTTCACACAATGCACTTTTTCCCTAAATTTGAGGCTCATTTTCATGAAATGCCAGTAGTTAGTTGAATGCATCTGGTTTCCTCTAACAACCCTAAGATCTGCAGGTTAGGTTGATTGGGCAATTTAGCATGGCCATAATGTCAGAGTGACTAACAAGGTAAATATGTGGGGTTATGGGGATAGTGCCCAGGTGGGATTGTTGGTGCAAGTTTGATAGGCCAACTGGCTGCTTTCTGCACTGTAGGAATTCTATGATTATGAATTTGCTGTATTACTATTAAAGTACAGACTAAAATTTCTGGTTGAAGTCATCTGACTTCACGCAATGCACTTTCCTGTCTAAATTTGAGACTATTTCATGTAGTGCCAGTAGTTAATTGAATGCATCGTAACCTATAACTTTTTCTCCTAGGCAATTAATGCAACAGATCAAAGAAGATGGCTTTTCATCCCAAGCAGAGGATCGTGCTGCTAATACTGTACTGGCATCCTGTGCCTGGGAAAGTGGCATGGAGCTGCTTTGTTCTTCTTCTTGCTCTTCAGCAAGAGTTAATGTCTAAACTGTTATAGAACTCTTAACTGACCAGTTGGCAATCTTGGCTGAACTAGGCAGTTTGGGTGATAGTAAATGGCTGCCTTTTGGGACCAGTAACTGATGCTTGAGTGCTTGAAATTTATGAAGTATTGTGGATTAGTTTATGTATGCAACAAAATGGTTGACTAGGAGATGGAATACAATCTGATGTGTTCCTATGGAAACTTGTTTACACTTTTATATCTTTTTTGTATTTTTATTTGAGCTTGAAATAAAAGGTGAAACTGATTTTCATTTTATTTTTACTTCAGTTATTAGAAGTCCATTCTGAAATCTTGATTCTTGTTGAATGACAAAGCAGGCTTGAAGGATCAAATTATCTATTTTGTGTTCTTACCCAAACATTTTTTGTTTATAACCCATCAATACCATGATCAACTCATGACGTTTTGAGTTTAACGGCATGAAAAGAAATCTATTAGCCATTATCTATTCTAATCCCATTTTTCAGCACTTAGCCTGTAGCCTTGTATACTATGACATTTTGAATGGTCATCTAAATACTGTATGTTTCAGGTTTCTGCCTCCCACCATCCTTCAGGTAGCGTTCCAGATTCCCACCACCTTCTGAGTCTGAAATCCCCACTAAATCTCCTAACCTTCACTTTAAATCTATACCCCCTGGTTATTGAATCTCTCTACAAAAGGGAAAAATTCCTTACTTTTTGTTCCCTTTTGATCAGGTCCCCCTACCTCTGTTTTGACTAAGGAATTGTTCCTTCAGCCAGTTCATAGCTGAAATGCTCAAGTCTAGGAAACACCCTGGTGAATGTCGTCTGCACTTGCATCCTTTCTGTGGTGTAGTGACTCGAATTCTACACTAGCTGGCCTAATGAGCATTTTTTTAACAGCTCCATTATAATCTTTTTTCTCTTGCATTCTATGCCTTGGCTAAGAAAGGCAGTATCTTGTACTTAATTACCTTATCAAACTATCCTGCTTTCAGGGATCTAGGGACCTTCAAGGATTCTCTATTTCCTAGTATACTACTGCTCATTGTATATTCCCTTGCTTGTTAGTCTCTCCTCTCCCCACCATAATGTATCACATCCCAATTTTCAGTTGAATGAATAGATGTAATTTCTATTTGTACTTGTGCACCTTTTCCATGCTTACCACTTCCTTATTGTAAGAGATAAGAGCATAATAAGTAAGTTACCTGACTGCAAGAAGACCAGTCTTTTTTAAAAAAAAAGTCCATGAGGTGTTTCCCATCAAAACTGCAAAAACATGAAAAGCAGAAAAACATCAGTTGTGGAAGTTTTTAAAAACTGATGGCCTTAAAGCAGGAATGCAATTGGAGTTGTACAACTTTAATGCAATTACTGCAAAAAGAAACAGGTTGGTTCTCTGAAAACATAAAGCATACCAAGGGTGAGATTGCTATCAAATGTCAGAATGAAATGATGAATTCAACTTGGAAGAAACTCAGATGGATAGGCTGAATGGATTGTGAAAACCAATGCATTGGAAGAAAGTATAGCTGAGCTAAACCAGGAGATGGATACAGAAGGTGGAAGGAAGAGATTGGTAAATGGAAATCACTCAGCTGAGGAGATACTCTAAAGAGAACTAGACAAAGCAATTTGGGCAGAGAGGGAAACAGATTACATACCACAACAAGATTGCTGAAATGGTTACAGCAATAGAAATGCACAAAAACTAATAAACATGGTCAATGCAAAACATGAAGATTAGAAACGCTAGGTGGAGAAGAAACTTTAACACATGAGTTAAGTACCAGAAATAGAGTACCATGGACATTTCCTTCACAAATGAAAAGTAGTGATTGTACACGAACTGTCAGTGTTGTGTTATACTGTGATGATGGTACCTTCAGGTACTGTAGAGTAAGGTACTTGATAAAGAAAAGGATCAATGTAAGATTGAAAAGTGACACTATCCACAGAATAAACGATATCATCCTTTGTTAGTGCAGAATCTAGGACAGAACCTGGAAAGCAACAAGCCTGTATGGGAGAATTCCATGCAAGACTATGCATGGTTGAAACTTTCTAGAAGTGTTATATTAAATGCCAGCCTCAAGATCTCATTGTTGAACAATCACTACATTGATTTACAAATGTCTAACTTGTGTATATAATGTTTATTTAGAATGTGGGTTTGAGTAAATCAATTTTGAAGATTATAAGGAGGTTAAAGGGGAGGGACGTTGTATATGTGTCTGTCTCTCCAAGCAGAAGTGAATCACCTGACTTGGGGGACCAATGGAAACTGGAGAGTGAATGATTTCTCCCAGGCAGAAGCAGCTAGAAACCATGTTTTAAGGACTGAAGTTCTGCACCAGGGCATAATAAGAGCTCCAACCGTCCTGTACCTAAGTATTGCTTATCAATAATACCTTTTCTCCTAACAAAGTATGAAATGGCTTGATGGGATGGGATACATTTTGATGGCACAGCTTACCTGTGAGCAACATAACAACTCATGTTTCATTGTAGCTGAGTTTCTGTGTGGGTAACTAGTGCGGAGTTCTCTGATCAAGAATGCTATATTTTTGTCATCATCTCCAGGACAGATTGTAGAGCTTGCCGTCTGCACGAGTATGCAGGTAAACTCCTCCAGGAACACAGAAGAAAATACCAAACAAAATAAGTATTTGGTCACATCCCTGTTGCACTCCATTCATCAACCTGAAAGTGTTGGAAGCAATTCAATCAAACTACAGCACTTGTCATGAGACTAAGGAGCTTTGGTGGATAGTCAAATTGTCCCTCTGAATATCCTCAGTCTGCAAGTTGGTGTGAAACAAAGCCAGCAGAATCTTGCTAATGGATGGAAGGGGTGGGGAGCCACAGATGGACAGAATGGCAGTAAATGTAACGATTCATGTGTGAAAATGATCATTAAAATATATACCTATGTTTTCAGAACAGCTGCCTGTGGTTTGTAGGGATGGGCATTAAATGCTAGGCAGCCAGCAACACCCATGTCCCATGAATGAATGAAAAAAACTCCTGTTTACCCTGAAACACTATGTGGAAAATTCCACTGATGATTGAAACCATTCTCTGATAACTGATTTATTGTCCCATAACTATTCAGAATGGAATTACTATAAAATTATTGAAACAAAGTAGGATTGAGAAATATCAAAAGCAAAATTATCACAGATGCCAGAAACCTGAAATAAAACTGGAAAATGCAGTATGTCTGACTGTAAATATGGTGATAGAAACTGAGTTAATATTTAATCAGAACATGAGTAATGCCAGTTTTATGTAAATATATAAATACACAACATTAACAAAATAAACAAGAAACAGAAAGGTAGGTAGACAGCAATGTGTTCATGTACTATTAGGGAATTACTGTTACTGTTAGTAATCGCATAATAATGCACAGCAAAAAATATCCCATGTAATTAAATGCACAAATCAACAGCACACATTTAAACTACTCAAAAGTACAAACAAAATATTTATTTTAGATAAAAACTGAGTACAGATAATAAATGCAGTTGAGACACTGTATTTCATACAGCTCCATAAATGATCATTTCGAAGCTAAGCATCAATAATTAGTCTTCCAAGACACCCTGGGCATGAAGCATCTCAATGTCCCAATGCTCAAATAGGCAGTCATGAAGGAATGCCTCATAGAGAAACTGAGAAATCTTTGTACAGTGAGAATGAACACTCACTGTTTTGAGGGTGATTGTACACCATTGCTCTGGTGGCCCTTGCCCAAGCTAACATAGACATCAAGATTGGTTTGATGAAAACAGTTGTAAGCAAATAATCCCAAAACTATGGGAGGAGAACCATCATCTTTACAGGGTTTTCTTCAATGACACCATTATTCAAACACAATGCCTCCCAAAACATCTGCAGGTCTGTCCAAAGCAAGCTCAGGTGAAAGACACTCGGCTGAATCAGAAAGGAGATGAACTTTAGGCATATGTAAACCACAGTGACTGGAATAGATGCCACAATGTTCTGAAATGTCTCCATGGGCTCCAGTCTATTGGGTCTTTGCCAGTCCTCCCTGCTGATAGTCAATACTGCTCACAGATAAAGACAAATTCTAGAAAGATGGGTAGATCAATTTAACCATATCTATCAGATTTCACTGATCAGTAAAGAAGCAATCAACATTTTGCCATCAACTAATGTACTGATAACCCTCCCATGCTGTCCAAAATGAAAACACATTCAAATCCAAAAGACACAGTTGGCTGTGAGGCCTTTAGAAGGCAATGGACAAATTTGATTGCCCTGAGAAACACATCACAATTGTTTGACAGTTTTGTGAAGACATGCTTGTGGGTCTCCTGGGTGATAGTGATCTTCTGACCATTCCAGTTACTAATGGAGTTAAATAGGACTGTGTGTTAGCACCAACCTGCTGCAGCCATGCTCCCCAATGCCTTCCATGAAGGTGATCCCGGTATCAAAATTGCATACGTGGGAAGCTGCTGAATCTGAGACAACTCCAAGCAAAGACCAAGGTCTGAAAGGACAAAGTTTGAGATTTCCAGTTTATTGATGACAGTGCACTGCTTCTGGTTTAGTGCTGGGTATAGACTGGAGCATCGATTCATTCTCCAACGCGTATGAAAACTGTGACCTTACAATCATCACAAAAGAATACTGAAGTAACATACTAGCCTGCTCTAGGAAAATCCTATCACAAGCCCATGATTTCACTCCATGATTTGAACTTGGCAGCAGCGGATAACTTCACTTATCTCATCAGCATGCTCCCTGAAGCAGTCTATAATGGCAGGACATTTGCAAGAATTGCCAAAGCAATAGACTTCGAATATCAGTCTGGGTGTGAAGAGGAGTAAGTCTGCCTACCAAATTCAAAGTTTTTGGATCAATAGTCCTGCCCACTCTGCAAGACTTGAGAAGTGTACCAGCATCATGCCAAGAGGCTCAGTCACTTTCACTTGAGCTTCCTTAGGAAATTTCTGAAGATTAGACAACAAGACAAAAGTACTAGACACTGACTTAAGCTGGCATACCAAGCATCCATACCATGTTGAGACAGTCACGACTGAGTTGGGTTTATAATCTAGCCAGGCTGCCTGACACTCATTGCTGTGGAGAGCCTGAAATCTGGGATGCCCACTCATGGTGGTCAAAAGAAAGACACCCTGAAGGCTTCATTTCAGAATTTTAACATTAATCGAGACGTGAAACTCGTCCAGGACCACTGCATCCAGTGCAACTAAATAGTAAATGGTCTGGCCTCCTTCAAAATCAAGCACATATCTAAAGCAGACAGAAAACACAAGTAGAGAAAATCACGAGCCAGAAATTGGTCCAAATCTCATTGATCTGCAGTATGCTGTCCTATTTTCAGTGCAATCTTCAGAATGCAGATCAGCCTTGGCAAACATTTATGCAACTACCAGCCCCCTATAAAAAAAGATGATGATCATGATCATCTTTGACTCGAACAATGAACAAAGAAATGGACTTGAACACTTGCTTCCAACTCAGAGTCTTAGGGCATGGAAGAAGGAGGATGAACCTTATCGTTTGATAAGGTTCACCATGGAAGGCTTCTGCAGAAATTGCAGATGTATGGGATTGAGGGTGATCTAGGAAATTGGATTAGGAATTGGCTGGCGGATAGGAGACAGAGGGTGGTGGTTGATGGTAAGTATTCGACATGGAGTTCAGTTATGAGTGGTGTGCCTCAGGGATCTGTTTTGGGGCCACTGCTGTTTGTAATTTTCATAGATGATCTGGATGAGGGTATAGTTGGGTGGATTAGTAAATTTGCTGATGACACCAAAGTCGGAGGTGTGGTAGATAGTGAGGAAGGGTGTCTTAGTCTACAGGGAGACTTGGACAAGTTGCAGAGCTGGGCCGAGAGGTGGAGGATGGAGTTTAATGCGGAAAAGTGTGAGGTAATTCACTTTGGCAGGAATAACAGATGTGTAGAGTATAGGGCTAACGGTAGGACTCTGAATAGTGTGGATGAACAGAGGGATCTAGGTGTATGTATACATAGATCCCTGAAAGTTGGGAATCAAGTAGATAGGGTTGTTAGGAAGGCATACGGTGTCTTGGAGTTTATTGGTAGGGGGATTGAATTTAGGAGCCGCAGCGTCATGTTGCAACTGTACAAAACTCTGGTGCGGCCGCACTTGGAGTATTGTGTGCAGTTCTGGTCCCCACATTATAGGAAGGATGGGGAGGCTTTGGAGAGGGTGCAGAGGAGGTTTACCAGGATGTTGCCTGGTATGGAGGGAAGGTCCTATGAGGAGAGACTGAGGGATTTGAGGTTGTTTTCGTTAGAAAGAAGGCGGCTACGAGGGGACCTTATTGAAACATATAAGATGATTAGAGGTTTAGATAGGGTGGACAGTGATAGCCTTTTTCCTCAGATGGAGAAAGCTAGCACGAGGGGGCATAGCTTTAAATTAAGGGGTGGTAGTTATAGGACGGATGTCAGGGGTAGGTTCTTTACCCAGCGGGTGGTGAGGGATTGGAATGCCCTGCCTGCTGCAGTTGTAAATGCGCCTAGTTTGGGGGTGTTTAAGAGATCCGTGGATAGGTTTATGGATGGTAAGGGTTTGGTTTAGGTTAGAGGGTCATTGTTTTTTAACTGGTCGGCGTAACATCGTGGGCCGAAGGGCCTGTTCTGCGCTGTATTGTTCTATGTTCTATGAAACAGAGCAGTTGTAGTATATTGCAAGATCTGACAGTTTTGTTATATTGCCCCTTTGTTGGAGAGGTGTAAATAAAATTGGTTCAGCTGAGCATGCGTTCTCTTCCTCAGTGCAATACACAAGGGAAAGTTGGTGATGAGGTTGGAGAGGAATTTTCTTTCACATTTTGTTTGAGAAAGAAAGAACTGAAGAACGCTGACACATTGCAGAACTCTGAAAGTTGATTTTCTGCACATTGTGTACAGGTACACAGTGAGCCAGCACAGTATGTCATGGGAAAATTGTACCGAAAACATTTTTGAGGACAATGGAGGAATTCAACTCGAAGAAAGAGCTCTGGTGTAATTACACATGAACGCTGAAGCAAATAAAATGCGAGATGAAGATAAAGCAAGTATTTATTTCACCATGAGAGGAATTAATGCTTTTGAAGTGGTGTCTAACTAACGTAGCCCACAGACCCTAGTACCATAAACTATTCTAAAATTAATGAGATTCTGAACTCATTTTTATGATATGAATAAAATCTACAGTGCAGAAGGAGGCCATTCGATCCATCAAGCCTGCACCTACAACAATCCCACCCAGGCCCAATCCCCATAACCCCCTCTATTAGTCCTCCTGACACTAGGACAATTTAAGATGGCCAATCCACCTAACCTACACATCTTTGGAATTTGGGGCAACTGGAGCACAGAGACAACGTGCAAACTCCACAGTCAGTGACCCAAGCCGGGAATTGAACCCACGTCCCTGGTGCTGACCACTGTGCCACCATGCAGCCCAAAGGGATTGCACTGAGAGTTGTATTCAATGAAAAGAAGCTGTTGCCAAGTGAGATTGTTGTAGATTACATTATTGGATTACAGAAACATTCTCATCACTGTGGATGTGGTGTGAACTTATAAATCAATGTTAAGGACACATTTGATAGA
The DNA here is from genome assembly GCF_965287045.1 of Carcharhinus amblyrhynchos. Classification (NCBI taxonomy): domain Eukaryota; kingdom Metazoa; phylum Chordata; class Chondrichthyes; order Carcharhiniformes; family Carcharhinidae; genus Carcharhinus; species Carcharhinus amblyrhynchos. Next base: position 36,621,057 of record NC_137330.1, on the reverse strand, counting down.
GGTCTGAATAACAATACCCAGCATACCAAGGTCACCCCCCCCTTGCAGAATGATATCATCTTTGAGGACAACAGGTGACTGGGTTTTCTCCACAGATCTCATTGTGCATTCACAATGAAAGTCCTAATTACAGTCAAAAGAGCCAAGATCTAGGATGTACAGTCAGGCTTCTGGTGGTTGGCCTCCACTGGCCTTGACAACCACTATTGATTTCCAATCCTTGTCCTTATGCCATGGCTGCAATGGTGGCTTGAATGCTATGGTCAGTGCACTGAGAACATGAAGATTTGTAAGGTCCATGCTGCCTCTACTCAGCAGACAGGGCCATTGTTGTTTGCTGCAACATCCATTCTGACATGCCTCACTTAGAATCAGATGACAAGTGAGACCATACACACTGCAGCATATAAAGATAATGTTATATGGCCCCTCACTGACTTGATTTTTATTGCTAGTTTTCAAAATATGTAATTCGCAGGTGAGATCAAGAATGGTGCCACTGACTTATATCCATGAGCCCAGCTTCCAACCTCACTCTAACACTCACCAAATTCCTCCATCATCCTCTATTCTCATCACCTCTTAATTCCCCCGTCATTATCCAACCTCTCCCGTTACTGGACACCCCATAATTTTTTAAACTTCGTTCAAAGGATGTGAGCATCACTGGCTAGGCCAGCATTCATTGCCCATCCCTAATTACGCTTCTGAAGGTGGTGGTGAGCTGCCTTCTTCAACCACTACAGTCTCTGTGGTGTAGGCATACCCTCAATGCTGTTAGGAGGAAGTTCTAGGACTTTGATCCAGTGACAATGAAGGAACAGCAACCTATTTCCAAGTCAGTGGCTCCTCCAGATGATGGTTTTCCCATCTCTGTGCTGCCCTTGTTCTTCTAGATGGGAGTGGCTCTGGGCTTGGAAGGTGTTGGCTAAGGAGCCTTAGTGAAATCCTCTAATGCTGCATAGTAAGACAGCGTGAAGAAGCCTGGAGCATATGCTTCACATACTTGAATGAATTCAGAGCAAAACTATTCACAAGTGGAGAAAGATGCATTAATGATCATATATAGTGTTACTAAGTTCCACAATACTTGTACAGGAAGAAGTTCACTTAATTAACTGGCCACCAAGCTCTTACAATGATGTTTGGTTGGGAGAAGGGTGGCATCCTTGGTGGCAGCACAGTTTCAGAGATGAACATTGATTTTGATGTTCCATTAGTATGATATTAAATACTCTAATCATGCAAATCCAGATAGTCTTTCAAGATTTCCTGTTAAGACGATTCATTTCTAGCCATTGAGTTATCTGAGAATCACTTTGGGGTGGCATGGTGACACAGTGGTTAGCACTGCTGCTTCACAGTGCCAGGGACCTGGGTTCAATTCCAGCCTCAGTCACTCCTGTGTGAAGTTTGCACATTCTTCCTGTGTCTGCATGGGTTTTCTCCGGGTGCTCCGGTTTCCTCCCACAGTCCAAAGATGTGCGGGCTAGGTTGATTGGCCATGATAAATTGACCCTAGTGTCAGGGGATTAGCAGAGTAAATATGTGGGGCTATGGGAGTAGGGTTTGGGTGGAATTGTGGTTGGTGGAGACTCGATGGGCTGAATGGCCTTCTCCTGCACTGCAGGGATTCTATGATCCTATGATGATCCAGCGTCTGCCAGAAAAATTAGTGAAGAAACTTGTAAGGATGTGGTACTCAACAAACTGTTCAAATATAGCATGGCTGGAACAAAGAGTGCTGCCGTATTTCCACACCAGAAATGAACCTAGTGCTGATCGATGTTCTCTCCTGAGCGGTCTCTGAGTCCTTATTCCACCAAGGTTTAGAGAGATCATTAGAGGAACTTCATCATGGAGGGTTAGTATAAAAGCAGCAGCAAGAAGTTATTACTAATATCCAAAAGGGAACGCAGCCATATTGAAGAGTTGGTGAAAAGTTGTGAAATTTCTCAGGTGAAAAATGCCAAGAACAAAGTAAAGAACAAAGAAAATTACAGCACAGGAAGAGGCTCTTTGGCCCTCCGAGCCTGCACCGACCATGTTGGCCAACTGAACTATAACTTCCTACCCTTCCAGAGACCATATCCCTCTATTCTCATCCTATTCATGTATTTGTCCAGATGCCCCTTAAAAGTCACTACCGTATCCACTTCCACTACCTACCCCAGCAGTGAGTTCCAAGCGCCCACCACTCTCTGTGTAAAAAAACTTGCCTCGTACATCTCCTTTAAACTTTGCCCCTTGCACTTTAAACCTTCGCCCCCAAGTAATTGACTTTTCTACCCTGGGATAAAGCTTCTGGCTATGCACTCTGTCCATGCCCCTCATAATGTTGTAGACTTAAATCAGGTCGCCCCTCAACCTCCATCGTTCCAGTGAGAACAAACCAAGTTTCTCCAATCTCTCTTCATAGCTAATGCCCTCCATATCAGGCAGCATCCTGGTAACTCTTTTCTGTACCCTCTCTAAAGCCTATACATCTTCTAGTGTGGTGACTGGAATTGAAAATTATATTCCAAGCGCGGCCTAACTAAGGTTCTATAAAGCTGCAATGTGGATTGCCAATTTTTAAACTCAATGCCCTATCCAATGAAGGCAAGCATGCTGTATGCCTTCTTGATTGCCTTCTCCACTCGCATTGCCACTTTCAGTGACCTGTGTACCTGTACACACAGATCCCTCTGCCCATCAATGCTCTCAAGGGTTCTGCCCTTTACTGTATAATTTCTATCTGTATCTGACCTTTCAAAATGTATTACCTCACGTTTGTGCTGATTAATCTCTATCTGCCATCTCTCCACCCAAGTCTCCAGCCGATTTGTACCCTCTGATGGTCCTCATCGCTATCCACAAATCCACCAACCTTTGTGTCATCCCCAAACTTACTAATCAAACTAGTTACATTTTCCTCCAAATCATTTATGTATATTACAAACAGCAAAGGTCCCAGCACTGATCCCTGAGGAATGCCACTTGTCGCAGCCCTCCATTCAGAAATGCACCCTTCCACTGCTTTCCTCTGTCTTGTATGGCCGAGCCAGTTTTATATCTACCTTGCCAACTCACCTCTGATCCCACGCAACTTCACTTTCTGTAGCATTCTGCCATGAGGGACCTTGTCAAAGGCCTTACTGAAGTCCATGTAGACAACATCCACTGCCCTACCCTCATCAATCATCTCCATCATGTTCTCGAAAAACTCGATCAAGTTAGTGAGACACAACCTCCCCTTCACAAAACCATATTGCTTCTTGCTAATACGTCCACTTATTTCCAAGTGGAAGTAAATCCTGTCGTGAAGAATCCTCTCCAATAATTTCCCTACCACTGATGTAAGACTCATCAGCCTGTAAATACCTGGATTATCCTTGCTACCCTTTTTAAACAAAGGAACAAAATTAGCTATTCTCCAATCATTTGGGACCTCCCCTGTAGCCAGTGAGAATACAAAGATTTCTCTCAAGGCCCCAACAATTTCCTCCCTAGCCTCTCTCAGTATTTTGGGGTATACCTATCAACTGTGAGGACTTGACTACCTTAATGTTTCTCAAGATGCCCAATACCTCCTTTTTGATTTCAATTGGACTCAAACTATCTACGCACCTATCCCCAGATTCATCATCCACCAAATCCTTCTCTTTGGTGAATACTGACACAAAGTACTCACCCATTTCCTCTGGTTCCATGCATAGATTCCCTCCCCTGTCCTTGACTGGGCCAACTCTCTCCCTGGCTACCCTCTTGCTCTTTATATATGTATGAAAAGCCTTGGGATTGTTCTTAATCCTCTGGCCAATGACTTTTAGCTCTCCTTACTCCTTACTTAAGTTTATTTCTACTTTCCTTGTATTCCAAACTTGTTTTGTATGTTCCCAGCCTCCTAACCTTGACAAATGCTTTCTTTTGCTCTTTGACTAGGCACACAATATCTCTTGTTGTCCCGAAAGAACTGGACAATACCCAGGCTTGGACTGACAAGTGGTAAGTAACATACACGCCACACAAGTACCAGGCAATGACAATTTCCAACAAGAGATCGCCCTTTGACATTCAATGGTATTACCACCACTGAGTCCCCCACTATCAATATCTGACTTGAAGCTGACTAGACTAACTACATAAACACAGTGGCTCCAAGAACATCTTGGAGCCTAGGAACATTGTGGCTAGTAATTTACCTCTTGACTCCCAAAACCGGTGCACCATCTACAAGGCACAAGTCAGGGGTGTGATGGAATATTCTCCTCTTGCCTGAATGAGTGCAGCTCCGACAACACTGAAGACATTATAAATCATCCAGCATGAAGCAACTTGCTTGATTGCTACCACTTCCACAAACATTCACTCCCTGAACCACTGATTAACAGTAGCAACTGTGTGTATGATCTACAAGATGCACAGCAGTCACTTACCAAGGGTCCTTAAGTAGCACCTTCCAAACCCATGACTTCTACAACAGCAGATACCTGGAAATACCGCCTCCTGGAGGTTCCCCCCCAAGTCACTCACCATCCTGACTTGGAAATATATTGCTGTTCCTTCACTGTTGCTGTTCTTCCACCACAAGGACTGCCGCAAGAAGGCAGCTCACCACCACCTTCTCAAGGGCAATTAGGGGTTTGCAATAAATGCTGGCCTACTCAGTGACACCTATATCCGTAAGTGAATTAAAAAACACAATATACTCACCAGAATAAATAAGATGTAAGCTAGTCTCTGGTGGCACGCTGCTTCAGTTGTTTTCAAATCACTTTGCTAAATCATTTGTTTCATGCACTGTTTATTTGTGCATTAGGAAAGCTCTGCAAGTGCTTTTACACAAAGGCTAGAACATCATAAAATAAATGAGGACATATTGTACCTACAAAACCACATGGCCATGTCATGTACATGTTGTTGACCTGTGCCCAGATATCTAAGAGGCTATTATGTCTTTTAGTGAAAATATTCTACCAGAATTTATGCACAACTCCTTTGATCTGGGCATCATAACCATGGAGAATTCCTGAATATATTGAAACTTAATTTTAATGTTGAAGCTTAGAATCCTTGGTTGAAATGCTCAACACTCGAACTTACCTAGTCTTTCTTTGGGAACAAGAGCTGGTTTGTTGCCTAATTAGGTTGCTATTTTATGTGCCTCTAAAGCTCAATTTGATGAACCATGGGACTGATCAGCCGAACCCCCAGAAAAATAATGTAAACAATTGAAAACAAACGATCATTATGTTTTACTGAGGCTTTCAATGTTATGGGAGGAGATTAAATGACATCTTGTGAAACTTCATGGTCAATGTTCCTTTAATTGTTTTTCATTTTCAAATGAACAATGTGCTCATATTGATGTGTTCCAACTATTGTTTCAATGATCAGTAAACTGCCACCACATCTTTCATTACTTCAATGTTGTATTAATTTACATGAGTCACACTCTGCTGCAAGTACCAGTCTTAAAAGATTGTTTCATGAAGACCCTTTGATTTTCATGAAGTTGGCTAATGTTAAATTGGATTATTAAAACTTATTCTTACCTGGAATATGAATGTATTATTCAACAGTGAATAATATTTCAGCCAAATGAGGAGATCAAGAAAACTGTTTTGACGTAATCCCAACCAGAATTTATTCTATGAACAATCTAGCAATTTATTCTAATTTTCCCAATTTTTCATTATACTTAGCTATATTTTTAAAAAAATCATTCATGGAGCATGGGCGTTGGTGGCTGGTCGGCATTTATTGTCCATCCCTAGTTACCCTTGGAGGGTAGTTGAGAGTCAACCACATAGCCGTGATTCTGGAGTCACATGTAGACCAAATTGGGTAAGGACAGCAGATGAAGGACATTATTGAACCAAGTGGGTTTTTCAACAATTGACAATGGTTTCATGGTCATCAGTAGATTTTTAATTTTAGAGTTATTTTTTACTGAATTCAAATTCCACCACTTGCCGTGACTGGATTCAAACCTGGGACCCTAGAGCATTAGGTGAGGTTCTGGATTAATAGTCTAATGACAATACCACTGGGCCATTGCTTCCCCTGAAGAGATTTAGCCTGATAATCTTACTAAATAAAACAGATGTGAGTAAAAAGTTGTTAAACGTCAGCAGAAGGAACTGAGATTATTGGACCATGTTTAGCCCTGCTCTGAGGATCCCGATCAATCCAGAGACAGATTTACAAAGATTATGCAATGTCAGCTTGGCTCAAGGGTGTCTTTCTTTACCTCTGAATCAGGAGCTCATGGATTCAAATCTCACTCTAGGACTTGAGAATGTAATTCACCAGCACTTCATTGTAGTACTGAGGGAGTTGAGATGTCATCAATCTGAGAACGTAATTTGATACTTAGCAAAATCCCATATCATTCTGAGAGTTCTCCTGATGTTCGAGTCAGTACTTATTTCCCATCCACCACACCAAAAGGGGTGGTCTCATCATTTATCCAATTTGATGTGTTTGCAATCTTGCTTTTTATTGGTTGTTTGGCCTAAAAGCTTTAACGGTTGAATTTCAGAAGTAACTTATTGACAGTGAAGTTTTCTGAGGCATGCTGAGACTATGAAAGGCGCTTTATAAATGCAATTTCTGCCTACCATTTACTTAAGTGAATATTCAGGAAATTAAATCTTTAAGAACATGTCAGATCTTAATGCTAACATTTAAAGAGAAATGCTTCAACGTATAAGCATGACAGAGCTGAATAACATGGAGCTGCTTAATCAGAGAAGTGATAGTAAATTATCCTTTGAAAGAATTGACACAGATTAGATGGGCCAAATAGCCTCCTTCCATGCTGTCCCAATCCATGATTCCAAATACAAATTGTATATGGGAATGATTATGTATACGAAAACTACCAATCCAGGATTTGGTTTGAGAAAGAAACATTTCTAAGTGAATTCTTGATTTTGAAATTTGCTTGCTTTATAAGCTATTCCTGTCGTGTCTACACTGTGCGTGTAAGAAACGTTTTGTTAAAATTGAGCTTATCTTTTCTTTTCACAAAAATATACAGGCTGCTGGTAATGAAATATATTTGCCTGTCCCTCCACCCTTTTTAGGCAGAATAGAACACGGGACCAAATACTAAAGGCTCCAAAATCACACCAAGGACCATCAGGGAAAGAATGTTAAGACATGTAAAAATATTTTAGCAGAACGATAAAATATTTTATTAAAAATATTTTAGCATTAACGTGTTTTTTTCAAAGGGTTAGTGTCCCAATTAAGATAACAGAATAAGGATAATGGTCAAATGCAGAACGATTTAAGTTATAGTACAAACAGGAGAAAGATCCATAACCGGCCTTTTCTTTGCCTGCTTACATCTAAACTTCTGTACTCAGAAAAATAGAGCCCATAGTGTTTGTCAGTAATCAAAACTGATTAATAACTTGAAGGTTGGTATTGGAGGGTGTTGGTTACAGTTTGGTAGGTCTGAAGAAGGCTTTGTAGTCTTAGGTAGGTTAACTGTAGACCTTTATTGATTCTTAGAACTATTCACAACACACAGTAAAGGGAATATTCTCAGAACTGTCTCCATGCTTTCTGGCACAGACAGCTCTGTCCAACATTCAGCTGACCCTGATGTTTTCTCTGACCTCACTATGTAGGCAGTACAGTATTCAGTCCTATATTAACCCTATATAGAATCATTGAATCCCTACAGTGCAGGAGGAAGCCATTCAGCCCACTGAACTTGCACTGACAACAGTCCCACCAGGCCTTAACCCGGTAACCCCAAGTATTTTAACCACTAATCCCCCTGACACTAAGGATCAATTTAGCATGGCCAATCCATAAAACCTGCACATCTTTGGAGTGTGGCAGGGAACTGGAGCACCCGGAGGAAATCTACGCAGACATGGGGAGAATATGCAAACTCCACACAGACAGTGATCCAAGCCAGGAATTGAATGCGGGTTCCTGATGCTGTGAGGCAGCAGTGCTAATCACTGTACCACCGTGTTGCCCATGTATGCCAGATCCTTATGGCACACTCTCCCCTAAGTCTTTACCCAATGGATATTAAGTGATTATAGCTCAACAGGTCTGGCAGCATCTGTGGAGAGAGAAACAGAGTTAATGACCCTGCTAAAGAATTCGATGTGCTTCCTGAATGTACTTCTACAAGTTTGTTGCTTAAGCACCTCAAGGCCTTGTTCAAATGTTCTACGTCCTGCGAGCAACATTCCAATGTTCTCATTTTCTAGTTCTCATTTTTCAGTGGCAGACTCTTCTTTTGGACGTTGCTTCTCTACGCTGACCAGTTTGTCTTTCGCAGAGCAGCTATCCTTCAAGCTCACATTCTGTAATTACAATTCTGCCAATCATTTCTGGGGCTCTTCATGCTCTTCTGTGGGAAGTTTTGCTTTTTCTTGCTGTTCTAGATTCCTAATGTTCATCTCTTCATATATATCTTTGGAAATGTAATGTCTTCCCAAGTTTTCTTCCAAATGTCCAACCATTTTTTGCACCTCTGTCACCTCTTTCTTGTATTCTTCAACTTCCTCCTTCTAAGTCATCTTTGCCAACTGGTTCATCAATTCCTTCAGACTGTCATTAAATTCATTTTGCTTCACTTCGGGGTTTTCCAGAGGAAAAATCTGTGACCTGAGGGACCCCTGTAACATGTGAAGGTCCCTCAACTAGTTTTCCTTTTTGTTGTGAAGCTTAATCCTTCATCTTGAGATGTCCTCTAATTCAACAGGGTCTCCTCGATCTTGTTCTGCTGTTCAAGACAATCTTCATCTATTCATGCTGCTGAAGGGTTATGTATTCCTTTTGCAATCAGAGTTTTTCTACTGTTTATTTGCTTGTTGACCCCTTGCCAACTCATGCTGCAGTCAGTATGTTGCTTTGTTGAAACTGATATCTCCAAAGCAGCATTTTCTGAAGTAGTATTTAACTTTTCTAACTTCTATTTTTCTAGGGGCACATATTGGTTCTTCAGTGAGTCTTTCAAAGTCACATCTTCTTTGAGTACTTTGTCTCCTTTCTGTTGTGACTGGCTGTACTCCTGGTTGAGATTTCCCGATACCTAGAATCATAGAAATCCCAACAGTGCAGAAGGAGGCCATTCAGCCCATCAGCCCTACAACCAACAACAATCCTACCCAGGCCTTATCCCTGTTTCCCCACATATTTACTCTGCTAATCCCCCTGACACTAAGGATCAATTTAGCCTGGCCAGTCCATTTCACCTGCACATCTTTGGACTGTGGGAGGAAACCCATGCAGACACGGGGAAAATGTCACAGTTATCCAGTGTTGTGAAGCAGCAATGCTAACCACTGTGCCACCCTGTCATATCTGCTTCAATGTGCCAACAATGGAATTCACAGTTGTTTTATTTCCTTGTTCCTTTGTGATGCCTCAGAAATATGTGTTCAGATCTCAAACAGTTTGGTTCATTGAAGACTTTGTCTTGCATTTTCAAAGGTATATATATACTCATTCATACTCAATTTGCATTTCAAATCTTCCAATTCGACTTTGATATAGTTTCCAATTTTGCTTTTGTTTTCTCTTGCTCCTACAGCAGAGTTCTTGTCATTCACTGCCAGCTCCTTATGCTACATTGCCACCTGTTGGTGCAGTTTGGGTACTGTCTCTTGATTTCCAAAATATAGAGGCCAGAATTTTGCCACCCTGCCCGCCACAGGAATTGTAGCAGGCTGGACCCCGGCCGTGTAAATGTCCGTTGACCTCAGGGTGAGCTTTTCCAGCTTTGGGGCTGGCACAGCCAGAAAATCCCACTCATAGTTTTGAATCTTCTAGCTACGACTGAAACACTCTCTCGTTTCCTTCTCTATGAACGGTATGCTTTGTCTGTATCGCGCGCAAGGAACAATACTTTTCGCTGTATCTTAATACATGTGACAATATTAAATCAAATCAAATTAAAAAGGTTTGCTGTCTCTTTGGCGCCATCATGTGGCTTGCTTTGGTATTTTCTTATCTTTTTTGTCATGTTCCTTGGAGTTCTTTTATCCCTGTCATTAAGCTCTGCAAGTTCCATGACTTGAAAGTGAAAATACTCATTAAAGCTTTTAATATTCAATCAAAGTTGGTTGAGAATTCATCAATGCATTGCATTAGGATGACTGTACTTTATCAAAAAGTCTGCCAAACTAGCTTAAATGATGTGGAGATGCTGTATTGTTCTCCAAGGCAAACGTTCTCCAAGGCGGCCTTCACGACATATGACAGCGCAGAGTCGCCGAGCAGAAACTGATAGCCAAGTTCAGCGCACATGAGGATGGTCTCAACTGGGATCTTGGGTTCATGTCACACTATCTGTAATCCCTATGACTTGCCTGGACTTGCAAAATCTCACTTATTGTCCTGTCAAGAGACAATACACATCTCTTTAACCTATACTTAATGCTATCGCCACTCACATTGTCTGCACCTTTGAGAATTGATTAGCTGTAAAGACTTGCACTCTAATCAGTAATCTGTAAACTGTGTGTGCCTTTATATGCTCGGTTTGAGACCAGAATTCTCCACTCACCTGATGAAGGGGCAAACCCTGAAAGCTAGTGGGTTTACTATCAAATAAACTTGTTGGACTTTAACCTGGTGTTGTGAAGCTTCTTACTGAAACTAGTTTAAACACCGTAAGAAGTCTCACAACACCAGGTTAAAGTCCAACAGGTTTATTTGGCAGCACAAGCCACTAGATTTCGGAGCGCTCACTGCTCCTTCATCAGGTGAGTGGGAGTTCTGTTCACAAACAGGGCATATAGCGACACAAATTCAATTTACAAAATAATGGTTGAATGTGAGTGGAATGGAAAGAGGGTTAAGCACAGGTTAAAGAGATGTGTATTGTCTCCAGCCAGGACAGTTTGTGAGATTTTGCAAGCCCAGGCAAGTCATGGGGGGGTTACAGATAGTGTGACATGAACCCAAGATCCCAGTTGAGGCCATCCTCATGTGTGCAGAACTTGGTTATCAGTCTCTGCTCAGTGATTCTGCGCTGTCGTGTTTCATGAAGCCCGCCTTAGAAAATGTTTGCCTGAAGATCAGAGGCCAAATGCCCGTGACCGGTGAAGTGTTCCCCAACAGGAAGAGAACAGCCTTGCCTGGTGATTGTCGAGCGGTGTTCATTAATCCGTTGTCGTAGTGTCTGCATGTCTGTATGTACTACATGTACTACTGTGCTTAACCCTCTCTCCACTCACATTGTCTGTAACTTTAAGACTTCATTAATCTGTAAAAACTTGCATTCCAACCATTATTTTGTAAATTGAGTTTGTGTCTTTATATGCAGAACTCTCACTTACCTGATGAAGGAGCAATGTTCCAAAAGCTCGTGGCTTTTGCTACCAAATAAACCTGTTGGACTTTAATGCTGTGTTGTGAGACTTCTTATTGTGTTTACCCCAGTCCAACACCGGCATCTCCACATCAAACTAGTCTAAAAACATAATAACCCGGATTTATTCAGATTTTGTATTTGGACCTGGTATTTTCTAGCAGTCTAAAAATTGTCCTCTGCAGGACACCCAATTCTCCATTAAGTTTCTTCCTGGGATGAGTGTAAATTGATCGGAAAGCGTGGAATTCTGATCCATAGTTATATTTTTAAGAGTATAGGTTCTGTTTCATCAGCTTTTTGGATTTCAAGGTGGCATCACCATTCCCTTGCAGACAGAGGGATTTCTCACGCTTGCCAGTTTTTTTGGACTCCGCTACAACAGCGATCACCCTCAACTTGAAAAACTTATCAACAATGGCTGCCTGGAACAGCTACTGCAGAGTTCCTTTGCTCAATGTTTCTGTTTTAAGTCATGAATTCGGCAAATCCTGGCATTTGCTTGCCTTTAGAAGGGTTTAAAAAAGTCACGATTCCCCTAAAATATTCAATTGATTATTCATAAAATTTTTCAGAGTGAGCTTGGACGCCATGTTCAGATGTCAACTCAGGGTTTAGTAATGGTTTTATTCAAACTGCATGTTTTGAAAATTTCAAAGACTTGCTGTAGCCTAGAATTTTAAAAGACTTAACTCACCCTTGCTAGGTCTGCTGACTCTGTGCTCTGGGATGAAAAGCTGGAATTCCAAAGGAGAGACAATGGAGTTTTCTGCTGCAGTAAATGATTTTAAATTTCTGCATTCAGCTTCCAAGCTTTTCTATGAAGCTTTTTCTTGGTAATCTTTTCTCTATGCTTGTGTCTCTTGAGCTTATTTTCAGGTAAGACTGCTTTGCTGAACATTTTTCTCAGTCATTTTTGTTTTATCTCTGCATTCTCTACAAAGTTTTCGGTTTTTCCACAACCTGCCACCATGTTGTAAGATATTGGTTACAGTTCAGTATGTCTGAAGAAATCTTTGCAACCATATGTAGGTTAACTGTAAGCCTTTACTGGCTTATCAAATATTTACAAATATACAGCAAAAGGGTACAAGTTGTCTCTACGCTTACTGGCACACACAGAACTAAATTGTTCCTGAGTGCTGATCATGTGCTCCCTTACATCACGTTTGGGCAGTACTGTACTCAGTTCCACATTAACCCTACATGTGCCATACCCTTTTAGTACTGTGGGATAGCATTTGGCTCTTTTGATAATTATATTGTTTCATTGACATTGTCCTAAAGACTGATTCAAAGTTTTAAAATGGAAGTTGTGCCTCTCAAAGGAGTAAATATTACAGCTTCTAGAAGAGATTCCAGAGAACTAAATACAGGGCTAGAAAAAGAATTTAAATGATCAATAGAAAACATATGGAGACAAAGTACATCTATATGGGGAAGAAAAGAAAATTATCACAAGTATCAACATTAGAATGATTGGAAAAGGGAAAAAATAATCTAAGGCCATGCAGAAATATTGAAAAACACAGGAAGGAAATGACATTAGGGAAAATTTGAACTAAAGTCAACTGAAGATTCTGTCCAGCAGTAAAATACTATTTTTCCAACTAGGCTGTACATAAGAATGTTGTACACCATATTATTAATAACTTACTTCAACTGTCTTCAGCTGCTTTATCAATTACCTTTCTTCCGTCATAAATCAGATGTGGGGATGTTGGCTGATGTTCAGCAATGCTCAGCACCATTTGCAACTCTTCAGATACTGAAGCAGTTCATGTTCAAATGCAGCAAGACCTGAACAATATTCAGGCTTGGTTTGACAAGTTGTGAGTAACGTGCACCACACAAGTGCCAGGCAATGACCAACTCCAATAGGAAAACTAGTCACAATCCCTTGACATTCAATAGTATTACCGTTGCAAAATCTCCTGCTATTAACATCCTGGGGGAGGGGGTGAGGGGCGGTCACCATTGATCAGCAACTCAACTGGGCTAGCCATATAGATACTGGGCCTACCAGAACAAGTCAAAGGCTAGGAAACCTGCAGCAAGTGACTCACTTCCTGACTCCCCAATAACTGTCCATCACTTACAAGCCAGGATTGTTGTGAAAAGCACTCTCCACGTGCCTGGATGAATGCAGCTCCAGGAACACTCATGAAACTTGACACCATTCAGGACAAAGCAACTGGCTTGATTGCTAACCCTTCCAAAAGCTTTCACGCTCTCCACCACTGGTGAATGTTGGCAGCAGTGTGTACCATCTACAAGATGCACTGCAGGAACTCACCAAGGCTGTTTCAGCAGCACTTTCCAAACCCACGATTGCTGCCATCAAGAAGGACAAGAGCGTCAGATACCTGGGAACACCACCAATTGGAAGATCCCCTCCAAATCACCCACTATCCTGACTTGGAGATATATCACCATTCCTTCACTGCCACTGGATAAAAGTCCTGGAACTGTCTCCCTAACTGCACAGTCGGTGTACCTACTCCACATGGACTGCCGCAACTTAAGAAGGCAGCTCATCACTACCTTCTCAAGGACAATTAGGGACGAGCAATAAATATTTTTCTAGCTGCTGACGCCCAAATCCGTAAATGAATTTTTAAAAAGCTGTAGGATTTAATCACCAACCACCCCCCTCCCCCAACCCCCATCAAAGAACAAAGAACAAAAACAGCCCGGGAAACAGGCCCTTCCGCCCAATGAGCCCGCGCCGCCATTTTAACATTATCAGTCCCTCCGCCCATGACCCTTATCTATTGTTTATGGCATTCCACATTGAGGGAAGACTAATTTAGGGACAATTTATTATACCAATCAGCCTAATAGCACATCTTTGGGGTGTGGGAGGAAACCGGAGCGCCCGGAGAAAACCCACGCAAGCACAGGGAGAATGCGCAGACACTGGCCCAAATCCATGTGTCTGCACAGCAAACAGTGATAGTCACTGAGCTGTCGTGTTGCCCAGCATCTGGTCCAGTTTAAGCATACACTGACGACATGAAGCACTAGGCTACTCTCGAACATTCAAGAGCAGCCCTAGTACGACCCATCGCGTGTATGCCCCTCGTTGGACAACAAGTGTTGGGCCCACAACTATCAACCGTAATTCATTAGCACTTTTTCCCAGTAGTACACCACTTCGTGATTCACACTTAAGTTGTTTCCTAAAATGGTAACTTCAGTCTCCATTTGACTTGTACCAGTTAAGAACAAAATCTGCTAAAAAGTGAATCGGGCAATGATTTAAATTAAATAATATAAATAACACAGCAAAGTGAGAATTGAACGCTACAAACATTGAGTTTCCAGATCATTTGAATTAAGCAACTTAAATTTAAGAGGATTGTTCTGATTATCACAAGGTCTAGTTCTTCAATTTGGATACAGAATGCGAAACAAAGTTCTCATTGAATTAAGTCTTTCTGCTCGTGCTGCTATTTCCTTTTATTTGTATACAGCGCTCACATTCATCAGGTTAGCTCTGCTGCCTCATTGCTCCAGGAACCCAGGTTCGATTCCTAGCTTGGTCACCGCCTGTGTGGAGCCTGCACATTCTCCCCATGTCTGCGTGCGTTTCCTTCGGGTGCTCCGGTTTCCTCCCACAGTCTGAAAGACATGCTGGTTAGGTGCATTGGCCATGCTGAATTCTCCTTTGGCGTACTCAAACAGGTGCCGGAATATGATGACCTAAATAAACTTAAAGATGTATGTGGAAACGTCAAACACTGAACGTCAGCAAGCATTTTTGGCATAACTTAAAAAAACATGCAGACTAGCCAGCAGGTGGCGCATAGGGTAGCCAATACCAGGCCAAAGAAACAATACAGTCTTAAGTTCACATCTCCCTCATTGTGGCAGCTATCCATCAATGACGTTATAGCTTTAAGAATCAGCCTAGACAGGCTGTCATGTTTCGATCAAATTTTTGTTAATTTTGAGTCGGACCAAAACCTACGCACAACAGCACAGTCGTTAGCACTGCTGCCTCACAGCACCAGGGATCCGGTTCAATTCCGGACTCGGGTGGCCATCTGTGTTTTTATTTATTTATTAGTGTCACAAACACCGCAATGAAGTTACTGTGAAAATCCCCTAGCTGTGACACTCCGGCACCTGTTCGGGTACACCGAGGGGGAACTTATCACGGCCAGTCTATTTAACCACTCTTTCGGACTGTGGGAGGAAACCAGAGCACCCAAAGGAAGCCTACACAGACGTGGGGAGAATGTTCAAACTCCACCGAGACAGTGACCCAAGCCAGGAATCGGACCTGGGCCCCTGGCACCGTGAGGCAGCAGTGCTAACCACTGTGTCACTGTAGAGTTTGCACGTTCTCTCTGTGTCTGCATGGGTTTCTTTCTGCAGGCCAAAGATGTGCAGGTTAGGTGGATTGGCCATGCTAAATTGCCCCTTAATGTCAGGGGGACCTGCTAGGGTAAATAATGGAGTTATGGCGACTGGGCCCCGTAGGATTGTGGTTGGTGCGGAATTAATGGGCCAAATGGCCTCCTTCTGTATTGTAGGGATTCTATGATTCTATAATTCGGAAGAGTAAATCCAACAATGGGATTTGTGTTTCTGGGTGTATTAATGGGCAGTTTGAGTCTTGAAAAAGGTAGCTTCATCAGACTTGAAATGAAGTCAAACACTGCAGCCATGTTCAGGAAGTCTTTAGTTTCAAAATGTATTCATTGACAAAAGGAAAACCACGAATAGAAAAGGGAACTGCAAAACACAGGAAACATTTGGAACCAATGTTAATTGATGCAATTTTATATGTATATTATATACACTTATAAAGAATCAGCAAGCACACTGGAGCCTGTTTTGCTGCATTGATTTTAATAATGTTATTTTGGTGCATCTAATGTTTTTTGTACAGTCTGAGTTATTTGAACAAATTGGTCAATGTTTATATGAATACATCCCGCTAATTTAGAAAGAGATAGGGAAGCAGATCAGGAAAATTCTTCTGGATAACCTGAGACACACTTGTTTAAGAAAATATGAGGCAAATATAACCTATTTAGAGTTAAGAGATGAATCAAATGGCTCACTTTAACCCATTCCAAACCTCTGTGTGTAAGATGAAAGATTGATTGGGTTGAGCTTAAACTTTGTGTGAGTTATTTAGTAATCTGGATTCCATTCAGTGTCTCTTTGAATACTCTGTCTCAGAAACACCAGTACAGTTATGAAGGAGAGTCGTACGAACTCGAAATGTGAACTCTATTTTTTCTCTTCACAGATGCTGCCAGATCTGTTGAGTTTTTCCAGCATTTTAGATTTCAGCATCTGCTGTAATTTTCTCTCATTTATATCTATGTTCCTCATTATGGAGGGGTTCAACTAGAGGGGTCATCAGTATTGCTTAAGTAATGAGGACCACAGTTAAGTGTTTAAGAACCGAACATTTAAATTTCAGCTAGCATCTATCCTATTATTGTGTACAGGAAATCTAATAGTGGAAACATTTCTATTTAATTGAGTAGCTTCATCTTCACACATTTACACATGAACATTTAATATACTATTAATCATTTGCTACCTAGCTAGCTTAAATATTTTCAAATGCAATTAAACCGCTCCCATTGAGAAGAAGCTATGTTGCATTGTAGTTTGTTTTATACGTACTTTCTTTAAGATTGCACCATAAAATTTATGAAAGAAGAATCATAAAATCACTACAGTGCAGAAGGAGGCCATTTGGCCCATCAAGCCTGCATGCAACTGATACCAGTAACCGTACATATTTACCCTGCTAATCCCCCTGACACTACGGAGCAACTTAACACAGCCAATCCACTTACCCTGCACAGCTTTGGACTGTGGGAGGAAATCGGAGCACCTGAGAAAACACATGGGAAGGATGTGCAAACTCCACACAGTCACCTGAGGCTGGAATCAATCTGGCACTGAGAGGCAACAGAGTTAATCATTGTGCCACCCCAGAAAAACAATATATTCTATGAAAGACTACATAGATACATAGGATCCTTCTCCTGCTCTCCTTGAACTTTTCTTCTTCTCTAGTAGAGCAGGAACCTTCCAGTACTTTCCCCAATATACAAGTCAGTTATTAGAAAGTGTATGCTTTGTCTGTGTAGATTATGTGAATTGTTCACGAATTCTAAGAATGTCACAAACCTACCAACCAAGGTAATCTTTTCATAATCTATTTAAGTATTGGCATAAACAGAGGAGGATAACAGTGGTGATGTTATCAGGTTACAGCATAGGTACAGCATGCTCTTTCTCCTGAAGTGAAACGGTAATATTGCAAAGATACTACTCGTCAAGTAAGGACTTGTTCGAAAATATGATGAATGGGCTGAAGTTTTACATTCAAAAGAGCCAAATGATTTTCTGGACCAATGTGCACCCAAAAGATACATATAAACCCTCACCAGACGATACAATTCATTGTGGTGAACCAAGGGTCACATACTGAATAATTAATTAAGGGATAAATTAAGGAACAATAATTTCCTGGGACAATTACAATTCTAAACTTAGTGACCGCCAAGCAATTGCAGATGAACCATAGTTTCTTCCAGCTCAACATGTAACTTTTAAGAGACAGTTTATTAAATGGAAACGCAACAGAGGAACAAATGATTATTTCCCAGGGTTAATTAATGTGTAAGTCTGGATTTTTCCTATCTCTTATCTTTCACTTTCAGAGTGGTATTGTAGCAGAAGAATGCTGAAAATGGGCAGTAACATTTGCCAATACAGAGGCAGATACGTTGCCATCCCATACAAAATCACATGAGGTTACTGTACTGAATTGGACTGTTAGAACTGTAATTGCCAGTTATAACATTGCGAGTTTTCCCATTCTGCCCACCACAGGAATGATAGCGGGCGAGGTGTGGATCATGGAGAGATGCATTGACCTCGGGCGGGATTTTCTGGTTTCGGGGCAAGAACAGCTCGAGAATCCTGCCCACAGTGTCATGGAATTATCATTGGCTATCTCTTGCTTTGGGAATAACAGCAACTCAAGATTGTGAATTTATCTAACAGGTTTTATTGTATCTAAACAGGTCAATTCTTGACCCACAACATTTAGGTACATGGGGCAGAACGTCCCATGGAGGTAGTGGGATCTGAAGTGCAGAATTTGCTCCTTTTTTTATTTTTCAAGATGATGGATAAGAAGGAAAGACCCTAATCATTTTCACAGCTTAACTTATCTCCCTTCTTGAAGATCATTCTAATTGTCGCATTTCTGAGATGATCCATCAGTTTTCTAACATTTCAAGCTGCAACATTTAGAGTTTTCTTTATTTGATGACAAAGATGGTGATTCTGCTGACTGTGGTTTCCCAGACAGAACATAATATGACAGCCTTTTTTTAAAGAGCACCTTTTCCACCCCTTTGCCCCCACTCCCACCCCTATCCTTCCCAATTTGAATGAACAGAGGGTATCAAAAGGACTGTTCAGTCACAGATATTGCCACTGTCCAAAGACACATCTGTCCATATACAGGTGTCCGATGACATTCATGCATCTGTAGCATGTCTACAGATTCTGGACTAGAGACTGCCTGGTTCACAGCCCTGATCCTGTTCTGGCCAATTCTCCAGAGGTCTTGGCAAATGGACCCTGGTAATTTGCCCATGATTTTGTTTAACATGGGGGTCTCAAGCACCATCATTGTCTGTATGATCTTGAGAACATGTCAAACCATGATGGCTGGAACCACCTCACTGCAATCTCTCCTCTCCCCCAACCTCAGCTGGTGAGTCGCACAGTCTTCCTTTGCCTGTTCTGCTGCTGAAGATTTTATGGGCCACACTTTGTCTGCCACCTATCCCCAATCTTGCCACCATGGCAGCCCTACCAAGGATTTCATGGCACCACTCAAGGGAATGCACAAGCCTCTCCACCACTTCAAGGTGGTGATCCACAAAGGAGTGCCGTGGAGTAGGAGAGAAAGCAAACACTGTTACAATATCGCAAGCAATGTCACCTCCACTTCAAGTGATCACTTACCTGCATTTCATGCCCACATTACAGGTTTGTTTCTTATTTACACTTACTAGCAAGACTATTTATTGCTGACAGGTTGACAGGCTACATCCTCAAACTGCTACATTCCTTTGTGGTGATGGTATCTCTCATGACATCATGCTGGTGTTTCCAAGGCTTTTAGCATTTCCTGCAAATGTTCACAAGCAACTGTTTCTTTTTATAATTACCCCCTGTTGACATCTACATTTAGTCCTTCAAAAATAGTTCACAGTCTTAGGTGGGACTGCCGTTACTGAGTGCTTCCTATTGCGCAGTAGTCCGAGGGGAGCAGCGTTTCACCCACACAACAATGTGTGACAGTGGGAAAAGAAAAACAGGAGAGAAGTTTTTAAAAATGGAAAGAACAAAGAAAATTACAGCACAGGAACAGGCTCTTCAGCCTTCCAAGCCTGTACTGACCATGCTGCCCATCTGAACTAAAACCCCCTACCCTTCCGGGATCACATCTCTCTATTTCCAACCTATTCATGTATTTGTTAAGACGCCCCTTAAAAGTTACTATTGCATCTGCTTCCACTATCTCCTCCAGCAGTGGGTTCCAGGCACCCACCGCCCTCCGTGTAAAACATCTGCCTCGTACATCTCCTTTAGACCTTGCCCCTCGCACCTATGCCCACTAGTAATTGCCTAACATAAAATGAGTTTCCTAAAAAACTAAGTAGTACAAATAGCCTGTCTTCATTTGCAGATATAAGTAGGAACATTCAAACCTATGACAGGCAGAAGCAGATCTTCTGGTCCAGCCCATTTATCACAGCAGAAAAATGAATGCTACAAATAAGGACAAAATGTCAGGGAGGATTTGGAAAAGCCTTTGGTTAGCATAAAGAGCATTTCTAGAAAAAAAGGCATGAGAAACAAAAAGAGTTTCATTTTCTGTGTATGTGACTCATTTATTTTCCATTAGTGGAAGGCAGAGTGGTTTGAAAGCAAGTTTATAAAAAGTGCTGAAATCTTGATTGTGCTGATCTAACTTTTTGTCTGTTTTAAGAATCATCCGTTAACCTGTTCAAAGTTCAACTTGCCTTGGGTGGCGGTGGTTAGTGCTGCCAATCCTCCAGGATTAGCTTGGAGTTTAAACTCCTTGGGCACTGCTACAAGAAGTACAAGAGGAAAAGCCGGGCGAGGGGGTGGGGGGGGGGGGGGGGGGGGGGGCGGGTGCATTTTACAAAGTGCATCTTTCATTTTCTTTATCCAACATTACAATGTTGGGAGACGCAGGGAATAACTGGAAGTGTGATCATGTTATAAAACCTTGAGGAATACATTCAAAGCCGGCAATCACGTTGATAGTGTTTTCAATCTAAATTTCACTTCAGAGTAAACAGTGTTAGTTATCCTTAAAAGAGGCACCATCACTACACCAGAAATCAAAAATCTTAGTGGAGATCGATTCAAACAGCTTAAATCTCACTCAAAGCCAACAAAGGTTCAGATTGGTAACATCGGAACATTCAAGCATATTCCTGGACGAGAGTACATTACCTCCTAATGTTATGATTTCAAGAAGAAATCAAAGAGATATGGGGCAGGTGGGTTGGGGGGGGCAGGGGAGGCGGAGGCAGGATCAGGGTATTGAATTTGATGATAAGCCATGATTAATATGAATGGTGGAGCAGGCTCGAATGGCGTACTCCTGCTTCTATTTTCTATGAAACTAAACAAACATTTCCTGGCAATATTCAGGGAATGCTGCTCAATTGGAGGAGCTTTCCTTTGGATAAATCTGAAGGTCATAACGCTCTGTTCCAGTGATTGTTAGAAGAGCAGGAAGAGAGGGCACAAGGAAGCACATTCAAACTGGAACTCAGCAGCACTGGCATCCAACGGGCAAGGAAACACACAGGATTGAACAGCAGACAGTAGAACTCCACTCATTACGGGAGACTCCAGTTAGGGGGACAGACACTTCTTTTTGTAACTCTCATCACAAATCTCACGTGGTGTGTGTTAGCTCCCTGGTGTCAGGTTAAAGGAGTTCACTGATAGGGTGCAGAATATTCTGCAGCTGGAAAGGAGGGATCCAGAAGGTGTAATAAGTTAGTACCAATGACAAAGGGCAGGTGTTGAGGCCCTACCTTCAAACTAGGAAAAAATTTCAGTCAGACTGTAAGGTAGTAATCACTGATAACTCCCAGCGTCAGACATTAGCAACAGTAGAAATAGGAAGACGGTGAGGATCGATGAATGGATCATGTGGGAGATTGTACCTATACATTACTGGGGCACTGGCACCAATTCTGAGGCAGGCTGCACCTCAACAGGACTGGGATCAATGTTCTCTTGCGAGAGGCTCACTAGCATGGTTAGTGGGTGGGGTGCTTAAATTAAATTGACAGGGAAAGGGTGTCAACATATAGAAGTAGAAAAGCAAAATAATGTGCATGCAGGGTGAATACTGGAGGATGAAATTGTACCACATCAAATAGAAAGTTATAAAGGACCACCTGGGATTAAAAAGGGAGGTTTAGAATGCAGACAAGCATGGTAAGTAAGGTTGGTGTGCGATAAGCTGATAATGAGGTCAGTGGACCCTATTAGGGACAAAGAAGATGATGGATATTTAGAATGCAGGGGAGCACTCTACATTGGTTTACTAAGAAAGAGGATCTCATTAAACATTGGGAGGGGTAATGAAGAGGGTGAAAATTGGTGGGAAAGATGTCCTGGAAAAGTAATCTGTGTTTAGAGTGGATAAATTGGATGACTTGTAACATTTTTAATCACAACTCTACCAGACCTGCTGAAACTTTATAATGTTTTCTGTTTTTATTTCAGACCTGTAATATTCAGACAGAGGTACGGAGCACAAGCACAGGAAAGTTGTGATGAAACTTGATAAAGCTCTGGTATAGGCCACAGATAGTGTGGTGGATCCAGTTCTGATGACATTTCAGGAAGGATGCAAGGGTCCTTGAGAGGGTCGAAAGGTGATTTACTGGCATAGTTCCACTGACATGAACTTACAAGGTTAGGTAGGAGAAGCTGGAGATTTCTTCTTGGAGCAAAGGGGATTGA
This sequence comes from Carcharhinus amblyrhynchos, assembly GCF_965287045.1. Taxonomy (NCBI): domain Eukaryota; kingdom Metazoa; phylum Chordata; class Chondrichthyes; order Carcharhiniformes; family Carcharhinidae; genus Carcharhinus; species Carcharhinus amblyrhynchos. The sequence goes on along the minus strand of NC_137330.1, from coordinate 36,598,643 downwards.
AGAGAGATTTGATAGTAGTGTACAAGATATAAATCTTTCAAAGAAAAGCTGTTCCACTGGCTAATTCTACAGGGACTAAGGAACACTGAGTTAAAGTTTTGGGTAAGAGATTTGGGGGGAGGGGGGGCGCTGGTAGGGGGTGTAGAGAGGATAGTGGAAACAGAGATGCATGTTTCCAAAAAGAAAATGGGTGGGCACTAAAAGGAACTAAATTTTCTGGTCTACAGGTATAGAATTGGAGATTGAAACTGACTAGATTGCTTGACAGAGAACCAGAATAGATTGGGATGGGCTGAAAGTTTCCTCCTGCGTCATAATGACTTTATTGACACAGCTCAAAGAATGAGTTGGAGGCTAGGCGAGACTTACCCTTAGCAAGTAGAATTTAATTAATCAGTCCATGACAAATGAACAGTCTGATTTATAACAAAATACTACAAATAGAACTCAGCCAAAATTAGTGACTATTGATAAAAGTAGTTCTCGGAAAAAAAAAATGCACAAGCGGAAGATAAAACTGCAGTGAAATGAGAATAGTTGTACACAAATTAGGTGCACAAAAAAATTCATGAGGATCTACTTAAAGCAGTGTAATCTTCAGATATGATTAATGAGGGGAAAATATCATCCAATTGTCTCCAGTCTGACTAGAATAGTGGCGTCACTGGTCCTTGGTTTTATGGCCATTTGTCAGACCTTGTGATGCATAAAATGATTAAGGTCGCCATCGTCATTGCACTTAAACGTGTACAAATGCTCGAGGGCATTTCTGACAAACTTCATTAGCCCCAACTGTAGCTCAAAGTACTCTTAAAACAGGACACAGTTAAACAGGAAGCGATCACAATCTGACTGAAGTTGTCAGAAAATGCTGGTAAAACTCTAAAGATACTGTCTGACTCTGAGCAGCCGTCTCATGACTGTGCTCCATCCATGGATCTGGAAGATATGACAGATCAATGGGTTTTAAGTACAGAAGCAGGGAAAGGGGAGGGAAGGCTAAAAGGTTTTTCTTTCCTTTCTTGTAGCACCCCTGGATAGGGTGGGAGGCAGGAATCATTCCATTTAAGACAAAAATAATGGACCAAGACAAATACAGAAATAAAACATGGGGCTTGAGCTAGTGTAAATAGGAATAGCAAAATTACCAGTACTACTGTCTGAGAAAAAAGGTGCTGTTATCATCTGAAATTGTGCGAAGTACAGAAGGTTGTAAAGTACCTTTTGAAAGATGAGCTTGTGCAATCCAAAATAGTGCTCTGTGTTCAGTCAGATCAATGAATAGCATAGTACCTGCACAATAGCTTTCCCCTCAAAAATTAAACAAACCTTTTGGTCTCCAGCTAGTCAGAGACTGCAGGCAACCCAAATGACACATGCAGAATCCCTCAGTCTTGACACAAGCTCATCCCCCATACTTCTGTAGGAAGTTTAAACTTCAGATTGCCAGTTTTATCTTTCCTGAGTTGCTCAGTGATTTGCCTGAACCACAAACTCTGGGCTGTTTGCCTTATACTTACCATGGTCTGGTCTTTATTTATCTAAATGGGGAAAGCCTTTGCAGTACTCCAGCGCAGAGGGGTTTGGGTGTCCTTGTTTATCAGTTGCAGAAAACTAGCATGCAGTACAGCAGATAATAAAGAAAGCGAATGGAATGTTAGCATTTAAAGCTAATGGGATAGAATATAAACATCAGGAAGTATTGTTGCAACCATACAAACCATTGGTGAGGCTGCACCTGGAGTATTGTGCAGTCTTAGTCCCCTTATTTGAGGAAGGATGTCATGACATTGGAGGCAGTTCAGAGAGGTTTACTAGGTTGATTCCAGAGATGAGACATTTGTCACATGAAGAGAGATTGAACACTTTAGGCCTATGCTCTCTGGAATTTAGAAGCATGAGGGGAGATCAAATTGAGGTACTCAAGATGATAAAAAGGTATAAAGTAGACATGGAGCGGATGCTTTCTCTTGTGGGGCATTCTAGAATCAGAGATCATAGTCTTAGGGTAAGAAATAGCAAATTTAAAACAAAGTTGAGGAGAAATTATGTCTGTGGAATTCACTACCCCAAAGTGTGGGGGATGCTAGGACAGTGAGTGAATTTAAGGAGTTAGATAGATTTTTAATTGGTAATGGGTTGAAGGGGAGAACGGGGAGAAGGCAGCAAATTGGGGATGAGAAGCATATCAGCCATGATCGAATGACAGAGCCGTTCGAAACAGCAAAATACTTCTTTAAAAAATGGGAATGTCAAAGCCCTCTAAAAACTACTGCAAAGCTTACACATACCTCAACCCCCACCACTATGCTCATCCCCTCTTCCACTCAATGGGGTCCCAGGCTACAGTCAGGCTGATAATGGAAGAGGCCACTTTGACAGAGAGGGAGGTGGTATCAGTCCGTTCAACGGGGCAAGGTTGACAATCTTAAAGCCAGGAGATTTTCCCTTAGTCTCACAAATTGAAGAATTTCCAAGTAATTTGATTTAGAAATGCTGGCCATGAGATATTTAGTGATTGGTAGATACAGGAAATCCCATTTCCAACAAAATTAACATCCTTTTGGACACAACTCTTGTTTCCCAGAATATGACAACTAATCATTGTCTAAAAAGGGGACATGCAGGAACCTGGCTTCTCCCAGGCTGCACCAGGACTGTTCTGGTTTCTATGGCGGACGCATCTGGGAGCAGGCAGCATTGGAAGTCTGGCTAATAAATGTGTACTTTTTCCAGTAATTGCCATCAGCAATTGCCTTCTGAGGCTACACATGAGCCGAATAAGAAGCTTACACAAAAAATCTGTTGACAATGCAGAAGGGAATGGTACATCTTTCAAAGAGAATTTAATTTTCTCCAGCCAATTCAAAATTGAAAGTGTGTCGATTGTTCAGGAGATATTGAACTCAGATGTCAGGGTAGAAGAATAGTTAGAACAGTAAATTACCTTGCACAATCTGAAATCAGGCAATCGCCAGAGTGAGGTAGCATAAGAGCCTTATAAAAGAGATCATCTGATGTACAAATTCTACAGTTGCTTTGAAATTTGTACTTTGCAGCCTCAAGCCAACCAAAATATCAATGTTTGCAGAGCAAGAATTTTCAAAAAATAATCTGCTTTACAAGTTAAGCATTTTTTGTACCCTCTGAACTGATGACATTTTTTGGAAGATTTAAAATCAGTATTAAAATTGATCTATAATACGGGTGACAGTGATTAGTGCTGCTGCCTCTCAAACACTCAAAGCTGAGATTGAACCTGGGTCCCTGGCGCTGTGTGGAATTTGCACGTTCTCCCAGTGTTTGCGTGGGTTTCCTCCAAGTGCTCCGGTTTCCTCGCATTCTCCAAAGGTGTGCAGGTTGGGTGGATTGGCCATGCTAAATTGCCCCTTAGTATCCAAAGATGTGCAGATTTGTTACCACTAAAATAGTAAATGCCATTCATCTTGCAAGAAGGGGTGGGGGTGAGCAAGGTGACCTCTTTCTGCAACACTGGGATTCTACTGGTATTTAAAAATAAACACAATGACAAGAAAAGGTAGGCTTTATTTTGCTACATTTCTCAGCAATAGGCAGATGTCTAGTAACACTGAGATGCACAAGATTTGAACTACCAACAGCTGAAAATACAGAAACATTGCAAAAAAAAGTTGCAATACATCAGTAACAGCAAATAATTTCCAGATAATTTGCCCTTTCCTCCATTAAACATTTAATTCATAAATTGAAAGTTTTGCCTTCTCCTCGAGCAACCCTAAAAACAGATTTTCCTTGATTTAATAAAAAAATTAACTTAAATTGGTGATCAATATTTCTTACATAATAGGCAAATATTAAAATGTTCTGATGATCACTAGTAGTTATGACATGCTCACTCGCGACTGAGGAAGATAAAACTAATCAGTATGAATATATGGATCAAACCGGCTTTGAAAACAGGGAAAGCGAAGTAGCATTACATTAAATATACAGACTTGCCTTCATTATCAAACTACATTCCATCATAAAGATATTTTTTAAATGCCCGACATTTTTCAAGTGCAAGCAATTTTCTTACAGAATAGAAGCCATGAAGTGACAGGCGCCTTATTTGATAAGCTTTATAGCTATCAGCTAACATTTGTTGTTATTTCAACACCGGGCTATGTACGATCTAGACTCAAATAAACATATCTATAGTCATTCACTGATTATTTACAACCCCCCCCCCCAACTCATAATTGATTGAAACTAAACATCAGTTACATGAACTGCATTCAAAAAAAAACAAGACAACTGCATGTAAACATAACCTTAAACTTTTGTGTTTGTCTGTTGCAATGCTCCATTACTGCATTTATGTAACCTCAAAGAACAGAATGCCAGCCACTTTTATGCACGATACAGTAAAACCTGGCAACTGAATCTGTCCACCAAACCATTAGGAATGAATGAAAGGCATCTGCTGCAAGCCAAGCTTGAATGCCAAGCCAGTGGTTCTTTATCACTGTCCAGACAAATCTTCCTCAAATCAGAACTGACTTGCACTGCTTGGATCACACTGTAGTAGTCGGACAATGGAAGGATCACTCTTGGCACCTTTTATAAATTCTTCGAGAGAGAGTTTACCTAGAAACAAAATTTTTAAGAAGTGGGTCATGGCTGTCTCACAAAACATGGAACGTAGACTCCAATCACACACCCACCTTACCAGCACCAAGTTTAAAACTCCATCAATTGAACAACACTTAAGATGGATATAGGTGGTACAATTTTATTTCTTAAAATATAGTTCAACATCATGTCAATTTAATTGCATATTTGCTAATTGGAATGTATTTGAAGCATGTTAAACAGTGCAGCCAGACAGACTGGGAATGTTTTAGCCCTAATTTATCATTAGTTGTAGTTTACAGTTCAGCATTTTGCACAAGGAAACACAAACTAATTTTGTAACCTGCACTATTCCATTTTGGCAATAGTTTATCTTGTCCGTTTACAAAAAAAGTTGCAGATTAAAATGTCACCTTGAGGATGCCAATTGCTTGTGTACCCCTGGCAAGTGGCTTTGGGCTGTTGGCATCTGTTGATGGAATTGTTACAAACTGGCATGTTTGAAATGATTGTACTCATGATTGTACTATGGGGATCAGAGAACCATTCATTATCTCAACAGAATGAGAGAGGTGCAAAGTTCTTAAATAAAGAGGGAGTCAAAATAGTGGCCAGTCATAAATTTATCCTCATGTAACTCAGGTGTCACAAGTCTTTGCACACTGAAACAACTATATACTGAATGAACAGAAGGTGAATGGTGCCTTACCTACATCGACTAAGTTTGCTACTACATTCCTAGAATTGACAATCTTTGAACCAGTAGCTAGGCTGACATCCTGGAACAATGAAGAACTGCTTCACTGACAAAGGGCGAGGTGTTAAGCCAAGACATGTCTGTCTGCTCAGGTGAGCACAAATATCCCAGGCCATTACTTTGAAGAGCAACAAGGGAGTTACCCCTAATGTTCAGACCAATTTTTCCTTCAAGCATCACTATAATAGATAATCTTGTCACAACTACATTGTTCTTTGAGATCTTGCAATGCAAGAACTGACCTTTCCTACATTACATTAATTACTAAATTTCAAAAAGTGGTTACAAAGTGGATGTCGGACGTCATGAAAGATTAAATATAATGCTGACTTTCTATTCTAGGTTTTCAGCACAGCTCCTTCCCGGAATTTCCAATTATTCATTTTTGAAGGTGGATTGGAGTGGCAGTTATGTTTAACCTTCCTTCCCTTGTTTAATTAAATCTTTCAAACTTGGGTGTTTATATTACAAATCTCAGATCTGTTGAATTTCCTGCCACTTATCCCCATCACTGTTTACACCAATCTCTGCACGTGCATGGTCATTTTTCATGTTGATTGTAATCAGTTCTCGGAGGCAGAAGTCCTTTTAGCAAAATTCCTTTATTTACAAAATCTAACAGCAGTGCACAGAATGGTTCAGAGATTGTCAATTCTAGAAATGTAGTAGCAAACTTAGTGGGTGTAGGTAAGGCACCATTCACCTGTTCATTCAGTATATTGTTGTTTCAGTATGCAAAGACTTTTGACACCTGAGTTACATGAGGTTAAATGTTATGACTGGCCACTGTTTTGACTCCCTTTTTATTTAAGAACTTTGCATCTCTCTCATTTGTTGAGATAACAAATCGTTCTCTGATCCCCATAGTACAACAGTGTGTACAGTCATTTCAAACATGCAGTCTATCTCTGGAGGTATCAGAGGAACTGACACTCTTGGTTAAGTACAAGGCAAAAAAAGATGTCCTTGATTGACCCATCAATTGGATCCTTAATCAGGGAATATTTGCTTCCAAAAAAAATCAAATTAACTTAGGGGCAACTCAAAAGGGGCACCTTCCTAAAAGGAGGGGAACCACCCAAAACAAAAGACAAAGCAGAAAGGAAACTTAAACATCAAATTAAAATGTGAGTAACAGGGTCAATAACACACCCCAGTGGCACAGAAGGCAGCAACAAGGTGGTGCCCTTGGACACCGCAATGCTCCCACTCCAGGGACACCCAGCCGCGAACACAGCCGCGGTAGAGGGGGCAGTCGGGTTGGACGATCTCCTCAATTGCCCGCTGCCTGGGCCTATAGATGGCACGCCTTGCCAGGCCCAGGAATGGGAGGAGGTCCTCCTACTCCTTCTCCCACTCCGCACCAGGTGCCCTTAGATCAGGAGTATGGGGCTGAAGTGCGAACAAAACATCAAAAAAAGATTTTTGAGAAAACTGAAAAGGTTGTGCAGCCTATAGTACGAAACACAGATGTGGTCCACACACTCCACAAGATTGCAAAAAGGGCACACTTGGGAGCCTGTGAACCAGTAAAACATACGGTTGTACTGGACTGCTGCATGCAGCACCCTCTACCCCAGGTCCCCAAGATAGTGGAGGGAGATCCCTCTGCCACCAACAAGGCCTGCCAAGGTGTGTCCAGGCAATGGACACAGTAGTAGAAGGTATGCGACAGCAGCCTATACAGGAAACGCCTCTGTGCGGTAGCAAAGGGCAAGGAGGATATTTCCACGAGATGGCTCAAGCTGTGGATCACCTGACCCGGAGTGGGGTGGTGGGGGGTGGTGGGGGGCTCTAGGCTTGGGGCCAATGTGAAATTCCATCTGAGCAGAGGTATGCTCAGGCGGGATCCCACTGTTAATTAGGGAATTCATACTCCAATAGGCCAATCTTAATGGCTAATTGAAGTCATTACATTGATAATGGATGATTCAGTGATGATAATGCCACTGAATATCAAGGGGTAATGGTTAGATTCTGTCTTGTTGAAGATGGTTGTTGCCTGGCAATTGTGGTGAATGTTACTTGCCCTTTGTCAGTCCCAGCCTGGTATTGTCCAGGCCTTGCTGCTACAATATGTGTTAAATCACAAGAGTTTAGGGCATTGCTGCTCATTTTAAAAATAGTCAATGTTATTTGACTTCCTCCACTAACTCTTCTGCGTAGTTTGGAGTGAAATGCTCATGTACAAATAAACCAAGTTTTTGCAAAATGTTAAAGAAAATGGCCCATGGAATTGGCTTTTAGCCAATCCAGATTAATGGAAACTGGCAGTTATGTGAACTGTTGGATATAATCTGCAGTGTCAAACTAGAAAAAAACCATTATTGATGGGTTTGGAGATCATGGGACAGCAAGAGTGAGTACAGACTTTTGGAATTATGAATGGTAGCTTAAAAGAGAGCTCATTTGTACTATAAAACTGATTTTCTGAACATCCTACAGTATATGAATTTATATATAGAAATCTGATCTATATTGCCTGAATTTCTGGCTTTGCCTCCTCTCTTCTTTTGGAAACCGCTAGCTTCTTTCCAAATGATTTAACAAATTATGTACTCTGCTTTTCTTTGAAATTTACAGAATAAACTGCCAAGTGTAAAATTGTCCCTAGGCCCAACTATCTTCAGCTGCTTCATCAATGACCTCCCTTCCATCTGTTCACTGATGATTGCACAATTCACGACTTCTCAGATACTGAAACAGACCATGTCCAAAATGCAGCAAGACTTGGACAATATCCAGGTTCGGGCTGACAAGCAACAAGTAACATACACACTACACAAGTGTCAGGCAATGATCATCTTTAACAAGCGAGAATCAAGCCACTCCTTGACATTTAATGGCATTACTATCACTGAATCCCTCACTATCAGCATTCTGGGGGTTACTATTACCAGAACTTGAATTGGACCAGCAGATCAAAGGCTAGGAATTCTGTGGCGAGTAACTCACCTCCTGACTCCCCAAAGCCTGTTTACTGTCTACAAGGCACAAGTCAGGAGTGTAATGGAATATTCTCCTTTTGCTTGGATGATCCAGCTACAATATCACTCAAAGCTTAACACTATCCAGGATAAGTTGCTATAGTCCAAGTGGTGGGTGTATAGACAGTGATTTTAGGGAGTGACCTGTAGGGTTTTGACTCAGCAACACTGAAGGAATATCAATATAATTGCAAGTCAGGATGGTGTGCAATTTGGTGGTGAGCCAAAGGTGGTGGTGTTCCTATGATCGGCTGCCCTTGTTCTTCTCAGTGAAGAGAGGTTGTAGGTATGAAAGCTGCTGCATCTTGTAGATGATGCATACTGCTACCATTCTACACTTGTGGGAGACGGAGCGAATGCTTTCTGTGGTGAATGGGGTGCCAGTCAAGCAGATTTGGTCTAGACATTGTTATAGAGTTATAGGGCAGAATTTTCCAGTCGTGCTCATCCCAAGACTGGAAGATCACACCTGAGATCAATGAACCTTTGCATGGTTCTGTCCCGTCCACTACAATTCCCGTGGCAGGCAGGGTGGCAAAATTCCACCCATAGAACCTTAGTGCAAAAAAAAGCTCTTTGGCCCATCGAGTCCGCACCGACAAAAGCTGTGCTAATCCCATATCCTTGAATGTTATGGGGGCGCCACGGTCTCCACAAGCCTCTATCAACTCTGCGCCAGAAAAATCAGTGCAGAGTTGTATAATGTATTCAAATGCTAATTTTATCATTTAAATGGTATTAGTGAGCCTGGGAACATCACTCTCTCCCCCAACCCCTTTCCCTTGAGTAATTCACTCCATCAGGATTTAGTATAGCTCTCCACTTGTAGTGAGCTGGCAGCCTGATCCCACTGAAGACCATCAAAGGCCCCCAGAGTGTCAGGTGCGTGGGTTTTGTCCGGGTGCTCCTATTCCCTCCCACACCCCAAAGATGTGCAATTAGGCTGATTGGAGGTAATAAATTGTCCCTAAATTAGTTTCCCTCAATGTGGAATGCCATAAACAATAGATAAGGGTCATGGGTGGAGGGGGGGGACTGGTAGTGTTAAAATGGCAGCGCGGGCTCGTTGGGCCGAAGGGCCTGTTTCCCGGGCTGTTTTTGTTCTTTGTTCTTTGTATCCCCTGGGAATGGCCAGCCTGGCAATGCCAGCCTCCACCATGGCACTGCCCAAGGGGAGCAACTTGGTAGTGCACAGAGTGTGGGAGATTCATTTTGAAAATCCCACTGAAAAAACCAGTGTGATTTACTCCAGTTTCTATGCAAATTCAACACTTAGAATTTTTTTGGGAGAATTGCCCCCATGACGTTGCAGCCAAGTACTTTAGAAGTTGTATAATTTCCAGACTCCACTACCTTCCCTCTGGACAAAAAGAGTTTTTCCTCAAATCCTCCTTGAATCCCCTAGTTACCCTAAAACCATACTGCCGTGCCTTGACTCCTCAACCAAGGGGAACATCTGTTTCCTGCTCACCCTGTCCATACCCCACAATCATAAAGAACAAAGAACACAGCATGGGAAACAGGCCCTTCGGCCCAACGAGCCCGTGCCGCCATCTTAAAGCATTTTTCCTACACCTCCCTTGACCCATGTCTATGCTTATGGTACCCCCATTGGAAACCAGATTCAGGGGAGAATAATTTAGGGATAATTTGTCACACCAACCAGCCTAAGAGTGCATCTTTGGGGTGTTCATGTACCTCCTCAGCCTTCTCTGCTCTAAAGAAAACAATCCAAGCCTATCCAGTCTCTCCTTATAGCTCAAATACTCCATTCCAGGCAACTTCTGCTGTACCACCCTTGTACAATCACATCGTTCCTATAGTGAGGTGATCAGAACTGCACACAGTACTCCAGCTGTGATCTAGCCAAAATTCTGTACAACTCCAGGATCTAAGCTTCCTAGTGTCCTGCCATTCATTAACACCCTTACCTTGTTACTTCTTCAAAAGAGCATCAATTTGCATTTATTAGGGTTAAATACCATCTGTCACTGTTCTGACCATCCCATCTATATCTTCTGCAACCTACGACCTTTTTATTTACCATTAACCATCTTACCAATCTTGGTGTCATCTGCAAAGTTGCTCATCATTCCCTCGTGTGCCACTGAACACTGGCCTCCAGTCACTCTACCACCACCTTTTGTGTCATATCACTAAGCCAGTTTCAGATTCACCTCACCAAGTTTCCCTGAATTCCACGTGCTTCAACTTTTTCAGTCTCCCACGTGGGACCTTGTCAAAGACTTTGCTGAAATCCGTAAAGCTACATCAACTGGACTTTCCTCATCCACACACATTTTCAAATAATTCTATGATATTTGTTAGACGTGACCTCTCTGACATACTGACTGTCTATAAGTAACCCATCGTTTTTCCAAGTGGAGATTAATTCTCCTTCAGAATTTTCTCCAATAGTTTCCCTACCAGTGCCATGAGACTCACCAGTCTGTAATTTCCTGGTTCACCTCCACCACCCTTCTTGAAAAGTTGTTGGAACTGCATTCAGCCAGATAAGCACACTCCTGACTTGTGCTTTGAAACTCCAAACAAACATTCTCATGTGACTAAAGTGCTCCAACTTCTCATTCCTATCCACCCTTCCTCTAAGTAATAAACTGCCTTATGATTTATTTATGGCTTTGCCTTTCTCCTTTTTCAAAGATAGTGAAACCAAATGGTCCACTTCACTGTGCAGTGAATGCTCCTCTCCTATTACCAATATAAACATGCATCCTTTTAGTTACTGGCCTCATGCTGCAAGGAAACTACAGACTCTTTGCTTACACATCTGATCCATTTCCTTTGTTACATACCATCGTTGTTTGTGTCCATCTGTCTGAAAATCTTGTCTGTCCGTTTTTCTGGTGTCGATTCATCTTCTGGCATCTTCATCACGGACGATACCATTTTGTAAATTGCCTGACACCAAAGCACAGAAATGGTTAGGTTATTTCATATACAATACTTCAACACTTTTACAGTGCACAAAATGTCAAGCCAAGGACTGAACAATCAAATGCTGGGAGTGGGGAGATTGTAAACGTGAGATATCACCTTTTTATTTTATCGAAGGACAATATCAAGCTTTGCTGAAGTGTCAAAATCAGAACTTTTAGGATTTAAGGGTTAATTGTGTTCTGACACGTATGGTAATATACCTTTTCTCAGCAAGGCTTTTAAATCAGCAAAATGAGACTTACACATGATTTTTTTTGCAGAGTGCCTCAGCAGGCAGGAAAAGCAGCTTTGAAGCAGCTGAGCCCAATTATCTTTCTCGGTCATATTTTCAGGCACTTAGTAAAAGAAATGAGGGTGCAGGTCCCACAACTTTACACTGGCAGAGCCCACTCTGCCACAAACTTAGCTTTAAAAGCAACGCCCAATATAGTAAAAATGGAATATCTCTCTTCTCTTCCCTCCACCCGCCATACCCTGGGGACAGTGTCCGGACATGACCCTTTCTCCCAAATGAATCAATTACCTGCACTCCTCTGTCCACCAGGTGCGTGCTATGGGAGACCACGCCAACGCGCATGGATAATGTAATGGGGTGGGAGGGTTGGGGGCATTATCAGGCCCGATAACTAGGCGCTGATTTATTGTAATGGGGTCCCCGATGTTGAATGCTGGGATTCCTGTTATGCCACTGGCAGGGGCCAGGACAACTGTGCCACGCCTTTACAACAGCGCAAAATGCAATTCGGGCCTCTCGCAGGATTTTCTGCTCCAGTCACCGCTTCCATCCGATGGAAATGGGAGCGGAAATCCTCCCCACCTCACCCCTTCCACCGTAGGGAATGCAAAAGCATAAAGAATATGGAATTCAGAAGCATGCTGCACACCCATTCGAGTATTAACATCCTGCAAAAGACTTGGCATCGGAGACTTTGTTGTACTTAACAACACACGAGATAGACTAAAAACCTTCAGGGAAAAAGTAACATGAAATAGATGGGAACACATGGAATATAGAACCACAAAGTTCCAGTTCTCCTCCCAGTATGTTAAGGATACACCGCAGCACCTTCCCAAATGCACCCTCAAAAAGTTGAACATTGCAAGTGTTTGCAGGACAAGCTAATGAAAACAGATTGTGATGAAATGCTTCAATTATCTTCACACTGAAGCACTGGGATTGCTTGAGCCAACCAGTTAAATTCTTCAGGTTAGCAAAGTGCTGTTGGCACACCAGATGAGATTGACTAAAGGCTACGGAAAATCCAACTCTTGTCAAATCGAAGTGTTATCCAGATTTGGCAGCAGCGTTTTGATTTCAGATGAAAGCTCAGTTGTTGAGTTCGGGAGATTAAAGTATTAAAATATAATCTGTAATTTATAATTCAAGTACAGCAGCTTCCTTCGCACAATTAAATCCTGCTACTTCCCACCCACCCACCACTCCCCGCATCGCCACCACCTACCCCCCAAGATGGATGGAGAGTAGAAAAATTGTAAACTTGTCCCTCTGACGTTTTATATTAAAAATGAGGGGTTCGACTCAAATTGAAGCCCACCGTAGTATTACTTCTGCCAACACATGTCCTCGTCCCAATCCAGACTCCACATATTCTCCTCCCACCCTTACCGAGCTTGATAAGATCCAATTAACCCACTCTAGCTTCTAATCATTCAGCTTTCTTTCCTCAACCCCAGGCTCACCAACTTGCCCTCATCCCCTTCAAAATGAACATGAATCCACTTCTCAAAGACACTCCCAACTCTCTCTCTCACACGCTTCCCTTTCTATCAAATTGTTGGAAAGAGGTATTCCTCCCAAACAATACGGCCATGTTCCTTTCCTCAAATATACTCCCAAAATGGCTGCTGCTCTGCCTTCAGCAATAGTAACTGGTCAAAATTTGTTAACACCTCTTGTGATTGATGCTACATTTATTTTTCCTCATTCTCCACAATTGACATTAATGGCACTATTCTCATGGTTCCACTTGGGTCCCTTACATAATATGCTATCCCTGGATGACATTTTGGAATTTAAAACAGATAAGCTCATGGGGACAAAGTAAACTCTGACTTCACCCTTCCATTTACTGCTCCCTCTGCATCTGCTGGTTGAGTATCGAATCATAAAGCATCCCTCAACAATAGTCAAAATATGACCTGCACTTGCATCTTTGCCCTAAGTTTCAATAACTTGGCTTCCCTCAGGCCAAGCGATTGGCCGTTAGATTCTAAGTGGAGTTTCCATCCACATATCCGATTTGTTGCAAAGACCCCTCTCTTTTAGATTTCTCTCCACTGCCAATTCCTTTACCGCAATAACCTGGCCTCTCACACCTGTCTTCATTCTCTTGAAATTCCAGACTTTTCCAAATGTCTGTGCCCTTCCCGCACTCCTGGCTCCACTAGAATTTTGTATCCAATACATTTTCACTTGCAAATATTCTCGATTGGCACAATTTTGAAAAACATAATCTGCCTGGATTAGCAAAGCCACAGCCATGTGCGTGTAACCAGGCTGGTCTACCCAATCTGTGCTAGGCTGGGATTGTGTTTTGGGGAGGGTGGGGGTGGGGAGGAGAAGAGAGGGGCCCAGGGTCAGGGAACACAAGTAGTAACACCAAACTTAACAATGGCATACCTGCACTATCTCCAGCATCTCGCTTCGGCTAATGTATCCATTCCCATCCAGGTCATACATACTAAACGCCCACTTCAATTTTTGTTCGAGCTTCCCTCGGGATGTGACACTAAGTGCAATGATAAATTCTCTGAAGTCAATAGTTCCATCAGCATTGGTGTCAAAGGTGCGGAACACATGCTCTGCAAACTTGGAAGCATCTCCGTACGGAAAAAAGTTTGCATAGATTTTCTTGAATTCTTCTACAGTTAAGTGTCCACTTGGGCAATCTTTAAGGAAGCCCTTGTACCACTCTTGAAGCTCATGATCTGTGAATTCTGTATTTTCTCGCAGGTCCTGAAGCACTTCTGGACGAAGTTTACTGTTCTGCTTTCCCATCCTCTTGGTTTTGTCTCAAACCTACATGAAACAGAAAATGAGAGTGTGTGTTACTTGCAGAATAAGTAACTGTTAACCTGCGGCAAAGATACCATAGTTGTTGTGTCCATTACCCAAGAATCTCAATATGATTAGGCAAATAGAGAAAAATACAAGGGTGGTCCTGTGCTCAAGGTAGTTGAACATGTATGGATTGAGTGAAAGGAGTGTGGGGTTAAGAGAAGGAAAGAGTCAAGAGAAAAAGCACCACAAACGGTGAATATGCAACCAGTCCTCTATTAGCACCATTGCATCCATCATAAAACACTGGAAATACTCAGCAGATCTGACAGTATCCATGGAGAGTGGAAGTGAGTTAACAGCCCTGATTTTGCAGCTGTAACAACTGCTGGCATCCATTCCCTTCTAACAGAAACAGAGAACATCTTCTAGAATCACATGCTGTGGTTAAACACACAAGCCAGAAGTTACCATCAGTGATTCTTTGCTCTTCCAACAGGATGCAATTACGTCACTGCAAACAGAAGTCTGTACAAACAGTTTCAACTCGCATGAACTTCCACTTTTTAAAAACATTATGGCCGGGATTCTCCCAAAAAGTGCCAAATTATATCTCCTATACTGTGCACTATTGAGAGCTCTAATGTGAATCATGATATTTATATATAAAAAAAAAATCAGTGGGTGGGGCCTATTCTCGCTGGAGAAGCCGGCAGCAGAGTGCTGAGTGAGCCCCTGTATAGTGGAGATCAGCATATGGACAGCAGCCCCACACTGCCGGCCTCCTGATCGCTAGCCAATCCCACAATCGCTACCCTTACCGACCTCCCCACTCCCTGACTGCTGGCTTTTCGGACATCTCCATGGCCAGCCTCCACCCACCTCCCCAGCAATCCCCGTCTTCAGATCCATCCTCCCCCCCCTCCGCCCCCCGCCCCGAACTTTCTCCCCGCCTTAATGGCCAACCCTGATCAACCCTTCTCTCCCACTGTCACCAATCCCAAGTGCAGAGTAGCAGCAGGACCACCCACCCCCACCAATTCACCCCCCCATAGGCCCTGCCCCCTCTGCCCCCCCCCCCCCACCTTTTGGCACTGCCTGATGCCCAGTGGACAGTGCCAAGGTGCCCCCAGGCATTGCCATTTTGCCCCTTGGGCAGTGTTGGAGCTCAAGCTGGCAATGCCCAGGGGGCACACCCTCTTACTCCCAACTTCCGGGCCGGGAGTGGGGGGGGGGGGAGCGTGCGTAGTCCCTTTTCATTCCAACAAGGTGAGGCCCCCAGATCCCCATTAGTCGGGAGTTGTTGTAAACTCCACTGGAATTATACACTCCTGGCCGGGCCCACTAATGGATCTGAAATTTGAATTTACAAGGTTGAATCAGCTCCACGCTGATTTCCAACATGGAGCTGACGATGCTAGAATTCCTTGGGGCCCAGCAGGAAGCCCACTATACGGGTCTCTGCTTATGTCTCCTAGCCTGCTGTGCTGCTACAGCAGTGCAGGGAGCTGGGAGAATTGCTCCCAAATGTTGTCCCTTGTCAAATGAGGTGCTGTGTATGGTTAGAATTACTAATGCATAATGCAGCTCGGACAGAGAAAAAAAAATTACCATTTCTGACACATTTCCACAAGCTATGCCTATGATAACTTGTCTACCAGTGAGTCTCGAGCTGGTGTGGATAAATAAAATCATTACCAACAGATGTTGTTGTGAAGAGTCATACTTGACTCGAAACACTTTTTCTCTCCACAGATGCTACCAGACCTGAGTTTTTAGTTCAGATTTCCAGCATCCATGGTATTTTGCTTACCAACAGTTGCTATGTGAAAAAGAATAGGGGCGGTGGTTATGAGCTGAAATTGTTGAACTCAGCGTTAAACACTGACACTCAATAGAAGCTCTAGGGGCATCATCTCACCTTTCATCTGGAAGGTTGTATTGGTGTGGAGATGCCGGCATTGGACTGGGGTAAACACAGTAAGGAGCCTCACAACAGTTACATAAACTGTGTGTGCCTCTATATGCTCTGTTTATCACCAGAACTCTCCACTCACCTGACGAAGGGGCAAACCCTGAAAGCTAGTGGGTTGACTATCAAATAAACTTTAACCTGGTGTTGTAAGACTTCTTACCAGATTGTATTAGAACAGAGCAGGAGACCTAAAACAGCAGAATAATCTTTTCTCTCAAGAGAACAACAGAGCAGTGGGTCCTATGCTGCCTGATTAGTCCTTGGGTTTGTGAAATAGATTCCATCTGACTTTATTAATTCATGGAACGTGGGCATTGTTGGTTCGGCCAGCATTTGTTGCCCATTCCTAAATGCCCTTGAACTGAGTGGCTTGCTAGGTCATTTCAGAGGGCAGTTAAGACTCAACCACATTACTATGGACCTGGCATCACTGGGCAGCCATGAATTATCCAGTACAAGACACATACTGAAGAATTCTGTTGAATAGGACTCAGGAGTGACTTTTCCTCCAAAGCTACTAATTGCCAATTGGAGAAAATATATTGCAATTTATCTTAATTGGAAATTCAAATTGAATAAACTCTGTAGAAATGAAAATCATTACGCTAGTAATCTGTCAGTGACAATTCCACGCTAATTTCATTGTCACTGATCTGTGCTCCATAGCACTGATAAATAAACTGACAATAATGCTATTTCATCCTCCCCACCTTGCAACAGAAGTTAAAGGCATAATTAAAGCAAGAATGTTATTAAACCATTTCTATGATGACTCAGGTTTCTGTGATTACGTGTAAGCATTGTGGTTACTACTCCTCAGCTGTCAAATTTGGAAAGATTATATAGTTTCTTCAGTTAATTATCTTGAAGGGTGCACAAACTAACCCCCAAGGGAAATAGGAAATTCTGAAAATTAGCACGACTGGTTTTTAAATTTGTATGCATTTAAACAGAACTACCTATTTAGGCCCCATTCGGATCACGTGTACAGAACTATGCATAGTTTTATATATCACCATCAGTGGTCCCTTGCTCACCCAAAAGGATACACTTATATCACTGCAAATGTAAATCTGTAGAAACAGTTTCAACTGACACGAACTTCCACGTTTAAAAAACATTTTGGCCGGGATTCTCCCAAAAAGTGCCGAATTATATCTCCTATCCTGTGCAGGGCTGAGAGCTTTAATGTGAATCACCTTATATATTAAAAAAAAGTCAGTGGGTGGGGCCTATTCCCACTGGAGACCAAAGCAACATTGGCATTGGAAGTGTTGTACGATTCACCAGATTATTACCAGGGTAATTTTTATGTAAACAAAGACAAGGTTTCCACTTCTAGAAGAACCAAGAGAAAGGGAGATTTTGAAAGGAATTGATCTTGGGTGGGGTGGGGGAGGGGGGGTGGGGGGGGGGGTGGAGAGTGGTGTGTAGGGCCAGGTTATTCAAAGCTTTCTTCAGGTAACATCAGTTACTTACTTTTATTTGTTTATGGGATGTGAGCATTGCTGGCAAGGTCAGCATCGATTGCTCATCACTAGTGATTCTCAAGAAGGTGATGGTGAGCTACCTTTTTGAACTGCTGCAGTCCATGTGGCGTAGGTACACCCATAGCTCTTGGTGCTAAAGGCGTATCGAATATGATCAGCCATCATCATCATAATCAATGGAGCAGGCTCAGGAGGGCCAAATGACCTCCTCCTGCTTCTGGTTTCTATGTTTCTCATCCAAAATGACAAGTCATATTTTTGGGAAAATTCCGCCTATTATCTGCAAAGTATAATTCAGTGAGTATGATTAAATTAGGCTGTTGCTTGATGAGTATGTGACACATCTCTTCTAATTTTGGCACCAGACCCCAGATGCTAGTAACAAGGACTAGCAGGGTTGGGTCTGCGGCTGTCATTTCCGGTTCTTAGGCTTGATGCCAGATGGCTCTTTCAGTTTCATTCTGAATATATTTCTAGGCCATCTGAGGCCATTTAAGAGTCAACCACATTGCTGTGGATCTGGAGTCACATGTAGACTAGCTAAGGATAGCAGGGATGGCACAATGGTTAGCACTGCCGCCTCAGAGCCAGGGATCTGGGTTTGATTCCAGCCTTGCGTGGATTTTGCATGTTTTCCCCATGTCTGTGTGAATCTCTTCCAGGTGCTCCAATTTTCTCCTACAGTCCAAAGATTTGCAGGTTAGGTTGATTGGCCATGCTAAATTGTGCCTTAGTGTCCCAAAATGTGTAGGTTAAGGGGATTAGATGGGTAAATGCATGCTGTTACAGAGATAGGTCAGGTGGCAATTCTGGCTAAGATGCTCAGACGGGGAGTCAGTGCAGATTTGATGAGCCAAATGGCCTCCTTCTGCACTGTAAGGACCCTGAATTATATAATTCCTGCCCTAAAGGACATTAGTGAACTGGATGAGTTTTTACAACAATTTACAATGGTTTCATGCTCAATGTCAGTCTGAGTTTTTAAATTCTACCATCTGCCCTGATGGGATTTGAACCGAAGTGTTACCCTGGGTCTCTGGCTTACTAATCAAGTGAAAATACTACTTGTGCTACTGCCTTGCTACTCCTCCCTATGTTAGACACTAACTGCTCAACTGCAAAACCAACTACAACATAGTGCACAAACCACAACATGATAACCACAGAAAAAAATCTCTGTCCTGAAGAGTCCTGCTGATACCCACCACACCTCTTAATTGGAGTTATCCTTGCATTTTACAGAGAAATCTTGAATTTCTTGATAAAGCAACAGTCACTGTATACTAATACATGTGACAATAATAAATCAAATCACTCTTTTCCCCCCAAACTGCCAAATTTGGTTCAACAACCCTGTGGTGAAATCAGCAAATAAGCCAAGAGCAGCCAAGCTGAGATGCAAATGATGCAAGGTGGAAAGAACAGAGTGCAAAAGGTAGGAAGCAGTCATCTTGTGCCATCTGAATATTTGTTTCAACAACAAACCTAGGAAAAGGCACTCAATTTGAAAACAGAGTTGTGAATATGAGAGATGGTAATAAGTTTCACACCAGGTTAAAGTCCAGCATGTTTATTTGGTAGCAAAAGCCACTGAGAGATGAGAGATATGCAGAGTTGTAAGTACAGGAGGTGCTCATTTCTTCAACTGCTCAAGTACAGGAATCATCTGAAACAACTTTGATATGTAGGAATAGTACAAATGCCTCGCAGAGCTGATGGAGGACAGTCAGACCAGGTCAAGAGACCTCTCTAGTTCATCAATCAAGAATGGGAATGCATGGAATAGATCCATGAGAAATGTACAAAAGTATTGCTGGAAGTCTTTTTTCACATGTGAAGAACGCTTTACGTGCATGCAAAAATCAGTGTTGCTATCAAATTTTCATTTGCTTTTGAACTTGCAATGCATGAAATAAGATCTGAGGCACCAATGTTGATCTATATATGATGGATTCTAATCTTACCCAAGTACATCAGAGATCTAGGTCTGCAGACTAAATCACAAACTAATAATCTCTTTATATCCATGATTTAGATTTCAGTGTTAATGGTGTTGTGTGTAATTATTTTATTTTGGTCTCATGAGAATTCACAATGCAAAGTCAATCTTTGAACATAATCTTCAATGCATTGCAAACCCAAAGCAATTAAAAGAAGTGTTTTTAATGTAGCCTTTGTAGTTTTAACCCTGCTGCCAACATATGGACAGAAGGGGAGATGATCGTTGATGATTAGTGTTCAGCACAATGTCCAACTCCTCAAATACGAAGCAATGTGTCCACATGCATTAAGACCTGGACGACACTGAAGCTTGGGCTAATAAGTTGCAAGTAAAATTATAAAAGAAAAAGCCTATAAAGTTGCCAGAAACAGTAACAAATCTGAGGATTAGCAGCATTTTAAAATATAGCAAAAGAAGGCCAAAAAACTGATAAAGGGAGAATAGAGTATGACTGTAAACTAGCAAATGAAGAAAAACTAACAAACAAAGGAAATGTTTGACCAAGACAAATGAGAGTCCATTACGGACAGAGTCAGAGAATTTACAATGAAGAATTGAGAAACAATAGAGAAGCTCAATGTATCTGTCTTCATTGAAAGAAGTCTCACAACACCAGGTTAACATCTTCACTGAGAAAGATGCAAGGAATCTCCCAGAATGTGAGAACTAAGGCAATAGAGAGAGTAAGGAATTGATGAAATTAGTATTAGTAAGGTCAGTATTGTAGAAATGAATTGTACTGTAGGTTGATAAATCCCCAGGACCTGATAACCTACATTTCTGTTGAAAGAGGTTGCTGTGGAGATAGTGGATACATTAGTGATCAACTTCCAACATTCTATACACCCTGGAATGTTTCCTGCAAATTGGAAGATAGTAAAATGTCAGCCCACTATTTAAAGGGAGGCAGACTTGTTAACCTTACATCAATAGTAGGGAAAACACTAGAAACTATTCTAAAGGATGCAATCAAGGGACAAGGTTAACAATGATCCAATTGAACTTTATTAACATTGTGAATGGGAAAAATCACACCTGACTAATCTGTTGGGAGTAATTTCTGAGGATGTTACTAACAGAATTGACAAGGAGGCCTCAACTCCACATTCCACCTGCCCCCGATTACCCTTGGCTCCTTTGTAAGTCAAGTATCTATCTCAGTCTTAAATATATTAATTGACTCTATCTACCACTCTCTGGGGAAGAATGCTCCAAAGATTCACAACCGTCTCGAGCAAAAAGCTTTTCTCCGATCTCAATCCTAGAATGAAAGGCCCATCATTTTTTAAATGTGTAACTCCCACATGAGGGAGAACATCCTTTCAGCATCCACCCCGTCATCAAGATTTTCAAAGATGAGGTGATCTCATTGAAACCTACAAAATACTTAAACGGGAAAGTTAGACAGATAGGTGCAGGAAACATGTTTCCCCTGGGGGTGTGTGTGTGCGCGTGCGTGTACATATGTGTGTATGGCACCATTTCAAAGTAAAGAAGGAAGCCATTTAGGACGCGATGAGGAGAATTTTAGTGTTTACTCAGAGTTGTGGATCTTTGGAATTCTCTACTCGAGAGGTCTGTGGAAACCATACGTTTAAAAGCAGAGATTGATAGATTTCTAAATACCAATGACAGAAAACGATGTGGGGTAAAGACATTGAGGTGGATGATCAACCAATAATGATTGTATTGAATGACAGTGCAGACTTAGACTGAATGTCCTATTCCCATGTTGCACACAAGTACCAGGCAATGACCACTCCAGCATGAATGAATTGACCTGTCACACTGGAAGTGTGCATCTCAAAAGTCAACATTTCCCCAGCACTCAGTTTCTGTTAACCCATCTACGCGGGATTTAAATTTACTGCAGCCTAACATTTCCCAGGGTGCTATCGCTAGGCAGGAACACAATCAGCCGGGTCCTGAACCTGAGCACAAGTACAAAATGCATCATTTAACAAAAGTGCGAGATTAATTATGTAAAGTGAAAAAAAGGAGTAGCAAATATGTCCCCAGCAATAATCCCAGTAGTTTCATAAGCAAAACTGCTCCTACGGAGCATGCAAACAAGGCAGAAGTTTTTTTTTGTTTTAAGTCACATCTTATCTCCCTCTTCTATTAGCTTCTGTTTTACTTGGGGTTGCCACAATGCAGGTTGATCACCCTTTGCCATCTCTTCCTGTCTGTCATCCATTCCTCTTCCAATTATGGGCAGCACTGTAGTTAGTGCTGCTGCCTCATAGCTCCAGGAACCTGGGTTCAATTCAGCCTTGAGCGACTGCGTGGTGTTTGTATATTCTCCATGTATGTTTCCTCGATTTCCTCCCACAGTTAAAGCTGTGCAGGTCAGGTGGATTGGCCATGCTAAATTGCCCCTTAGGTGTCCCAACATGTGTAGGTTTACTAGATTAGCCATTGTAAATATGTGGGGTTACAGAGATAGAGCAAGAGAGCTGATGCAGACTTGATGGGCAAAATTTTATGGCTGATCTCATCTGTAAAATCCCACCCAAGGTCTGCCCCTTGCCCACTGATTCCTTGACAGGTGAAATGGTAAAATTCGGCCTGATGGGTCAAATGGCCTCCTTCTGCACTGGAATCCTGCCATGTTTAATCCTCTCACCACTTTCTTTCTATCTAGTCTATGGCCTTTCTCCTTCACCTCATCTTTCTGGCAATCTTATTTCCATCACTCACCTCATTATATTTCCTCTCTCTCTACAACAGGTAACAATACCATTTCAATCTCTTCTTGGCTACTTTCAATGTTCCCACATCACATTTCCCTCAATATATTTATTTTTTATCCACAGGTGAAAAATTAAGCAAAAATGCAGAATACTTCAAAGTCTTGATTTGCTGGTTTGAAATGTAGATCCAATTAGGGGAGCCTGTAACATTAATCAGTTTATTCAAGGCCAGGAGCAGCAAGAGCTGGAAAATGAATAATCACCCTGTCTATTAAGTGTGCAAAATAATAACATTATAGAATTTTGTACTTGCTGCAACATCGACGGAAACTTTCTGTACGTTTAAAGGAGAGGTTTAAGGGAGGAAAATTTCAGCAGAAAGAAAGCTGGCTGAGTTTAGTTGCATAATAATAAAAGAAAATTGCTTTTATAAAATGTCTTACCCCAAAACATCAAGCAAATGAAGTACTTTTGATGTGTAGTCAACTGTTGTAATGGAGGAAATGTGGCAGCCAAATTGTGCTCAGCAAACTCACAAAAACAACAATGTGGTAATGACCAGATAACCTGTTGTTTGAGGCATTGACTGAGGGATAAACAATGGCCCAAACACTAGGGTAAATTCTATTGTTCAAAATAGTGCCATGGGATCTTTTACATCCCACTAAGGGGTCAGTCAGGGCCTCAAGTTTAATATCTCATCTGAAAGATGGCACCTCCAACACTGCAGCACTCCAAGAATCTTGCTGGAGTCTCAGCTTAACTTGAACCAAGGTTGATGTTCTGGAATGTATCTTTGAGAGTTATTTTGATCGTATGACTGGGGAGTAACAAATACACAAAAATATACATAGCACCCAGTCAGAAACCATGTAGTGGCAAATATGTTGATTTATGTGCAGGTCAGCTTGAATGCAGTGGGTAAAGAGATAATTGAAATTAGGCATCTCGAGAGACTGATCAGAAATTAAATAGTTTCTCTTGTGGTCAAGTCGCAATAGCAAAGGAAACACTAGTTGTCTTAGAAACTGCATTTCACACTTTACGTAGCTAAATGTCAATATCAATTGTTTAACAACCACAATAACTAGCATTTTCAAATGTATCTTCAAAGCACCTAACTCTACTTCATCACTACTTCCTTCCACTCCTCCAGACCATTCGGGTGAACTGCAATTAAATATCTGGAAGGCTAAAATAATTGTTTTCAATCTGAGATGAAAACTAAGTTTGCAACTTCAGTGTCACATTGGATTCTGATACCAACTGCCACCCTCATTCATGCCATCACCAAGGCTGCCTATTTACCTTTCATCTTTGCCCCGTATTAATTCATCTGCTGCTAAAACCCTCATTGCCTTCATTACCTCTAGACTCCATTATTCCAATGCACTCCTGACTGATCATTCATATTCTGGAGGTCATCCAAAAATCTTGCTGCTCACGTCATTGCTCTTGTGCTGACCTAGATTGGCTCCTGTTCTAACAACACCTTGATTTCATCGCATCCTAGTTTTCAAGTCCCTCCATGGCCTTGGCCCTTCTCATACATCTTGAGACGTCTGCATGGCTTTAATTCTGATCCCTTTGTGCATTCCCATTATCATTGTTCCAATACTGGTGGCCGTGCCTTCAATTGCCCAAGCCCCAAGCTGTGGAGTACCCTTCATACTTTTGTTGGAACTGTCCCTAACTCTTCTTCTTTAAAAAGGGACTTTTTGTACAAAGTTTTGATCATCTGACACTATATCTCCTTATGTGGTTCAAAGAAAATAAATACTTGTATGTAGTGCTTTGTATGCCTACCAGACATCACAGCGAACTTTTTGAATGGTGGTGATTGTAATGCATGAAACACAACAATTAATGACATGCACAACAATCCCCCACAAACAGCAATCTGATAATAACTAGATAATCTGTGGGTTTTTCTTGAGAGATACATATTGGCTAGTTTACCAGGAATAATCCACTGACTCCTCTTCAAAATAGTGCCAGGGTCTTTTACATCCACCTGAGCAGATGACCCCTCTGACAGTGCAACACTCCCTTGATTGCTTTCTGTGCTCAATGCTTGGCGTGGGATTTTGTCGGATTATTCCTTCGTCGGATGTGATCCTGCACTTATTGCCCATCCCTAATTACTCTTGAGGTGGCATATTAAGAGTCACATATAGGCTAGACCAGGTAAGGATAGCAGATTTCCTTCCTTAAAAAAGGACATTAGTGAACAGATGGGTTTGTACAACAATTGACATCCTTTCATGGTCATCATGAGGCTTTTAATTCCAGATTTTTAGTGAATTCAAATTTCACCATCAGCTGTGGTGGGATTCAAACCCAGGTCCCCTGAGCATTTATGTTGGGTTACTAGTCCAGTGACAATACCACTACACCATTGCTTTCCCTTGAACTTGTAGTGCTATCAACTAACATGCAAAAGCATTCCTAGGTCCTTCACTGTGTATGATTCAGACAAAAATAATTGTCCAAATCATACACAATGGGCAGCACGGTGGCACAGTGGTCAGCACTGCTGCCTCAGTGCCAGGGACCTGGATTCGATTTCTGGCTTGTATCACTCTCTACGTGCAGTTTGCATGTTCTATGTGCCAGCGTGGGTTTCCTCCGGCTGCCTCCCACAGTCCGAAAGATGTGCCGGTTAGGTACATTGACCCGAATAGGTGCCGGAGTATGGTGACTAGGGGAATTTCACAGTAACTTCATTGCAGTGTTAATGTAAGCCTTACTTGTGACTAATAAATAAACATTAATTGCTGAGGCAAAAGGAGGGAGGGATGTCCCAAAGCCTTGACCTTCAGAAGGGTCCCAAAAGGAGACAATGAGGGAGTCCTGAGCTTGGGCCCCAGACAGCTGAAGGCACCACCTGGCAAATAGTGGAGCATGGCTAGAGAATGTTACAGCAGCTAGAAAGGGACATGGTCTAGAAACAGAGCTGGGATATTGCGTAAGCATATCAAGTTTCATTCTACTTAGGTGTAATTATCTACCATAAATAACTTTAATTATTTTCAAGCCTGAACAGAAGGCTGAATGGTATTTACACTTTTTCAAAGCACACTAGCATGCAGCAGGCATCATGAGTGGTTTCTGGGGAGTTATTCTCTGAAGGAACAATCTCCAGCTCTGTGACACAATCTCTTTCTGGGACACAGGGGGGGTACAATTTCAGCTCAGCAGACTTTGTCAGTTTATAGAAATCCTAACCACTTTAAAATGCGTCATCTTCAATGGAATTACCGCAAAATAATCAAAATCAGTAGTGGCTTGGCTTGAAATCCTTCAACATGTTGCAGGAACATTTGCAGATGATGAATTTTCTACAGATTAGCAGTGTGCAAAAACCTTTTCTCTTAAAATTAGATCAGAATTATTTTTGGATCTGAAAACAGCATAAATTATCTTTAATCTTCAAACTGGACTACCAAACATATAGCTATTATCAACACTATTCCAATGAAAAATATATGTTTGCTGTTTAGATGTATGGAATAATCATCAAGTATTGCAGGAAGTATAATAGATTAGGAATAAATTTAGTGTTAATTTCATTAAAGGCCATTCAAGTGCATAGGAAGAACAAGACTAACCCAGTCAAATTTTGCCTCTTTTGAGAAAGTAATGTCTGTTAACAGCTTTATCACATTTAAAAAATTAATTTGTACAGTTACTGACAGCCACGTTTCAAGAGGCAAAAGGGACCTGTTAGGGGTCAATGGGGAAAGAAATGCAAATATTGCAATTTACTATGAATTTTTAATGAATGTTTTCAACCACATTATGCTCAAAATTAACTGAAAGCATGAGATGAATCAGCCATTTAGTCTGTCACATATTCAAGGGTTCCTAGAAGTCCAACATGACGAGGGTTTGATTATGGCTCTTGACTACTGGAGCATACATGGATTCCTAACAACTGAGAAATAGTAACCTGGCAGCCATCCACAAGCTGTGTTGCAGAAACTTCAAGATAAGTAGCACAAATTGAAAAGGCTCATAGATATGACAGCAAGAGATATGGGAAGTAGATTTTCTTCTTCTTCAAAAAAGCCTCTTCTCATCTTGATGGCAGAACACATTAAAATGTTGGAAATTAAATATTAAAAACAGAAAGACAATTAATTGGTTCCCCAAATGCAAACGGATGGACCATGACTCAACACCCTTCCATATCCAGTTCACAAAATCTTTCACAGTCCAATCCAGATTCTCCACGTGAAAGGAGTCACTACGGGAAGCAGCTTAGATTCTAACCATGATCATCTTTTTTCTAGGGATACTCAATACTAATCAGAATCCCTCCATAACCAATTATTTTGTTACTCTAGTGGTGTTCACCACTACAGGTATTGCTTTGCCAGTGATCACAACTATAGCTATCGCTTTGCCCTTCCACTCAGATCTTGAAAATTAATGTGTCATACTTCTTCCCTTTGTGTGGTTACTGTCATGATGCAAAGTACTTCACTATGTGAAAATGTGAGGCATTTTGGATGCCCAGAGCTCATGAAAATACAATACAAATTGAAATCTTTCATACAATCCAAGCTAACCCTAACTCTTTCCTCACATGATTTGTCCTGTATCCAATGTATTTCAAGTTTACCTATGCCTACAAACTACTCTGGAAGTATGCTTCTTGTTTTTCCATTTGCTAATGTTTTGAATAAATGAATAATCCACAACATTGAAGAGGAAGCAGGAATCCTTTCACCAACGTTCACAAGATACGTCAAAATAAAACACCTTTCCAACCAAATCTAATTTAGGCAACGTGAATGAGATAAATCAGAGAGCTGAATATTTTAAAACTTCAGAAAAAACAGATATAACAGAAAAATAAAGATAAACATTGGAAAAAAGCTTGCTGTAAGTTGGATGTGATGTGGGCATTGCCAAACTTACAATGGTTAGTCAGCCAATACTACACAGAAAAAATACTTTTCAGGAATGAGAAGACTCACTTAGTCTATGAAAAGGGTTGTAAGGCGGGATTAAGACCAGTAAGAATGACAAGAAGAAACCAGTTGGAAAATGGGCCTTTTGAAAATATGGAAGGTGGAAACGATGATGGATGAAGACTTTTTAAACCCCAAGTGAACATTTTGGCAAAAAAACGCCCCTAACTATACCATTTCTTTGAGTCACATTTCAAACTTAATTTATTTTAGAACACCAAGGTTTTAAATACCGTACTATTGTTATCCACAGATAGAATTTTTAAAATCTTGTTATCTGAAGTTACACAGCTGTTGTAAACATTTGGTTCAGTCTACACTTAGTATTAAGCTTAGTAAGGTTTTATCACTTTTGAAGTTGTTTTTTCATGTCGGTATATTTCACATGTCATCTGCAGGTATGTTCTTTGAAGCTCATGCCAGAAATTTGTTCATTTTGGAACGATTAAAAAATGCTTCAAACACAACTGCCCTCTATGCATCTTTTAGCAGCAGCTGTGAAATTCAAACATTGAAAGTACGCACGCAGATGTATTGAAATTAGGAAACCTTCAGCTTTTTTGTTGTGCTTTGTTCAATTGAGTAGAAACCAGATGCCCTTTTAGAGTTCCGGGTGCTCTGCCCGGAATTTAATTGAGTGCGTGGGATTAGACAGTAAGTGGGGAGATGGTCAGAGGAAACTACAATAGATTCTCAACATTGAGGAAAATGTGTCACCAATATGTTGGGGGCAGGAAGGGCCTGATGTGGGAATTTTGCCTACCCCTCAATGGCAGGATGTTAATTAGTCTCATTAGTAGGCCACAGTATCAATTACTCGAGCCCACTGGAATTTGATGATGGCTCAGGGATTTAATTGGAAGTCTCGAGGGTCGCCTGTATCTCCCAAAGGCTGTCCAGCAAACCTAGTCTGGTTTGTCGGTGGCCTCCTAGGTGGGAGGTTCCCTGTTGTGAGTCACTTAGTGCCCAGTTGAGGAACAAGAAGTCACAGAAAGCCACCTGTCTGAGCACCCTACCTTGTCATACCCTTCCCTCAATTCCCATAAAGAATGCACAAACACCAGCGGTACAGCAGCAATAGGTCATTCAACCACATACACGGTGTATCTGGGCCAGCAGCTCTCAGATGTGGAGGTGGAAGTGTCCATTTTTAATACAAAATTCCTTCAAAGCATCCAAGCCTTGGGGAATGGAAGAGAGAGAAAAAAGGTTTCTTGTGGAAATGGGACTTGCCATTTAGCCATCATTTAAACTATAATAGCAGAATGATGGAAGCAGAAGAGAAAATTGGAGAAATAGGAGTGGAATGTTGGAAAGGACCACTGCTGCTGCAAAAAAAATCACTACTTATTTTCAATCACTCCTGCAGGCCATGGATCAACATCGCTCTGAACAACTATGGTTCTCAACAGATCCGTAAAAATAAGTTACTTTCTTTCATCACGTCATGACGACTGTTCAAAGTAACATTTCTAAGAGATATGCAAAAGAATGAATCTGTAAGGAGAGAAAAGAGCTGACGTTGACTCCAGATGACCCTTTTTTAAAGCTAAAAGGCATAGAAAGTGGGTGATATTTATACTGTAGAGTGAAGGAATGAAAGATGAGTCATAACCACAAAAACAAGGGGAAAGGCTAAGAGGTACTAATGGCAGTCCATAGAGAGAATAGAAGTTGCCAGTGGCCAAAAAGCAGAGAAGCTGAAATCAGAGGGTAAGCTGTGACGGATGAAGATGTGGGGGGAGATAGGTGGGAGAGAGATAAAATTGAGAAAAAAAAAGGGGGACAAAAAGGAATGAATGTGTTGGATCCTCAGGCTGGATGCCTTTAAACAAAAGAGCTATTCAGTATGGTCCTCTGTATAATAATAGGGATATTCTCAACTTATACAACTGAACACCTCAAAGAGCAAGGTTAAAAAGAGGGGTGCAGCGCAGGGACTGAGGGTAGAAGCAATATAATGGAAGCGATATAATGGAGATTTTCAGTGAACCACGGAGGGCTAACATTTCCAACATGAGAAAATGACGTGCTTTTGCATAAATATGCAATGTACTGATTTAAATGATGAAGAGGATCACTGTTTAGTTGCAGGTTAAATTATTAAATTGCACATTTTTTTGGTTTGTAAATTCCACAACCACTATAGCTTTATGAAAACTTTTGCAAAATACCCTACAATTTTCTGTAGCTTTACAGTAAACATCTGTAGATCCTAAAAAGGAAAGTCTGTTCTTCTCAATAAGGCAATAAATCCAAAAGGTTTCCACAGTGCTTGCTGGTCAGGAAATGGAATTTGCACGTCATCTTTATTTTTCCATGTTAAAAGTTAATTGGCAAAAGTTGATTGCAACTACCCTGACCACTGAAAAGAAACTAGTCATCTTTCAGAAAGGTTAAGTGTCGAAGAAGAATATACATTTAATGGCTGTGGAAAAGTTATGCAGATTGAATAGAATGGATAGGGGAGAAGAGAGTTACTGCTGGCATTGTCTCAGGTTCAAATTCAGCTTCTCAATTTCTGGGTCATTACTTTGAAATGGCAAATTGCCCACAGCTAAAATACAGGCATGGTACACCAAATGGTCCCTTCCCAGGCTGCATCATTCTATAATTGGATAGTTTGTTTTGGTATAGGTGCTCAAAGAGAAGAGACACTAGCTCCAGGAGAACTTCTACGCTTTGGTGATCTAGAATCTAAAGGCATGCTGACTTCAGAAAAAAAATTCTTTAAAAAACTTCTTGAGAAGGTGAGAGGCCATGGGATCCAAGGGCCTTTGGCCTTGTGGATCCAGAATTGGCTTGCCTGCAGAAGGCAGAGAGTGGTTGTGGATGGGGCTTTTTCTGAATGGAGGGCAGTCACCAGCGGAGTGCCTCAAGGATCTGTTCTGGGACCCTTGTTGTTTGTCATTTTCATAAATGATCTGGATGAGGAAGTGGAGGGATGGGTAAGTAAGTTCGCTGATGACACGAAGGTCGGTGGTGTTGTGGATGGTCTGGAAGGATGGCAAAAGTTGCAGCAGGACATAGATAGGATGCAGGACTGGGCGGAGAAGTGGCAGATGGACTTCAACGCGGATAAATGTGCAGTCGTCCATTTTGGCAGAACCAACGGGATGAACGAGTACACTATCAAGGGCAGAAGTCTGAGTAGTGTTGAAGAGCAGAAGGATCTAGGGGTCCGGGTCCACAGGACTCTTAAATCGGCCTCGCAGGTGGAGGAGGTGGTCAAGAAGGCGTATGGTGTACTGGCCTTCATTAATCGAGGGATTGAGTTTAGGAGTCGGGAGGTAATGCTGCAACTTTATAAGACCCTTGTCAGGCCTCATTTAGAGTATTGTGCGCAGTTCTGGTCACCTCACTATAGGAAAGATGTAGAAGCTATTGAGAGGGTACAGAGGAGATTTACAAGGATGGTGCCTGGACTGGGAGGCATGCCTTATGAAGTTAGGTTGAGGGAGCTGGGACTCTTTTTCCTGGAGAGACGAAGGTTGAGAGGCGACCTGATAGAAGTTTACAAAATGTTGAGAGGAATAGATAGGGTGGACTCTCAGAGGCTATTTCCCCGGGTTGAAATGGTTGCTACGAGAGGACACAGATTTAAGGTGCAAGGAGGGAAGTTCAGAAGTGATGTTAGGGGTAAGTTTTTCACTCAGAGGGTGGTGAGTGAATGGAATCGGCTGCCGTCAGTGGTGGTGGAGGCGAACTCGCTGGGGTCTTTTAAAAGACTTCTGGATGAGCATATGGGGTTTCATGAGATTGAGGGTTATAGATAGGTCTGTAGGTTGGTAGGTGTTGATGTGATCGGCGCAACTCGTGGGCCGAAGGGCC
This sequence comes from Carcharhinus amblyrhynchos, assembly GCF_965287045.1. Taxonomy (NCBI): domain Eukaryota; kingdom Metazoa; phylum Chordata; class Chondrichthyes; order Carcharhiniformes; family Carcharhinidae; genus Carcharhinus; species Carcharhinus amblyrhynchos. Next base: position 36,567,356 of record NC_137330.1, on the reverse strand, counting down.
TGTTTGTGCTGTGGTGTTCTATGTTCTATGTTCTAAAAGCTCAATTTTAGCCCAATATTTAAGACACACTTCCTCCTCCACAACAAAATCAATGAATGCTAGACATTTAAAATCAATTTGGCACTGATATGAGATCACAAGCATCCAGACAGGCCTTAAAATACAACAGCCTCAAGTTTGTAGCGTAACAGCGTAAACAGAATTGTCCTGTTCTTTTCCTTTATTCAACTATTCAATTTAAAGATAATTTGGTGCAGGATTTCAAGTTTGATGAAAAGGAGATTACTTATATATTGCACAAACACGGTTTACTTCAGTGGCCTTTCCAGAATAAGAACATAAGGACATAAGAAATAGGAGCAGGAGTAGGCCATCTAGCCCTTCGAGCCTGCCCCGCCATTCAATAAGATCATGGCTGATCTGTTGTGGCTCAGTTCCACATTCCCGCCCTCTCCCCATAACCCTTAATCCCCTCGCTTATCAAAAACCCATCAACCCGCGTCTTAAAAATATTTAGCGAGGTAGCCTCCACCACTTCAACGGGCAGAGAATTCCAGAGATTCACTACCCTTTGAGTGAAGAAGTTCCTTCTCAACTCCGTTCTAAACCGCCCCCCCTTTATCTTGAGGCTGTGCCCCTTAGTCCTACTGTCCTTTCTGAGCGGGAAGAGTCTCTCCACCTCTATCCTATCCATCCCATTCATCATCTTATACGTCTCAATGAGATCTCCCCTCATTCTTCTAAACTCTAACGAGTACAAGCCTAGTTTATTCAGCCTCTCCTCATAGCTCAACCCTCTCAACTCCGGTATCAGCCTAGTAAACCTCCTCTGCACTCCCTCCAAGGCCAAAATATCTTTGCGCAGGTGCGGCGCCCAAAACTGCACACAGTACTCCAGCTGCGGCCTCACCAATGCCCTATACAGCTGCAGCAAGACCTCCCTACTTTTATATTCAATCCCCCTCGCTATGAAGGCCAGCATCCCATTCGCCTTCCTGACCACTTGCTGCACCTGCGGGCTGGATTTTTGCGACTCATGCACAAGGACCCCGAGGTCCCTCTGCACCGTACACAAAGAGACAAGTCACAATGATGATTAAAAAGCTGCAAGTGCATGTGAACTTCAAATCGAAATTTATAAAAGGAAGAACTATTAGCTGCTTAAATCGCTTCTTCACTGCTTTATTAAAAAAAAAACTTTTCACTGTTAAATTTGGATCAAGTTCAAGATTTGTCAGTTAGGTAAAGCCTGCTCAGGAGTTGATGATCCACCCTGTCCAGGCCTGCACTCTACCCAGCAGAAAGGTTGCTGACAGCCACATGCTGCTCAGGGATACAATTGCTATGTATAGGACAGAGGTGTGGAAACCTGAATCATCAGCCTGGGTCAGGAGAAGGCCTTTGAGAGTATTGCACACCCACATAATGAATATGCTCTCTAAAATGTGGTCTGGGGAGGGAATCCACAGTTGGATCCAACTGCTCCACAAACATCAATAGCAGAGTTTTAATCAACTGGCGAGAATCAAAGCTTTCCAGTTAAATCTGGAGTCAGGTAGGGCTGCCCTCTCTCCCCTGTCCTGTCTGGTTTGCATGTTGTATAGAAGCTTTTACTGAGTCCAGCAGGAAGAGGAGTGATGATCCCAGGCAGTGGAGGAACTCAGGTCAAGCCTCCTTGTACATAAATAATATCACCATCTTCTGCTCAGTTCCACTGTCAGCGTGCAGACTGATGAACATCTATGACCAGTTCGAACTGGCCTTGGAAGGCAAGGTAAATCACAAAAGCAAGCCAAGGTTCTTTGGGAACTGGGCTGACCAATCCTTTGTCCCCTTCACCATCAAGTCAGACTGCTTGACTGTGCTGGGGATATGATGCAGTTGGCACAGGGCGCATGTTAGAAACGGAAGGAGCAGGTAGTGATGGTCTAACAAAAACTGGGTACGCGGGAATGATGCTCCCTCTCCATCGCTCATAGGAACCTGTTTATCAGATGAGGGGTACTCAGTGCTGCTGTACGTAGCACAGGAGTGAGGAATGCGCCAGAGCTGCACCATGACAATCACCCGAGCCATCTTCCATTTTATCTACACCTGCTACTTCAAGAACTTCAATAAATTGGTTAAACATGATTTCCCTTTCACAAAACCATGTTGACTGCGCCTGATGTTGCACTGTTATAACTTCTTTAATAAACTATAAATGTTAAGCTAATAGACCTATAGTTTCCTGCTTTCTGTCTCTCTCCCTTTGAGTTAAAGTTACATAACAATTTTCCAATGCAAATGAACCTGCTCCAGATCAATCGAATTTTGGGAAATTAAAGCCAGTGCATCAAATAATTCACCAGCACTTTAAGATCCTCGGCTGAAATCCATCAGGACCTGGGTACTTAGCAAATTGTTGGAACTGTGGGTTGGCAAGTACCATTCTCCAAACTGGAGAGGACTAATGCTCACTGTTAACTATTTTTTAAAAATTTATATAAAAACTCTTATGAACTGAGTTTACATTTCTAGCTGGCTTTTAATTTTTCCCTCCTTATTAATCTTAATCCTGTTTGCTGGTTTTTTTTTAAAACTATCCTGTCCAGTCTTCTGAAATGCAGCCCACCTTCGTAAAATGATACGCTTTTTGTTAATTTCTAACTTTTTCAGTTCACCACAGATGGTGGGTCCTCCCCTTGGATTTTCTCTCTCATTGGAATGTACCTGTGTACTCTGAAATATCCATTACTGTATCTCTTATCCATCCTTAATCCAATTTGACTTCACTAGCTCAGCTTTCATGCTCTTATAATTGCCCTTACGTTTAAAATACTGGTCTTAGATCCAATCTTCTCACCCTTAAAATGCACTCGTATTATGATAATTGCTATCATCCTTAGGAGTCATAGATTAATTTCATCTCATTGCACATTTCCAGGTCTAGTATAGCCTGCTCCCTGGTTGACTCCCAAAAACTTGCACAATGAAGAGCCTAGATGGCATGGATAGATATCAGAATGTGGACTGGCCTCTCTAGGGGAGGAGCAATGAGGACAGTAGATAATAGAGCAGCCAACTTGGAGCCAGATAACTCTAAGAAAAATCGGGTGGTATAATAAGCGATTTTAATTTTCCAACAATTACTGGGACAGCCATAGTATTAGAGGTTTAGATGGAAAGAAATTTATTGAGTGTATTCAGGCTGAATTTCTCATTCAGTATGTGGGATGGCCCAACTAGAGAGGGGGAAAAACTTGACCTCTTCCTGGGAAATAAGGAAGGGCACGTGATAGAACTGTTAGTGAGGGATCACTCTGGGGACCAGTGACCATAATTCCATTAGTTTTAAAAGGTAGTTATAGAGAATGAAAGGTCTGGCCCAAAAGTTAAAATTCCAAATTAGGGCAATGCCAATTTTGATGGTATCTGACAGGAACTTTCAAAAGTCAATTAGGGGAGTCTGTTGGCAGGCAAAGGGACATCTGGTAAGTAGGAAGTTTTCAAAAATGTTCTAACCAGGATTTAGGATAAGCACACTCCGCTTAAGAGTGAAGGGCAAGGCTGGTAGAAGTAGGGAAGTCTGGATGACTTGGAATATTGAAGTCCTGATCAAAGAGAAGGAGGCACAAAACATGCATAGGCAGCTGAGATCAAGAGGATCCCTTGAAGAGTATAGAGGGTGTAGGAGTAGAGTTGAGAGAGAAATCAGGAGGGCAAATCAGGAGAGAAATCAGAAAACATGACATTGTTTTGGCAGATAAGGCAAAGGAGAATCTAAAAAGACTTTCCAAATACATAAAGGATAAAAATGTGACTAAGGAGAGATAGGGCCTCTTAAGGGTCAACAAGTTCACTATGTGTGGATCCACAAGAGATAGGTGAGATCCTAAATGACTATTTCTCATCAGTATTTACTGTTGACAAAGGCATGGATGTTAGGGAACTTGGGGAAATAAATAACAGTCTTGAGGAGTGTACATATAACAGAGGTGGTGATGCTGGAAGTATTAAAGTGCATCAAGGTAGATAAATCCCCAGGACCTGAAGAAATGTATCCCATGATTTTGTGAGAGGCTAGGGATGAAATTGTGAGTCCCCGAGCAGAGATATTTGAATCATTGACAGCCACAGGTGAGGTGCCTGAAGATTGGAGGGTGGCAAATATCATGCCTTTGTTTAAAAAGGGCTGCAGGGAAAAGCCTTGGAACTAAAGGCCAGTGAACCTCACTTGTGCTGTGGGTAAGTTGTTAGAAAGTATTCTGAGAGACAAGATCGTCAGGCATTTAGAGACACAAGGACTGATTAGGGACAGTCAGCATGGCTTTGAGTGTGGAAGATCATGTCTCACAAATTTGATTGAGTTTTTTGAAGGGGTAACCAAGAAGATCGATGAGGGCAGCGCAGTTGATGTTGTCTACGTGGGTTTTAGCAAGGCTTCTGACAAGGTACCTCATGACAGATCATTGCATAAGGTAAAATCTCATGGGATCCAGGGTGAGATGGCCAAATGGATACCAAATCGGCTGGATGACAGAAGACAGAGGGCAGTTGTAGAGAGTTGCTTTTCAAACTGGAGGCCTGTGACCAGCGGTGTGCCTCAGGGATTGGTACTGTCCACTATTATTTATCATTTATATTAATGATTTGGATGAGAATTTAGGAGGCATGGTTAATAAGTTTGCAGATGACACCAAAATTGGTGGCATAGTGGAGAACATTATTGAGGATTGTAGCGGGATCTTGGTCAATTGGGTCAGTGGGCTGATGAAGTTTAATTTAGATAAATGTGAGGTGATGCATTTTGGTAGATCAAACCAGGGCAGGGACTTTACTCAGTTAATGGTAGGGTGTTGGGGAGTGTTCTCGAACAAAGACATCTGAGGGTATAGGTTCATAGCTCCTTGAAAGTGGAGTCACAGGTGGACAGACTGGTGAAGAAGGCATTCAGCATGCTTGGTTTCATTGTTCGGAACATTGAATACAGGAGTTGGGATGCTTTGTTGAAGTTGTACAAGACATTGGTAAGGCCTCACTTGGAATACTGTATACAGTTCACCCTATTATAAAAAGGATATTATTAAACTAGAAAAAGAATGCAGAAAAAATTACTAGGATGCTACCAGGACTTGAATTGTAGCCAGGACACGAATTGTAGCCAGGACACATTTCATTTCGCTGGAAGAAAATGACGTACTCCTGTCTTTCATTTGCCCCTGTTCTAAGGATTAGAGTCAAAGGTTTACAGCATAGAAACAGGCCCGTCGGCCCAACTTGTTCATATTTTTAACCACTAAGCTAGTCCCAACTGCCCGCAATTGGTCCATATCCCTCTATAGCGACTCACGGCTTGAGTTATAAGGAGATGCTAGATATACCGGGGCTTTTTTAAAAAATCTGGAGCGTAGAAGGATGACCTTAGAGGTCTATAAAATAATGAGGAACATAGATCAGCTGCTTAGTCAATATCTTTTCCTAAAGGTAAGGGAGTCTAAAACTAGAGGACATGGGTTTAAGGTGAGAGGGAAGAGATACAAAATGCTTTAACAAAAATGTGTCATACAAATGACTTGAATTGCAGAGAGGACACATTTCGTTTTGTTGGAAGAAAATGATGTACTCTTGTCTTTCATTTGTCCTTGCTCCAAGGGTTAGAGTCATAGAGGTTTACAGCATGGAAATAGGCCCTTCAGCCCAACTTGTCCATGTTATCCCTTTTGTTTTTAACCAGTAAGCTATTCCCAATTGCCTGCATTTGGCTCATACCCCTCTATAGCCACCTTACCCATGCAACTGTCCACATGCTGTACACATATGGGTTTAAGGTGTGAGAGAAGAGATACAAAAGGGTCCAGAGGGACAATTTTTTCACAGGGGTTGGTGAGTGTCTGGAACAAGCTGCCAGAATTAGTCTTAAAGGTAGGTACTATTTTGTCTTTTAAAAAGCATTTAGACAGTTACATGGGTAAAGCGGCTAAAGAGTGTTATGGGCCAAAGTCAGGTAATTAGGAATAGCTTAGTGGTTAAAGACAAAAGGGACAACATGGACAAATTGGGCCGAAAGGCCTATTTCCATGCTGTAAACTTCTATGACTCTAACCCTTGGAACAAGGACAAATGAAAGACAAGAGTACACCATTTTCTTTCAACAAAATGAAACTTGTCCTCACTGCAATTCAAGTCATTTGTATGACATGTTTTTGTTAAAGCATTTGTTTACAGTTCAAAAGATTTCAAACCAATCGCAACTACAGAGGAAATAAATATTCCAAATAAAGTACCAAAAGTCCACTTGTCACTCACCTATAACATAGCAATAGAGCAACCTCTAAATAGGAAAACTCAAATTCCACACATTTGCCTTTGAAAACCTTCAGCCTATGTCAATAGCTTGAATGAACTGAAATTATCTTCCTTTTGCATCTTCTGTTTCAAAACAAAAGCTTTTATCCACAGGTATAAAAATTACATTTATTTTGTGCCCCATGCACCAATGACATAGTGGCCAGCACTGCTGCCTCACAGCACCAGGGACCCTGATCGATTTCCTGTCTGTGTGGAGTTTGCACATTCTCCATGTGAACACGTGAGTTCCCTCCGGATGCTCCAGTTTCCTCCCACAGTCCAAAGATGTGCAGGTTAGGTGGATTGGCAATGCTAAATTGCCCCTTAGTGTTGGGGACTAGCAGGGTAAATGCAAGGGGTTATGGCGATAGGGCCTGGGTGAGATTGTGGTCGATGCAAACTTGATGTGCCGAATGTCTCCTTCTGCACTGTGGGATTCTATGAAAAACATCCATTTTAATATCGCTATATTTGGGTAACATTCATTTAGCTGATCAGTATCAGTATGCGGTTGGCATACATATGGAACCATATTTGTGAACATAAGCCAAGCAGCAAAATTAAGACTTAGTCAATGGTTTCATGTGCGCATTTGTCATATTCATTGGCATATATTCAGGAAGCAGGAGAAGTAGTTTCATAACTTGTCTGACCTCGCCACCTCAATCCCACCTCCACTCAGTCCACACCTATCACCCCACTCTCAAAAGGAAAGTGAAGCAATAGTACATTAAATTTTAGCCTTTTTTTTAAAGCATACTGGCCCCATATTACAAACTTTCACTGAAGGAGTCAAAGCCAGACTGATCAGTGAAATGAAATTAGGATGTTGTTTTTACAGCTGGATTTAACAGGTCACTAGATGGTCAAATCCTTTCGGAACTGTACATTCTTTGATCAAGGGGTTTTCTTGGGAGTTGCTTCACGCAAAGCACATTCTCCACAGGGACAAGGTGATGATTAAAAAAGGTCGGAATCCTGTTAATATAAACAAAAAAAAATCTCTCCCACCTCACGAATGATCTAACCCCTCTAATATTCGACGCAATACTAAAATAGTCAAGAATTCTTTTGACCCCCACTGATGTGAACTAACAAAACTCAATGTGAGCATTGCATTCTTTGCAGACCATGTGAATGCCAGCTGGCTATTTCATTATAAGCAGAGCGTCTGTGCGTCTGTGTGAAGGGTAGAAGACAACAGATGGGCACATCACAGTCAAGTTTTAAGCAAATCCTTAAATAAAAATAGTAACTGGAATGTGCAGGTCAAACAGCATTTGTGGGAGAGAAACAGAATTACTGGGTTGGATTTAGGCACCTCTTTTGTCTCCTCTTCCCCAGTCCACATCACGAAAGCTGCCGGAGTGGACGTTTGGTGTGGGTCTCTCCCCCACGGGCCGTTGCTGCCTGCTGGTTAAATCCCATCAGTGGTGGGATGATTGGTTAGCCACTTAAAAGGCCTCAATTGGCTCATGGGCAAATGGGGTCCTGAACACTACCACCACAGGCAAACTGCAGCAGCAGCAGCAGCAGCAGGAGGGGTGGGCAGCAATCATAGTGCTCACTGTATTTACAGGCTCCCAGTTGCAAACTCACTGTCAGGCAGGGTAAGGGCAGCTGTAAAGTCCAGTCCAATTATTCACTTTCATTTCTTTTCGTCAGATTGGTTCAAACCTGCTGAACGTTGCCAGCATTTTTGGTTTTGAATTTCAGGTCTCCAGCATCTGCAGTATTTGGCTTTTCTTCAAAATAAATACCATTGTGGATCATGACATCCAAGCTTTCTTCAGCAGAGACCAATGGAATAGCAACCTAGATGAAGACCAGTAGAACATAGTCACTTCACTAGCCCAAACTTTTGGACTGGGTGGGAATTTCAACACCTTCCCCACCCCCCACAAAAAAAATCGGGCAGTGTGCTTCACAGCAGCAGGGATGATCTACCATTGGCAGAACCTTCTGATCCTGCCATTGTCAATAGGGTTTCCCATTTTATACCCCTCCTGCCGTGGAATCTTGCCATCGTTGGGACAGGAAGATCACACCAAAGAGAATGGCCAGAAAATTCTGACCAATACTTTCACTGTTGCCAAAGCACAGTCTAGAATATAATCCAGCTAGGTTTACAAACTAGTTGAGTGACAGGAACAGAAGTAGGGAGGACAAAGAAATACCTACAATTTTAGCAGAGAAATTGTGGTAAAATTGTACCTGCCTTCCAATCAAGTGGAATTATTCACAAAACAACTACTCAGAGACAGACTATAGATCTAGCTGTAAGAATGAATTCACATCTACGGTATACAAAATTTCACTCTTTCAAAATATTCTTCTGCATCTCATCTAGCCCTCTGTCAGCCAAAGGTGGCCAAGATGCCACTGCCCTTCCTACTCACTTGCTGTAGCTGCCTTGCTAACCTTGTGATTTATGTACTAGATCTCTCAGTTCTGCAGCCTCACCATTTGATATTCCACTTCTCATATCAAAGTGGACTTGCTCACATTTCCCTACATTATATAACCCCGTTCCCTCACTGTGGCTGGGTTAAAATCCTGAAACTCCTTCCTTACACCTCAGAGACTGCAGCAGTTCAAGGTGGCAGCTCACCACCCCCTTCTCAAAAGGCAATTACAGATAGAAATTAAATGTTGATCTAGCCAGTGATGCCCAGATCCAATAAATTAATTGTTAAAAATCTGCCAAATTTAGGCCATTCATTTAAACTATCCATCTCCTTGTGTCCTCTTCACAGCTTGTTCTCCTGCCTATCACTGTGCCATCAACAAATGTAAAAACCATACATTTGGTCCCTTTGTCTCACCCCCCAAGAATCAAGAGGGAAATGCCAGGGAGCTTTCTCAACTAGTCTTGGGATGTTTGCATCTTCTACAAAATGCCTGTTCAATGTTTTCACAGTTTCCTCAATTCCCATTATTAATTTCCCACTCTCACCCTCTAAGGAACCTACACTCACTTTAGTTATTTTGCCATTTACATAAAACTGCAGAATTTTGTTACTGAGGCAGGTAGCATAATCATGAAAGTTCCTGAATTGGCTCAAGGGGCGACAGCAAGGCCTTTTAACTTTACCATCCAAAAGTTCCCAAATCCAGACTGTGCTTTACGATCCTCTGAAAGGTTGTGAACCACGTGGCAAGTCATGGAGAAGCTGGCCCAACTCCATTAAAATTATTTGGGAGAGGCAGAGCTTGCTAGGTAATGCCTACTCCTTGCAATGGAGCCACAAAGGTTGGGAGTGGAGGCTCATCGCCCACATCCTTGGCCTGCACTACCAAATATTGGAAATGGTGCAAAAGGGGGCAGGAATTCTGCCTGCCATTTTTAATGGTTCTAGAGTCTCGCTGACTACATCTGGCTGTTACTGTTTGTTTTTATATTTCCAGCTAGCTTCTCTCATACTCTAACTTTTCCACAAAGACACCTATGTCAGACTCCTATTTATTGACTTCAACCTTCAACACCATTATTCCTACAAAACTCATTTCCAAACTCTGTGGCCTGGGCCTTGGCACCTCCCTCTGCAACTGGATCCTGAACTTCCTAACTCACAAACCACAATCAGTACGGATAGGCAACAACACCTCCTCCATGATCAACTTCAACACCACTGCCCCACAAGGCTGTGTTCTCAGCTCCCTACTACACGCCTTACACACCTAAGACTATGTGACCAAATTCCCCTCCAATTTGATTTTCAAGTTTGCTGACAACATGTAGTGGGTCAGATCTTAAACAATGACGAGACAGTACAGAAATGAAATAGAAATCTGGTAAACTGGTTTGGCAACAATAATCTCTCCCTCAACATCAACAAAACAAAGGAGATTGTCATTGACGTCAGGAAGCGTAAAGGAGAATACGGCCCTGCCTACATCAAGGTTCGAGAGCTTCAGGTTTTTAGGTGTCCAGATCACCACCAACCTGTTCTGGTCCCCCCATGCTAACACTAGCGTTAAGAAAACCCATCAATGCCTCTACTTTCTCAGAAGACTAAAGAAATTTGGCATGTCAGCTACAACTTTCACCAATTTTTACAGATGTACCAATAGAAATCATTCTTTCTGGTTGTATTACAGCTTCTGTGGCTCCTGCTCTGCCCAAGACCACAAGATACTACAAAAGGTCGTGAATGAAGCCCAATCCATCACACAAACCAGCCTTCCATCCATTGTCTACACTTCCCACTGCCTCGGTAAAGCAGCCAGCATAATTAAAGACCCCACGCACCCTGGACATTCTCTCTTGCACCTTCTTCCATCGGGAAAAGCGTACAAAAATTCTCAGGTCACGCACCAACTGACCCCAGAACAGCTTCTTCCCTGCTGCTGTCAAATTTTTAACTGGAACTACCTGACATTAAATTGATCTTTCTCTACACCCTAGTTATGACTGTGACATGACATTCTGCACTTTCTTGTTTCCTTCTTTACAAACAGTATGTTGTGTCTATATAATGCGCAAGAAACGATACTTTTCACCATATGCTAATACATGTGACAATAATAAATCAAAATTCTTCCAAACCATTCTTTAATGGTTTTGAAAATCCTTCTGCCCTACCACTAATCTCCATAAAATTGTATGTTCTTTCAGTCTGATGTTTGCGGTAGTTCCAATTGTTCATGAGAAAAGGCAAGTTTTATTCTCCTAATCTCTTTAATTGTTAGGCACTATTGGAGAGCATGTAATAAAGCTTTCTTTCCACTTGTCACTAGCCAGGAAAGACATTCTCAATCACATTATTTGCCTAGAAAAGAAATAATTTAAATCAGTAGCCCAGATATTTATTCCGTCACTGACCTGAAGTCAGTTTGAAATCTTTGATTTAAGGCATCTTCAACCCAGTCAATCCATTAGCCCATTCTAATATAGACACAATTGGAATAGGAAACTGAGGCAATGTATGCAAATGCCAGCAGTTGATAGGATAGAAATGGCACAAGAAAATTGGCAGCGACCCCAGAGGAGACTAGTTTTGCACTAAGCAAGATGGACATTCTGTCAAGGACCTGTATTTTATGGTAAGGAACACAAAATGCAGAAATTCTGGGAAAGGCGCCACTTCTCAGCTTGCTGCATGCCTAGGAAACCTAAGACAAGATGCAACTTGCAATAGACAAAGGGAGGAATGGAATGCGGACAGCCTGTATCCTTTTTGTAGAGGGAACTTTAAAACATCATGCAAATCTGGGTGATGTCAGTGTACGAGTGCAAATCTATTGTGATAGGTTCACAACCTAATTGACAAAAGTACATGGAAACTTCAAAAGTTAGGATTAAGTGCAGAACCATTAAACACACAAGGAAATAGCTTATGCTTGGTATGCAAAGCTAATGAAAATGCCAAGGGCTTAAGTGTGGTTTAGTTTTACAAGACAGAGGAAGGCTGTTAATTGTGATTGATGGTAAAGATAGTTAATAATTAGATTGCAAGAATGAAGGAATTAAATAAAATTATGGGCTGGACCATTGGTGAATCAGCAAGCATCAGGAAGTGTAGTACCTGAATTGACTTGCAAAAACAAAGATTTCTTGAAGACTACTTCTGTCAATAATTTTGATGTTGATACTGCGCCATTGTTGCAAAAGAACTAGGAGTAGGCAATTCAGCCCCTCTAGCCTTTCAATATGATCATGGCTGATCTCCTCTCTGCCTCATCTCCACCTTCCTATCCACCCCTCATCCCGATCTATCTCCTTAAATTTATTTAGTGTCCTGGCATCCAGGGCACTCTGGTGTAGAGAATTTCACAAGTATTTCCTTCTCATTTCAGTTTTAAACCTGCCACCCCTTAGCCTAAAGCTATGGCCTCATTCTAGAACGTCCAACAATGGGAAAACATCCGCTCTATGTCTACCCTATTAATATTCTTCAGCATCTTCTATACCTCCAATGAGATCTCTTCTCATTCTTCAAAAATACAGCAAGTATAGACACAAACTGCCCAATCCCTCTTCATGAGAAAGTCCTTCATCCCTGGAATCAATCTAGTGAACCTTCTCTGAACTGCCCCAAATGCTTTTACATCCTTCCTCAAATAAACGGGCACAGATGCAACAGCACTTCTCTACTTTTATATTCTATTCCATTAGCAATGTCAGAATTTCATTTGCTTTCCTTATTATCTGCTGCAACTGCATATTAATGTGCTGTGATTCGTGAACGAGGACACCCAGATCTCTCTGCACTAAAGCATTTTGAAGTTTCTCTCCATTTAGATAACATTCCTCCGAACAAAATAGATAACCAAATTCCATCTGTCAAATTTTGGATCACTCACCTAATCTGTCATATCCATTTGTAAATTTCTTACCTCGTGGAAAATTGCTATTTTATAGTATCATCTAGCTAACTCCAGGATAATGCTGCAGAGAGAGAAAACCAATTCCCAACTCAGGAAATGGCAGTAATGTATTCTCCACTTCGCCTGGATCCAAAATGAAGAGTCCAACAAAGTCATGATAAATCTTCCTCTTGTGAATTTGAACTATGCCAAATGATTGAAGTATCAGTATGCCTGAGCAAACAAATTTATATAGCATCTTTAACGTAGGACAACGGTCAGAATTTTACTGTCCAGACCATCGCGAAAATCGGAGTGGGTGAGGGGCAGACCACGGAAAGGTCCTTGATCTCGGCGGGATTTTATGGTTGAGATGAGCGAGGACATAAAATCCTGCCCAGTGTCTCAAGGCGCTGCAACAAACAATTAAACAAAATGATGTGGAAACATATAAGTATGTTTTAAGAGTAGTCTTAAAAAGGAGCAACGGGAGGTCGAGTACTGTCTTACTGAGACAATATGACTCTGCATGATAGGATGAACACCTTTCTGAAGTGAGGAAATTGGAGCAGGGGCAAAATAGACAATAGTTCTGACTACTTCAACTGACCTTTGGTGTCAGCCTCTAATCCAGTGTGGGGGAGAAAATAGAAATCATTTGGTGTGCAGTAGCATTCACATTGGATGCCTGGTGTTTCTTGGGTTTGGTGCAGTGCAACTATAAATGTCCGCCAAACCGAAATGTGATGGTTAGAGAACCATTATAGCACCCAATGAACAAGATGATTTGTTTTTCAAAAAACTGGAGTTGATGGAAATTTGATTGTCAAATCTATAACTTTGACCCATCTTGACATTTTTAATGTTTTCATATGATATGTGTGGACCAACATTTATTGACCACCCCCAAGGCATTTGAGAGGGTTGTTCGGAGTCAATCACCTTGCTATGGGTCTGGAGTCATATGCAGGCCATCCTAGGTAAGGATGATGCATTTCCTTCCCTAACAGACATTAGTAAATCAGATGATTTAATGGTTATGTTTTAATTCCAGATTTTAACTGAACTCAGTTTTGCCATCTGCCATAGTGGATTTGAAACCGTCCCCACATTAATACTCTGGGTCTCTCGGTTACTAGTCCAGTGACTTCATTACGCCTCTGCCTCCTAAAAGTGTATCAACTAACATTTTAAAGCACAAAAGGCTTCCATATATAGAAGTGCATTTCACAATCATGAGACATCCCAAAGCACTTGCAATCAAATAAAGAGTTTTGAAATGTCGTCACATGTCAGAAATCTAGCAGCTATTTTGCACTCTCAGTCTGATAATGACCAATTTGACTGACAGAAATATTGGGCAGGACACTGGCCTATACCTTCCTTGCCCTTTAAACAGTACCGTAGAATTTCTGGTCCACCTCCAGAGAGCAGAAGGGGCCTCAGATTAGAGATTCACCTTGATAGACAGGACCTCCAACAATGCAGTACTCCATCTGTACTGCATTAGTGTTAACCTTCAGTCACGTGCCATAAGTCCTGGAGTGGGACTCAAAACCTACAATCTTCTAATTTATAGACAAGTGCTAGCATCTGAGCCACAACTAATGACTAAATGTTCAAGACCTCAAGGTAATTACAGCAGTATTCTGCTTACTAGGACTAGTGTAATGTCTAAGTTGAGCCCATGAGCACATTACTTGAGAGAGACATCACATGGCTGGCGATCAGAGCTACTTACTGACTAGGCATTACTGGATAGACAAATTGCTTTAGATGATAGTGATAAGCAGCCTTCATGATCCACTGTAGTCACCCACAGTGCTGTTAAGGTGTTGCAGAACATTGACCCAGCAACAGTGTTGTACTTACAAATTAGAATGGTGTGTGATTTGGAGGGGATCTTATAAATAGTGGTGTTTCCATGTATCTGCTATTCTTACCTTCAAGATGGCAATAGTCATGGGTTTGGAATATGCTGTCAAAAGGAACCTTAAGTTGCAGCAATGCATCTTGTAGATGATACAATGTCACTATGCTTTGGTGCTGGAGAGAACATATGTTTAAGGTGGTAGATGGAGTGCCAATCAAGCAGGCATCAGTGTCCTGGATGATGTCAAGCTTCTCATGGAGCTGCAGTTGCACTCATCCAGGCAAGCAGGAAGGATTCTATCACACTGACTTGGGCTTTATTAGATGGTGGACAGGCTTTGTGGAGCAAGTTACTCACTACAGAGCTCCCAGCCCCTGACCTGCTTTTGCAGTTATTATTGATACAGCTGGTCAAGTTCAGTTTTTGGTCAATGAAAACTCTCAAGGTATGTGAAAGGGAAATGGTTAGATTCTCTCTTGTCGGAGATGATCATTAACTGGCACTTTTGTGCATTAATCTTATTTGCCACTTACAAGCCCAAGCCTGAATGTTCTCAAAGTTTACATTAATTTAACTAATTTTTCCAAAATATAATATTCTTCGTTGCAAATATACTCATGTAAACTCACAAATCTCAAGGTGCTTCAAAAACATCAAAGCAAAATTTGACAGCAAGCCAAACAATGTAGAGGGGTAAAGAGGTTTGGGGAGGGAAGTCCAGAGGTTAGGGCCTAGGCAGTAAGAACATAGCTATTCCCGACTAAACATCAGCAATGATCTAGATTCCAAAATTAGAGGAGCGCTAACACGAAGGATTGCAAGTAACAAGTATGCAATTAAAGTAGTCAGCACTAAAATCAGGGATCAATTAATAAAATGCATCTGCATGGTTCTGGAATTAAGTATGTTATCTAGTGAAGATGGCAGACTATTGTATCGGACCATTTTGCATCGATAGCCTGCATTACCGAGGACCGATCATAGAACATGTAAGAATAACATTACTTCATATACAGGTCACATTCTTGTTGTATTTTTTGTGACTGAAAGAGCTCAAAAAGAGGTTTAGAAGATGTCACAGGCTTGGGCTAATGCCCTAGGAACAGGAGTTCAAATCCCACCATGGCAGCTGGTAGAATTAAATTCAATTAAATCTGGAATATGAAGCTAGTCTCAGCAATGATGAACTTGAAATTATCACAGATTGTCATAAAAATTCATCTGGTTCACTAACGTCCTTTAAAGAAATCTGCTGCCCTTAGCTAATCTGGTCTACATGTGACTCCAGGTTCCCAGCAATGTGTTTGACTCTTAACTGCCTTTGAAATAGTCTAACCAGCCATTCAGTTCAAGGGCAATTAGGGATGGTCAACAAATGCTGGTCTTGTCACCGATGTGCACATCCCTTGAAAGAATAAAGAAAACTGTGCGCGTCTGCCATTTCTTGAACAGGGCATATATAGACATAGACTCAATTACAAGATAATGTTTGGAATGTGAGTCTTTACAGGTGCAGAAAATACGAGTGGAGAGAGGGGTAAATACAGGTTAAATAGGTGTGAATTGTCTCAAGCCAGGGCAATTAGTCACCTCTCTAACATGTACTTAACCCTCTCTCCACTTGTACTGTCTGCACCTGTAAAGATTGATTACCTGTCAAGACTCACATTCCAACTGTTATCTTGTAATTGAGTCTGTGTCTGTATATGCCCTGTCTGTGATCCCAACTCTCCATTTACTTGATGAAGCTCGTGCTACCAAATAGCCCTGTTGGACTTTAACCTGGTGTTGAGACTTCTTACTGTGCCCACCAATCCCACCCAAGTCCTATCACCGCTTAGCTTAGCTACCCTGCTAATTCCTCTAACATCCCAGAACACTAAGGGTTAATTTAGCACGTCAATCAACCTAACCCACACATCTTTGGACTGTGTGTGTGAGGAAACCCATGCAAACACAGGGAGGATGTGCAAACGCCGCACAGACAAGGTGGGAATCAAACCTTGGTTCCTGGAGCTGTGAGGCAGCAGTGCTAACCATTGTGCCACCCGACAAAATTTCTTGAATTGTTTTTTGCCATTCATAGGGAATTTAAAGGCCTACAAATTATTTTTGTAGAAACAAATATTTGTATTCAATTTTTACAGCCAATGTGCCTTCACGAATGATAAGGCACACAACAGACTGAGCTATTTTTAGGCTGAAGGAAGTCCCAGACTGAGGACAATACAAGTCAGCACTGCCAAATGAAAAACACAAGAATGTCAACTAAGTAAATATGCATTCATGCAAACTATTCCCTCTCCTAGTTATTTATATCCCCAGTAATGTACACTAAACCTCCACTTTAGCCAATCCAAGTTGAAACATTACACCATTCAAAATAGTTTTATTTGCTCAGTGCTCCACAGGTCAATAATAGAACATTTAAAAAGGAAACTCATCTGAAAAACAACTGTTCAGAAACCAATGCTGATTAATAATAAACTGAAATGGCTGAACCAACATTTTCCATTTGATGTAGTTTCTATTATACTCTACCCCAAAAGTAGCTAACTGGTGTGCAGAAATTGGTATGCACATGCAAAATGATTTTCAATAGCAGACTTGTTCCAGAATCAACTTCAATACAAACTAAATGAAAATGCTTTATTTCACTCTGCTACACATCCTTGCCCTCCACCTCTTTCCCAACTAATTTTCACCCTGACCGGAAGACGTCAATCCTACGCCAAGATATTCTCAGATGTGCCTGTTGGCCTCTACCACCTCACCCGAGGGGGCCAGCGCTGAAGATTAGAATGCAGCAGGGAATCCTGGCAGATGTTTATTGTAGGGAGCAAGCATAAGCCATTATCAATTCATTCATAGATGTGGTCATCTCTGCAGAGGACGTTATTTATTAATCCTTCTGCCCTTAAGGAGAGAGTGATAAGATACTTTATTGAACTGTTACAGTCCAATAGGACTGTTCAGTCTGAAGCAAAGTTCCCTCTAAGCTGTGTAATAATCAGGAATGTGCTGTGGGTGGGATTAACAAACTGCGTACAATGAGTAATCCCTTTCAGATATACTCACGCATAGCTGCGCAACAGTCACAGGATGCAAATTGGCTGTGCATAGCAAAAGGGGAAATTACAGGGAACATTAGGAGGTGATCAAGGAAATCCTCTGATGCATTTGCAAGGTACAAATTTCTGTCAATGTTTTTACATGACAGCTATTAGGTAACCAGTGTCTCCACTTAGAGGACTGATCAGCCAACTTGATTAACTGAATATTAGCAAGTTGTACCAAAATGTCAGAATATTAACTCAATTAACTTAGGGAAGGACAAGGTATTGGGGGTGCTGCCAGCCTTAGAAGTGGATTCATTTCCAGGTCCAGATGAATTGTGTCCCAGGTTGCTGTGAGAGGCAGTGGAAGAGATTGCAGGGGTTCTGACCCAAATTTTCAGTTCGTCTCTGGCCACGAAGAAGGTAAACACAGTAAGAAGTCTCACAACACCAGGTTAAGGTCCAACAAGTTTATTCAAATAAACCTGTTGGACTTTAACCTGGTGTTGCGAGACTTCTTACTGTGTTTACCCCAGTCCAAGGGAAGTCACGGCTAACAAATTTGATTGAATTTTTTGTGAGGAAGTGACCAGGTGTGTAGACGAGGGTATTGCAGCCGATGTAGATTATATGGATTTGAGCAAAGCCTTCGACAAGGTCCCACATGGGATACAGGGTAATTTGATAAATTGGATGCAAAATTTGCTCAGTTGTAGGAAACAGAAGGTGATGATAGAAGGCTGCATTAATGACCAGAAGCCAGTGTCCAGATCCAGGGATCTGCGTTGGGCCCCTTATTATTTGTCATTTATAAAAATTACATTGATGACTATGTGGTGGGTTAGATTAATAAGTGTGCAGCTGACACAGATTGGACAGGTAGGTAAGAGTGAAGCAGAGTGTTTTGGGCTACGAGACGATATAGACAGAATGGTCAAATGACAGATAGAATTTAATCCTGAAAAGGGTGAGGTGATATACTTTGGAAGGAGTAATATGACAAGACAGTATTCAATGAATGGTAGGACACTAGGAAGTTCTATAGAACAAAGGGATCTTGGCCCATTTGTCCAGAGGTCTTTGAAAGTGGAAGGGCATGTTAGTAGGATGGTGAAAAAAGGCATAGATTACAAAAGTCATGTTGGACTTGCGTAGAACTTTGGTGAGGCCACAACTAGGGTATAGTGTGCAGTTCTGATTGCCACATTATTGGTAGGATATGATTGCACTGGAGGCGGCGCAAAGGAGATTCACCAGGATGCTGCCTGGGATGGAACATATAAGTAATGAAGAGAGGTTGGATAGGCTTGGGTTACTTTCATGGGAGCAGAGAAGACTGAGGAGCAACCTGATCAAGGTATACAAGATGATGAGAGACATGGACAGAGCTGTTCCCCTTAGTTGAAGGGTCAATCACATGGGGGTATAGGTTCAGGGGAAAGTTGGGGGAGATGCGGATGAAGGCTTGGAATGTCCTGCCTGGGAGGGTAGTAGAGATGCGTTGCCTCACATCCTTTAAAAAGTATCTGGATGAGCACTTGGCACATCATAACATTCAGGACCAAGTGCTGACAGATGGGATTAGGTGGGAGTTCAGGTCTTTCTAATGTGTTGGTGTGGACTCCATGGGCTGAAAAGCCTTTTTCTGCACTATATGATCCTATCAAGCTTACAAATCACACATTCAAATCAAACAAAATAAATTCCCAGAATCCAAGTTTCAGAGCCTAAGAACAGCAAACATTGCACAGAGCTAGAATGACTCTAATGGAGGTTTCTTAAAAAAGAATTACACATTAGAAAACGTATAGCAAGATAAAATATCAAATATTTACTTGCACTTTGCCTTGCAAACCACAACAGCCTGGTTACATTTTTTTTTCAGTTATAAGTTATTTAAGAACCCTGTTCAATTTAGAATTCAAAAATTTGAATTATGTTTGCGATGCCTGTCGTCACATTCAGCTCCATAACCACCATAAAATCTACAGTCTACATTGCACCATATAACTTTTGAAAAATAACTTCCAATGTAGATGGCATTAGGTGGGATTAAGCATCAAATGTTGCAAATTTTATGTCCGGTTATGGTACATTATTTTGCCACGCTTCCTGCAAGGAGAAGCCTTGTTGGCTTTCAAAGGTACAAAAGTAACCCAAGATTCAAATGTCAGTACTGGTATCGAGAAAACTCATGTTCCACAATTGTGGTAATTGTCCCTTTAAGGGCAACACAGCAAAGGGTTCACATGGCCTGGATAACCAATCGGGACTCAAGATACTGAAAACCTCTGACCTTGCCCATGGCTGGGATCCTCAAGTGCAGTGAATGGAGTTTTGGCCGAGTGCCAAGTTTTCCATTCTCACTGGCAGCAGGGCAGGTACAGGCAAGATCGGAGAGTCCCACCCAGAGTGTGGAATCATCCCATAGCGAGAAAGAGTCCTAGGCAGATACATTTTGGGAGCAAGCTATAGCCACGTGGCTGCTGTACAATTCTCATTATCTTTTGTGTTCACTAATGAAGTCTGTGAAAATGCATCTTTACAACAAAATTAAGCCTACATCCTGAAAAGCAGATAATGATTTTAAACTTTCTCATTTTCTGTAGTAGTTTCAAGATTTATTACAAAATGATTCCCTTATATTAATGAGCATTTAGGCTAGGATCAATTCTGGCTGGACACTTTTATCTAATTAGTTTCCATTACATGATGTTTTACAACTATTCAGTGTTTTGTTTCGGTCTTCACGGAGGAGGATGTGAATAATTTGCTGGGTGTTAGAAATGGAAAGGTGGTAGGACTGGAGGGTCTCAATGACATTATTGTTACTAGAGAGGCGGTGCTCGACAGACTGGAGGGACTGATTGTGGACAAGTCCCCAGGACCGGATGGAATGCATCCGAGGGTTCTGAAAGAAATGGCGGAGGTGATAGTGGATGCCTTGGTGGTTATTTTCCAAACGTTGCTGGATTCCGGGGAAGTGCCGGAAGATTGGAAAACGGCTAATGTTACGCCGTTGTTTAAGAAGGGTGCCAGGCAAAAGGCAGGGAACTATAGGCCGGTTAGTTTAACATCTGTTGTAGGTAAAATGTTAGAATCCGTCATCAAGGAGGAAATAGCGAGGCATCTTGAGGGGAATTGCTTGATAGAGCAGACGCAGCACGGTTTCGTTAAGGGGAAGTTGTGTCTGACAAATTTACTGGAGTTCTATGAGGATGTGTCTAGGGCGGTGGATAGAGAGAGCCGGTGGATGTGGTCTTTCTTGATTTTCAGAAGGCGTTTGACAAGGTACCTCACAAGAGGTTACTGCAGAAGGTCAGGGGACATGGAGTTGGGGGTAGGGTGTTAGCGTGGATAGAGGACTGGTTGTCAAATAGGAGGCAGAGAGTGGGGGTCAATGGGTGCTATTCGGACTGGCGGTCGGTGACTAGTGGAGTGCCCCAGGGGTCGGTGCTGGGGCCTCAGGTATTTACCATTTATATAGATGATCTGGAGGAGGGAACCGAGTGTAGGGTGTCGAAATTTGCTGATGACACCAAGATTGGTGGAATGGCAAATTGCGCGGAGGGTGTGGAGAGTCTACAGAAGGATCTAGATAGGCTAGGCGAATGGGCCAGGAACTGGCAAATGGAATTTAATGTTGGCAAGTGCGAGGTGGTCCACTTTGGTAGGAATAATGGTAGGAAGGATTATTACTTACGTGGCGAAAAACTGCAGCAGGCGACGGTGCAGAGGGACCTCGGGGTCCTTGTGCATGAGTCGCAAAATCCCAGCCTGCAGGTGCAGCAGGTGGTCAGGAACGCTAATGGGATGCTGGCCTTCATAGCGAGGGGGATTGAATATAAAAGTGGTCTTGCTGCGGCTGTATAGGGCATTGGTGAGGCCGCAGCTGGAGTACTGTGTGCAGTTTTGGGTGCCGTACTTACGCAAGGATATTTTGGCCTTGGAGGGAGTGCAGAGGAGGTTTACTAGGCTGATGCCAGAGTTGAAGGGGTTGAGCTATGAGGAGAGGCTGAATAAACTAGGCTTGTACTCGTTAGAGTTTAGAAGAATGAGGGGAGATCTCATTGAGACATATAAGATGATGAATGGGATGGATAGGATAGAGGTGGAGAGACTCTTCCCGCTCAGAAAGGACAGTAGGACTAAGGGGCACAGCCTCAAGATAAAGGGGGGGCGGTTTAGAATGGAGCTGAGGAAGAACTTCTTCACTCAAAGGGTGGTGAATCTCTGGAATTCTCTGCCCGTTGAGGTGGTGGAGGCTGCCTCGCTAAGTATTTTTAAGACGCGGGTTGATGCGTTTTTGATAAGAGAGGGGATTAAGGGTTATGGGGAGAGGGCGGGAATGTGGAACTGAGCCACGACAGATCAGCCATGATCTTATTGAATGGCGGGGCAGGCTCGAAGGGCTAGATGGCCTACTCCTGCTCCTATTTCTTATGTTCTTATGACCTCAATTCCCAAGTAAAACAATACAAAAAAAATACATTTTTTGCATCCTTACAATTTATCTCCCAGCAGCATACAGGAAATTAATCTTCTAATTCCTGGAAAACTCCAGCACAACCTGAAGGGCTGGCAACTCTACCTCAAAAATTAATGCATTCAAGGAATTCATATTTTCTTGTATTTATTGCCAGACGCTTAAAATCTATCCAATGAGATATAAGAAAGTAGGATAATTCTGCCATTTCAATGAGCCTCATCTGAAAGATGCAAAATATTTTAAAATTCTAGATTCCTGATGAATTTATTCTTCATCAAGGCAAGGAATGTTGGTGCTGGGGAACAAAATGTTCACTTCCCAATTTGGGCAATGTCAGCATTATGCACAGTTCAGCTAATAGAGTGCTTATGTTTAACCCTGGGCAACCTTTGCTAGTGCCTTATCCATCTTCCTATCTCCACAATCCGCATAACTTAAACAAATTTACCACATTTGTGGAGAGTTTTGCACTGTAGGCCCACATCTACTAGAATCAGATTGACTACACAAGCTCATTGCACTTGGGACCATTTTAAGCAGAGAGGAACATCACCTCAACAGTTTGGGGTGCAACAGACAACAAAGCTCAACAAAGTGAGCCATTACACCACCCAGTTTCCTCTACCTTTAAATGCAGTTGGAATGGACATGATTGCTAAACACAGTAATGCTGAAATGATGGATACTGCAAATCTGAAGTAGAATTTTTAGAAATGTAAAACTGAATGTTAAAACATCACAAATGACGAGACTCCGAAATCCCTTTTACACAGCCGTGAAGCAAGCTGAGCCATCTGTCAGAAAAAGGCAGTGGAAAAAAAGGAAGGAAAAATAGATCTAGAGACAAAACACATGATTCTTTCAAATTCAAATACAGTGAAATCTATGAACAGAACACCAGCATCCAAGTCCTCTTTTTACAGGTGCCAGCAGTTTTAGTTTATGAAGGCTCATGGTTTGATCATAAACTGTTACGTTGTCATCTAACTTCATTTGATTCCAGGGTCCACCAATGCCTCGGCGATCAGATTTTCCTTTTTAACGTAAATGACCATTGAAAAACCAAGGTTTACAGTTTCAAAACTATTTACACAGTTGCAAATTGAAGCAGCCACATCATTGGTAACCTTGGCTCGAATGTTCCAACATTTGGCAGAAAAACTTTAAGGATGGGTCTGCAACGACAAACACTAAATGGAAAATGTGAAGGTTGCCAAATCAGTGCACAGGAGAGGAAGGGAGCACGAAGATTCCATTCTTTGTCTCAGCTCTGTTGTTGAAGTACGTCATATTAAGCCAGAAGAATCTTAGTGACAGCACAGTGACCTCAGGTGCCTGTGAAACAAAAGGTTGGTGGGATACTGTGGCTAGTCAAACTAATTTCAAATATAAAACAGCAAAATATTGCCATTACACAGTTACTCAAGACCTTCATTTGAAGCAGTCACCTATAGATAGGTACATTGTGTTTCAATTTGGAAAATTTACTAAGTAAATGGACTTGCTACTTTCTCCAGAATCCATTTGTGAATGCCTGATGTTCAAGTGCATCTTGTATAAAACGTCTAATTTGTGGAATGGTCACAATTGTCCTTCCATCTTTCACAATTTCTATAGGATCAGATTTCACAGTAGTAGCTAACAAACTTAATAGCTGGAATTAAAAAGCTGGAAGTGTGAACTGATGTATATGATCGAAATTCACTTACTGTTGATGCAACTATATACGTACTCAAATCCTGAGATATGCCAGCTAAATCTATATTCTTCTCCTGTCCCCACAAAGAAAACCCACTTTGAGAGTTAACATCCACTATTTCAATCTGCTAAATTGCTTACCTTCAAACTGCTTGCTGTCCACAAATACATTTGTTTATCTTCTCATTTGCAGTAGCTTGATTTTAAGCTATTGCTCTGTTCCTCTAATGCAGTAATATTTTAAAATGTTAACTCTGCACCAAACTCTCAGCTTCCACCACTGATCGAAAAATAAATCTCCCTACTCTTATCCCACAATGTTATGTCCAACATTAAAAAATGGCAGGAGTCTGGTTTGAAGTCAGAATAGAATGGCACGAAATAAGCAGAGCAGAACACAACACAGGTGAGAAAGTACGTGCACAGTGTTGCTGGGAATGCCTGTGGAGAACTTGCTTAAATCTCATGGGAAATCTGAGGAAGGATGTGGCTCAAGTTAAAATATGACACAAATAAACTGCACCCATGTCCCCCACCACACCCCAACAAAGGGGTACAAATTTAAAGTCGTAAACAGTAACAAGTACAACAGAACTATAAATATTAAATAGCGCTGCTCTATTAATAGTAACATTGAAAATTGAATTCCCCATACCCCACACCACACACAGAAGCTTTTTTAATTGGATTCTCAATCATTTTACATGGAGGTCCCACTTCCATTTTATGAAGGTCCTATAATGTACAATTTTATGAAACCACCATACATTTCATTATACATTATTTGCAGGTGGTAGTCAAGTTATGAGTGTACTGCACTGGGTGCAAGGCAAGTTGGGGTTCAAGCATTGGCTTAAGTGATGTATTTCAAATAGGATGGGAGAAAAGGAGAAGAGCCTGCTTAATTCCAGCCATACTGAAATGAGGAGTCTATTTGCACTAAACGAATCAGTGTGATCATTCCCATCATAGAATCCCTTCAGAGCAGAAGGAGGCCATCCAGCTCATCGCGTCTGCGCTGACCACAATCCTATGTAGCCCCTATCCCCGTAACCCCATGAATTTATCCTAGCTAGTCCCGTGACACTAAGGGATAATTTAGCATGGCCAATCAACCTGACCCCTACCTCTTTGGACTGTAGGAGAAACCGGAGCACCCGGAGGAAACCCACATAAACTTCACACGGACAGTGACCCAAGCCAGGAATTGAACCTGCAGCCTTACTGCTGTGAGGCAGCAGTGCTAACCACTGTGCCACCCTAAGTCAATTTAAATCAGACTAATTAACTGGGAACAACAAATAGTCATTTGGTGACAAAGACAACTTGCTATTAAGATGGCACTGAAGAGCACAACTGAAATACCCCACCTTTTCTCTTTACAAACACTGATAAACGTGCTGAGTGTTTACTGTAAAGAGCAAAGATAGACATTAAAAGTAAACCTTCTCATCTATAATAATGCTTCAAGTCACAGCCAACCAAAAGAAACAAAACTACACTTGAAGTTAAACGCCAATGAGCCAATTAAAATCACCAATTTAAATGCAATTGATTATGCAAAACCGCTTGCCATCACCTAATTAGCAGGCTTTAATCCATGTCCAACCGTAAACAAACACTAATTATTAGCTTCCACTTGCTCTACGAAACGGGTGTCATAAACCAATCTCAAGCCCAGAGGATGGATAGCTGGCCATCTTTCAGCACCTCTTCAGCCAGAGAAGTGTCTAAAGAGCAATTGCTGTAACCAGTCTTGTTCTTGGCTTGGTGCCTTTTGTTGATGATGTGGCCAAGACTGCAATCCCACATGATGAGAATTCAAGGAGACGGGCCTATATTTCATCACTATGCAAAATACATTGATACTTCAAAAGTTTTACATTGCTTGGTTTCACATTATACAGCATGCATTTCAACAATACAAAAATAGTTCCATCAACTATTTTTTACGACAGTTTTGGCAACATAATACAGGAACTGTTAAGATCATTTTGCAACGTCTAAATTGCCATGTCCATATAGATCAGACAGGTGGGTAGATTTCAGCTAGTTGCCCTAGCATAAAGGAAGCTGCAAATTAAAATTGGGTAGCCTCACCATTTGATGGCTTTATGCCAGGGTGGAAAGTAGAAAAGACCCTTCTCTAATTTTCATTACTAAACAGACAAACAAGAAAGAAAGGGAGGAAAGGGTAAAATATTAGCCCCATCACCCTTATAAATTAATTTTGAAGTGGTGAAGTTTTCCTTACTGTTACTGGGAGCTTTCCCCACCTACTAAGGTTCAAGTGAAATAGATTAGCTGTGAAAGTACATTATTTTAGAACAGTGTGGACAGGCTGTGATCTTAAGTCATTTTTGCACAAACTGCCAATAATGTGCAGTTAATTTGTCATTTATCCTGTGTGTTTACCTTTACAAAGTATTGCAACTGAGTTACATCACCAAATTTGTTAAAAAAAATTCCCTGAAGGTTCATATGCCTCATGGATCTTATTCCCTCCTTCAGGATTTGAAGTTGAAACTTTTGCTACAAACATTCAATCTGACAGGGCATCACAATTCCAGCGCGTGACCCAAAAACCTCAGGTGTGATTTCCTCAGTAAATCAAAAAGTCTATTTCTTGTATCTAGCCTATTAAGCTGGACAATTTACTTTTGCTAACAATTTAAGTCCGACATCTATACGAGGGCAAAATATATTTTGGGTACAGTCAATTGTCACCTTCTGATGAGAAATATAACCAGGGATGACACTTTGTATGGAGCTTATTTCAGCATTTAATAGCCACAAGGATAAATTATATACTATGCCAAATGGAACAGTTCCAGATACTAGTGATATTGGATGCAATTTCCTGCATGGAAGTTTCTGATCTCCGCTATCAGTCGGCTACCTCCTCATATGGGAAAACAGGGTAAAAACCTGTACATAACGATCAGAAGCAATGACTCAGAGCAATGTTAGTCAGCCACTCACAGGATAATTTGGCTATAAATTGTCTGATGTGGGGAAACCACAAATAAAGGAGAAATTACATAAACAAAATTAGATTTCAGTTACATAATGGATCACTAGATGTAATAGGATTTATTAACCTTGTGGACTCTAACTTGGCCAACCTAATCACATAAATTGAGTGCACGGCAACGTTATTTTTTCCAAGGTAACAACTGACGATGCTCTAACTTAGAATTGTTAAATCCCCAATTCTCAAATGCTGCAACTAATGGCTTCAAGAATCCAAATGAATTAGTTTAATCTCAGCTGATCAGGTGAAAATTGAATATTTGCAAATTCTACTTTTAAGACCAGTTCTAAAATATGCAAAGATTGTTCACTTTGATGTACAATTTAGGGAAAGATTGAATTGGTTTTTAATAGTGAAAGTTAATTGTTTGGTTATGGACTTTAGGGATTAAAAACCAGAGAGTGAATAAATTGGATATGGATTTTAAAAAAGTCAGAAAGTGAATAAAGAATTGGGTACTGCATAGTTTAATGATTATAATATCTTCAAGATTAAAACATGCTTCTTAGCCCTAGTCTAATTTTGGCAGCGTAAATCTTTATTAAAAGGCATAGAAGTATTTTTTGTTCTGCATATATATTCTTCATGCATTCTCTGGTTTTTGAGATAATTACTCCTGAAATCCGGTATCCAACACCTAACTGCCACCCACCATCATATGCAAATCTGTGTACACTTTTATGCACAATTTAGGTGATCCTATTCATTGGGACTGAGTTCAAATTATACAGCTAGCAACCATTTAATTTTCATACAACTGAGAACAAAAACGATACTGCTGAAACCACCAGGTGCAACGTTTGGATTGTTAAAATGGGATACGAATAAAAACATAAATACCTTGAAAACCTCAATAACTTTGCAATACTCTTAAAATTAAACAATTAGGTTGGCAGAGTTAAAATTCCACAAGGATAGTAAATTCTATTATATCTACAGATCCATTTATACAACTGAAGTTTAATTTTCACAATTCCTGCACCTATCATTCATAATAAAGATTACTTTGAGAGGGTTAGAGTCATGATTTAGCCAAATTTCTCACGTGAACATTGCATTACCGAATGAGCACCAGTTGCTACACACTTTCAATATTGGGACCAACATGGTTAAATAGAGTGGCTTTTACAGATTATGTAAAAACCACTGAAACATGCTCACTTTCAAATTGTTCACACTAACATAAATGGTTTGAAAATGGATCAGAAATCTTGCTTGCATCACGTTTGGATATTATACATTGTACTTGACTTGAGGGAAAGAATCAAAATGCAAATAAAGTCATATGTTAATGTTAAGTTTATCCAGTGTCACAAGTAAGCTTACAGTAACACCGGCACCTGTTTGGATACACAGAGTATTTGGCATGGCCAGTGCATCTAACCAGCATGTCTTTTAGACTGTGGAAGGATATCAGGGCACTTGGACGAAATCTATGCAGGCACGGGGAAACGTGCAAACTCTGCACAGACAGTAACCCAAGCCAGGAATCAAACCCAGTTCACTGGCACTGAGACAGCAGAGCTAACCAGTGCCACTGTATGTGCAGCCTCAGAAGATAAGCACTCAATTATACCTCAAGGGCGTTATAGTATTGATAGAAAATTAATCCTTTTCTTGCTAGAACATGTTGATAAAGGTAATTATTTTCCTTTTAATAACATGATACCTATAAATATGTAATTTCAGTATTAAAAAGCTTTTTTGTGGACATGGGTGTTGCTGGCTTGGCCAGCATTTTTATTGCCCATTCCTAACCACCCTGGAGAAAATGGTGGTGGTGTTTTCTTCATGAAACACTGCAGTCCATGTGGTGTAGGTACATCTAAGGTGCTGTTCTGAAGGGAGTTGTCAGATTTTAACCCAGCAACATCATGGAGACAATACGTTTTGTAATTTATTTATGGGTGAACTTAGCAGGTAACTGGAGGACAGAGTCCATATCTCAAGTCATTCATTTTATCATCAACTCAATTAAAGAGCCAAATGCTTAGGTCAGTCTGAAATACAATTTGAAGAATCATTTAAATTCTATTTTAACACAGTTTCAATGTACATCTTCACCTTCATCTCCGCCAACCATAATAACTCAGTCACACAATCTCCATAAATCAAGAGAACCGGGTCTCTGTATTGCTTTGCAAAAAAACTATAAAATAGAAAGGGTGACATAGTAGCCAGGATGGCTGCCTCACAGCACCAGGGATCTGAGTTCAACTCTGGCTTCTGTCTGTGTGGAGGTTGTATATTCTCCCTGTGTCTGTGTGGGTTTCCTCCGGGTGGTCTGGTTTCCTCCCACAATCCAAAGATGTGCAGGTTAGGTGGATTGGCCATGTTCAATTGCCCTTTAGTGTCAGGGAAATTAGCAGGGTAAAAACATGGGGTTACAGAGATAGGGCCTGGGTGGGACTGTTGTCAGTGCAGGCTCGATGGGCCAAATGGCCTCCTTTTGTGCTATAGGGATTTTATATATTTTGAAAAATTTATTTATTAGTATCACAAGTAGGCATACATTAACAATGAAATGAAGCTGCTGTGAAAATCCCCTAGTTGCCACACTCAGGCACCCATTCGGGTACACCGAGGGAGAATTTAGCATGGTTGATGCAACTAACCAGCACGGACTGTGGGAGGAAACTGGAGCACCTGGAGGAAACCCATACAGACGCAGGGAGAACATGCAAACTCCGCACAGACGGTGACCCAAGCCGGGAATTGAACTCGGGTTGCTGGTGCTGAGAGGCAGCAGTGCCACCATCCTGCCCCGTCACCCATAGCTTCATAATCACAATATTATGTAATGTTTTTACCTGTAGCAGCCTCATGGAGAATTGATTATGGCTGTTTAAAATGTGGAATAGGAGGGAAAAAAAACCCCTTAGGGTTTAGTGAATTGGGATATCATCCTTTCAATGTCTTTTTTGTAAAAGGTCCACCTTACATTGTGCCAATCTCAGCATCTGCTGTCCTATTCATTAAAAAGCAGGAATAGCTGGTACAGTAAACAGATAAATTCAATCTTCTAATAGAAGCTGTAGTCTGGAGGATGGGGCTTTGGCAAGTGTGTGTTTGTGCCTGGCCTGTGACACAACTGACCTTGGAAGTGTTTCGATAACCAGGGTATACCACACATATGGAATTCCCCTGCTAATGTTTTCATCTTAATAGGCACATGTAGTTGTGATTTATGTTTCCAGAAATCCCAGGCCATCCTGGAACTTGAACTCAGTTAAACAGCTGCTAAACACTTCTAATAAAGTGCAGTCTCCAATCACTTAATCTAACATCCAGAACATACCGGCCAAGCGGGCATAGTTGGTGGAATCCCCTCGTACATGTTGAATCCCATAAAACCTAGTCACTGCAAAGGATTAACAGCCCTATAAGCAGGTATTAAAGTAGCCAAGGAATAACACTCGCATTTACAAGGCCTGTCACGATTATTAATCAATCTGCAAATCATTTCTTAATGTATAGTCGTAAAGGAATGGAGTGTTTTCATTTAGCACTGTCAAGGATGTGCACAAGTAGGCATTCGCTACCTGGTAAACTACCCACCACAATCAGGTTTCGAGCACTTAAATGTAGTTAAATGTTTGCTCTCCTGAAGCAATATTACTTTCGAAGTGTTCCCTGCACTGGCTAACAGCACCAGAAGTGGATGCCTTGGAAACATTATTTGAGTAAAAAGTCTGACGACACCAGGTTTGTCAGACTTTCAGCTAGTGAGTTTACTATCAAATAAATCGGTTGGACTGAAACCTGGTTTTGTCAGACTTTTTACTGTGTTTACCCCAGTCCAACGCCGGCATATCCACACCATAACATTATTTGAATCAGAGGCTTACGTCTCTGAAAATTTGACTGTTCTAATAATTTAAGCGAAGTCCGCCACCAATTTCTCTAACCTCACTACTGGATATATCTAGTGCCTACTTTGGATTACTGGAAGTACAATGAGGAAACATTAAGTGAAGGCCTTGAACTGCCGCTTCACAGTGTATTTCTGTCATAGGCCCGCTACACTCAACAAGCTTTGTTAGGATTATTCATCTCATCCGCGGATTAATGCATGTCATCTCGGGGAACCAACAGGTACAAAGTATTTTTAACCATGTTAATGATATTTTAACTGCTTTAAAGTGCAGCAACTTCATGCACCTCTAAAATAGATTTTCCTTCAGGATTGAGTCTTATATCTGACAAGTACAATTACGTGACCACAATTTAGGATGAAACTACTTTAAAAGAAAAATCAGGATATTGTTTTTCTCATCAGGGGACAGCGTTGAGCTAATTGTATACAGTACTTTTTTAACAAAACTTACGGGTCTTTAGTGGATCATTGCGAAGTAGATTCCCCACTTAATCCAATAAAGCTGGAAAGATGTACATTTAGAAGTTCACATTCCAAAAATGCAAGCATGCATGCCACTGTTAAAAGGACAAGGACAATACCGCTGTCAGCGAGCGAGAGAAAAGGAGGATTTAATTTCAAGAGGAATTTAAAAACACACGCTCGTCCAACCCAGCTCCCAGACATTTCGATCAGCTTTCCTACACTAACACTCTGCCGACCCAGACAGAATTCAGCCTAGGAGAGGGGGAAACCTGTCAACTAGTGTTCCCAATAACAGGGAATTTTTGAATCATTTGCTCCGTCCCTTGCAAAACAATACAAGTTCCCCTCCCCCAAAAAACAAAACTTTATCGATACTATCTTTTGGGTATTGCGATTCATCTATGGTCTAAAATGAACTGGATGGAATGAGGAAGGGGTGGGCAATGAAGGCTCTTGCAGCAGCTGCTCGCATGGAGAAGGGAACCCTGACACATTCTGCACTTTTTCCTGGCAGTTCCTGCAGCCTGTCGAAGTTGCTGTACTGTTGTTGTTGCTCATTTTGCAACCCAGCTCCTCTCTCTCTCTCTCAGACACACACACACACACACATATTCAAGACTCACCCCAGAGGGCTCCTTCCGAGTTATCTTTTCTTCCTCACTTTTACTTTGTAGATCTGGTGATCACAGCTCGTTTTTATTAAAAACGTCTTTTTTTAAAAAAAAATAAAAGAAACAACTTTAACCAAAAAGAAAAGCCCAGTAAAAAAATCTATGTTTTAAAAATGATTTTAGTCAATCAGGGTGCGATAGGAGGAATGTGAAGCCAGCAGTGGGTTTGAGTGAGGCAGCATCAGTAGGTAGTATGCTGACTTGTCCACTTCTCCAGCTCTTTCCATGTCAGGCAGGAGATGAAGAGGTGCCGCGCCGATACCATGTAACCATTTCCATGGGCCAGCCCACATACAGGAAAGAGGGGTGTTCAGAGGCTTCTGTACACCAAAACCCATCCCCTTTTCATGACAGTGCAATCCTCCCATGCCACGTCGACCCTAATAATAGTCCATCACCCTTCATTGATGGAGGCAAATGCCATGTAGTCTCATGTCAAAAAATGAAGACACATGAGCAATCAGACTCCCCCCTTCTCTCTGCCTGGGTTTTGACTTAGCAGATTCCGATGTGTCAGTAGTTCTCAGAGTGACAGGAAGTGAAGGCAGGCCCTGAACTGATCCTTAAATCTACGCCAGTTTAAGGATTGATTCAGAGCTGCAATTGTCTAAATTGACAACTCGCTGTCTTTCTTAGTGGATTATCCATTTAACCAGGTCAGGTGGGGAAGAAGGTTAAATATTTATTCAAGCACAAGAATCCACATCTCATAATTTTTTTCTGTGTGTGTATTAACCTTCTTTCTTGCTGCCTGCTCTCCTTTCATTATCACAGGAGAGGCTCCTTAGCAGCATTACAGCAGAAGTTTTCACTTATCCTATTTTTGGATAAAGTAATTGGATTGTAAATGCTTAGAGTACAACCTACAGAGGACGTACTTGCGCAATTTCTCAATGGGATATATGCATTGACGCGTTTCAATGGTATATAAGGAGTTGCGATCAAATATTTTCAGTACAAAAATAAATGTTTCACTATTTAATATCGAAGGTGAAATCACATTTCTTGCAATGATACAGAAACTAAGATTTTGGTAACGTGGGTCCAAATGTTGTAAGGCAATGGAGCAGTTTTATACGCCAGAATTCTCTCAATACTGATATTTTCCGAGTACATATTTCCAGCTAACATAAACTTGCGGCAACACTCACCAATCCGCCTAGAATCAATGTATACCAATAATACAAAACATACAAATATTTCTTTTTAAAGATAACTGTTATACATCAAGAAGACCACCATTCTGCTTTACATTTAGTGCTGTCACTCAGACTTCCATCTTAACTGACCGGAAAAATGTGGAGTCAAGTGAGCACGCTTATACTTTGCTTTGGAGAGGGTGCTACTAAAGTACCCAAGGTTGAATGGTGGATAAGAAAGTTGCCCTATGAACAGTGATTGCCTAGAACATGCCTCCATTCTCTGGAGCTTTGGTGTCTCATTGAAACATATAAAAAACACGGAGATGACTTACAGAATCCCTGGATTGCAGAAGGAGGCCATTTGGCCCATCAATCCTGCATGATAACAATCCCACACAGGGCCTATCCCTGTATTTAGCCTACTAGTCTCCCTGACACTAAGCCTCAATTTTAGCATAGCAAATTTACCTACCCTTACATCTTTGGACTGTGGGAAGAAACTGGAGCATCCGGAGGAAACTCATGCAGACAGGGGAGAGTGTGCAAATTCGACATAGATAGTCACTTGAGGCCGGAATTGAACCTGGGTCCTTGGCGCAGTGAGGCAAGAATGGCAGCCACTGTAGCACCATGCCACCTGGCCTGGGGTATTTAACAGGGTATTCCCTGTGTATTTCCCTAATTAGGAGAGTCTGAACTAGGGAGTTGAGAGATATAGGATTAGAGCAGGAATGTGGAATATAGGTCAAAGATTCAACCATACTGCATGACAGAGCTGGCTTGATGGGCCAAGTGGTCTAACCCTGATCCCATTTCTCCCATAGTATTGGAGAACATACATGATCACTCATTCTGGTTACTGGTAGTTGGCTAAATATAAAAATTATTGTATTTCCAGAAAGCGGCATTATGTCATTGAGCATAACCATTCAGTTGATGGAGAGTAAAGGGGAAGTTTTCCCTATCATGGATTATGTCCCCATTTTTATGGCTCTGATCTTGCCCCAGAACTTGGTGCCTCTGCATTTTAGTTGTGAAAATGCAAAATGTTTGATCCAAAAACAGAAACATCATTCAGGGGTTCTGATGAAAGGTCAAGCCAAGCTGGTTAGCTCAGATGGCTGGAGTAATGTGTTTAACATTGCCAATGGCATAGATTCAGCACAGAAGCTAAACTGTCCTCAATGAATGGTTTCACCTGCTTGTCATCATCTGCCAACCCCGACTTACCATGATTCAGGAATATAACAGCACGCTGAATCTTGTAGCTAGTTGTCAAATAAGCAAAATCCCTTGTTGGAGTGGTGTTTTTGATGTCAATTCTTTTTAATGTAATCTGTCACTTTCTTCCAGTCTACTATGAATCATGTTTTTGATAATGAGTTTACTGTGTACATGAACTTCCACGTGTTAAGGCTTCATTATAAATTCACCTCAGCAGAGAGTAGCTTTGATTGATCCAATAAATACCTATTAATGTTGGACTAATATTTGCAGTATGACTGCACTGTTATTTGTAATTTACCAATGTCCAAATTCCCAGCCCACATAAACACTATTCAGAGAATCATAAAACCCTACAGTGCAGAAGGAGGCCATTTCGTCCACTGAGTCTGCACCAACCACAATCCCACCCAAGCCCTATCCCGATAACCCCAGGTATTTATCCTGCTAGTTCCCCTGATCCTAAGGGGCAATTTAGCATGGCCAATCCATCTAAACACAGTAAAAAGTCTGACAACACCAGGTTTTAGTCCAACCTATTTATTTGATAATATTCTCACAAGCTTTCGAGGGGACAGCCTCTTCGTCAGGTGAATGGAGAGTTCTGGCCTCAGACAGAGCATATAAAGCACAGACAGTTTAGAGATTACTGATTAAAATGCGAATCCTTACACCTAACCTGCTGTTCAAGACCTGAAGTGGCTGACAATCCATCTAACCCACACATCTTTGGACTGCGGGACGAAACTGGAGCACCCAGAGGAAACCCACAGAGACACAGGGGAAAACACCCACATGGACAGTGACCCAAGCCAGGAATCGAACCCGGCTCCCTGGCGCTGTGAGGCAGCAGTGTTGTCCACTGTGTCACCACGCCATCTAATTCTGTCGAATTAAAACGTAATTTTTTTGATGTGATAATAGTGATTTGACAGCAGGATTCAAAGTGATAAAGGGTTTTCATTGAGTAGATAGGGAGACACTGTTTTCATTGGCAGGAGGTAGTCAAAATAACCAAAGGGCATTGATTTAAGATTATTGGCAAAGGAAGCAAAAGGGAAATTAAATTTTTTTTACACAGCAAATTGTTATCATCTGGAATATATTGTCCAAAAGGCTCATGGAAGTAGATTCAATACTGAATTCAAAAGGGAACAGGATATATATATGAAATTGAAAGATTTATAGGACTATGGGGAAGAGCAGGGAGTACAACTAATTGGCTAGCCATTTCAAAGAGCCAAATGAGTCCCTTTGTGGTGTAATATTGTATTACTTTATCCTGTTAATAACATAGATAAGAGTTTAAATGTACTGATGTAGCTGAAGCCTGATTTTGCCATGCCTTGTAAGTAGCATGGACGCTTGTGGATTGTGAAATCAGGCGTGTAGCTTCCAGCAGATGCTGTGCTGCTCCCCCTGAGCTGCACAGTAGATTTGAAAAGTTCTGCACGATGTCTGCACAAATTGGCTCCTTTATGTTACAATGCGTGCTTAGCTAGACAAAAGAATTTAAAGGGCCTACACACTTAAATTCATTGAACATTCACTACGAAAAAGGAGGGTATGTTGATCTCCTAAGGGATAGACTGTTCAGTTTTGAGGAGACTGATCTGAAGTATGAGTTGTGCTGTCCTTGCTGAGTCAACCTAAACAGGTGCCATCTGGGGACCATGACTCAGTCAAAGAATACTGACTGCCCTAATGGATTAATAGAACTTTATGCTGTAGGGACATAGGTATTGTGGCTGTTATACGTAGTACAGGAAGGACTCCACTGCCCTAAAATATGTTTAAAATATTAACTTACTTATCAGCTTCTTGATAAAAAATATGGTTAAAATTAATAGCAAAATAAGAATTTTCATTTAATTGTCAACAGTAGGTTGAATAACTTTTAAAAATGTGCATGCTTCTACTGCTTCCTTTGCTTTACCACCACACCGTCATACAACAACAATTTGATATTTTTGAATAGGCAAAGTGAGATCCTGGCCAGATGTATTATTTAAATCATAGCACTACCCATTTTCTCCATTTTTCTGCAATTTTCCCCACTCTCACCAGCAGCAGTTCATGGAGAGGTTTGATTCTTTGAGTGCTGGCAGTCTTCTTGCATCTCACACAAGTGGCCATACTTTGTTGGGAGCCTGAATGGAGAGTTATTTCATTATTTCATGTCGTCTATCACCACCAAGGCCAATGTGCTCCTCATCTGAAGTGCGTGGAAAATTAAAATTAAAGAGATCTGGCTGCCCTCACTACCATTGAGCATCATAGCAATAGTTCCAATTTATTGTCAAAAATAAATTGGAACTATTGCCATGATGCTCAGTGGTAGTGAGTGAAGCAAATCAGATGTGAGGATGCATTAAAATGTTAATATTGAGCTGCAATCATGAGGTAATTCTGCCACTTTATAAATTATTAGTGTAACTGCGCTTAAAATATTGTGTGCAGTTCTGACTGCTGCAATACTACAGCTATTGAAAGGATGAAAAGAGATGATTGTGAGAAGCAATCACGTAAATTGGGCATACTTTAACTAAAAAAACAGAAGGTAATCTGAGTGTTACTTCTAGAGTTCTAAATTGACTAGACAATGTCGAAGAAGTCAACCTGTTTCACTATGTCCAAAATGATAGAACCAAGGGAGAAAACCTGCAGGTAAGGGATAAAGAGGTTCAATTCAAAACAAATCTGCTGAAACATTGAAGGAAATTTTAATTCCTAAAAGTACATTTGGATTGAGTGAAACATGAAAATTTAAAATATCTTCAACTCAAACCCACGCATGTTTAGCTTTAAATGATGTTGAACAGGAGGTGGGCAATCAACCTGGTCCCTGAAGGCAAATTGCTCATTTCAATATTTCAGTAGAGTTGTGTGTCTCTACCTCATCCCTTTTCCATTTTGAATGTTGGCCAATTTGGTTCCCCAGGCCATGGGAAACCCAAAAGCTAGAGAGAGGCAAGGGTTGCACATTGAAGAGGTAAGTGATTTTCCAGCACTGGCTGAGGGTTTGCACCCCCAAAGCAAACCTGCTTCCCAACCTGTAATCACATTCCCCAAGACACTTCTCCCCATCTCTGCCTCTGACTTCTGTCCAACCCACTGTCTCCCTACTCTCCATATCAAGCCAAAATTGTCAATCTGGGTTGGCTACTGGTGCTGATCCTGCGAAGAAAATAATCTACTCAGGCTCTACAACATTCAAGAATACATAGACTTCCGGATTTCCCAGCCAGAACAACTTGCAAACAAAAGAGAGCTTGCATTTGATGACAGCTTTCACATCTCAGTGCATCCCAAAGCATTCTGAAGCCAAGCATCACTTGCAGCCCTTTGTGCACAGTGAATAAAATAAAAGTGACAATTTCATCTGGTTTTGTGGATGTTGATTGAGGGATAAAAGCTGGGCAGAGACATTCATGCTGCTGTGGCATAGATCTGTTATGTTCACACAACTAGGAGATAGAACATCAGTTTAGCATCTCATACAAAATGCAGCATCTCCAGTGCAATGACATGTCTATTTAGAGTTATGTGCTCAACTGGAGCACAAATATTGGAAGGAGTGACCACTGAGAAGTGGTTAGAAGGCACACTTGGCCCTGTTTGCAGATAAACAGAATCTTAATGGAAGCTCTCATCAGGAATCCTTCACATGAATGCCCATTGTGTTCAAAGCATAAACAATCAAGTTCATATTCACTCTATAAAGTGGACTAAAACACTAATCCTATGATAAACCATTTTTATTCTCCTTAATACAATGTATTATTACCTTCAGAAGGGAAGTATTGTATTAATACATTGTGCGACACAGTGGCACAATGGTTAGCACTGCTGCCTCACAGCGCCAGAGACCCGGATTCAATTACAGCACATTCTTCCCATGCCTATGTGATTTCCTCCGGGTGCTCCAGTTTCGCTCCACAGTCTAAAGATGTGTGGGTTAGGTGGATTGGCTATGCTAAATTGCCCCTTAGTGTCAGGGGGATTCGCTGGATAAATATGTGGGGTTAAGGGATAGGACCTGACTAGGATTATTGTTGGTGCAGGCTTGATAAGCCAAATGGCCTCCTTCGGCACTGTAGGGATTCTATGATATGCAGTGCTTAACTTCCAGGACCTGATCTATTGCTCTCTGCGGAGGTAACTGACCAATTCCTACTTTGAGCTCAAGGGATCTGCCAGTTTGTATTACAGGATTTCTGAGATACTGTCGGTGGTTTTCCTTAAACCTCAGCCCTTTCAAACAGCTGAGTGCCTCCCCTTCAGGTTTCTGATTTCTCCTTGGCTATCCTCCAACCTAATGAACTATGGGGCAGCTAGTCTCCTATCCTTGGTGGCAAGGCTATAAAATGATCAGCATGTGCACTCAGTTGCTCCAGTCTTTTACACTTCTGATCAAGTGACCAGATTCTTAAACAGACTGGCACTATCATCAAAAATATTTTCCTTAACATTAAAGGACAAATATCTTTACAGCCGGCCGCACCTTTCCTTTCCAAGTACAACTACTGGTGCCTTCTAGTGTTCACGGAACGGTTATAATTGGTAGTAACAGTCAAGAAAATCTCACATATAATTTTGTAAATTGACAGCAGGAAGTGCTGAAAATATTCTGCATGTCTGACAGCATGTGAGGAGAGAGGAGCTGAGTTAGTGTCTTGAGTGGAAAGTGACCCATCTTTAGAAGCAAGATAGAAATGTGATTGATTTTATGTGTTGAAAGATGGTGAAGGACAAAAGGGAAGGTCAGGGATTAGAGGGTGGGAAATATCAACTGACAAAGGTGTCATGGAAAAAAAAGACAAAAGGAGTGGTAATGATTGTAGCAAAGAAACAAAACATTTGCCCAGGGTGAGCTTTGTTCTTCCTTGATTTCAAGGGCATCAACCCATCACATTTCTACCTGCTTTCAGTTCTAAAGGTGAGTCGTACATGATTTGGGATATTAAATTTCTCTCGCTACAGATACTGGCATTTACACTGAGTATTTCCAGCATTTTCCATTTTTATTTGAGATTTCCAGCATCTATAGTATGATGTTTTAATTATGTATAAGCTTGTGTCTGTATTCTAAGGGCTGAAAGGTCAATAGCGGGCACGAAAAGTAGCATTTAAGCCTGTTGACAGCATTGGTGGCTTTCTCTATTGTATCTTTCCGGACTTGCTCTCAAAAACATAACGTTGTTGGGGGGGCCGGTTTCTGATGATGTGACGCTGGTGGGGCAGCTCGGATGGAGTCCATCCCGCCAGCAGCTTAGTCCCTCAAAGATCGAGATGTTATTTTTAAAGGCTACCCCAGCACAAAATAATTTACTTGGAATCACCTTCCTGATACTACCTGGGCAATTCCAGATGGTTGGGCAGTGCCAGGGATAATGCCTGGGGCTAATCCTTTCTGCCTGAATGATGCACTCACTGAACTCCCTTTATAGGACTACTCACCAGATGCATGGTGTGGGAGAACAGTTGGGTTGTATGAAGGTCTGCCCTCATACCAATGTAAATGGACTTGCTTTTGGGGGGCGGGGTGGGGGCCGGGGGGACAATTGACTCAGGTGTAGAAGCCTGATAATGAGAAGATAATGTAGTTAAATGATGATCCCAAAACACACTATGTCACTGGTGGGGGTAGGGGACAACCACATTTATGTTGGCATGAATCACGATTTGAAACTTTTTGCAAGATTTTCCACTCCTGTCACCAAGCCCTTGAGACACAAACAAGAAAGGAAAGTCCCGGCCTAAGTCTTTTCGCACCTTTACCAGAGAGTGAGCAGCTGTATAGGGCATTGGTGAGGCCGCAGCTGGAGTACTGTGTGCAGTTTTGGGCGCCGCACCTGCGCAAGGATATTTTGGCCTTGGAGGGAGTGCAGAGGAGGTTTACTAGGCTGATACCGGAGTTGAGGGGGTTGAGCTATGAGGAGAGGCTGAATAAACTAGGCTTGTACTCGTTAGAGTTTAGAAGAATGAGGGGAGATCTCATTGAGACGTATAAGATGATGAATGGGATGGATAGGATAGAGGTGGAGAGACTCTTCCCGCTCAAAAAAGACAGTAGGACTAGGGGGCACAGCCTCAAGATAAAGGGGGGGCGGTTTAGAACGGAGTTGAGGAGGAACTTCTTCACTCAAAGGGTGGTGAATATCTGGAATTCTCTGCCCGTTGAAGTGGTGGAGGCTGCCTCGCTAAATATTTTTAAGAAGCGGGTTGATGGGTTTTTGATAAGAGAGGGGATTAAGGGTTATGGGGAGAGGGCGGGAAAGTGGAACTGAGCCACGACAGATCAGCCATGATCTTATTGAATGGCGGGGCAGGCTCGAAGGGCCAGACGGCCTACTCCTGCTCCTATTTCTTATGTTCTTATGTTCTTATATATAATGCCTGAACAGGGGTATTTATGGGCAAAAGTGTATTTGTAACAGAAATGGATACTCTTAACTGAATAAGTAAGGTGAATTTACAGTTGGCAACCCAATGTCCTTTCTTAGCCTCATGGGTTGTAATTTTATGTCCTATGGTCCCAGGAGGGGAGGTAACTATGGCTGGTAACTATGAAACACCTTGTGTATGTTTGGTGATGTGGAAGGTCATCCACCTTTAGATGTAAACAAATCTGATACATCAGGATCAGGCATAGAGATTCTTGAAATGCCGTCACTCTTACATCCAGGAAGGCAGGTTTCGCCCAGGTGTTCTGGCTTCCTCCCACAGTCTAAATATGTGCAGGTCAGTTGGATTGGCCTTGCTAAATTGTCTCTTAATGTCCTACAATGTGTATTCAGATGGATTAGCCATGGGAAATGTGGGGCTACGAGGATAGGGTGGGGAAGAGTGCCTGGGGAAGATACTCTGTCAGAGATTCAGTGCAGATTTGATTGGCTGAATGGCCACTTCTGCACTGTGGAGATTCTACGATTCTATGACATTTGTTCTGGATTATGTTTTTGTACAGGATTGCTTCCAGTCAGAGTAATAACTGCCAAACTCTATGTAATACCCTGGATTATACTGTATAGGAGCATGTCCTCATCTGCGGCATATCGGCTACAGGTGAAAGAT
This sequence comes from Carcharhinus amblyrhynchos, assembly GCF_965287045.1. Lineage (NCBI taxonomy): Eukaryota > Metazoa > Chordata > Chondrichthyes > Carcharhiniformes > Carcharhinidae > Carcharhinus > Carcharhinus amblyrhynchos. The sequence continues at coordinate 36,526,111 of NC_137330.1, read as the reverse complement.
TAGTGCATTCTGAGAAGGCTTAATCTCTCCTTTAGGGCATTCTGCAATGTTGCTCCTGCCTAGCTGAAGCTTTCAAGACATTTACAACATTCACCGTTTTGCAACTAAAATTTCCGTAGCATTGGTCATGATCTTATTCATTAAAGTAACTACCTGACAGGGCACCATTGCTGGCACTTGACTGCACTGTGGACCTCAGATTGAAAAAGCATTCCTCAGTTCCTTGCTTACTATGCCAGTCTGCTCAGTTTGTAGCCACAGACCTATTTAGAACACCCTGAACTTGCACACCATGTTCCCTATGGAGTCAAATGAGGCATGTGTAGCACGCACAATGCCCAGTATCCTCTACTTAGGGAACCTGCTAAGAAATGCTTCAAGAAGATTCAGAGCAATTTTACCTTCTCTGCACATCTTAGTGAACAAAGAACAAAGAACAAAGAACAACCCAGCATGGGAAACAGGCCCTTCGGCCCAACGAGCCCGCGCTGCTGCATCCTCCTACACCTACCCTGCCCTGCATGCCTGCAAGTGGAACCCCCAACTTAGCCAGATTCAGGGGAGAATAGTGTCAATTTGGTAAACTAATCAGCCTAAGAGCACATCTTTGGGGTGTGGGAGGAAACCGGAGCGCCCGGAGGAAACCCACGCAACCACAGGGAGAATGCGCAAACTCCCACAGACACAGGCCCAAATCCATGTATCTGCACAGCTAGCAGTGATAGTCACCGAGCTGTTGCAGCGCCCATCTACCGGTCCAGGATTAAGCATACACACCGACACGAAGTACTAGGCCACTCCCGGAACCTCCAAGAGCAGCCCACGCATGACCCACCGTGTGCATGCCCCTCGTTTGACAACAAGGTGGACCTCTACCTGCGGAATAAAAGACAAAAACGTTAAAATATAAGTCTGCATTTCCGGTGTCTCCCGAGGCTCTGACCTTATTTAATACCCCCTACTATAACCCCCCATCCTCGTTTCGCTCATGTGTCTATCTAAGTAAACCTTAAATGAGTCCAACGTTCCTGCCTCCACCACCCTACTCGGTAGCGCGTTCCATACCCCCACGACTCTCTGCGTGAAGAACCTTCCTCTCACATCCAAATTATACCTCTCCCCCCTCACCCTTAGATCATGACCTCTCGTAATTGTACCTAGTCTAGGGAGCAGCCTCTCACTATTGACTCTATCTATTCCCTTCAGTATCTTATATACCTCTATCATGTCTCCCCTCAATCTCCGTCTTTCCAAGGAGAAAAGTCCCAGTTTCTCCAACCTTTCCTCGTAACTCAGTCCTTCCATGCCAGGCAACATCCTGGTAAACCTCCTCTGCACCCTCTCCAGAGTCTCCACGTCCTTCCAGTAGTAAGGCGACCAGAACTGGACGCAGTACTCCAAATGCGGTCTAACCAACATTCTGTACAACTGAAGCATTAGACGGCAGCTCTTATACTCTATACCCCTTCCTATAAAGGCTAGCATTCCATAAACTTTCCTCACAACCTTCTCCACTTGTGTCGCAACCTTCATAGACTTGTGAACCTGCACTCCCAGGTCCCTCTGTATTTCTATACTCCTAATGGGTCTACCTTTTATCACATAGCTCCTCTCTGCATTATTCCTTCCAAAATGCATCACCTCGCATTTGTCAGGATTAAATTCCATCTGCCACCTATCTGCCCAATGTACCAACCTATCTATATCCTGCTGTATCACCTGACATTCCACCTCAGTATCCGCCAACCCTGCCATCTTGGTGTCATCCGCAAACTTGCTGATCACACCACGTACGCTCTCTTCCAAATCGTTTATGTATACTACAAAGAGGAGAGGTCCCAGTACTGAGCCCTGCGGCACACCACTGGTCACTGGCCTCCAGCCCGAAAAGGTCCCCTCAACAACTACCCTCTGTCTCCTATTGCCCAGCCAGTTCTCAATCCACCTAGCTACCTGTCCTTGTATCCCATGCGCCTTAACCTTTTCTACCAGCCTACCATGAGGGACTTTGTCAAACGCCTTACTGAAATCCATATAGATGACATCAACGGCTCTCCCACCGTCAACCGTTTTTGTCACCTCCTCAAAGAATTCTACCAGATTCGTGAGGCAAGACCTCCCTCTAACAAAGTCTTGCTGCGTATCCCTAATCAGATCGCAACGCTCCAAATGCTCATACAACCTACCCCTAAGTATTTTTTCCATTAATTTCCCTACCACCGATGTCAAACTTACCGGTCTATAATTTCCAGGGTTGTCCCTACTACCTTTTTTAAACAGCGGTACCACATTTGCTACCCTCCAGTCTTCTGGGACCTCACCTGTGTCCAAAGAAGAGACAAAGATTTGCGCTTTCCTAAGAATTTGCATTGTAAATCACCAATAGTAAATGTATCTGCCTATCCTGTCAAATTGATGACTTCTTGTCATTAAGATGTTTAGAGGTTTAATATCCCTCCTTTTCCCCTTGCTCTTCGTCTTCAGGAATGTCAGCAGCCAGACTGTGGTCCTGCCACCCAGAACACCAGAGACGTGGTTATTTTAATGTCAGTCATGGCAGTGTGTTCTGTGTGAAAGTCTTCCCTTATTGCCAAGATACAGTGATAGAGCAGGTGCACAGATTAAGTTTTATATCTGTACGGGTGAGTCAGGAATAGCAGGTTTGCAATTGAGGACAACAGGTTCTATTTATCCGCAGCTGTGGGAAGTCATACATAGCACATTCCAATATATCCATATCATTTCAAAAGCAGGGTGTAACTCACAGTCAGTGTACATATTTATTTTCCATCAAACGCTTCCCATTCTTTCTTGGGATGTTGGCACCACTGGTGAAGCCAACATTTGTGCCCATCCCTAACTGCTTTAAATGAAATGGCTTGCCAGGCCACTTCAGAGTGAAGAATCAACCACATTGAACCCCCATGTGTAGGCCAGATCAGGTAAGGATGGCAGAATTCCTTCCCTAAAAGACGGATGTTACTGAACCAAAAACAGAACATGCTGGAAAATCTCAGCAGATCTGACAGCATCTGTGGAGAGAGAACAGAGCTAATGTTTTGAGTCTGAGTGACTGTTGATCTGTACTGAACCAGATGCATTTTTTAACAATAGTTTTCTGTTCAACATTACTGACACTGGCCAGAATCCCCTGGCCACATTAGACTAAAAACCACAAATTCCCACCCAACTGTCAATGGGATTTCACATTGTCCGCAACCCGCCCCCTAAAATTCCAGTGGCGGGTGGGATGTGGGAATTCCGGCCTTTATCTTTCAATTCCAGACTTATTCATTGGATTTAATTTTCTACCAGCTACTGTGGTGGGATTTGAGCCCCATCAGCAGAGCATGAGCCTGGATTGCTAGTCCAATGATATTATAATGACACCCCATCTTCCCTGAGAGCCCCTCGACTTGAGTGGGCAGTGCATGCTTCCTTTACTAATATACATTGTGCGCCATCCAGATGGCCAAGTTGTCACCCTCACCACCCCCCCTCCCCCCCACCACCACTTTCAATGCCTGCCCACCTGTTTTTCAGTTGAGAAGCAGTTGAAATCACCTCCATTCTACCAGGATGGTCCTGTTCACCAGAAAGCAGTCAGAGATACTTCCTAGCTGGTGGGGTTAGAGGGAATGGGAGGTGGTAGCTGGATGAACTGCCAGTCCCAGTGGCCACGTCATGGCCAGGGAGGGTGTTAGAATTTGAAGTTGAGTTGTGGACTCTCCAACCAGTTACAAAACAAAAGGACAAAGACATTGGGTGGGATTGTCCAGCAATGCTTGGCCCCAAGGCCAGAAATTCCTGTCAAAGGTCAACAGATCTTTGCACGGTCTGCCCTACCTGCTATGATTCCTGTGGCTGGCAGGATGGGAAAATTCCACCCATATAGTCCAATTCCACTTTCAGTTGAGGAGACAGGTGACAGGTGGTTGGTCATCCCTATGATTCAATGATCAGAAATCAGAACAGCAATATTTAGGTCACCGGTGTCACTCTTGTTGTTTCTTTGCCCACACTGTGTGGGAGACAAGACAGATTTTCATCTGTTTTCATAGCTAGCTTTTTGCAGGTTTATGTTCAACTTGTTTGGCCGCATTATAAACACACCTTCCTTGGCCATCAAGTCGTGGGATGGGGCTTGATCCCAGGCCTTCTGGCTCAGAGGCAGGGATACAACACACTGCACCGCAAGACCTCCTCAGTGACACTGTGGTAAGTTCTATGTTCAGTGCTATGAGGAGTGATGAAATATCCAATTTGAAGCGTGGTCAGATTCATTTTAAATGTTGTTTTGCTCACTCATTTGACAGCTGTAAAACAGGCTTGATTTGTTGATTTCTCAATTGACCTCTTCTCAATCAGTCACCTTTCCGAAGATTGGAAAAGTCCACATGTAAAATTACAGCATCCAGTTTAAATCACCAATACAGTTTCATTTATACAATCCCCTAAGTCATTTCATCCTAAGATTAGAAGTTGGACAATAAAAGGTACATTAAATAACTTCAAGATGAAGGTGCTAAAAATTGCCACAATGGAAAACTGAAAGTCAGTGTGCAGGTACAGCAGGCAGTTAAAAAGGCAAATGGTCACAGAGAGAGGATTTGAGTATAGGAATAGGGATGTTTTACTGCAAATATATGGGGCATTAGTGAGGCCACATCTGGAACATTGTGAGGAGATTTGGTGTCCTTATCTGAGGAAGGATGTTCTTGCTATAGAGAGAGTGCAGCGAAGATTTACCAGGCTGATTCCAGGGATGGCAGATCTGTCAATATGAGGAGAAACTAAGTCGGTTAGGGGTATATTCACTGGAATTTAGAAGAGTGAAAGGGATCTCATAGAAACTTATAAAATTCTAACGGGATTAGACAGGGTGGATTCAGAAAGAACATTCCTGATAGTGGAAGAGTCCAGAACTAGCAATCATAGTTTGAGGATACCTTTTAGGACTGGGTTAGGAGAAATTTCTTCACCCAGAGAGTGGTGAATCTGTGGAAATCACTACCACAGAAAATGGTAGCTGAGGCCAAGACATTATGTGATTTCAAGAAATTAGATATAGCTCTTGGGGCTGAAGGGATCAAGGGATATGGGGGGAAAGCAGGATCAGGGTGTTGAATCTGGTGATCAGCCATGATCATAATGAATGGTGGAGCAGGCTCGAAGGGCCAAATGGCCTACTCTTGCTTCTATTTTCTACGTTCTTATGTTTGCACAAAGAAATGCAAGATAACAGGCCTGAAAAACAGGCAAATTAATACTGCCCAAATGGAAATCATATCTGCTGCAGAGATATTGAACTGGCATTATCACCAGTAACAAGGAGTACATTCAGAAATAAACAATCTCCATTTAAAGTCAGGAAGGCAAGACATCATCTTCAGTTATTTTCATTGAGCTACAACACAGTTCTGCAGCATTTTCCAAATTAGCCTCTGGGGGGTTGGTATTGAATAATGTCAAGGATTTCCAGAGCTCCAGCACCTTAGGTAACCGCTATGGAATGTTTCCAGTTGGAAATTTAAAAATTGCATTCCTGACTGGCCAGTCCTTGACCACAAATTACATACAAAGGCACAGCTATAACTAGATATTCTTCATGCAGCTACTAATAGTCTATTGATCATAATGGGTTGTTTTTTAGCCAAGGGCCTTCAGGCAGTGGCTGTGGGGACTCCGTTCAGAAAGTGAACGGCCACAACTTTAAGGTTTTGTATTATCATTGACCTTTTATTTTAAAAGATCACCCATTTTATAAATGCACCTGTGATCTGAAACATGACTTTTTCGGTGTGTGCATGTTTCATTCTTGCATGGATTTCAAGTTAGATACTGTCCCTTTAATGACTTTCACAAAGGTCAGCTCAATAAGTTTCTGACAGTCTGGAATGATCTTTTGCTGTATCAATCTATATATCAAAATTACACTGGATTTGGTATCAACCAATCTTTCGGAGAATGACGTCCAATGAAAGGCTGCAACTCAGTTTCTTCAGGTGCCTGAACAGCCCGAGTGTATACGCAAGCCTGCTTTGACCAGGAATTGGCCTGGGTCTTCTGGTAGGGGCACCAAGCAGAGAAAAGGTTTTCCCCAGAGGGGACAGAGAATCAGAAGGTAAGATGCCTCCTGGCTAGCCTTACACATTTCATAATGAATGGAAATGTTGCCTAAAGGATTGTGAACAGTTTGCATCACGATCCCATTTGTTGGATAATGGAAATGTTGCACAGGATGATTCTAAAAGGATTAATACAATGAGAATTATTTTTCAGATTGTCAGATCCTTTTGACAGTAGAATTCCAAGAGTCCTCTCTGTAGGACATTACCCATTCACTATATTTGCCTGAAGTATAATCTGGTGAAGAAAGAAATGTGGGTTATATTTGTTAATGGGCAATATTGCAACATGGCAAAGCTGTTTATAAAAAGAGAGTTTAATGTACTAGTGAGACAGTAAAATGAATAAATCTAGATTCTTCCATTCATTTAAACACGTTATTTATTTAACAGTCAATCATTTAAAAAGGAAGCCTATTTTTAGAAAAGTGAATTGGAAAGTGATTTGTGCATGGTGAATATGTCATCTTAAACATTTTACTCTTTTAGCACTTGGTAATGTAAGTAGTTTTAATGCAACTGGATTTGTTCTTCTCTTGGATACACTTCTTGTGAAGGTTGTTTCATTCTGATATTAACATTATTCGCAAAGCGCAGGATCTGTATTTTTATGTCAGGTCAGACAGCCAGCTCAGCAACGGTATTAGTATCTTGTTTTCAGTCTATTGTCTTCTGTTTCTTTATGTTAAGGTCTCCCAGTTTCCCATTGGCAGCAATATTCAGCACTTTGCTGTTAAAATTAATGCTGGGATCTGCCCAATTTCTACTTGCCTCTGATAACGCCAATTTTTCAGATCTGTACTAACTATGCAAATCGGTTCACCCTACTGTTCACCCCTGCATACTTTAACTGTCCAATTTTTGGAATGGGCCTCAAATCTACCCAAGTATAGAGACCCGGTTTCCATCCCCAATTATTGGTATGGTGTTATTTAGGCGCATCAGGTAGGTCCATCATTCCAATGAAGGCAATTCAGTGGCGCAGACTATGGGCTGCCAGCTGTAATGCCTGAGTAGAAGACCCTAGAATGTCCTAAACAAGTTGCTGTGGAGTATCTAAAGACATTTGGCAAAAGTCAACTGTAAAGTGAAACAAGCAGTAAACTCATACCCTAGTTATTCTGTTAGTCCTAAATTGTTTCTGCAAGTTCAGCAAAGCTAAGAAAAATATGTAATCTCATGCATTGACCCCCACTTCCTCTCACAAGATATAGCATCTCTGATCATCAGTTCCCCAAGGAAAGTTTGGCTAAGATCAAATGTAAGATTGTGGATGTGGTTAGGTGCAATACCATTCTTGTCAGTTTGGATCTGGTATGTCCCTTGCCATGAATGGAATTGAACTGGTTATGGAGCAAGCAAGGAGATGGATTAGGTTTTTGCCCCATCCACTCTGTGCATTGGCTTTGTAATTCTGAGAAAGGAATACATTTATTAAAAATTACAAAGGTGAGATTCTCCAACCTCCAGCTGCGTGTCTCCTGGCAGTGGAAGGTGGCTTGCTGATGACTGGCAGCGGGATTCTCTGGTCCTGCGGGATTGGAGAATCACGCTGGCTTGAACGGCCAGGGAATTACAGCCATATAGTTGATTCTGAATTGATCAATTATCTCAGCCGGCAAGGACTGAGCCCTTCCTTGTGGCCCTGCCACTCCCCATGCCACCCCCTTTCTGGCAGGAAAGTATCATCCAAGAGTTTCAGCCACATGATGTTTCACCAGAAGAATGTGACATCTGGGAATGTGGTTGGCCTGATGTTCTGAAATTGATTTTTTTTGGAAAATGCTTGATTTTCCATTAGCATTCTTTTAATAGTTTCAATTGGAGCTGTGCTGTACATTAGAGGTTTTGCATAATATATGTAATAGGCTGATGTATGGGTGTTTGGTCACACCAACAATTATATTGTGTACATATTATGTATATGCATATTTCTTTACACAATGGGAACTAAGTGCATTTAATGGAATGTAATCTTATCTGAGTTAAGTTTGAATTATTCCTGGAATTAGATGGTTCTCTTATGCCCTTCAATCTGAGGTGATTGACAGGTTGATGTAATTCTATCCTTCAATTTGTAATCAAATTTTTTCAAGAAACTGGTGAGAAAAAACTTGGAAGGATTAATAAGAAAGTCTGCTGAGGGATTGAAAAAAAAAGCGTTCTAGTTTGGATGCACAGATCAACAGATAATACTCTGGGTAAAAGGTGCACCAAGAATGTATTGGACACGTACCAAACCAATCAGTTATGGGGCAAAACAAACAATGGAAAGTACTGACTGCAAACAGGTATAGTGCCAAGCAAACAGAAAATAAAATGCTGTAGAGCATGAAGTACTTGTTGGTCTACAATAGGTTGGCAAATGAGCAGCAAGCAACATGTAGTGGAAACAAATGATAAGATGTCAAGCGTGAGCCAGGGCACAAGTGACTGAAGGACAAGTCACGATACAGGATTTGACCATCAATGAAAATCACTCCCACGGATGATCCCTAATGCATAGAATATCCAGCCTGCCAGTAATTACCAATGGATAACTTCAGATTAACAAATCACAATTGTTACTATCGATTTTCTGGAAGATCTGCTGCCAGCACCTATCTCTTAGAGTTCTTATGGCTGACATGGAGGGAAGACCTTCGATTCCACCACTGAGTGGGATTTACGCTGATAATGGATATTGTACCACATAGCTTTTCTGTTTAGTCCCCAGTGTTTCCATGTTCCATTTGAATAGCAATACCTTTAATTGTAATTTATTGTGAATGCCCAAAGCACATTTGAAAACCCAACGGCCAAAATTAAAGATTGTGGTGTAAGGTGGCTGTGGTAATGAAAGTAACTAACTTGTTACGCAAGACTTTTTTTTGTCAACATAGCTGAGCTAGCAAGTGAAGTAGCACATCCTGGCAACAGTCGTTGCCTGTACAACGTTACAATGTGACCTCTATGTGGTGGTCTTTGATCCTCAGCTGTTTGTTGGCACATGTACAATAAAACAAGATGGTGCTGCATCTGGATAGGATTAAGTGTGTAAATGATCAAATGATTTTAACACAGATAAAGCTAAGGATGATTAACCCTGTTCCTGCCTTGATGGTCACCCCGGGGAAAGCACAGGTGATTTGAGCATGTATAATAAATGGGAAGGGGGCAAAATATATTTGCCCTGATGTTTTGGGCATGGGGGAGTGTGATTCATGGTGCGCCTGTGCCTGTTCCCATTGGAAATGAGCTGGGTGAGACACATAAGTCATTTACCTTCCTCATTTCCATGACTTTAGTGTAGCCACATGTGGCTCCCACACACCCCAGTCTCCATTTCAGTGCAGGTGTCCTCTACATCTTCCAAGTAATATTGATTACAAACCATGTGCTTCATGTAGCTTTCTTTTTTACAGATATTTGGTGTAATTTCATGCTGGCTGAGGAAACAGTGCAGGGGGATGGCAGGTGGGACACTCAGAATGGTGGGAAGTGATGTTTCAAATTCCCAACATCGGGATAAAAGAGCCAAATTCTCCTGGTGGTGAGCTGGAAGTGTGATGGCAGTGCCAGTAGCACACAACATGAAACTAATTGTATTCATTTCATGTAAATTAATTGCATGTTAAATGCTATCTTTGCAATTTTAAAAATTCTTTTCATTAGATGTGGACATCACTGGCTGGGCCAGCATTTATTACTCATCCCTAATTGTCCTTCAGGGGACATTTTAAGAGTCAATCACATTGCTGTGAATCTGAAGTTAAATGCAGGTCTGATCAGATGGCAGATTTCTTTCCCTAAAGGACATTAGTGACTGAGATGGGTCTTTAACAGCAATCGACAATAGTTTCATGGTCATCATTAGACTTTTAATTCTAGATTTTTATTCAATTCAAATTTCACCATCTGCTGTTGAGGGATTTGAATCCAGGTCCACAGCGAAATAGTTTGGGTCTCTGGAATACTAATCCAGTTCAAGATCACAATGCTACCATCTTCCCAAGTTGGAGGTACATGGGAAACACAGCTTTCACTTTCACAAACAGTTAAAGCTGGTGTGATTTAGATGAAGCCATCTCCAAGGTTGAAGTTAAGCATTTTGAGCAAGGAGGAGACGGTGGTATAATGTCAGTGGACTAGTAATCTGGAAGCCCAGGCTAATGCTCTGGGGTTATTGGCTCAAATCTCACCTCAGCATAGGTGGAATATAAATTCAGTAAAAAAAATCTGAAATTGAAAACGAACCGAAGCAATAGTGACCTTGAAACTTTTGTCAGTTGTTGCAAAAACCCATCTGTTTGATTAATACCCCTTTAGGGAAGAAATCTGCCATCTCTTATCTGCTCTGGCCTACTTACAACTCCAGACCGAAAGCAACATGGTTCATACTAAACTGCCTTCGAAAATGGCTGAGTACAAGGATAATCAGGGATGGGCAATAATTTTTTTTACAAGTTAGAATCACTAGGGTTTGCTGGAAGAGGGGAAAGGAGGCTGATAAACATGGGACCTTTTGCCCACACAAAACTGGCCAAGCCACCTCCCCTTCCCCCACCCTCTCTGAAATGTGAATATTCTGCAATGGCATCTATTTTAGAAATGTATCCAGAATTTCAGAAGCTGACGAAGCAGTTCTGTTCTTTTAACTTGCATTTTTTTGAATCTTTTAGGTAAAGCCATCTTTGGTGAGGATTGTCTGTTTTATGTTTCATTAAATGCATTTTTTTTTGTCAGCTATTTCACATTGCACCCACGTCGCTAAGTCCAGGCCTTTGTTTCAGTGACAGCAGAATTGTATTCCATTAAATCTGTTGCACAATAGACGTGAGCCTGTGGCACATTGTGCATAAAGTCCAGCTCTTCAAATGGAGGTCAGGGACCAGCAGTGCGAAGGGAGGGAGGTAAAATTAATATATCCACATGTGGTGAGATTGCATTCAGTGTAATGTCTGAATGTTCAAGTGCTTTAGCGGATCCCATTGAAATGATAATGTTTCCCAGGAGCCTGTCATAGAAAACTGCTCCATTTGCGACTAATTACAATTTTGTTTCTCAATAAGAACAAAAAGATGTAAACACTTTGAAAATTCAGCTGGTTAGAAAGAAATATAATCACTCTATGCATCTGTACCATTAGGTCTCTATTCTTCTACTCACCATCGAGGGCATATTTCATTTTGTTTTTTTTTGGTAATTGTCCGTTCCATATCTCCATGTATGAAAAGAATTTCCTACTGAGCTCCCTGCTCTATATACATGTCTAATTTCCACTGCAGGCTTTAGTTTCCTTCCTCACAGTCTACTAAGGCATTGAGTTCGGTATGTCAACAAACTTCCATCTCATTCCTCTTCTGCCTATGTCCAAATCAATCATATCAATGGGGAAAAGTAGGTTCCAGCACAAATCCCAGAGCACCCAATTGCATTAAAGGTGTCAATCAAAACCATCCATTTACACCTACCTATGCTTTCTGTCCTTTGACAACCCCCTTTTTACGTCAAGTAAAAACAGTAAGTTTTGGACAAATTCTGCAGGCCTGGCAGCATCTGTGGAGAGAGAAACAGAGTTGATGGGTGAGATTTTCTGGCTGTGCTCGCCCTAAAACTGGAAGATCCTGCCCGAGGTCAATGGACCTTAGCATGTCCATGTCCCACTCGCTTCAATTCACGTGGCGGGATGGGAAAATTCCCGCCAATGTTTCGAGTCCAGTATGACTCTTCTTTGGAACCCCTTTTTATCCAGTTACATTCCTTTAATAACATATACATCATTTTTACAACAAGTTTCTAATATTTGATATGCACCCATAATTAAAACTTCAAAAATAGTTGTATATTCAGCTTGGATTCTCAGATCACAAGAACAGTGGATTAAATTTTGCTGAAATTGGGCATGTGGCAGCAACTATCTTGGTTAGATATGCTTTGGGACATTCAGTTTTATAAAAGCATTTTACACGGCAAGTTATTGAAAATGCTGTAACATCATTGCAGGAAAACAGGACATCTGAGATCTGTGAAAACTGGGCAAGGAATGGGTTAAATAAACGTACAATCAGACTGAAGAGTTGTGAAATGAACAGTGCAAGAGCTGAGAAGGAAGCGTAACCTCGAGTAGATAAATTCAATGTTAAATCAAGTACAGAAAGTGAAAGGAAGTTTGGATTGAGAGAGAAAAAAAGGAAACATTCAATTTAAAATATTCCATTTCTCAAATTTCCGACAACAATTCAAAGCAGAAAGAATGATCCTTCTCGCTTGGTAGGACAGAACTTGAATTTTGTCAAAGGAGGGATATGTTGCCGAAGCTTTTCATCTTGCACTCATCAGGACAAATGCAAAAATACCAAATTTCAAACAAGCACAATGATTTAATACTACAGAGAGAAGTGTACTGATTGGTTGACAAGTCAATTCTGATTGGTTGAGGTATAGCCAGGGAGAAAGCAATGGAGAATTGTAGCTCCCCAAGCTCCCAGGTAACTCAAAACAGATGTGAGGATGGATATATTCCTTTTGTTTGCAGAGAATGGGTCCCTGTGAATGAATATATGTTGCTTCTAACAGCATAAATAATCTATGTTGAGTTTAACCGATTACCTTAAATTGGTTGTTAGACATTCTGCCTAACACACAATTGAGCAATGTTGTATTTGAGTTTCAATACTGGTGCAATGTCAGGCACTTAGTGATTGGCTAATTGGATCAAATAGCATGTTTCTTCAATTTTTGGTGATAAGCAAAGTGCAGATATATTCAACAAGCTCACATTTTCAAAAACCCAAATAAAATGCCTGCTGTTAGCTGTGATTTCACAATTGGGCAGCACTTGCTGGATAGTCTTCAGTGTGCGAATAGCTATGCTAACAACCAATTTAAGTCCCAGTCAAGATTGTAACATGGGTCATTCACACTTGTTCGAATTGATATACTTTCATGCACAGGGACCTAGTCTCGAGAAACAAAAGGAATAGGTTTAAGGCTTGCACTTTTTAAAAACTATCTGGGAGCTTGGTGACAGAGAGCAGGAGTTTAAGGCTTCCATCCCAAAAGCGTAAAATCTTTCCCAAGGAAGATGGGCCTTTCCATATCACATGTCCTGATTCCCGTGGCAGGCACAACAGTAAAATTCTGGCCAGAGTGTCCAAACATCCTGAATTTGAATTTGGCTAACTATTCTGTATCCCAGATACAGACTTCCTAGGATTCTATATATCCTGGATTTCTCCGGACATTGACAGAGGGGACTCCTCAAGGTATCCTTTTGTTGTTGCCTGATCATCATTGATGTCCGTGCATGCATAGTGCACATGTACAGACATAGCCACAGGAGAGTTTCACGGCAGCACTGGCTGGAACTCCTGGCTTTCATAGGTGGGGAGGTGCAGTGAGGTGTGGAAGCAAGGATGGTTGGGGTCAGGTTGCCAATGTAGGCACTCAGGCTTGACTTGGGGTAGTTGAAGCATGCTCCAAAGTCAGGTCAGGTGGTGACTACACTCTTGGGCCTGAGTCTGGGGACTCTGCCAATTCCATTTGCAACTCCCTGCTCCTCAAGTCTCAGCAATATCCCCCCACCCCCACAACTCCTACTCCTCCCATCTCATCAGCATCCATCCCCCCCCCTCCTGGTGAATTGTCCTTTAATCTTTTTCCACAGAGTTGTTACCCTGTTTGGTGAGCGAACAGTTCTCATTTGCTTTCTCCATGGCAACATCTCAGTCAGTAAGTGTTACTTACTAACCAATCAGCGCCTTTTTCTCCTATAATATAAATTGTTGTAACCATTTTGAAATTTGGCAATCTTTAGTTTGTCCTGATGAGTGCAAAATGAAAAGCTTCACCAATATGTCTCTTTTCAGCAATACCTTTGTAGACATTGCTATTCAATGCTAGAGTGATTGATTTTTAAAAAAAATTACTCTTCCATGAAACGTGTGCATCGCTGATCAAGCTAACTTTTATTGCCCGTGCTGAATTGCCCTCTAGAAGGTGGTAGTGAACCGTCTTCTTGAAACATTGTATCCATGTGGTATAGGTACACTCACAGTACTTTTAGGGGGGGAGTTTTAGGATTTTCACCCAATGACAATGAAAGAATGGTGATATTATTCCAATTCCTCTGGAGCCTTCAACATGCCATTGATGAAGATGAACATCTCGCCAAGGCCACCCCCACACCCCCACTTCTTGCCTTCAAACAACCACATAACCTCAAACAGACCATTGTCCACAGCAAACTACCCAGCTTTCAGGAGAACAGTGACCATGACACCACACAACCCTGCCACAGCAACCTCTGCAAGACGTGCTGGATCATTGACATGGATGCCATCATTTCAGGTGAGAACACCATCCACCAGGTACATGGTACATACTCTTGCAACTCAGCCAATGTAGTCTACCTGATATGCTGCAGGAAAGGATGTCCCGAGGCATGGTACATTGGGGAGATTGTGCAGACACTACAACAATGTATGAATGAACACCACTCAACAATCACCGGACAAGACTGTTCTCTTCCTGTTGGGGAACACTTCTGCGGTCACGAGCATTCGGCCTCTGATCTTCAGGTAAATGGTCTCCAAAGCGGCCTTCACAACACATGACAGCGCAGAGTCGCTGAGCAGAGACTGATAGCCAAGTTCCGCACACATGAGGACAGCTTCAACCGAGATCTTGGGTTCATGTCACACTATCTGTAACCCCCACAACTTATCTGGACTTGCAAAATCTCACTAACTGTCCTGTCTGGAGACAATACACATCTCTTTAACCTGTGCTTAATGTTCTCTCCACACACATTGTCTGTACCTTTAAGACTTGATTAGCTGTAAAGACTGGCATTCAATCATTATTCTGTAAATTGAGTTTGTGTCTTTATATGCTGTGTTTGTGAACAGAACTCTCACTCACCTGACGAAGGAGCAGCGCTCCGAAAGCTAGTGGTGGTGTCCCCAAGCACCTGCTGCCCTTGTCCAACAAAGTGGGAGAAGTCATGAGTTTGAAAAGTGCTGTCAAAGAATCTCTAGTGAGTTGCTGCAGTGTATCTTGTATAAGATACACACTGCTGCTTCTGTGCGTCAGTGGTGGGAGTGAATGTTTAAAGTGGTGGGTCGTAAATAAAGCAGGTTGCTTTGTCCTGGATGGTGTCATGCTTCTTGAGTTTTGTAAGAGCCAAAGTCATCCATGCAAGTGGAGAGTATTGTGTCACACTCCTGACTTACGTCTTGTAAGTAGTGAATAGACTTTGAGGAAATAGGAGGTGAGTTACTCAACACAGAATTCCCAGTATCTGACCTGAGATTATGACCACAGTATTTATGTGGCTCGTCCAATTCAGTTTCTGGTCAATGGTAACCCCAAGAATGTTACTGCCCAAGTCAGTGATGGTCATGCCATTGATTGTCAAAGGGAGATGGTTAGATTCCCCCTGGTTGCAGATGGTCTTGCTTGTCACTTGTATGGCATGAATGTTACCACTTATCAGCCCACTCCTAAATGTTGTCCATGTTTTGCTGCACCTGGACATGGACTGCTTCAGCATCTGAGGAGTTTGAATGATACTGAACATTGTACAATCAACAGCAAACATCCCACTTCTGACATAATCATGGAAGGAAGGTCACTGATGAAGCAGCTGAAGATGGTTGGGCCTAGGATACTACCCTGAGGGACTCCTGCCAAAATGTCCTGGAACTGAGATGAGTGACCTCTAACAGCCACAACTGTTCTCATTTGTGCTTGGTATAACTCCAGCCAGTGAAGAGTTTTCCCTCATTGAACCCCAGTTTTGCTGGGTCTCCTTGATGGCATATTGGGTCAAATATGTAGCATAGTGACTCTCGCTTTACCTCTGTAATTCAACACTTTTGTTGACGTTTGGAGTGAGTCTGTAATGAGTTCAGGAGCTGCGTGGTCCTGGCAAAACTCAAACTGAGCATCAGTGTACAGATTATTGCTGAGTACGTGCTGCTTGACAGCACTGTCTACAATCCCTTCCATCGCGTGGCTGATTGGCACTAATTAACACTTAGCACTTTCCAAAAATAATAACTGACAGCTAAAAAGCTCTCTCTGTCCGAATTCAGGCTTAATTAAATATATACAGATCTAAACTGGCTCTTGGCATCATTTCTGAGCAGACTTGACTTACTGTAGCGCACTTAGTTCATATCTCCTGCACAAGCTCAGTGACATTATGTCATTCAGTGTATTTCAAAGATGTGAAGCTAAGAGAGGAGCAGTGTAACTTGGCCAACAACTGTGGATATTTGCTCTTATCCATGCCTCTATCTCTTGCATGAAGTTGTTGTCCCATTTACATGTGAGTAGGGAGCCCTGTTAACATCACCATTCCTTTAATAGGGAAACCTATTTTTGTGATCCTGAATTCTGTGTTTCTTTTATTCATTGCAGACACGTTTCACACGCTTCTGCCTGGAATGGCTAAATATAACTCACGGGTGGAGAAAAATCAATGCGTTGTTTACATAAAATTATTCAACACTTACTGAACAAACATTTTATGATGTTTACACGAAGCCCTGGGGACCAAATTATTTTGTTTCAAGGTGACAAGGTTTTGAAGTTGCCTTGTAGCGACAAGTGGCTTCCTGTAAGTTAGTGACTTCTCTTGTATTTTGCATTTTCAGCTCACTAAAAGTCAAAATTAAAATTCAAACCATTAAATTTAACTTTCATACATTTCTAATTATGTTTATATTAAATAGCACAAATCATCTCAACACCCATAATCTATAGCCTGAGCTCAGGAAAGTCTTCAGTTGTGGGGAATTCTTGGACTGCATACGCTTCAAGAATATCAGTTTTCATGGCAACATTTCATAGAATTCTACAGTGCAGAAGGAGGCTACTCAGCCCAGTGAGTCTGTACTGACCATAATCCCACTCAGGCCCTATCCCCATAACCCCATGCATTTACTCTCGCTAGTCATCCTGACAATAAGGGGCAATTTCACATGGCCAATCAATCTGATCTGCACATCTTTGGACTGTGGGAGGAAACCGGAGCACCTGGAGGAAACACATGCAGATATGGGGGAACTCCGCACAGACAGTGATCCCAGCTGGGAATCGAACCCAGGTCCCTAGCACTGTGAGGCAGCAGTGCTAACCACTGTGCCACAGTGCCACATTTCTGGATTCAAGAGCCAGAAAAAAGTTAAACTTTCTCAAGCATTAAACACAGTTCTCAACATTTAATTAAAATGTGTAAGTTGTTTGCAGATTTCTGTTTGGGTCAACCTTAAATAATACAAATTGCTTGGATTTTGCTGACTCCCCACTCAGTCCAATGCTGGTCACAGGTGTGCTGTCCTGTTGCAGTACCAAGTAGAGTGAAGACTCACCCTTTTTGAGGAGAACAGAAAATCAGATAGTAAATTATCTACTCCTCCTGTACACCTATTAACAGCCAACAAGGAGGTGGTGACACAGTGGCTTTGTGGCTAGCCTAGTAAGCCATTGGATTCAAGGGCAATAACGAACATGCAACAAATCCTCTTCTTAAACAGTCCCTCGAAGTTGAGGAGGACTTGCTTCCACGCTAAAAGTTAGTTCTCAGGCGACCCAACATCGACGCCTAACTCCATGGCATCAGGTCAAACATGGGCAAGGAACCCTCCTGCTGATTACCACATATTGCCCCCTTAGATTATGAATCAGTACTGCTCCCTGTTGAACGCCACTTGAAGGGAGCACTGAGGACAGCATGGGTGCAGAATATACCCTGAGTGGGGAACTTCGATGTCCATCACCAAGTTTGTCTCATTAGCACCACCACAGATGAGGCTGATCAAGTCCTAAAGGGCACAACTTGCTAGACTGGGTTTGAGGCAGGTGATGAGGAAACCAGCAAGACAGAAAATATATTTGATCTTATCCTCGCCAGCCTGCCTGTTGCAGATGCATCTGCCCATGATAGTATTGCTAGGAGTGACCACTGTACAGTCCTTATGGAGATAAAGCTCCCTCTTCACATTAAGGATATCCTCTAACATGTTTTGTGGCTCTACCACCGTGAGAAATGGGATTGACTTTGAACAGGTCTAGCAGCGCAAGACTGGGTATCCATGAGGTGCTGTGGGCCATCAGCAACAGCAGAAATGTAATTAACCATAACCTGTAACCTCATGATCCAGCATATCCCCCATTTCCATCAAGCCAGGGGATCAACCCTGGTTCAATGAAGAGTGCAGGAGGATGTGTTAGGAGCAGCACCAGGCATACCTAAATATGAGGTGTGAATCTGGTGAAGCTACAGCACAGTACTGTTTGCGTGCCAAACAATAGAAGCAGCAAGTGATAGACAGAACTATGCAATCCCACTATTAACAATTCAATCTAAACTCTGCAATCCTGCCACATCCAGCTGTGAATGGTGGTGAGCAATTAAACTCACTGGAGGAGGAGGCCCCACAAATACCCCCATCCGCAGTGATGGAGCCCAGCATCTCAGTGCTCACAATAAAACGGAAGTGTTCACAACAATCTTTCAGCTCAAGTGCCGAGTGGATGATCCATCTCAGCCTTCTCCAGCATCAGAGATGTCACTCTCCAGGCAATACAATTCATTCCACTTGATACCAAGAAATGGCTGAAAGCACTGGATACTGCGAAGACAATGGGCCTGACAATATTCTGGCAACAGTACTGAAGATTTGTGCTCCAGGGATTGCCGCACCCTTAGCCAAGCTATTCTGGTATGACTGCAACACTGGCATCTATCCAGCAATGTAGAACATTGCCCAGGTATGTCCTGAACACAAAAAGCAAGACAAATCCAACCCCACCAATTACCAGCTCATCAGTTTACTTGATGGAAGGAGTCATCAAAAGTGTTAGTTTAGCAATAACCTGCTCGCTCGTGCTCCATTTGGGTTCCGCAATGGTCACACAGCTCCTGACCTCATTGCGTAAATAGAGTCATAGATGTTTACTGCACAGAAGGAGGCCATTCAGCCTGTCAGGTTCACACAGGTGCATGAAGTTCTGACTATGCTAATCCCACATTCCTGCACTTGGCCCATAGCCCTGGAGGACTAGTGAAGTGAATATCTAAATATTGCTTAAACGTTATGAGAGTTTCTGACTCAACCACCTTTTCGGACAGCGAGTTCCAGACTTTGGTCACCCTCCAAAGGAAAATGTTTCTCCTCAACTCCCCTCTTAGCCTTCTACCTCTTTCTTTAAATCTATGGCCCCTGCTTATTGACCCCTTCACTAATGGAACAAGTGCCTTCCTTCCTATCCTATCTTTGCCATTCCTAATCTTATACACTGCCATCAGGCCCCCTCTCAATCTTTACAGCTCCAAGGAACATACTCCAGCTATCCAACCTCTCCCCATAGCTCAGACTCTCTAACCCAGGCTGCACCCTGGTAAAACCCCTCTGCACCCGAAAGTAAAAATAATGTTTATTTACTAGTCACAAGTAAGGCTTACATTAACACTACAATGAAGTTAATATGAAATTCCCCTAATCACCACAATCTAGCTCAATGCACCTAACCAGCACGTCTTTCAGAACGTGGAAGGAAACTGGAGCAACCAGAGGAAACCCACACAGTAACCCAAGCTGGGAATTGAACCCAGGTCTCTGGTGCTGTGAAGCAGCAGTGCTAACCACTGAGCTACCTCCCAGTGTAGTCACATCCTTCCTATAATGTGGTGAGTAGAACTGCATGCAGCACTCCATTTGCAGCCCAACCAGCATGATCTTCGGCTTTTGTATTCCATAAACATAAATTTAATAAAGGCAAGTATCCCATATGCCTTCTGAACGAACTTATCTACCTGCCCTGCCATTTTCAGGGATCTGTGGATATGTACTCCAACGTTCCTCTGATCTTCAGGATCCTTGGTTCAAACGTGGAAAAAGGAAATGAACCCCAGAGATGACGTGAGAATGATTGCCCTTAATATCAGGGCCGCTTTTGCCTCAGTGAGGTACCAAGCAGCTCTGGCAAAACGAGTCAATGGAAATCAGGGGAAAGCTCTCTGCTGCTTTATGTCATACCTAGCACAAAGGAAGATGGTTGTGGTTGTTGGAGGTCAGTCATCTCAGTTCCAGGACATCATTGCAAGAGTTGTTCAGGGGCCTGTCCTGGGCCCAACCATCTTCAGCTGCTTCACCAATGACCTTCCACTATCACAAGGTCAGACATGAGTGTGTTCACTGGTGATTGCACGATGTTCAATATTTGCAACCTGGACAATATCTGGACCTGGATGTTTTGGTGACATAGTGATTAGTGCTGTTGCCTCACAGTGCCAGGGACCCAGGTTCAATTTCAGCCTTGGATGACTGTCTGTGCAGAGTTTGCATGTTCTTCCAGTGTCTGCATGGGTTTCCTCCAGATGCCCTGGTTTCCTCCCACATTTCAAAGACATGCAGGTTAGGTTGATTGGCCATGCAAAATTGTTCCTTAGGGTCCAAAGATGTAATGGTTTGGAGGATGAGCGGGCTAAATATATGGGGATACTGGGATAGAATCTTGGAGGGATGCTCCAGAGAGTTGGTGCAGACTCAGTAGGCCGAATGGCCTGCTTCTGCACTATAGGGTTTCTATGATTCAATAAATATCCAGACTTGGGCTGACAAGTGGCAATTAATATTGACGCCACGCAGGTGCCAGGCAATTACCATCTCCAACAAGAGAGAATCAAACCATAACACATTGAAATTCAATGGCATTACCATCCTGGGGGTTACCATTGACCATTAACTCAACTGGAGTAGCCATGTAAATGCTGTGACTACAAGAGCAGGCAGAGGCTAGGGAACCTGTGGTGTGTAATTCACCTCCTGCCTTCCTAAAACCTGTACACCATTTATAAGGCACAAATCAGGAGTGCAATGGAATACTCTCCCCTTGCCTGGATGAGTGGAACTCCAACAATACATGACACCATCCAGAGCAAAGCAGCCTGCTTGATTGGCATGCTTTCTACAAACATTCGCTCCCTTCAACATCGACACACATTGGCTGTAGTGCATACCATCCACAAGACACAGGAATTCACCAAGGCTCCTTAGACAGCACCTTCTAAACCCACAACCACTATCATCTAGAAGGACAATGACAGCAGACACATGGGAACACCTTCATTTGGAAGTTCCCCTCCAAGCCACTCACCACCTGGACTTGGAAATATATTGCCATTCCTTCACTGTCGCAGGGTCAAAATCCTGGAACTCGCTCCCTCACAGCACTTTGATGTACCTACATCTCAGGCACAGCAGTGGTTTAACAAGGTGGCTCACCACACCTTCTTAAAAGCAACTAGGCAATGAATGCTGGCCTAGCCAGCGACTCCCACATCCCTTGAGTGAATTAAAAAAACATGACTATAGATTGAAGAAGCATTGTTAGAAGTTTTTTGGTTATGTGAAAGTACATGGTGCAAGAGATTTTAATTGGCGGTTGGAATGTTTTCATATTAAAAATAAATATTTGAAGATTTATTACTGAGGTGCTTCCTTCAAGAACAATTTTCCTTGACTGATTTTCTTGCACTAGAAATATGGAGCTAATGATTTAATTTCACTGCTTGGATGGATACCTTTGTGCACATTTGTAAAATTTTATCAGATTGTCTTGTTCCTGCCTCCATGAAAAATTGGTGTCAAGACAAATGGACTGGATTTCATGTGCTCCTACTCCAAGCTTGTTTTTGGTGAGAGGCATGTAAAATGAGATGGGTACATTGCCCAACCTCAAGCCCGCATCCATAATACAGGGTTGGGCAGGCATAGAGATTGGCAGCTCACCAGCCAAATTTAAATGATGAAGGGATAACTGTTAACAAGTCAACTGATGCTGAAAATGTGCTGCCCATTCCAAAATATGGGTGGCGTGGCAGTAAGGTGAGAGTGGGCAGGCCATCTTCTAAAAGTGGAAAGGTAGGGTGCAGACCCCTAAAATGCAACCCCCTTCCTTCCTACCCACATGCTCTGCAAAACACACCACACCCACCCCACTGACACGTTCCCCCTAAATACGTCAACCCTCTCTGCTCAATACCCTGTACTTACCTTGCTCCGCGATCCAACTGGTTTAGAACTGGTTAGAATCCTGGCAGTGCCCACAAATGCCAGGGCCATGGAGAGAAATTGTGTGTTCTTCTGCTTCTTCTCTTTCTGGGCCCTTTAATCCTCCCAACATTTAACCCTCACCCTCAATCCTGTATTATATTTTTTCGTTTTCAAGATTCATCCATCAGTTTACCAAACAATCATAAAAAGGTCCTAGTAAAATGATAATGCCTATTGTTGGCATCTGGTTACAAATATCATGTGTTTTATATGTAGTATATGGGTCATTAGTATCAGGAGCAGCAACCATATAATGCAGTATTAGGTTGTGTGCACCTTACAGGTGAACCCACCATGACTTAAACAAAAAGAGAATACAAATTTTACTTTAACAGCTTAACAAATTAAGCAATATTATTAATTTGATGGGAAAATATCTCATTAGTTATTTATAACACTGTGCAGGTGACAACATTGATTTCAGTGACTGCCTCGACCCTCATTAACATGTTCTGTACATTGTACCATAGGGAAATGGTGACAATAAATTCATATTTGGGGAAAAGATTCAGTGCAAAGTGGAATGATTGAACAATACAGGTCTTCACTGACAGTGAGAAGCACTGGAATCCTCAGGTGTCTCTGTGTGACATAAACTTTTAAGAGGTCAGAGGACAAGATGATGGTTTACAATTTTATCTGTGTTCTCTTGATCAGCTAGTCTGAAGGCTGCCATTTGTTGATTTTCCTCTGGATGGTACAGTGGCACAATGGTTAGCACAGCTGTCTCAAAGTGCCAGGGATCCAGGTTCCATTCACGGCTTGGGTCACGGTCTCTGCAGAGTCCGCATGTTCTCCCTGTGTCTGCGTGGGTATTCTTCGGGTGCTCCGGTTTCCTTCCACAATCCAAAAGACATGTTGGTTAGGTGCATTGGCCATGCTAAATTTTCCCTCAATGTATCCAAACAGGTGCCGGAGTGTGTCAACTAGGGGATTTTCACAGTAACTTCATTGCAGTGTTAATGTAAGCCTTCTTGTGACACTGATAAATAAACTATTAAACAAAACTGCAATGTATTTTTAATTTCTAATATGTTACACAATATTTCAATATCTTAAAAAATCCGTAAAAATACCAGGATAAAGTGGTAAAATAAGTAAGTAAACAAAAGGACAAAACTGAAGGCAATTGGGAAGATTCTTGAGAATCATGCGCAAAAAATAAAGCAAGTTACTCATTCTCTCCAAGTCAATATGTGTTCCTGTCCTGGCAATTTCACCACACAAAGCTTGCTCACAATAAACTTTCATTAGCAACAAATAAAAAGAACTCCAGCCACGATTCCACTTTTTTTCACAAGATAATTATGGATGACAGAAATCATCTCGCTCAGTTTATTTCATCCACCCAGAATGGCATATGAATATATGTATTAGGAGCAGGAGTAGGCCACTCAGCCCCTCGAGCTTGCTCTAACATTTGATAACGTTGCCAACATTATACCAGTGACTACAACTCCAGAGGAATTAATTGGCTGTAAAGCTACTTGAGGTAACATGAAAGGTGTTCTATAAATGTACATTACATTTGCATGCGGTAGGTACAGTGATTGTAGCAATGGTGAAATTGGAAGTCCAATGTTGATTCTCTAATGATAATTAATCCCAGAGCAATCAACTGATGTGAGGAAAGTGGCTGCAAAAAAAAATCACTCCAATTACAGAACGATTCTGCTTTGTAACTAATTCAATCTTTCCATTCTGACATCTCGGATGTCCAAACTACTTGCATACTGAGCATTTACAGCTTATCCACAGGATCTATATGCTGTTAATTACATTTGTACACAATAATTTTTTTAAATTCCATTTATTGTTTGAGGTGAGAGAGAAACAAGTAAATAAGTGGAAAGGGGTAATTAATAAATAAGAAACTGCAACAGCTTAAATAGAGAATGTGACAGCAAAATTCTGAGCAAAATCACTTCTCAAAGCACTTAAATCAAGGATTGAATTTTTATAAGGACTCGTTATGGTCAAAGCTTTTGATGCTGATTCTCTCTGATTTCATCCGGATTTTGATTTTGCAGAAGTTGCAATGGGTGATCGGGAATCCTTAGCTTCAGAGACATTTTAGGCACATGGGTGTGACCTCCTTCAGCTAGATTTTAAACAGGAAGATGCAGGGCGGGGACGAACGGAGATTTGTAAAATCTTCCTTTAAGCAATCCCTTAGTAACATAGATTCATAGAATTATACAGTGCAGAAGGAGGTCATTCAGCCCATTGAGTCTATGCTGACCATAATCCCACACAGGCCCTATCCCCATAACCATCTGCATTTACCTTAGCTCATCCCTTGACACTAAGTGGCAATTTAGCAAAGCCAATCCACCTAACCTGCATACCTTTGGACTGTGGGAGGAAACTGGAGCAGCCGGAGGAAATCCACGCAGATACAGAGAATGTGCAAACTCCACACAGACAGTGGCCCAAGCCAGGAATCAAACCTGGGTCCCTGGTGCTGTGAGGCAGCAGTGTTAACCAATGTGCTACCATGCTGCCCCACAAAATTATGTCCAAACAAAAGGATTTAAATCTCAGAGTTTGCAAGAGTAATGAAACGGTAATGATAGTGAGTTAACACCCTGGTTTGCATCATTCCCTGTTTTAAGTTTCTTATATTTAGTTCGGTGAGGCCGAAGATTCTGAAGTCTCTGGTACATCAACACAGTATGTCATCAGAATGTCTTTACTTTATAGCATAATAAAAATGTAAACTGCTTTTTATATGCTGGTTTAAATTCTGAGAATTCCAAAACGTATGCTGTTCTTTATTTTTGGTACTAAACCTTAAAAGTGATCCCACCCACATTCAATTCACCTTCCAATCTCCCACTTCACGTGCACTTCCAACCTCCTCCCCACCTGCCATAACCATCCCTGGCCCCCCTCCAATCTCCTCCCTCCAACGAGCCTCCAACCCCCAACCTACCCTAACCCACCTCCCCAACTTTCCCCGTCCAAACGACATCCCCTCTGCCTCGCTTCCAACCTCCTGAATCCCCCAACTCCGTCCAACCATCCCTCCCACACCCTCCACCGCTCTCTAAGCTCCTCCGATCTCTCCACCAACGCCCCCCGCCCCAACCTCCCTTACCTCTTCCTCGCCAATGTCCCCCCAACCCTAACACTAACCGTAAAAACCCCATCCACACACACAAAATCCGACTGATTTTCAGATTACAGGGATTTCACTGACCCTTTTTTTAACTGAGAGCACTCTTGTGACAGTTGCCGTGCTGACCTTTCAGCGGCTTTGTGGTTTTATGGTAGACTTTTCAAGAAAAGGCAATCAGAACCACAAAGCTGGCTAAAGTTGAGTAGCAGCCGCACAGCCTGACTGTTCTGATTTTTTGAAGCTGAGGTTTGAGGCTTTGGCTGTTCAGTGTGGATGACTCGAGAACTCTATTTGAAAAATGGGCCTGGGTGCACCCCAGGGCCAGGGTGTTCAACACCGTCTGCGCTCCCCTCTCCTTTGTCGACGCTGCTGGAATTGGTGGAGCTGCCAACCATCTAGACCGGCCAGCAGCTGCAAGGGTGGGAGACTCTCCGCAGTCAGGACATCATGGCTGTGGAGCAGATTGGCACCTAGTGACTCAGCTCCACAGCAAACTAGCTTCCAGCGGCAATGGTGAGGGGGGATGAGCTGTCCATCCAAGCCCACCACCCTCCCCCCCCACCCCCGCCACTTAATATGCTGCCCAATAGCTGTAATTAAGCATTCCTGAGTGTTGCTATTTCATTTTTAATATTCTCTGATTTCTTACAGAAGCATTAAAGTTTCAGAAAGCAGGTACAGAATAATAATAATGAGTACAAATTTGCAGAGGTGGACCTTGCCCAGTAAGTAAAAGTCACTGTGTCAAAATGGGCCCAAATGACAAGGGCCCAAAACATTTCTTACTATGCAATGTCAAAGGAGGCATTTCCACATGGAGGCGTTGGGGAAGAAAGTGAAAAGAACACAGAGACCTTTCTCTACTATATATGATGACTGATGAGGATTCGTTGACAAACTTAATCCTTGACTATGTGTGTCGCAAAATTTGAATTGTTTCATTTCTATAAATACCTGCCAGGGTCCTAAATGTTGGTCCTTCATTTAACCAGGAACATCAAACGATTACAGAGTGAAATACAATCATTGAAAAGGTTCATTTTGGGTAAACAAATGCAAAAGGCAAATCTTTGAGCAATATGCCAGTTCAAAGAGGCAGCAAAGGGGAAACATGTTGGAGACAGATGAAAGCATTCTTCTGTAAACTCGGGCAGCAAAGATAAGTTCGCAGGATCTAAGCTGAGAAATGAGAGGCCTGGAAATTCCTGGGGCCTTGAACTCCCTGCATTAACCTAGTGGAATGTCACTAATAGCCACCAGATCTGGGGAAGGTTTATGCAATCAAGAATTCTAAGGTTCGCTAACTTAAACACAAAATGCAGAACAAGACTGAGTCCTGCCGGCTTGGCACCTACTCCTACCAATGAAAGGAATTAACTTAGATATACATTCCTTCTGCAGGAGAAAACAGCATGCAATGAGAGGTAACACCAACTCACCAGAGGAGAATCTATTAATCCATATTGGGGGTGGCAGTGGCCTAGTGGTATTGTAACTGGACTAGTAATCTAGAGACCTAGGGTAGTGCTCTGGCGACCCAAGCTCAAATCCCACCATGGTAGATGGTATTATTTGAATTCAATAAAAATATGGTATTAAAAGTCTAATGATGACTGTGAAATGATTGTTGTAAAAACCCATCTGTTTCACTTATGTCCTTCAGGGAAGGAAATTTGTTGTCCTTACCTGGTCTGGCCTACATGTGACTCTAGATCCACAGCAACATTGTTGACTCTTAAATGGATTCAGGATGGGCGATAAATGCTGGCTCAGCCAGCAACACCCACATCCCATGAAATAATTAAAAAAGAGGTAGCAGAGGTCATAATTGGCTTCGGAGGCTGGAGATTTAAGAACCCTTGCGTTTTTTTTGTGAACCGATAACATTTGTTTCTAATCTCTTCACAGACTTTTCTATAAGAAATCTATACAGTAGCTAATTATGTTATATTGCTGCTGAAGTACACCACAAGTTATTTCCTGAATGGGTTATGTGCGAGGAAACAATAAAGAAAATTTCTGAAGAACAAGGCCTTGCAGCACCATCATTAACCATCTCCCTCAGCGTCTCAGGGGTACCCAGTTGAGGGGTACAGATGTTTAACTTGAGGAACTGACACGTGCTTGACTTTTGCACATGTCCGGTGCGTGCGATTGGTGGGACCCAATTGGTTAGTTTGAGGCCAAGCACACAGCAAGCTCTCCAATATAGCAGATTCATTTCAAAACAAATTCAGCTAGAGTAGCTTTATCGTTTACAGAATTGAGGGGAATATTGGCATAATTCTGTGGGTTGAGAGCACCCTAGGCAACACCCTTTTCCCATAAGCAGATGGGTGCTGGAATTCCCAGCTCCAGTGAGGTCCACACTGGAAGATGCTGGGGGACACAATCCGGTGCACTACAGAGATCTCAAACCAGGGATTTTTGGTTGAAACTATGTTTATGAGAAGACCAATGACTAAATAAAGTTAATTGCCCTTGAAATTTCAGGCTCTTCCATAAATGAAGTGGTACATAAATGATGCATGAACTCCAGGCACATCCAGACTTTCACATACATAAGTATGTCGCAATTGTTTCCAAATTTCAGGTTCATTAGTACTCATAGCCAGAAGATTACTTTCCCCATCACTTGAATTATACTGAACATCAAATAAATCACTTAGAACAAATTACAGTTCTTTGTAAACTGGAACTCTTTGAGGAAAGTATTATCAGCACGTCAGAAATTAATCCTGTATTGGTATTGATGTAATGTCCGGCAGCCCGTCCAACAATATCAGACAAGTGATTTAAATGCAGATACCATACAGACAGCCTCAAATGTCAAATACATTTAACTACTAACCATATGTATAAATTCAAGGAACACGTGAGGAAATAAGTTAACGCCAGGAATGTTCCCTATGCTGTCATTGGGATTTTCTGCTCGTGTTGCACTGCCTTTAATTTGTCGGTCTACATGTGTCTTCCCAATATTAGTGGTGCTCCAAAATGGAGACGTGTTATACTGAGTCTTGTTTAGTGATATGTGGACAACCCAGTTTCTCTCTTATAGACCAGTCAAAACTGGCTCCTCCTCAACTTTGTGAGTTTTAACATCCTTGTGAATTTGAACTAAGGGTTTAGGACATAAGAAATAGGAGCAGGAGTAGGCCATCTAGCCCTTCGAGCCTGCCCCGCCATTCAATAAGATCATGGCTGATCTGTTGTGGCTCAGTTCCACTTTCCCGCTTTCTCCCCATAACCCTTAATTCCCCTGTCTATCAGAAATCTATATACCCGTGACTTAAATATATTTAGCGAGGTAGCCTCCACCACTTCAACGGGCAGAGAATTCCAGGGATTCACCACCCTTTGAGTGAAGAAGTTCCTCCTCCACTCCGATCTAAACTGTCCCCCCCCTTATCTTGAGGCTGTGTCCTCTAGTCCTGCTGTCCTTTCTAAGCGGGAAGAATCTCTCCACCTCTATCCTATCCATCCCTTTCATTATCTTATACGTCTCTATAAGATTCCCCCTCATCCTTCTAAACTCCAACGAGTACAGACCCAATCTATTTAGTCTCTCTTCATAGGCCAACCCCCTCATCTCCGGTATCAGCCTAGTGAACCTCCTCTGCACTCCCTCCAAGGCCAATATATCCTTCCGCAAGTGCGGCCACCAAAACTGCACACAGTACTCCAGCTGTGGCCTCACCAGTACCCTATACAGTTGCAGCAAGACCTCCCTACTTTTATATTCTAACCCCCTCGCTATAAAGGCCAACATTCCATTCGCCTTCTTGATCACCTGCTGCACCTGCAGACTGGGTTTTTGCGACTCGTGCACAAGGACCCCCAGGTCCCTCTGCACCGTAGCATGCTGCAGCTTTTCGCCTTTTAAATAATAATCCCTCCTACTATTATTTCTGCCAAAGTGGTTTGCCTCACACTTGCTAACATTATACTCCATCTGCCAGGTCCTCGCCCACTCGCTCAGCCTATCCAGATCTCATAGATCTCATAGTGGCTCAACAATTAGATCCTTTCAAATTGTGTGAACGTGATGCCAATTCTGACCCATGCACTGACAATAAAATAATTGCAGAATCAATTAACCTACCACTGGACACGGTTATGAGGCTGGAAGCCGACAAACGCCCGACATGTTTAAAGTCAGAGAAACACTGGGCACTGATGGACCTTAGTAACTGAAGGTGAGGCTTAAGATATTCAGTGAAATACCGAATGTAAAAATGTGTTCACTGCTCTTGAGAAAGCCCAACAATAACACGGGGATATTGATGGATAACAATTGATTACCATCCGGGAGGTTTAAGGGCACATTATGTTTGCATGATGGACTGATTCTGATTCTTTTTCTGAGTAAGGGGAGGGACGTTTGACACTGGATGCATTAACACGATCATGTTTATCCATTCTTTTATCATATTTGCGTCAGTGTTTTTTTTCTAAATTGAGGTTAATTACAAATCCACATCTGACTTTAATTCCATTAAGATATTTGAGAGGTAGAATGACAGGACATAGGTTAGTAGCCATGGTTCTCCACATAGTAACTGTTAGCTCACAATCACGATACTTCAGAATATGTGGATAAGGAAACATTGAGTGGTCATTGGGCATTTCCACACAGGCAGGGAGTAAAATTGGACTGGGGGATGGGGGTGGGGTGTGGGGGAGCAGGAATGAGTCACCAGTAATTTCTCTTTGATTCCTCCTAGCAGCTGGTTTCAATGTTCTGCTGGAAGAGTCCTGGGGATAATGTCACAATCATCGTCTTGCCCAGAACACGGGATGGGAGTTTAAAAAATTACAAGGGAAAATTAACGAATTAATATTTTTTAAAAAAGCATAGAATCCTACAGTGCAGTAGGAGGCCATTCGGCCCATCGAGTCTGTACTGACCATAATCCCACCCAGGGCCTATCCTCATAACCCCATGCATTTACCCTAGCTAATTCCCCTGACACTAAAGGGCAATTTAGCGCCGCCAATCCACCTAACTCACACATCTTTGGACTGTGGGAGGAAACCAGGGCAAACCCACGCTGAAACGGTGAGAATGTGCAGACTCTGCACAGACAGTGACCTGGATTCTTGGCGCTGTGAGGCAGCAGTGCTAACCACCGTGCCACCGTGTTAGTTGCCCTCTGTGCGAAGAAGCAACATGAGTATTAGATTTCAATCCGTTGTACATTGTAGATTTATTCTTTAGCTGTTATGTTAACAATTTTATTAGGAGCCATGAATGAATGAAAGAATGATGAGTTGTAACATTAGATTATCTTCAAGCCACAATTTTAAAACCAGCTATACTTACGTTGAAGCAAACAAGGAGTATACTTGAGGAATACCAGGCCCTGGAGATTTAAATATGTCAACCGAAGTGCGGGTGGGTGAAAACTGAACCCAATAAACACAAGTCTGTTCATGTTCACAAGAGCTGCCGGAAGGAAAGAACTTGATTTGGAAATAAGTAACAACAGAACAGCAAATAACATTTTATTTGGGGAAGTTCATAAAAGTTCTCCTTGTTTAAAGCAATTGAAGATTTAATGGAACAAGATTTCTGCGCTGCCAAAACTGGTACCACGTGTTTTATTCCCATTAAGAGTTGCAATGTGCCCATGCAAAAACCTGCTTTTGTTCTTTTAATAGGGCAGGCTACCCCAGAAGTGAGACAAGTAAATATTTATTTAACTAAATGTTGCCACGGCAGACTTGTGACTTCTCTTGAAGGAGCCAGTTGCTGCCATAAGGGAAATGTCACATGGCCTGAGATTGCTTCCTTTTCATTCCCTCGATAATCAAATAAGATAGTTCTCAGCATAAAAAAAATTCTAGATTTAAGATTGGATATGTCTTTGGTGTGCATTCAGATTATTTTGTAAACCAACCCTTACAGAGGCACAGAATGGACACATGAAAGACAACACAAGTAATAGCGTCGCCATTTCGCTGCAGCCCTGGCAATCCGGGCTTATTCAAACTTGTTAACTTCCTGCCTGAACATGGATCTGCAAGCTTTGCTTTGGAATAATGTGATTCCCCCACCAAGCTTTGTAGAGCAATATATCAGGAGAGCATATTGGAAAATCATCTTGTTTTGGTTTGGCGATCCAATCAGGCTGGAAGCAATATAAAGCCCTTCCTGTTGAGCAAAACATTTTATGCAAATGACATGCTAATATGTTTCAACGCGACTTTTATCACTGTACACTTTGCCTGTTTGCAAACAAACTACCAAATGATTCTCCAACATGTTTCCATGATGACATCACTGTTTTAAACAACTGTAAAGCTAATTTTCTGTACATTTGCAAAATTATTTATGGATCTGTTTAATTTTTCTCTGCACATGATCCCTGTAGAGTTTTATTGGCATGTGTTATTTACATCAACTCAGGGAATACTTGGAGACAATGGTCCGGATTCACCCCAGAAAATTCTCTAAGTCCCCAATTCGCATGAAAACAGGAGTTTTCCCACCAATTTTTTTTAATGTGATTTTCAGATTGAATTTCTGACACTCTGATGCCCTGGTGAGATTCCCTCTGAAAATCAGGGGTTGGAGCCTATTTGTGCGTTGAATGGGCCACTGTGCATGCGCTGATCTGTCAGTGCAGTGCTGGCATCCCATTGCTGGCCTTAGTTCACTGGCCAACTCCACAACCCCCCATTGCTGCCCTTGCAAAGATCACCCCCCCACCGCTCGTTGGCCTCCCAGACCTCTCTGGGCATGCCCCAGTGTCCTCCCGCCCCCAGCCAGCCCTGATTTCCTAATCTCCCCCTCCCCTGGTCAGCCCCAGTCTCTCAATCTCCCACCACCTCCCCCACTCCCTGCAGCCCCAACATCAATCCCTCCCACCACCCACCCCCACCCCCGTCTGGATGACCAGCCCTGATTGCCATCCTCCATCCTACTGCCAGCAATCACGATTGCAGAGTAGCAGCAGAACCCCCCATCCCCACCTCCACCGAGTACCCCCTAATAGGCCGCATCCCTCAGCGCTGCCCAATGCTCAGTCGGGAGAGCCAAGGCACCCAGTGGGTGTCGCCAGTTTGCCTGTTGGGTAGTGCCAGAGTCCAGACTGGCACTGCCCAAGGGGAAACCCCCCCCCCCCCCCCCTTTACAACTGATCTCTGGGGGGTGGCCTCAATGGCCACTCCAGCAGGGTGGGGATCACTTGTAAACCCTGCTGGAGTGAAACACTTCTGGTGGGGAGGGATGCTAGTGGGGGCAGACTTCTGACCCAGGTCTGCTAATAAAATGGAAATCTGGATTTCCATATGGTAATCAGGTCTGTGCCGATTTACAGTGCAGAGCTGATTACCCTGGAAATCTCAGCTAGGAGAATCATGGAGGCTGTGGTGCCCAGTGGGAAGCCGGCACAGCAGTGCAGTGGGCTGGGAGAATTGCCCCCAATATCTTGAATTTTCACTCCCAGGTTGGGAGCAGAGAGTTGGGATAATTTCCATCTCACAATCCCAATGTGGGAGAGGGAGCTCCGGAAAGTGGGATTTTTGGTCGCAGGGTGGGGGCAGGGGAGCTTGGGCGAGTGGAAGTAGGAGTTGTGGCAGGCGATGCTGGAATGGTTGCTGTACTGTTGGGTGCAGAGATGTGCTTGGCAGAAGGCCTGTCTTTGTGCATCAACACTGGGCGGAAGTTTTTTTAAAACAATAAAATGTGGCACAGCTCTCCAGCCCTCCATGTCCCACCCGTGACAGGTCATGGCCCTACCCAACCTCCATTGCCCCTCATGCCCTGTATGCAAATCTATGCCCCCTATCAATCCCTATGGTCCACCATATTCTTCATGTCAATCTAAGCTCCTTTACCCCTCTACTCAGCTCCTGAGGACCTTTATCGCCTGCTTGCCAATATATTGCCAACTCATGCCAACTATACCCCTCCACCCAACACCCTTTTCACTGAATTCACAATGGAAAGACCTCAGGACCCATGCTGAGATTATGGCCAGAATTATCTGGCCATCCATGCCCTGCCACTACTGCCAGTGAGATTGGAGGATTTGGTGCTCAGTCAAGTCTCTGTTTGCTGCAAAGGGCCAAATAATCCAGCTGTGGGCAGCATTGGAGAATCCAGCTCTCAGTAAACCGAATTGTGTTTATTACTGACTTTATTTTTTTTAATCACTCATTCATAAAACACACTCACTGTACTGACTTTGCTTCAAATACAAAATCCATTATAAAAACAAATATCTCATTCAAATGCTTAATCCCCTATAAAAACAAACATTTCATTCATGTGATTACTTCCTTATAAAAACAAACATCTCATTCAAGGGCTTAATCTTTTATTAAAACAGACATTGGAATTCATAGTCCTGCTTCAAGGAGCCTATAACTACTTGTAGCTGTCAATCAAACAATGAAATGGCAGATGCACCTCTGAGATAATGGAAGGTTGCAAAAACAGTCATGTTCAGTAATCATTACTCTTATGTGATGTCAAAAGACAGGGTTAACAGAAATTTCAAGCAATTATTTTTTAACATGGTTTTTTTCAAATATGTAAGGAGCAATAGGTTTAAAAATTGACATATTGACAGTTGCTTTTGATAGTTCCTTTTGTGAGTTGCTCTTGATGCTTTTGACAGTTGCTTTTGTAGCTCTTTTAACAGTTCCAATGAGTTTATGCACTTTTTACGCACATTCATGTCTTGCCTTTAACAATCCCAAAGGGCAGCTTACCTCTCTCAAAGTACCTAACGAAATGTGTCCGAGGACTATATACAAAAGGGTACCCCACCTCTCCAAGGTATCCCACAAAGTTGTCACTTGCTCTTTGTGGTATTTTTAAAGGACAGTCTCGCAGACAACAAAGGTACAGAAATAGAAGAGCTTTACTAGAAAAATGTTGACTGTACAGGCTGTTATGCTAAACCACCCATTTGCCCGATCAAATGGCCGATTATGTCATCAATACTTCATGGGATCAGACTTTTAAAGGTGACCTTGTTCCAACAACACCCCTTCGGTCTAATCTGCACAAGTTCTACTTCCCACACCAGGCTAATCAAAATCAGACATGACTGAAGGCAGCTGTTGTTTAATATGGGTAGCCTCCGTGAAATGCGCATGAGCAAATTTCAAAGGGCCTCTACTTCTGCAAATATGGTAGGGCTTATGCATTTCAGCTTCCTGTCATTTCTGCTGCAAAAATCCAGACCAAACAAGTTAGGGGACACATGGGTGCTATTTAAAGTGCAATTGGAAAAGCATTTGATAATCATTTATGTTGTAGATTGCAAGCAAGTGATTTGATAAGAAAGTCTGCCCGAAAACACATCAGTATGCTGCAAAATAATTCTTTATTGAGACAAAGCAGATAGCTCATTCTCCATCACAAGCAGCATGATGCTCCAAATATTTTTCCATGAGGATTTGTCCCTTCCTAGGAGGAAGACAAAGAGGCATTCGGACAAAACATGTGCACAGAATACCATGAGAGACTAGAATAGGAAAAAGTAAGGTCCAAAGTAAGGGGTCAAGTAATAACGTTTAAATTAGGATTATTGTATGTGTATGTGAATGCACAGACCATGGTAAATAGGTTTGGTGAATTACAGGCACAGAGACCTAGCTCAAAGGAGGACAGGACCGGGTGTTAAATATTCCTGGGTAGAAGGTGCTGGGGATGGTTGGCAGTATTGATTAAAGAGAACATTGAAGTGCCAGAGAGAGAGAGAGATTCCAGTAGCTGAGCATCCAAACTTACATGGAACTCTCATTGAAATATAGTAGACATCAGTGGGTACATTTGCTTTGGCCAAATCTGGATGCAGTTTAAGCTAATAAAGATTCCATCAAAGAAGAGGGAATAAATTAAATACCATGGGGAAGAGTTTGTGAAAACAATGAGACAGGATTATTCTCTGGACACTATCTGACGAAGTATTTTAAAAAATGAATTTGGAGATCACAGGTTGCAGGTTAAATGTTGGGGGTTTTTGCATGGGTGAAAGATCTGACCCTGGCGAATGAGTGTGTGCCATTGGACCATGGTTTTGATAGATAGCAGCAAATGGATATTGCTAATCGACCATATAGAAATCTGATAAGAACGTTAGCAATAGGCAGAAGCTTTCAGAGCAGAAACATCTAGTGCAGTTAGGAAGAATGATGCTGCAATGGGAAGAGGAAGGAGGGTTCTGGATTTACCGTAAAGCTTCTTTTATTCAGAGTAGCAGCAGGAGGGGTGGGGGGGGAGGGGGTTGGCGGGCGCAGCCAGAATGAGCGCTGAGAATCTCCACCGCAGATAGAGAAACAGGTGTTTATAGTAAAGGAAGTGGCTGAGTTAATGACAATCAAAGGAGCTTGTGGTTATTTTCCCCTCGTTTGTCTCCAAATTAACCACCTCATCAAAAGAGCAGGCAGCCCAGTACTCAACACAGTCTCCATCACTAACTCTATAACAGACTAGCAGCATTCAACAACATGTGCAAAGCAGCACAATGCTTTTTTAAATATAAAAATAAACAAACCTACCAAAGCAGTACCAGCAGTACCCTAAGATAGACAATAACTAATATCAGCCTTGGGTTTAGTAGCTCCTGAATTACTATTAGAGGACACTTACATGCAGAGGTCTCTGATTTTCAGTAATTTGAAATTTACATTGTTGCAGCCCTTCTCAGTTGCAATGAGGTGCAGACATCAGAAAAGCCAGAGGAAGTTAATTCGTAGAACAATCAGGGCAAAGGGTTAGCATGCATTCTTCCTTTGTGTCTATTTTGGCTGTTGTTTGTTAGCAGGCCTTGCCCTTCACAGATTGAAGGCAACACACAATTTGTCTTCCTAATTATTGTCTTTTCAACAGTGCAGTGACCAAATGTCCTGTGTTTGATTACGTGAATCTGATATCTGATCAATGCTCACTATGCTTGATTGGTTAAGCCTGGGTGAGGACTCAGAACAAAGTTGACAGACACTGCAGAAGCAGCTTGAAGCTGAGCTGTAAACATGTTGGGATTGCAGAGATATTTTAGAACTCTTGTAAATAAACCTGTTGCAATATTTCGAAATGGAATTGTGAACAACAGGTAAAGATGCTGTAAACACATATATCTGCACACCATAGAGAAATAGCCTAAAGTCAGGTAGACTGGATATAGTCAGGCACATTGATAACCCACATTATGGGAACAACTGTGATTTTAGTCACAAACACAGGACATAAAATTCACTGATGCTAATAGAGCAATAGTCAGGGACAATAAAGAGACTGCCTGTGGTGTAAGAATAACACCAGATGTGCTGTGTGCAGTGAGGCACATACACCACATTCTGTAGGAATGGATAAGGTCCAGGTTGTAACAACAAATGGTATGCAAGATGTGTTGTTTCTACAACTGAGCATACTCCCTAAAGGGGAAAAAGGTCGCTGAGATAGTCGGGACAGCAGTGATTAAGTTGGCAAAAGATTGATTACCGCCGATCTGAACTGGACATGTAACAGTGTTAGATAAGACGGATGAGTTTACTAATGCATTCTTGTGATAACAGGAGACATTGTTAGATGGGGAGTAGAGGGGATGGGAACTTGGGGCACCTCGAGCCAATAGGGGAATGACAACACGTAGATGGGACAGGGACCACCAATTAGGGGAGAACAACACATTGCAAAGCTATTACAATGCTTGAAGAAAAAGTATAAAAATGTGCTGCAAATTGATGTAAGGTGTGCCTATTTCTTGGACACCCGGTCTTGCAAGAATGTTAAATAAAATATATTGCTCCTTCGGAACTTGACTCGACTAAATTGTTTGACTGTGAGCTGCGTTTCTCACAGGATCAATGTGGAATTTCAAACTGAAGAAATATTGTGCTGCTAAAAAAAGTCTAAGACAATGAGAGCAGGGTTTTCCAGCCATGTTTGCCCTAAGACCGGAAAATCCTACCTGAGGTCAATGGACCTTTGCATGGTCCTATCCTGCGCACTATGATTCCCATGGGACAGGAAGATTCCACCCTGAATGTGTAACTGCTAGATTATCTTCAATAAACAGTTGTCCTGTTAATTTAGTTTTATCAACACACATAATAGTTAACCTTCTGGACTTTATAATGTGGAGATGCTGGCGTTGGACTGGGGTGGGCACAGTAAGAAGTCTCATAACACCAGGTTAAAGTCTAACAGGTTTATTTGGTATCACAAGCTTTTGGAGTACTTCTTCATCAGGTGAATGGAGAGTTGGGCTCGTGGGTCTTGAAGGCTTCTAAGGTGTTCTCCAAGGCGGCCTTCAAGACACATGACAGCACAGAATCGCTGAACAGAAACCGATAGCCAAGTTCCGCACGCATGAGGACGACCTCAACTGGGATCTTGGGGTCATGCTATATTACACGTAACCCCACCATTTGGCCTGGGCTTGCAAAATCTTACAAACTGTCCTGACTTGAGACAATTCACACCTCTTTAAACTGTGATTAAACCTCTCCACTTGCATTGCCTATACCTGTAAAGACTTGATTATCTGTAAGGACTCACATTCCAACCATTATCTTGCAATTGAGTTTTTGTCTGTATCTGGCCTGTTTGTGAACCCAACTCTCCACTCACCTGAGGAAGGAGCAGCGCTCCGAAAGCTCGTGCTACGAAATAAACTTGTTGGACTTTAACCTGGTATTGTGAGACTTCTTATTCTGGACTTTAATCCATCACATGAAGGACATATTTTGAGTTGTGACCTCCCTCCTTGATCTTGTTTAGATGTGCATCATCTGTGAAGTTGGAAACTGGAGGGTTTTGTATGCAGGGCATACAACTGAAACTGGAACAAGATATCTTGTATTTGCAAATATGAGTCCCTAATGTTCATTGGAGGACTTGATTGAAATTGGGCAAGAAGGGGATGGAAATTGTACCTCACTTGTGCCACTAAAACCGTTTGGTTTCTGAACATCCAAATCAGACACCCTTCGTGGGATCCTTAGCAGCAACTCCAATAAGTTAGAAAATATTGTAAGTTTCATTTTTGTAGAGCTAGAGCTCCACAGAAGTGTTGTGACATGTTGCCATTCCAAACTCATCTGCTTCACATGCCTATTCTCACATTACATATCCATGGAGCTAGCTGGAATTGAGTCAGGCTCTGAACAGTGAACTACATTAATATAAATGATGCCCAAGGTCCAGTTTCATCATCACATAGAATCATAGAATCCCTACAATGCAAAGGAGGCCATTTGGCCCATCGAGTCTGCACCAACCATAATCCCACCTACGCCCTAACCCCATAACCCCATACATTTACCCTAGCTAGTCCCCCTGACACTAAGGTCAATTTAGCATGGCCAGTCAACCTAACCCACGCATCTTTGGACTGTGGGAGGAAACCAGAGCACCTGGAGGAAACCCA
Source organism: Carcharhinus amblyrhynchos (assembly GCF_965287045.1). NCBI lineage: Eukaryota > Metazoa > Chordata > Chondrichthyes > Carcharhiniformes > Carcharhinidae > Carcharhinus > Carcharhinus amblyrhynchos. The sequence continues at coordinate 36,487,359 of NC_137330.1, read as the reverse complement.
CGCAGTCAAAGAGGGAACGTGCAATCTCCGCACAGAGACCCAAGCCGGGAATCGAACCCAGGTCCCTGATGCTGTGAGACCGTAGTGCTAACCACTGTGCCACCATGCCACCCCTGGTTGGATGTTCAGATTGCATCACCCATTCCGCATTTGGAATGGGCACAAGTTGAATTTCACCCTCTTTACATTCAGGATGGCCTGACTAAAGCTAGCAAACAAACCACTTGAGAAAATTAACACTTTGGAAGTGAAGGATGATGAGCTATTGCAAGAACAGGAACCGCTGTAGTGCTGTTACATGGATCTTGGACAGACATTGGAAGCAGAGAGAAATTGCCTCGTGTTTCTGCTCAAGTGCGCTGTGTTTCTTTATGACACAGTCCACCCAAAATTGGAGAAACAAGCACAAAAGCTTACTGGAATTTAAAACTCAGATTACGTTTAGCGCAAATTATGTTACTGTGATCTTTTACTCTGGGTTTAAAACAGTGTTGTGGAAACTGGCCATGCCTCCAGACTGAATTAATCACCACTGGGAGTTTCCACTAATGGTGCTTATTCGTGGGCTTGTGATCGAGGCGGCTTTAAACATTAAATTGGTTCATTTTGATGCAAGGACACAGAAAGGCTTGTTTTAAAATTGTCTCCATGATTTTAATTTATCAAGAAGCCGATAATTGTATCCCAAAGATAAACAGTATAGCTTTTTAAATCAGGCTACTTACAGATGATGGGCTAGTCAATTTAAGTACCGGCCAGAGAACAGGAAGGATATATATATGTATATATTTACGTCAACCTGACTGCGCTATAAATTTATTAATTTTATTTTACAAATGGACAATGATTTACCCTGGAGTCAGGACTCGTACCACAGGAATTTCGCCTCGTCATCCTTAAAAAGGCACTAATGCCCCCTGTGACAGCAACAATCAAATTCCAAAGAAATATAGCAACACGTTTTTCCATTTCTAAGGCAGAGCTCTGGCCAAAGGAGAAGGTGGGTGGAATTCTTCCATTTGAGACTAGGTTCCGTGACAGGAACGGGAATGTGGAGTATTTCCTGCTGTAGAGGCTGATGGGAAACCATGCTATATCTTCTGGCCCTGACTACTTTAATTATGCAACCGGGCATTTTGCGCCACATTCTGTGATGGGGCGGGCCTGATGGTGTGTAGGAATTAATGGGTGCTTTTCAAATTAGCAGGCAGTAACCGGTGGGGTGCCACAGGGAATGGTGCTGGGACCCCAGCTATTCACAATACATATTAATGATTTGGATGAGGGAACAAAATATAACATCTCAAAGTTTGAGATGGTACCGAGTTGGGTGGGAGGATGAACTGTGACAATGATGCAGAGATCCTTCAGAATGGTCTGGATAGGTCGGGTGACTGGAGTTCTATGAGGATGTGTCTAGGGCGGTGGATAGAGGAGAGCCGGTGGATGTGGTCTTTCTGGATTTTCAGAAGGCGTTTGATAAGGTACCTCACAAGAGGTTACTGCAGAAGGTCAGAGGACATGGAGTTGGGGGTAGGGTGTTAGCGTGGATAGAGGATTGGTTGTCAAATAGGAGGCAGAGAGTGGGGGTCAATGGGTGCTATTCGGATTGGCGGTTGGTGACTAGTGGGGTGCCCCAGGGGTCGGTGCTGGGGCCTCAGCTATTTACCATTTATATAGATGATCTGGAGGAGGGAACCGAGTGTAGGGTGTCGAAATTTGCTGATGACACCAAGATTGGGGGAAAGGCAAATTGTGCGGAGGGTGTGGAGAGTCTGCAGAAGGATCTAGATAGGCTGGGCGAATGGGCCAGGAAATGGCAAATGGAATTTAATGTTGGCAAGTGTGAGGTGGTCCACTTTGGTAGGAAGAATGGTAGGAAGGACTATTACTTACGTGGCGAAAAACTGCAGCAGGCGACGGTGCAGAGGGACCTCGGGGTCCTTGTGCATGAGTCGCAAAAACCCAGCCTGCAGGTGCAGCAGGTGGTCAGGAAGGCGAATGGGATGCTGGCCTTCATAGCGAGGGGGATTGAATATAAAAGTAGGGAGGTCTTGCTGCAGCTGTATAGGGCATTGGTGAGGCCGCAGCTGGAGTACTGTGTGCAGTTTTGGGCGCCGCACCTGCGCAAGGATATTTTGGCCTTGGAGGGAGTGCAGAGGAGGTTTACTAGGCTGATACCGGAGTTGAGGGGGTTGACCTATGAGGAGAGGCTGAATAAACTAGGCTTGTACTCGTTAGAGTTTAGAAGAATGAGGGGAGATCTCATTGAGACGTATAAGATGATGAATGGGATGGATAGGATAGAGGTGGAGAGACTCTTCCCGCTCAAAAAAGACAGTAGGACTAGGGGGCACAGCCTCAAGATAAAAGGGGGGCAGTTTAGAACGGAGTTGAGGAGGAACTTCTTCACTCAAAGGGTGGTGAATCTCTGGAATTCTCTGCCCGTTGAAGTGGTGGAGGCTGCCTCGCTAAATATTTTTAAGAAGCGGGTTGATGGGTTTTTGATAAGAGAGGGGATTAAGGGTTATGGGGAGAGGGCGGGAAAGTGGAACTGAGCCACGACAGATCAGCCATGATCTTACTGAATGGCGGGGCAGGCTCGAAGGGCCAGATGGCCTACTCCTGCTCCTATTTCTTATGTTCTTATGTTCTTATGAAATCAATAGAAGATGCGCTATAATTTGGATAAATGTGAGGTTATTCACTTTGGAAGCAAAAACGAGAAGGCAGTTTACTGCCTGAATGGCTGTAAATTGGGACAGGGGAACCTGGGGGTCTTTGTGCACCAGTCACTGAAGATAAGCATGCAGGTCAGCAGGCGGTAAAGAAGGCAAATGGTATGTTAGACTTCATTGCGAGAGCTTTCAACTACAGAAGCAGGGATGTGTTGTTGTAGTTATACAGGGCCTTGGTGAGACCACATCTGGAGTATTTGTGTGCAGTTTCGGTCTCCTTTTCTGAGAAAGAATGTTCTTGCTCTCGAGGGAGTGCAGCAAAGGTTTACCGGACTGATTCTGGAGATGATGGGCCTGATATATGAGGAGAGATTGGCTAGGTTAGGATTATTTTCACCGGAATTCAAACAAATGAGGAGGGATCGCATAGTGCCGCATAAAATTCTAACCGTATAAGACAGGGTAGATGCAGGGAGGATGTTCCTGATGTGGGGGAAGTCCAGAACCAGGAGTCACAGTCTGAGGATTCAGGGTAGACCATTTAGGATGGAGGTGAGGAGACATTCTTCACCCAAAGAGTGGTCAGCCTGTGGAATTCATTACCACCGGAAGTAGTTGATGCCAAAATATTGAATGCATTCAAGAGGCGGTTGGGGTGAATGGGATCAAAGGTTAAGGAGAGAAAGCAGAATTAAGCTATTGAGTTGGATGATTAGCCATGATCGTAATGAATGGCAGAGCAGGTTGGAAAGGCCAAATGGCCTCCTTCTGCTCCTATCTTTTATGTTTCTATGTGTAACCCACTGATGTCTCCTGGCATCTTAAAAAAAAGCTTGGGGGGGTGGGGAGGTTTCATGACCTCCCACAAGCCGCTAGAACCTGTAATATTGCCATGGGGAACTAAACTTGGAATGCCATTTATGCATTTTACCATTGAGCAGGTAGGTGCAGAAAGTGCTCTGTCCATCTAAATTGCCTGGTCCTAATTCACACTGGGCACATCTGGAATATTGAGGCTTCTGTGTCTGAAGACTAATTCATCCCATCATGGAAGTCCTCTGTTCTGGAACAGTCAGCCTGCTAATCTCTGAAGGCAAAAAACCTACCGACCTTGATTCCTCACCCCCCGGAACCAGAGTTGACGTGGGGGTGGCTCTTTCCATGCCAGCCTATTCCACAGCCATGATGCCATGCAGGCTAAACAAGAGCAGTGTGGGAATTTAGTCTCTCACAAGGGAGAATGTCTCACCTTTCAGGACCTGCCAACCAATCCTTCTGACCAACAACTCCATTGTCTTGGCACCTCTAAGAGCTCATTAGTAGACAGTCAACTCTACAACCAGAAAGGAGAAGGAAGCTCTGTGGATCTGGCAGACAGGACCTAACTTTCTTAAAGACAAAACACCTTCTTTCTTCTTGCCTTTTGAATCCTTTTCTTAAAAATTGGGCCAACCCCTTAACACCCAACTGCCCACACCAACTGTTCTATGGCACGGGCAGTCTATTATCAAGCTCAGTTGACTTGGCAACAAGCCTAAATGACAATTGATTTCCCGTTTAAATATGGCAGACAGGCTGCTGATTTTGGTGCCTGATAAGCCCCCCCATTATGGGGTGAACTCGGGGAGGGAGTGCAGGAAGCTGATAAGGAAATCATTACATGCTGCAAATATAGTGTCATCCACAAATCAGAAATATGCAAAGAGCAGAAGGTTAGGTATCATTTCATCAAAGACAGGTTTTTCCTGGAAGCCAGCAAAAGAGCTGGGCCTGGAGGGAGCCCATGGCTATGCCATCTGTTTGGACTATATGGTGTTGTTCAAACTGAACTCAACTGCAAGAGTTGTGAAGTTCATGAACTCAATGAACACTGATGCACACAATAGTGGCAGGTTTAGAACACCTTGATCTAGTGCTGCAGCTCAAATATCTAGGGCTTCTTTAAGTGGAATATTGGTGAGTAGGCTAGCAATGTCAAAGGAGCACATGGGCACTCATTGTTATCAATATGCAATTCCTGAATGGGCTTTGCAAATGTAGAAATATTCCTCACTGTGCATGTGGGAACTTGCTCAAAACTGTTATCTATTATCATGCCAATTCATGCTGTGCAGAACCAGTCATAGATAAGAAAGGGACATCACATTTGTGTCTCTTGGGCCCATTCATATCCAGACGGAGCAGGTCCTGTGAGTAAAGGTTGTCTTATGTATCACATGGCAGCTTATCATTCTTACTCAAATCCAGCAAGCTTTTGTTTTAGCTGAGGCTGTCTGGTCATGCTGAGACACTCCATGCCTACATCGTAAGGGTGGCATTGCCAAGTTCAATTCCCCCCTTACCATTTTCCTTCTGCCTCCTCCCAGGCCAGAATATGAATCATGAATAGTTTCAAACAATGCGCTATATCCGTTGACTGCTATATTGTCAGGCACTTTCCCATTCAATAGCAACATCAAAATAACAGGGCTTTCCAATGTCACTGCACTGTTGCATTTCTTAAAGTGGATGGCAGTCAATGTTAGCCATGTAGGAATCCTGCTTGTAGAGGTGTAGCTATGCCATGGATTAATAAACAAATGTGCATCCTGAAGGTACGCTTACAAAGGTGAGGATGTCATTTGCACCTTGAACTTGAGTTCTGCCTGATTATTGGCACCTATGATAGGAAAAATCAAGCAGTGAGGATGATCGGCAGCTGATCTGTTGGCATTGCTGTTTAAAGCGAAAAGCTAGTCCAAAGCTAGGCTTTGTAAATCCAATTCACAAGCAATGGTGTATTTGACTGGCATACAACAATAGTTAACATTAATTGAAAAGCAATATATTGCGGAGTACTGATGGATATATTGGCCTTGGAGGGAGTGCAGAGGAGGTTCACTAGGTTGATACCGGAGATGAGGGGGTTGGACTATGAAGAGAGACTAAATAGACTAGGTGTGTACTCGTTGGAGTTTAGAAGGATGAGGGGGGACCTTATAGAGACTTACAAGATAATGAAGGGGATGGATAGGGTAGAGGTAGAGAGATTCTTCCCGCTTAGAAAGGACAGCAGGACTAGGGGGCACAGCCTCAAGATAAGGGGGGGGGCAGTTTAGATCGGAGTGGAGGAGGAACTTCTTCATTCAAAGGGTGGTGAATCCCTGAAATTCTCTGCCTGTTGAAGTGGTGGAGGCTACCTCACTAAATATATTTAAGTCATGGATAGATAGGTTTCTGATAGACAAGGGAATTAAGGGTTATGGGGAGAAAGCAGGAAAGTGGAACTGATCCACTTCAGATCAGCCATGATCTTATTGAATGGCGGGGCAGGCTCGAGGGGCTAGATGGCCTACTCCTGTTTCTATTTCTTATGTTCTTATGACCTGAAATGTTATCCGGGAGTTTACGACCTTGCTCGGGTGAGATCATAAAATCCTGCCCGAGGCCAATGAAGATTTCCATTCTGCGAGTCTCGCCTGTCCCGGAATCGAAACAATCCTGGCAGTTAACTCTGTTTCTCTCTCTACAGATGCTGCCTGACTTGTTTTCAGCATTTTCTGATTTTATTATGATAGATAACATGCTAGTTCTAGAATTGCAGTACCTGAAAATCTGGGTGTTGTGCTGTTAGTGAGATCTTCTCAAACAGTTTTAAGATTTGCCTGATATTATCAGGGACGTGATGGATCTAGCAAGTCCCCACTGTGGTATAGAGTCCTTAAAAAATATCCCTTTCATTTGCACTTGATAAACAAAACCTTGTCACAATTTACCATGAGTGCTCAAGGGGCTTTCATAAACAGATCAATTAAAACTAGAGTGGTTGGTTGAGTTGATTTTGAACAAACTACTAATATTTGCAATTTCTACTACTGCCATGCAATCTAATTGGATAGGTCAATATGCCACTTCTAATGCCTAGCAGAGATCAAAGAATAAGAAGAAAAGTATGTTTCAAAAAGCTGGTAATCTGAATTAAGAAAAAATAATCATGGAAAAGTGCTGTTTAAAAAAAACGAGAAAAAATAATTTTGACTTAAGTGACCCATCCGGACATCCCAAAGTTCTTCACAGCAATCAATCACATTTTGAAGTTCTGCCACTGTTGTTTTGTTGATAAATGTGGTACCTAATTTGTGCACAGCAAGAGTTCAGAAACATCAGTGAAGATGAATGACTGGTAAGTCAGTTTTAATGGTTGAGGGATGAATGTTGGCCAGGACACTGATTGGATTTTTTTTAAAAACAATGTCACTGTTTGTGAAATATCCACCTACACGGGCAAATATTTTATCCAAAAGTGTAATAGTTAAGCTTAGCCTCAGCTTTATCAGACCCAACTTTATGGAATGAAGATGATCATGTTACTGGAGATGGTTAATAGTGTTATCCTGTGGTTACTTATGGAATCCATTATGTCAAAATCAACTCAACAAACCACTCAAGTTTTATTTAACTTGTTTACGAGAAACCTCTTAAGCACTCACTATAAAGTGGATGGATAGTTGATGGCAACTGTGCCATGTGTTAATAATAAATAATGTATAAATAATAAATAATATTTTGCTAACCCCTGGCACACAGATTTTGACCAAATGGTAGCATTTGCAAAACAGCAACTTATGTTTCACCATTAGATTGGTGATTTTATTTACCACTAGCCTGGATTTAAGCTTCGTTGGTGAAGTAGATGTTCCGCAGTATAGGGGGGGACACTGAGAATGTTTAAGTGCAATCTGGTAACAGTTCATAATAAATTGATCCAATGCTGCTGTCAGGGATACACAAAAGCAAGAAGGACCAATGGGGTGCCAGCTACTGTTGCAGAGTTGGCACTCATTGCAGCTGTTTTACACCTAAATGCTTATCCCACTCATTCATCATTTAGGAATGGATTAGATAAGTGGCTGAATGAAATAGAGGCAAAGAAATATTGTGGGAGATGAACACACAGGATTAGGACTACTTTTCAATTTGGAGATGAATACCAACATGGACTAGTTGGGCCAAATAGCTAATAAATTTATACAGATGTATAAATACATTTGTTTTGGATTAAAAAAAATCTTTGTTGACTTTCTTCCAATAAATCTTCCTTGTATTTTCTTTCAGCTCCTGACCTGCTAAGTGTTTCCAGCACTCTGAGTTTCTATCTCAGATTTGTTTTGGTGCTGAATTCACTGCCACTTGCGTGTTCCTCGATCCACTGATCTTGCCACATCCTCAGATTCATGCTCAACAGTATGCAGAGCCATGTGCACACTGTTGACCTCTCTCAGCAGCACTGCTTCACGCTATCTCCAACCTGTCTTCCATTGGCTTCTTTGAATCAACTAGTATTAAAAACACTTTTCTTCCTTCCTTCCAGCCAACATGGACCATGAGCTTCAACAAGTTCAGGTACCAATGCCCTTCAGATCCTTCTTTTGTAGCTGTAATTGTAACAGTACGTTCTGCATGCTCTCATTTCCTTCTCTATGAACAGTATGCTTTGTCTGTGTGGTGCACAAGAAACAATACTTTTCACTGTATGTTATTAATACATGTGACAATAATAAATCAAATCAAATCTTCTCTTTCATCCCAACCCTCCTTTCAATTGTACCATTAGTTACATTTTCACTATACCCTCGGATTGCTCAGACATGAGCAACAACCTCAGCTTCATCACTTTATACCATCACAATTAGCTGATTGCACCATGATGATGACCTATTCTTCCATCACCTTCTCATTTGTGTCTGCTTATTTAGCCAGGAGCCTTTCCAGCACGCCATGGACCCTTCTCTTCAGAGCTTTTGTTCCACTTGAAACCCTCCCTCTATCCTTATACCCTTATGGCATCAGCCCACTCGATTTCTCTACTCCCCTCACCCACTCTATAATCAATTGGCCCCTGAAAGACTTATGATGAAACATTAACTCTCTGCTTTTCTCTGCACTGTTTCAGCCTTCTCAACCAGGTTTTCCAGCATGTTCTGTTTTTATTACAGATGCTTTACAGTTCGTGACATTTCCCCCTTATTTGTAAAAGCCTGATTTTCTTCAGAGGTGACAAGCCTACATGAGTTACTGAAACACTGTGCAGAAGAAACCTTTTAGTGAGGTCCTGCCACAGTAATAGAATATGCAGCAATTACATTAATGCTTTCAAGTCAATTATCATACTGCAATGGTCATCTGCAAATGAACCTTTAGAAATCTCCATTTATTTTAAATGAAACTAAAGATAATACAGTGCATTTTCTTTTCAAAAAAAAAGCTTTTGTTCAATGCATCATTTGGCATCAAAATATCAGGCTGAACAAATAAGTGAATGTTTCATTATAACACTGTTTAAAATTTAAACATAATGGAGAGCGGATACCACAGGCTGGTGTGGAGTATAAATACAAGCATTGAGGCAACTGACTTTTGTTTGTGCCATATATTCTACGCAAGTCAATGTAATATAAAAGGTTTGAACACTGCCTTTTCACAGCTGGGACCTGTGTTCAAATCTAGTTCAGACTGAAAGTTTATTTTGTTTAGTTTTAAAGTTTATTTATTTATTAGTGTCATAGTAGGTTTACATTCACACTGCAATGAAGTTACTGTGAAAATCCCCTAATTGCCACACTCCAGCACTTGTTCGGGCACACTGAGTAAGAATTTAGCGAGGCCAATGCACCTAACCAGCGTGTCTTTCGGGCTGTGGGGGGGAAACTGCAGCACCCAGAGGAAATCCCGCAGACACAAGGAAAATGTGCAAATTTCACACAGACAGTGACCCATGCTGAGAATCGAACCTGGGTCCCGAGTGCTGTGAGGCAACAGTGCTAAACACTGTGCCACCCCAGTCACTGACGGCTGGAAGAATCTCAGCTGAAGTAAGCTTGGGAAGTCTCAGTTGTTGTGCATATGAAATTCACAGGGTAAAGATTAAAAAATGTGTGTGTAGTGAGATGGGGCCACCTAAGACATGATGGGTGGGATGAATCTGTCCTTTGATTTGGCTGAAAGGACAGATTCACCCCACTCAAAGGACAGACACTGCTTCTTCTGTGTAAACTTCCTGGGCCTGGAAGACTGGAGAAGGTTGTGAACTGATTGGTACAAAATGATTGCCACCTAATAGGTTAATCATGGATCGGCATTTACCACTCCTCCAGTAACAGACAGTTTATAAATTTGAAGCCTTGGAGTTTAGTTTGGCAGGAGGAAGGAGGAAACACAATGGAAAAGGAAAGTAGGGGGGGGGAATGAATGAGTGGACAGAAGAGGTAGGAGAGAGCACAAGAAATAGAAGCAGGAATAGGCCACCAGGCCCTTCAAGCCTCCCCTTATTAATTCATCTTCATTGCATAAAACCAAGTCTAAAATAGCCCAGGTAGGTTCCACAACGTTCTGCTTTAAAAACCAATCCCTGACACACTCCACAAATTCTCCTTCTATGCTACCCTTGGTTGTTTGGTTTCTCCAATCAATATGCAGATTAAAATCTCATGATAATTGCAGTCCCCTTCAAACATGCCTTTGATATTTCCCCATTTATGCTCTGACTTCTTGAGAGGTCACATTTTGGGTGTCTATAGACTACTCCCACTGCTCATGGTTTCAACCCAAACCTACTCTACATCACTAACCACTGCCTTTGTATCATGACTCAACACTTCCTTGAAACCTTCCTTGATTAACAATGCCACCCAAACTCCTTTCCTCTTTGGACTGTTCTTTTGGAGGAAGAGGAAAGGTTTGAATCTTGTGTATGGTAGGCTTGTTTTTTTTTATGAATAATGTCTCAGAATGTCTGTGTAGGCGAGTTTAATTTTTTGTATAAAGTAGGTTTCATTTTGCGTTTGAAAGTTTCTCTTTTAGAGTAATAGAGATTTTAGTTTATTTATGCATTGTGACTCACATCTTGGCATAATAATATCTGACCCACTTATTTAACATACCTATTCTGACCTCAACAGTAAAAAAAGCATTCCTTCAAAGATGTGCAGGTTAGGTTGATTGGCCATGTTAAGAAATTGCCCCTTAGTGTCCAGGGTAGCAGAAGTTAGAGGGATTAGTGGGTATAATATGTAGGGATTGGGGGTAGGGTCTGGGTGGGATTGTGTTTGGTGCAGACTCGATGGGCCGAAGGGCCTCTTTCTGCACTATAGGGTTCTATGATCTATGATCTTCAGTGAAGGGTGGAGTTCATAGTTTGGCTTAATAAAACACTGGGATAGGCAAACTAACTTTTACAGTAGCACAAATAGAAAAGAAAATTAGGTGGAGTTTAATACAGATTGTTAATTCATTTTTGCCCATTTTGCACTATTATCCAATATCGATTTCACACCCATTGTTTGGAATGTCAAAAAGTACAATTGACTGTTCGTATTTGTCATAATGGTACAAACGAAGAGATGATACTATTTGGAGTATGAGACTCACGCTTAGAGAAACTTGCATCACGACGTTAAAGCATATCTTTATGGAGAACCAATATCTGTGCATCATCAAGTATAGTGAGTGCTCCATATACAATCTATACAGGGTGCAGTGTCGTAACTCACCAGGTTTACTTCAACAACATTTCTATCGCCGTGAAAGTCAAAAAGCCACAAGGTCAATTTGAACACCAGCACTTGAAAATTGCCAGTTTCCTGACTTTACCATATAATACTTCTGCATTAGAGTATTCAAGAGGTGGCTAGATACAGCACTTGGGGGGAATGGGATCAAAGGTTATGGGGAGAAAGCAGGAGTAGGTTATTGAGTTGGATGATCAGCCATGATCATGATGAATGGTGGAGCAGACTCGAAGGGCCAAATGGCCTCCTCCTGCTCCTATCTTTTATGTTTCTATGTTTTTATCATCTTGGGATCTAAATCATGAAACTTCCTACCAAATTGTCACAGTTTTCCATCTGGAAATGGCTCATACGCTGAGAACCTTTCATTTAATGGTTTGAAAAACACTTTTAAAAATATTGAATTTTATTTCTTCATTGCTTGCAGAGGAATGAGGGATAAAGACTCACAACTCCAACAATGCCCTTAGATATCCCTAGGCCAGTACAAAATAATGGGATTAAATCCTACATCTAAATAACAACAGGCTCAGGACAAGAATACTAATGACATAGGTGGCAATGTTCCCGGCTTCTGTTTTATCTTTACTTGAGCCATTGCCATTCCAAGGTGATTTTGTGTGGATCCCTGAGGCAACCCAAAGAGAAATATCCCCAATCTTTCCAATTTCATTACGAATTCTCCCATACCAGAGCGGGAGAGTTCCAGAGCAATCTCAGCTTCAGGGCCATCTGATTGCAGCAGTTACAATGCTAGGAGAGCTGTAGACTTCTCAATCTTTCGATTTCTTACCTTGATCCCAATGCAAAGACCCTCTGTGATCCTAAGTTGTATTTGATCATGCTCCTCTGAAGTATATACACATGGTTATTGCTCTAGCAGCTAGGCTTGTCCTAGAGGTATACTTGGCCCAGAAAATTAATGTACTCCTCTCTGTTCACAGATTCGATGAATATCACATAAGCTGTGCTTGTTGGAGACAGAGTGTGTGCTCAGAAAGGAAGATTGCCTTCTATTTCCCTTCTGAGTGCGTTGTCGAGAGAAGGTTGGAGAGGCTCCGTGTGCTGCTTATTCTGTTTCACGCCAGTTGTTCATGTACTGGATTCTGGCCCTGGATGTTTAAATGTTTAAAATTGAAGCTGAAATTTTATTTTTAACATTTGTTCTTCAGAACGATTAATAAAGAAAATATTTAAATCCGTATCAAGTGAATTCGGGAAATTTGTAGATCATTTCTAGAGGCGTGTATTAACTTTGGCTGCACTGTTTGAACTGATTCTGGATAATGTCACAGGGCAAACAAACAGGCTAAAAGTCAAAACATATTTGCAAAACAGTGACCGCATTGTAATTAGGTTCAGTTTAGAAGGAGAAAGAATAGCCAAGGACTTTTAAATGATGCTGACAAAAAAAAATCTAGTTTTAGCCAGATTAAATAGGAGAATTGGTATTTTGTATCATAGATCAGCAATGTAAAATAGTTACACAGGAGACAAAAATGCTACAAATCATGGACGTTGCTAGGGAGAAAAGGAAATGCATCAAAGGCTGAATCTCCACTGATGACTAGAGAAATCAAATTTTCGATTTGAAACAAATAGGAACTACTGAGTGCTTACTGGGCAGATGATAAAGTGAAGGCTTCCAACAAAAATAAAGAATAATGGGAATTTACAAAGCAGTTATTAAAGTGAATATCCAACAAAATGAGTAAAATCTATAACAGGCTTTCCATTGAAACATTAGTAGTGAAAGGTCATATATTAAGGATGGGGCTGTTAAGAGATGAGGCAACAAGGAAAATGCAGAGATGGTAAATAAATAATAAAAGCGGATGCTGGAAATCTGAAATAAAAACAGAAAGAGCTGAGAAATCCCAGCAGATCTGGCAACATCCGTGGCAGACAAACAGAACTAATGGCTGTGATTCTCCCATCGTGACCCACACCTTTTCTGTCGGGTCGGGGTGGGAGATACGCCTTGTACCGGAATTTGCACAAGTGCCGGGAACGCAGGCGCATCTCCCAGAGCCGGTCAGACCACGCAGGAAACCGGCAGGAAGACAGGCCAGTAATTTGAATTTTTTAAAATATGTTTTAAAAATGTTTAGCAGTTCATTATCGGGAACTTTCAGGTCCCGATCGAATCTCCCGCCCCACCAGGAGTACTTCATTTTGGCGGAGTTCAGACTAGCTCCCCACATTTGGAGAACGAGTGGGAGACCCCACCAGAATGAAAGGTGGGCAAGTGGGGGACACCCAGGGGTTGGAGAAGTAAGGGGGTGGTGCCCCCTCAATATGGGCATCCTGGCAGTGCCCAAGGAGCAAAGTGCGCATGCCCAGGGGGCACCTTGGCACTGCCCACAGTGCATCGGGCAGTACCAAGGAGGTGGGGCCTATTGCAGGCGGGGCCTAGGGGCAATCAGTGGGGGTGGGGGGGGGGTGGGGGGGTCCCGCTGCCGCTCTGCAGACAGGATTAGTCTGGGATGGAGGGAGGGCAGCGATTGGTGGAAGGGCAGGGTGGTCTGCCGGGATAGGGCCTGCCTCTTGCGGGGAGGGGTGTGACCCCCTAGGATGGCATTGAGGGGGCCTGCTGGGGTGAGGGATTGGGGGGCATCGCCACTGCTGGGGGTGTGGGGGGCTGTGCATTGGGGCACTCCTGGACTATGGGGCAGGTTGGGTGCTGGCTCAGGAATTGCTTTGGGGACCGTAATCGGGCCATGGGGAAGCTGGAGGAACAGCACTGGGGGATCCTGGGCTGGCCAGTGAGCGGGAGTCTGACAGGTCAGGACCACTGCGCATGTGTATAGCTCTAGAACTGTCAGAGTTCAGTGCGAATGGGCCCCATCCCCCTGGGTTTTAATGATTGGGATCTCTGCAGTGCACAGAGTGCAGAGATTCAGGTGAGAAGCTGAACTGACAGAACAGTCGGGATTTAGAATAGTTTTCCCACCAATTCAACACTTTTGGGAGCATCGCCCCCAGTGTTTTGATCAAACTGAAGGAGACTCATATTGAAGACAATATTAACTCTTGCTCCTCTCTAAAGTTGCTGCCAAACCTGCTGCCTTTTTCCCAGCACTCTCCGGGAAGCAGTGGCATAGTGGTAATATCCACGGATTAGTGATCCAGCGGCCCAGGCTAATGGTCTGGGGAGGAGGCTTTGAATCCCATCAGGTCAGCTAGTGGAATTTAAATTCAGTTAATAAATGTGGAATTAAAAAGCTAGTCTCTGGAACAGTGACTATGAAACTATTGTGGATTGTTGTAAAAACATCTCTGATTCACGAATGCCCTATAGGGAAGGAAACCTGCCATCCTTCCTTTGTCCAGCCTGTGTGTAACCCCAGACAGCAGACTCTTAAATGCCCTCTGAAATGGCTGAGCAAGTTCAGTTTGTGTGTGTGGGTGCACGCTTTTGTAGCAAGTTATTCCATTGCTTTAGAACTGCTACAAAGTCTACAAAAGGGAATGAAACCAGACAGATCACCAATTTTCAAATGCCGACAGCAAACACAGTCCTGCCAATCCTGCGAAGTCCTCCTTACTAACATCTGGGGTTTGTGCCAAAATTGGGAGAGGCTCACAGACTAGTCAAGTAACAGCCTGACATAGTCATACTCAGAATCGTACCTTATATATCACACCCCAGAAACCACCATCACCATTCCTGGGCATGCCCTGTCCTACTGGCAGGACGGGCTCAGCAGAAATGGTGAAACAGTGGTAAATAGTCAGGTGGGAGTTACCCTGTGAATCCTCAACCTCTGGATCCCATGAAATCTCATTGGAGCAGCTAAAATATTGTAACCTACCCACCTCAGCTGAGGAACCATTACCCCTCCACAACTTGGAGGAAGCAGTGAAGGTGGCAAGAGTGTAGAATGTACCCTGGGTGAGGGACTTCAATGACCATGACCAA
This sequence comes from Carcharhinus amblyrhynchos, assembly GCF_965287045.1. Lineage (NCBI taxonomy): Eukaryota > Metazoa > Chordata > Chondrichthyes > Carcharhiniformes > Carcharhinidae > Carcharhinus > Carcharhinus amblyrhynchos. Next base: position 36,472,213 of record NC_137330.1, on the reverse strand, counting down.
GACTGGCTTTGTAGCACCATAGACCAAAGAGGTCGGGTCCTAAAGTGCGAGAGATCATGCCAGCTACAGCACCAGACATATCTAAAAATAAAGTGTCAACCTGGTGAAACTACAACACAGGACTCCATGTGAGCCAAATAGTAAAATCAGTACGTGGTAGACAGAGTTAAGATATCCCGCAACCAACAGATCAGATCTAAACTCTGCAGCCCAGCCATGAATGATGGTGGACAATTTAATAACCCACTGGAGGAGGGTTATTAAATCCTCAATGATGGAGGACTCCAGACCATCAGTGCGGAAGGAAAGGCTGAAGTATTCATAACAATCTTCGACCAGAAATGTTGAGTAGGTGATCCGTCCCAGCCTCCTCTCAGCCATCACAGATGCCAGTATTCAGCCAATTTATTTCACTCCACAGGATATCAAGAAATATCTGAAGGCACTAGGAACAACAGAGGTTTTGGGCCTTGAAAAATTCCGATAATAGCACTGAAGACTTATGCTCCAGAACTAGCTGTACCCTTAGTCAAGTTGTACAGCTACACACTGGCATCTATCCAGCAATGTGGGAAACTGTCCAGATATGTCCTGCACACAATAAGCAGGACACACCCAACACCGCCAATTCCACCCCATCACCCTATCTCTATCATCAGTAAACTGATGAAAGGGGTCATCAACAGTGCTATTAATTGACATTTACTCAGCAATAAACTGCTCACTGATGCTCAGTTTGGGTTCTGTCAGGGTCACTCAGCTCCTGATCTCATTAGTCAGGAACTGAGATAGTGACTACCCTACACGTCAGGGCAATATCTGACTGAGTATGGCATTAAGTCAATGGGAATCCAGAGGGAGGGGGGAGCAGGTCTGCTGGTCGGAGTCATATATGGCACAAAAGAAGATGGATGTGATTGTTGGAGGTAATTCCAGGCCCTTTATCACTGACGGAGTTTCTCAGGTAGTGTTTTAGGCCCAAACATCTTCAACTATTTCATCAGTGATCTTCCCTCCATCATAAGGTCTGAAGGGGGGAGGTTCACTGATGAATGCACAACATTCACAGCTCCTCAGTACCATTCACAGCTCCTCAGGTAGTGAAGGTCTCTGTGCCCATATGCAGTAAGACCAATGGGACAACACTCAAGCTTGGGCTGATAAGTGGCAAGGAACATTTGTGCCACACAAGTTTCAGCCAATGACCATCTCCAACAATTGTAAATCCAACGGTCTCCCTTTGATATTTAATGGTATTACCATTGTTGAATCCCTCACTTACAGCATCCTATGTGTTACTATTGACCAGAAACTAAACTGGACTAGCTACGTAAATAATGTGACTTCAAGAGCCAGTCAGAGGCTGGGAATTCTGTAGTGAGTAACTCATCTCTTAAAAAAGCTTGTTCACCATCTGCAAGGCAAAATCAGGAGTGTGAGGGAATACCCTCTCCTTACCTGGATGAGTATAGCTCCAACAACACTCAAGAAGCTTGACGCCATCCAAGACAAAGCATCCCATTCACCACCTTCCCATTCCCACCCCCCACTACCAACACACACTGTGTACAATATACAAGATGCATTGCAGCAACTCCCTAAGGCTCTATCAACAACATCGTTCAAATCTGTGACCAACAGATAAATACCAAAACCTGCCAGTTCCACTTCAAACCACAGACCATCTGGATTTGGAATTATATTGCTGTTTCTGTACTGTCCCTCGGTCAGAATCCTGGAACTCCCTCCCTACCAGCACCCTGGATGTACCTATGCCACAGGGACTGCTGTGGTTCAAGAAGGGGACTTACCACCATCTTTTTAAGGCAGTTATGGATGCTTAAAATAAAATAAAAATGCTGGCCTAGCCAGCATAGTAATGTCCATTTCCCATGAAAGAATACATGAAAAATATTGTAGCTTATACTGAGGACCAGAACATTGAGACAAAGAGAAATAACGCTAAAGGGGTTAAGGCCAACAATCACATAACTTGATGGTTTAAATCTGAGTGTCCTGAAGGAAGATAGGGAACAACGAGTGGGGGCTCGTGGGGTAAAAGTGTTCTTCGAGGGAGGTGCAAATCTGCAGCCCATTTTACATCTGCCCAGCTTCAATGGGAAGCACAAAGAGATTCTGTACTGTACCCCCTCTGAGGGTCAATTTCATCACCACACTTGGGAGCTTTTCAAATCATACACATGAATCTGGAGATTGGAATTGAAAGAACTCCTGTGTGGCATTTGGTTATCCGATATCCAAGCCAAATAAATGCACAATATCCCAGGGAACTATTAATGTCAGCTTTGGCAGAGTTCATCATACTCTGAATCAAAATTGTTGTGTTCAGGTGCCACCTCAAAGACTGAAGGTGGGATGCTCTTTCAGAGTCGGTGCAGGCTCAATGGGCTGGATGGCCTCATTCCGCGCTGTAGCGATTTTATGGTTCTATTAGCACATTGCTGTTTGTGGGAGTTGCTGTGTTCACATTGCCTGCTGACTGCCTACCTTACAGCAGTGACTAGACTTCATAAATACTTAATCGGCTGTAAAGTGTTTTGGGACAACCGTAAGTTATGAAAGATGCAAATCTTTCTTTCTCATGATTAATAAATGACCAACTGGCCTGTCTCATTATTGTGAGTGCAAATCTAAGAGTTGGGATTCTTCCCATTTGGCTCCAGATAAAGCTGCACTGATACACAGAGTGATCCTGGCTGGACAAGCTGAACAGTGCCCTATTATGAAGTTTTAACTGATTAAACTCTAACAATACCACTCAGCCATGGCTCATGCCACATTATGCTTAAGTTTTCTGGACTGAGGTTCAATGGAGAAAAATCATTGGCAGTGATGGCAGCTAGTCCTTAATTCAAGGATGCCATTTACTCAGTGTCGTGAATTCCAGCCAAGGATCCCCATGTGGACTGAACTGGCCTAATCTTGACATGTAGATCTTTGAACACAAGGGGCAGGGTGTCCCATGAGGTGATGGGAGTGGATTTACTTCCTACTCTGCCACCATTCTGCCTTGTTATTAAGGCATTATGACTCAAAGTGTGATGTCCAATGGGGGAAAAAATATGTAGTCCTTATATCTGGTGAGCTTGACTCTACCTGTGTGGATTCGCCAGAGACCTGGTCTTTGATAAATTTCAGAAAGTAGGAGAGACTAGCTGGCCAAAAATAACTTGTAAATTATTGCAAATTACAGGAGGCTTCATGTACCTAGACATCAGGCAAGGCCACAGTGCTTCGATATCCTTTATTAACATAATGTCCCGCCCATGTCAGTGATTCAGCTACTCCCTGTATTCTTAGTCAGAGGAAGCCTTACAGAAGCAGGAATACAAGAGAATGCCTACAGAAAGGCCTTTCCCTCTATTTCCTTCATTCGCTGACCACTCACACACCATTCTATTTTATGGGATGTAACAGATGTACACCAACCAAAGATTTTATAGTACTATCTGGTTCCAGTACAGAAAGCAATCCACATTTCAATGCTGATGTTTCTGCCAGGATATATTTGAAAATCAGCATCAATTCAAATTTTCCATCTCTGTAATATTTTGGACAAATAGGATTTGTACATCAACAGAAATTGGCAGAGGATGAGAATTCGATCAAATATAAAAACCTACCAAGCATGAGAATGATCTGAGCTGGGCAGGGGGAACTAGATACGAAAAGTAGGAAGGATATAAATCTGTTTTTTGTTCAATTAAAAACTGGCCCATTTGTTAGATAGCAAGGGCATGAGATTCTGAAAACGTTTGCAGCAAAAATAATTCTAAGTGTAGTTAAAGCAGTGTGCTGGACATGCACAGTAAGGCGTTCAGCATCTTGAGGGGAGAAAGTGATTACTGTGGTTTTAGTTAAATCCACACAGAAGAAGAAACTCATGACCCTGATGAAGATTTATAATCATGAAAGGTATTTCACGCTATAGCCTGTTAAAGTGTAAATGTGCGCAAATCCTTCCACTACTTCAAACTATCATTGTATCTACCTTTCAAAAAATTGAATTTAGATGGTGTGATGACAGTAATATGTTTGTGTTCAAGGGGCATGTTTAAAAATTCAGTTTTTTCTACAAGCAGTCGGCATGTCTGGAGGGAGTGTAGCTCAGATGCTGGAAGAGCAAAATAATTATTCATTTTAGCGATGTGGTGTTTACTTAAGAGAGCTCATGGATTTTTGTTCACAGATGAAGGTTTCCCCTGGGGATTGATTAAGTTGATCGACAGGGTTACACAATAATGTGGTTAATGGAAGGAGCTGGGTACATAGCAGAAAAACAGCTTTCAGTTCTGGCTGGGGTTTGTTTAAAGAAAGGTCTGTGAGCTGCTCTGAAACTCAAAATCTTTCTAAAGCTTCAAGATGAACTATCCCCTTACAGCCAGTATACTTATAGTTGCTAACTGTATATAAAGTGGAAATTTAAGACTGGAAGAGAATGTTCCTTATTTGGAACTGAAAGTAATAAATTGTTTCTTTTCATTTATTAACTATTGTTCAACTGTTAAGAGTTAAGCTGCTTCATTTTGTTAGAGTTTTAAAAACTTTCCCTAATTTGTCAACGGAATTACTCCTGGAATGAAGCATCCAATCCTCACATTTAAGCCAAAGTAAAAAGATTGTCAGTGTCTCGCCTGGCTTTCTAATGTAATTTGGGATTCTGGTCTAGGACCCTAGCAGATGGACAGACCTTGTCTCCCACATGGACGATTGTAGAATTCCTCTCAACCTCTCGCCCATTTCTGGCTGACCTTGCCATAAATTTGGCTCATGTGAAACCGTGAGAGCCGAGAATTCGGACATGATCCTGATTTCTCAGATGCTTTTACTGGCTCGCTCCACTCATCAATGGGCGGAGCGAGCCGGTAAAATTCCATTCCCTAAAAAAATAACTTTACAAACTTCAGCATCGCAAATCACTTCCCTTGGGAATTCACTGCAGCTAACTGGCGCACATGGAAATAAGCACTGAAATTTGGCACAGCGTGTTTCAAGGACTGTCCAAGCCAAACTCACAACATCCTACGTGTCCAAGGGAAGGCCAGAGATGATGCAGCTGCAGAGATTCTCCAAGCACCAATAATATCAACTGCCAGTTCTGTGAACGTCCATGTCAAACCCACATTGAACTCTTTAGTTTAAGGGGACGGCAGAAAACGATGAAGTCACTTATAACTGAACAACGAGGATACTACCACAATTATTGAAGTGAAGAGTGCGAACAATAGCCTGTAAGCTGCACATGTGGAGGGTGAAATTCAAATTCAAACATAAAACTTTCAATGATGAATCATTTCCAGGATTGAAGTTGTCAAGTTATCATCCGTTTTGATTAAAATCAAAATTCACCCCTCGATCTTGACTGATTGTTTACGATGCCACAAGAAATCAACTACTTGATTTAAATTACCTGAAGTGCAGATGCAACACCTTTACAATGTATGGAGGTTCACTCAGTATAAGACAAGTCAGCATGATCAGTAGTGTGAATTCACTGCTCGTAAAAAATGAAGATGAGAAGCAGCTGATCAACCAGGTACAACCTGCTTAAAACATATGCTCCCTGTTAGCAGGAATACATCACTGTGTCTCCAATGCTGTTCTAGGCAGGTAGAACGATGAGAGTGGAGTTCATATAGGGAAACAACATATTCTGAGCAGGGTGTGCAACTTAAAACAGCAGCCCTGGCCAATGAGTTCAATGATTGCTGCAGAATGATGAGGAGGGAATAGGGCTACTTGGTGAATTTTGAATGTTGCAATCTGCTTACTTAGTTTCATTGCATTAGCGTCAGTGAAAAATTGCTGATTTGCTTTTGCTGTATTGCAACATTGAGTAGGCTTGTGAGAAATAAAACAAGCTATCTATCAAGAACATTCCTGAGGCATGGCAGGCACAGTGGAAATTGTGGGAAAGAATTATTGGATTGAGAATGTAATTTTCTATGGGTTTAGGATGAATGACGCAGTGATAAATAACTGATATGAAGGTTGTACTGGAATTAATTTTAGAATGATTTTAATAAGATGTGATTGCAGAAGAGATTGGGTTAGGGGAGAAAGGTTAACTTAGATTTGCTGTAGTCAGATTATTTCCCTCCCCACAAGTGTGATACTGTACAGGATTCTTTCAATATTGATTCACATGTCCATATTGTGCTTTATGTCTCAGAGCTATTCAGAGATAGAAACATAAAAAATAGGAGCAGAAGTAGGTTATTCAGCCCTTTCAACTTGCTTGACCATTCATTATGATCATGGCTGTTCATCCAATTCAATAGCTTGATCCCACCTTTTCCCATATCCTTTGATCCCCTTTGCCACAAGAGCTATATCTGACTCCTTCCTGAAAACATACAAGCTGGAATTTTCCAGCCATTCATGCCAGAGTGTTTCTCTGGTCCCGTTGTGGTAAATGGAGATTTGGCTGAGCATCAAATTCTCCATCCTTGCTCATAATGGCAGTGGGACGTGAATCATCAGAAAATTCCAACCACAATGTTTTGACTTCAACTGTTTTCTGTGATAGCAAATTCTATGGGCTTATCATTATCTGGGTGAAGAAATTTCTCACCATCTCAGTCCTAGAAGCATTTGGCATTTCAATCCACATGCAGAAATGTCTGTTACAGCAGATATATTAGAAAATATGATTGGATATATCCTTAGACCAAGACCCCTAGTTCCAGATTACCCCACCATCTGGAACATCCAACTACCTTCTTGAGTCTTGTTAGAATTTTACAGGTTTCTATGAAATTCCTCCTTTAGCAAATATCATCCTAAGCAACTCAATCTCTCCTCATGTCAGTCCCTCCATCCTAGGAATCAGTCTGGTAAACCTTCTCTGCACTCCCTCTATACAAGAACATCCTTCCTCGGATACCAAAATTACACACAATATTCCAGGTATGGCCTCATCAAGGCCTTATATAATCCAGCAAGACATTCCTACTCCTATACTCAAATCCTCTCACTTTGAAAGCCAACATACCACTTGCCTTCTTCTCCACCTGCAGCACCTACATGTTTACCTTCAACAATTGGTCAACTAAGACACCCAAATCTCGTTGCACTTTCCCCTCTCTTAATATGTAATCATTCAGATGATAATCTGTCTTCCTGTTTTTACTACTGGCAATAACTCAGGAAAGGAATGGTATTTATTATTAAACACAAAATAAAGCCACTACTCTTTGATTTGTATATACAAATCCCAGATGGGACACAGTTCCACTGACCCTTCCAGGTGTCTGCCTTAAAAAGGGCTTAGGTGATGAGGCCTACCTGAACAGGCCATTGCCTGTTACCAAAGGAACTTGTATTCAACCAATCCTACAGGGAGACCAATTAGACATTCCCTGTGGAACTTCTGGGGTTTATCACACTATCAAAGTGGGTGACCTCACATTCACGCACATTAAACTGCATCTCCCATGAATTTGCCCACTCATTCATCTTGTCCAAATTACACTGAAGCATCTCTGCATCCGCTTCACAGCTCACCCTTCCACCCAGCCTTGTGTCATCTGCAAATTTGGAGATATTACATTTAGTTCCCTCATTTAAATCATTAATATATATTGTGAATAACCGGAGTCTGAGTACTGATCCCTGCAGTACCCCTTAATTCACTGCCTGCCATTTGGAAAAAGACCCATTTGTTCCTACTCTTTGTTCCCTGTCTGCCAACCAGTTTTCTACCCAACTCAATACATTACTCCTAATCCCATGCACTTTAATTTTACACCCTAATCTCTAATGTGGGACTTCATTGAAAGCCTTCTGAAAGTTCAAATAAACCACATCCACTGGCTCCCCCTCATCAACCCTACATCATTGAAGAATTCCAGTAGATTTTGTCAAGCATGATTTCCATTTCATAACTGCTCCCAACCTTCAGGTCTGCTTTTTTTTCTGACCAATTTGTATACCTCTTCCTTGGATCTAATACTATCTCTAATTTCCCTTGTAAATCATGGTTTGGCCACCTTTCCCCATTTTACTTTTGCCTAAATAGGCATAAATAACTGTGCAGTTCATCAATGTAATCTTTGAATGCTTGCCATTACCTGTCCACTGTCATCCCTTTAAATAACATTTCCCAATCCGTCTTGGCAAATTGTGCCTCGTGCCATCATAGTCTCTTTTATTCAGGACCCTTGTTTTAGAAACAACTACATCACTCTCCATCTTGATAAAAAATTCTGTCATATTATTGTTGCTCATCCCCAAGGGATCTTGCACAACTAAATTGCCAAGTATTCCTTTCTCATTAAACAATAACCAGTCTACGATAGCCTGTTTTCTCATTGATTCCTCAATTATTGGTCTAGAAAGCCATCCCATATACACACCAGGAATTCCTTCTCTACAGTATTGTGACCAAATTGATTTGTCCAGTCTACATACAGATTAAAGTCATCCATAATTATAGATGTTCCTTTATCGGTGCATCTGTAATTTCCTGGAATCTGCTTGTGTCTTGCTTTCCACTTTCTGTTGTCATCCAATAGATAAGTGCTGATGCTGAGTAATCATTCAAGCTGCTTTTGTCCTGATAGAGATGATGCAAGTTTAGACTGTCTGGTGTGAACCCAACATCCCACTTCAATTCATGGTTTCCCTGCGGAAGTTTGGTTGTCGAAGTATGCTTTTGCCTATCTTGTGGTTTCTTCTGTTTTCACTTTGACATTTTTGTTGGATAGCAGTGGTGGCTTAAGAATGGTCAGCATAAGTTCAGCCAGTGTCATTTTGCTCAGCAAGTGTGGCAGTGGGATGGATCGATATGTGTGAAGTGGGATTTGAATGAATCGTTCAAACATTTCCTCCCTGACAGACTCAATCTGCTGAATCACCCAACGATATTGATTGTGGATTGCACACGTGACGATGAATTCAGTACCTTGCCAGGACCTCCATGGCTGTCTGTAGTCTAAAATAAAAGCAAAGTATTGTGGATGTTGGAAACCTGACATAGAAACAGAAGATGCTTGAAAAGCTCAAAAGAAAATTAAAATCATACAGATTTGAAATGTTAACTCTGTTTCTCTCCCCACACATGGTGCCAGACCCGCTTTTCTGTTTTTATTGCTGTCTACGGTGTATCTGTCTATCTCTGACTGTAATGATAGTCTCTGGCAGACTGCATTTTATAAACAATTTGTCTAGAATGTCAGTGACTGAAGCGATGGTAATGGAGCTTGTTGTAGCGGTTGAACGACAAGCAAAAGAACATTGATTGCTAGGGCCTGTTCACACTTCTACAGAAATACCTACTCGGAGTTGCTGCCATGGTTTTGTTGGCCATGGGGTCAGCTGTAGAGGTGCGGGGCACGGTTTAACTGATTATTCACTGAGTGTACAAGATATACAGTTTCTAACAAACTCTGCTACGTGATGATCTATTGCTGGCCACCAGACTGCTTCACAGGCTCAGTGTTTACTCTTAATAACACCTGGCTGTCTGTCATGGACAAGATGTAGTACTTAATGCTGTAGCTGTTTCAGGATAATCACGCGATTTCCCCGTGCGACACAGTCGTCATCAAACAATGCAAACTCATTGCCTATTCTAGAGTACAAGGCCAGTTCTTCCTCTATTTAATGTGGCCACCTGGTTTTTAGATACTGGCTTACTTCCTGCAGTACGCTGTCTGCTGTCAATTCTGCCTTTAATTCCTGTTGTGTAACAAAATCTGAGGCTGCATGTTAAATCACTGCAGTGGTGAGATCTTCAGTGTCGCAAATTGTATCACTATCGTTAACATTGTACCAATGTCGTTAAGCATGTAGCCACTTGGTTATGTCAACCTGTGAGATACTTAAGCTCAAAATCATACTGATGAATCTGAGCATCTGTAGATACATAGAAGTCAATGACCAGATCCTGATGAGGCTATCGATGTGGCCAGCACTTGGTGAGCGCTACGGAGAGTAAACTTTCTATTGTAGAGATACATGTGCCAATGTTCACAAGCATAGGTGCAGGCTTGAATTCCTTGTTCTCCACTAGAATACTTACACTCATTTTCTTACAACGGATGCAACGTGATAGTGATTCATTGTTTGTACTTCAACGTGTTTTGAGAATACAACTCCAATCATATTTTCTAATATATCTGCTGTAACAGGCATTTCTGCATGTGGATTAAAATGCCAAATGCTTTTGCTGTGCAACTGTGGATTCCTATTGTTGCACAGTAATTTCTGAAGAGCTTCATGATCTCTGTGAACTTAGAAACAAATTTGTGATAAGAGTTGGTAGCATCAAGGAACAATGCCAACTCCTCCCCATTTATCAGGTGCACATGGATAGCTTTGACGTTGTTGTGTGTAGGCTTTATTCCATCTGTTGCTAGTCTGTACCCTAGAAAGTCATGTTTGACTAATTTATTAGTGTTCTTTGAAAAAATAACAGGCAAAGTAGATAAAGGGGAAACTCCAGATGTGATGTACTTGGATGCATTTGATAAGGTGTCATATCAAAGGTTACTACACAAAATAAGAACTCATGCCATAGGGAATGATATATTAGCATCATAGAGGTTGGCTAACAGGAAACAGAGAATAGGGTAATTGGGTCATTTTCAGGTTGGCAAGATCTAACTCGTGGAGTGCCACATGGATTAGTGCAGGCTTGAACTATTTAGGCGAAGACTTGGGTGAAGGGATCAAATATATTATTGCTAAGCTTGCTGATGGCATGATGATAGGTAGGAGATTAAGTTCTGAAGAGGACATAAGGATTCTGTAAAGGGATATAGGTAAGGAAAGTGAGTGGACAAACATTTAACAGCTCCTTGAAAGTGGAGTCACAGGTGGACAGAATGGTGAAGAAGGCATTCGGCATGCTTGGTTACATTGGTCAGAACATTGAACACAGGAGTTAGGACATAATGTTGAAGTTGGACAAGGTATTAGTAAGGTCACACTTGGAATACTGTGTACAATTCTGATCATCCTATTATAGAAAGGATATTATTAAATTAGAAGGAGCGCAGAAAATATTTACTAGGATGCTACTGGGACTTGGTGGTTTGAATTATAAGGAGAGGTTGGGTAGACTTTTTTTTCCTGCAGCGTAGGAGGCTTAGGGATGATCTTATAAATATCTATAAAATAATGAGAGGCATAGATCTGTCAAAGAGTCAACATTTTTCCCGAAGTTAGGGAAATCTAAAACTAAAACTAAAGATTTAAGGTGAGAGGGGAGAGGGGAGAGATACAAAAGGGTCCAGAGGGCAATTTTTTCACTCAGAGGATGGTGAGTGTCTGGAACGAGCTGCCATAAGAAGTAGTAGAGGCAGGTACAATTTTGTCTTTTAAAAAACATTTAAACAGATGGGTACATAAGAACATAAGAAATAGGAGCAGGAGTAGGCCATCTAGCCCTTCGAGCCTGCCCCGCCATTCAATAAGATCATGGCTGATCTGTCGTGGCTCAGTTCCACATTCCCGCCCTCTCCCCATAACCCTTAATCCCCTCTCTTATCAAAAACCCATCAACCCGCGTCTTAAAAATACTTAGCGAGGTAGCCTCCACCACTTCAACGGGCAGAGAATTCCAGAGATTCACCACCCTTTGAGTGAAGAAGTTCCTCCTCAACTCCGTTCTAAACCGCCCCCCCCTTTATCTTGAGGCTGTGCCCCCTAGTCCTACTGTCCTTTCTGAGTGGGAAGAGTCTCTCCACCTCTATCCTATCCATCCCATTCATCATCTTATACGTCTCAATGAGATCTCCCCTCATTCTTCTAAACTCTAATGAGTACAACCCTAGTTTATTCAGCCTCTCCTCATAGCTCAACCCCCTCAACTCCGGCATCAGCCTAGTAAACCTCCTCTGCACTCCCTCCAAGGCCAAAATATCTTTGCGTAAGTATGGCGCCCAAAACTGCACACAGTACTCCAGCTGCGGCCTCACCAATGCCCTATACAGCCGCAGCAAGACCTCCCTACTTTTATATTCAATCCCCCTCACTATGAAGGCCAGCATCCCATTCGCCTTCCTGACCACCTGCTGCACCTGCAAGCTGGGTTTTTGCAACTCATGCACAAGGACCCCGAGGTCCCTCTGCACCATCGCCTGCTGCAGTTTTTCGCCACGTAAGTAATAATCCTTCCTACCATTATTCCTACCAAAGTGGACCACCTCGCACTTGCCAACATTAAATTCCATTTGCCAGTTCCTGGCCATTCGCCCAGCCTATCTAGATCCTTCTGCAGACTCTCCACACCCTCCACGCAATTTGCCGTTCCACCAATCTTGGTGTCATCAGCAAATTTCGACACCATACACTCAGTTCCCTCCTCCAGATCATCTATATAAATGGTAAATAGCTGAGGCCCCAGCACTGACCCCTGGGGCACTCCACTAGTCACCAACCGCCAATCCGAATAGCACCCATTGACCCCCACTCTCTGCCTCCTATTTGACAACCAATCCTCTATCCACGCTAACACCCTACCCCCAACTCCATGTCCCCTGCCCTTCTGCAATAACCTCTTGTGAGGTACCTTGTCGAACGCCTCCTGAAAATCAAGAAAGACCACATCCACTGGCTCTCCTCTATCCACCGCCCTTGACACATCCTCATAGAACTCCAGTAAATTTGTCAGACACGACTTCCCCTTAACGAAACCGTGCTGCGTCTGCTCTATCAAGCAATTCCCCTCAAGATGCCTCGCTATTTCCTCCTTGATGACGGATTCTAACATTTTACCTACAACAGACGTTAAACTAACCGGCCTATAATTCCCTGCCTTTTGCCTGGCACCCTTCTTAAACAACGGCGTAACATTAGCCGTTTTCCAATCTTCCGGCACTTCCCCGGAATCCAGCAATGTTTGGAAAATAACCACCAAGGCATCCACTATCACCTCCGCCATTTCTTTCAGAACCCTCGGATGCATTCCATCCGGTCCTGGGGACTTGTCCACAATCAGTCCCTCCAGTCTGTCGAGCACCGCCTCTCTAGTAACAATAATGTCATTGAGACCCTCCAGTCCTACCACCTTTCCATCTCTAACACCTGGCAAATTATTCACGTCCTCCTCCATGAAGACCGAAACAAAAAAGTTATTCAAGACCTCAGCTATATCCCCATCCCCTACCACTAAGTCCCCCTTCTCATCCTCTAAGGGTCCAACATTCACCCTAGCCAGCCTCTTCCTTTTTATATATTTATAAAAACTCTTTCTATCCTTTTTTACATTCAGCGCTAGCCCAGCTTCATAGTTTCTCCTACCCTTCTTTATCAAATTCTTTGTCATCTTTGTTGACATTTAAACCTCTCCCAATCCTCTTCTCGCCCACTACTTTTAGCTACTCTAAATGCCTCCGCTTTTAATTTAACACTTTCCTTCACCTCCTTCGTTATCCACGGCTTATTACCTCTCCTCCTACGGTCCTTTTTGACCATCGGAATAAACTTCTGCTGAGCACCAAGAAAGATCTCCTTAAAGATCCTCCACTGCTCCTCAGCAGACCTACCTTCCAACGCGCTCCCCCAGTCCACATTCGCCAATTCTTCTCTCATCCTACCGTACTCCCCTCTGTTCAAACAAAGGACGCGTGTCCGGGAACCCACTTTCTCCTCCTCCATCTGCACCAGAAACTCTACCATACAATGATCACTGTCCCCAAGAGGATCCTTCACCGCAAGGTCCCTAATTCTACCTGCCTCATTACATAGCACCGGATCCAAGATAGCTCGCTCCCTCGTCGGCTCCAACTGGCCCTCCTCCTAATTTGAAGTGTTTGCCCTGTCGGTCACTTGTCTCTGAGGAAAGGACTTATAATGTGATAAGGCAGCAACACTTATAGGGTTCAAGGTCACCATGAAGGAGGAAGTTGTGATGATGCAGGGAAATGGACTGCTTGTTCAGAAGGTAGTAAGAAGTCTGACAACACCAGGTTTAAATCCAACCGATTTATTTGATAGTAAACTCGCAAGCTTTCGGGGTTTGTCCTGACAAAGGGGCAAACCCTGAAAGCTTGCGAGTTTACTATCAAATAAATCGGTTGGACTTAAACCTGGTGTTGTCAGACTTCTTACTGTGTTTACCCCAGTCCAACGCCGGCATCTCCACATCATGTTCAGAAGGTCACAGAGAGTGTACATGGGTAACATTGCTCCCTTTGATTCGGACGAGCCAGAAAATGCACCAGAGGAGGGTGACACAATTTGGGACTTAAGGCCTCCCAACAGTAAAAACAAAGATGGTACACTGCATGGAGGGAGAATGCTGACCAGGACAATACAGTCAGCGAGGCCACTTACACCTGACTGCAAATTAATACTTTTAATGATAAGAGACAGAAGGTGTGCTCCTTACACGGACTTACACTTCCTGTGGGGACTTGGTTGGGGGGGGGGGAGGTGATAGCGGTGAGGAGGAGTGGGGGGAAATAAAAGTGAACTAAAAGTACTACAGCTGACCATTAATGTGATGAGTGTGTCCTTGTGGTGCTGTTAGCTGTGTACTTTCTCGCAGCAGATGGAGTTGCTTTTAATCTAGTTCACTGTGGACTTGGAGCTGTGGTGCCAGGCATGTGGTGCCAGGATGTACACATATGGTGGTTGGCATCTTGGCAGGTGTGACCAATCATGTTTTGCTGGCTGGCATGTCTTCTTTCCTACAGTCTCACTTAGTTTTAAGCACAAATTAAAGAACCGTCATCAGCCCATGCCTATCCAAGCATCCACTTTCAGCGATCTACACAAAACATGTAACCAAGGAAACACCTTGTCAATGCTTTTTGATTAATCACTGAACTCTGGTTACAGTTTTAGTTTACCTATTGTTATGACCACTTTGATCACCCAGAGTCCTTGTTTGATCTCAGACCTGACAGAAAGTTATTCCTGGATTAGTTTAATTCCCAGCATTCTCCACGGTAACACAGTGGTTAGCACTACTGTTTCACAGTGCCAGGGACCCGGGTTCAATTCCGGCCTAGGGTCACTGTCTGTGTGGAGTTTGCACATTCTCACTGTGTCTGCGTGGGTTTCCTCCGGGTGCTTCGGTTCCCTCCCACACTCCAAAGATGTATAGGTTAGGTGGATTGGTCATGTTAAATTTGTGTCCCAAGATGTATATGTTAGGGGTATTAATTGGCAAGTACATGGGTTACGGGGATAGGGTCTGGGTGGGATGCTCTGTCGGAGAGTTGGTGCAGACTTGATGGGCTGAATGGCATTCTTCAGCATAGTGGAAATTCTATGATTCTAAATACTGCCACCACAGCCAAACATTAACATACAATCAGGCTACAGTCTTGATACTGGACTGCAGCATCCCCTGCCTGCCCTAAGGTTTTCTTCAGATGTTCAAAGGCATTAAGCTAATTTAACTACATCCAGATACTTCTATAGCAGACCCATTAAAAAGAGGGGTTTGCCAATCAAAGGCACCTTCAAGGATAATGACGAGTAAAGTGATAGGCGATGAGTTATTTGAAGTATCTGTGCCCAAACCCTAGATATCAGTGTGGCTTGTGAGATGAATAAAACCTCAAGGACAAAGCTGCTCAAATTCAGTGAGGAACAAGGCACAAGTTCAGCTCATTATACAACCTTTCAGAGCAATGAATGCAAAATGGAGCTGACATTGTGAAGCAAATTGTGGTGGTAAGGTAAGTGGAGAAAATATGTAAAAGGAACTAACAATTAGAAGATATAATAAAGTGAAAAGTTCAAAAAGTTTTAAGTGAATGAATGCATTGATAAAAGATACTGAACTAAATATAACTCTGCTCACCCATTAGAATCTAAGCAGACAGTTACAATCATCCATGGTGTGTACCATTGAGGTCCCTTTTCTTCCTGTGGATCTGATGTCAATCTACTCTTCTGAGCAAACGAGAGGGAAAGCTGCCAGGGGCCAGGAAGATCCATTTCTAAAAACACAGACTGAACTCTGATAAGGTTATCAATGGCCTGACTACAATTCTAAGTGGACTTGCGTTGGACAGCCTGTGTGACCTCTCCACCAGGAAAACCTGGTGACAATTGGAAACAGTGCCAAAAGGAACCCATTTACTTTCCCTGTGGAGCCTTGTCACTGCCTCTTCCTCTTTGTGCTGGCATCAGTTGCCAAAGCCTTGATCCAAATTATCTTCAGGCTGAGGACTGTTCCCTCAGGTCTTTTTGCCCTCCTAAGGCTCCTCACCTGATTTCTGCTCTTGGTTGCAGGTCTTAGATGTCAGTCTTATCAGACTTCAGGAGCTAAGAAGACCCTGGCTTATCCTGAGGATCTCCCAACACCACTGGCCTCCACCCCACAACACCCCATTTAAAATCGAGGAGCAGGCAGCAGATTGGAGGGAAGGTGAGGCAGGGAGGGAGAGAAAAGGCAAGCACTGGATAGCAAATACTACTGGGGTTCACTTCAAAAGAAGAATTGAAGTGTACTTAAGGGTATAGCTGGAAAGAAAGTGGAGCTGGTGGGAGTGAGTTGTGGGGGTGAGATGAGGTGGTGGGAGAAAGGGTTTGTCAGCCATCGGTTGGTTGAGAACAGGAAATACAGGCAGTGTGTGGGAGAAGAGGTTTTTGGGCCAAGAACTTGCTCAATGCAGGATGGGCTTTGAGGGCTAAAGAAACTTGTTTTCTTGGAAACCATGAGACGACAGCCAAAATGTTATTGAGAATGGCAGGGAGGTGGGGTTGGATGAGCAATCTTGTTCCATTAGAGATTGTCTATTTTTATGCACATTATGAAATATTCTGCATTGTTTTCTTTGCAGTGTCTTGGCTTCATTGAACTGTGTGCTGCAATTGTTCTTCATTAAAATGTTGCGCCTTGGTTAGCAGTTTAATTCTCTAACCCTCAACTGAACCATTCTCCCAAGTCACCCAGGACTTTTTCTGTGTCCCACACAGTTTATCCTTGATTTTTTTTAGTTCCAATCAAACCCTACTAATGCAGTTGAAGTAAATACATACTAATGCAGTTGAAGTATATGCACACTAATGCAGTTGAAGTACCTTGAGACACTTAACACTAGATTATGGATCAGTGCAATGCAATAAACATGAATCATAACATTTCAGTCACATTTACCTTCACTGCACCATAATCATATTATTAACCTTTTTGTTTATCTTATCACCACAGGGTATCACATTAGTTACAATATTGCAAAAGAAAACCCACAAGCGTAAAACAGTGGAGCTATGTAATGACTTGCATCAGAATCTTAGTTTAAGAATACTATAGCGTTCTCTACATGGTGGAACAGTGGTTAGCACTGCTGCCTCGCAGTGCCAGAGACCGGGTTCTGTTCCAGCCCTGCGTGACTGTGATTCTGGAGTTTGCACATTTTCCCCATGCGTGGGTTTCTTCCAAGTGCCCTGATTTCCTCCTGCATTCCAAAGATGTGCAGTTTAGGTGGATTGGCCATGCTAAATTGCCCCTTTGTGGCCCAAAATGTGTTGGTTAGGGGGATTGGTGGGATAAATGCGTGGGGTTACAAAGATATGGCGGGGATGGGCCTGGGTAAGATGCTCTGTTAAAGAGTTGGTGCAGACTCTATGGGCCAAATGGCTCATCCTGCACTTTAGGGATTCTATGATATGATTCCATAATTTCACTCTTCAAGAAATGGTGTGCTTTGCTGAAATACTTGGAATGCATGTGTCCCTGGATAAGCCGGTAGTTATTACCGATTCTCAGCTGCCCTTGACAAGAAGGTAGTGAAAGCATTCCCACATGAGATCCAGGATCTTGTCCTACAAACAAACATGGTCATCCAGCAGTCATCCCCACTTCCTGGCTGTGGGAATAGTGCTGAGACTATTGTAAAATGACTGAATTGTGGCATCTATAGGGATAGAGACCACTTGTGCATCAGTGGAACAGAATCCCTTTTTCTTCGTTGGGAAGGACCATTAATTGCCTCATGTTATCAATAATACCATTACAGGAATTTTCAAGTGAGCTGTTCTGAGTGATATGCCTGCACTGATATTTTCTACACTTTATGGCGATATTACCATAACTGTATTACAAACTTAAATGATTAATTTTTGTTGTGAAATGACTAAATTTTTGGAATTTCAGTTCACTTTAGAGCCTTAAGATCAGAATTTTGCAGAGTCGGCAGGATCCTGAAGCGACTTAAAAATAACGGATGTGACCCGATTCTAGGATTCTCAGCCCACTCACAATTGCCACAACTTTCAAGGACACCTCATTATGCAAGGTTGGCTGAGGACCCAAGCTCCCATATAACAATGATTTCTGTTGTACGGCGACAGAGAAGTGAAAACTTTGCTTGATTGATAGCTGTATGATGATGTAGTAAGCTATTTTCTCTGCAATGTATTTTGGTAATGGCTCAAAGTGTATTTGCGTAAGATAAAATGGTGTCAAGAACTTATGGCTTCTATTACTGATACTGGTTAACTTACACTTTGAAAGCACTGTAGCAACAGCAGTTCCTTTCTTAAGAAAATGATGAATGGGTGTTTATAAGCAATTCTACACATGCTCCTGTTACTGTTGTGTTCATTAGTTCTGTACAGAATGCAAGATGGGTGAATGGGCATGGAAATGCCAAGAGCTAGCATGGAGAAGACACTTTGGCATGGACATGGCATGGGTGCAGGTGGGAAGGTGTGATGGGGGTGAGGGATAAGGGCTAAAGAGTTGAAAGTATAAGTAAACAACTGTGACAAAGTCCCAGAGAATTGGTGGGCCCTTTAACCAACCACACCTCAGCACATGGCTGCTCTTGTGGTCACCTCCGATCTGTTGGAGGGGCAGTGGGCCTGTCTCTATCCTGCCCCCTTCCTCCCAAGACCAAACAATGAGTCTGACAGAGCACTTCCTACCATGTCAGGAAACTTCCCAACTCAAACTGCCTGCCTTGATAGTGAAAAACTGCCCCAATGGCCAGAATTTTTCAGATTCCCTTGGCAGGATTTCCCACAATGGAGGTGGTGCGCCACTGGTTGCCAGATGGATCTTGCAGTCCCACTAAAGTCAATGGCAATTCACATGGCTCATCCACCCTGTCACCAGGGAACCAAGATAAAGGGTCAACTGTGAATGTAACTGAACCAGACAGAGTGCATTGGATAAAGGAGGTGGCTTGCACCACCTGCTCAATGGTTCAGCAAAAAATGCTGGTGTTGCCAATGCTGCCCACATCGCTTAAAAAAATTGATTAAATGTTCTCATGAATCAAAAAGTTCAACCGCACATTTTGGAAAACTGAAAATGTGTGTCTGGAAGCAGCAGGAAAGCAAGCTCACAAGCCGGAACAGTAGGGACAGTTCTGAGTGGATGAGTGCCCTGGATGGGTTTCTGCCATGACATTTGGCCATCTGACAAGTTTTAACATCTGCGACACATCAAATGGCAGATCATAATTGCCAACTGTGAGGTCCATGAGCATGCCAAAACCAGTGACACTGAAGCCATGCTTTTGCAAGCGCAGCCACTCTGGTTAGGACATACCCCCCTGAATGGAGTCTTCAGAATGCCATAAACAAACAATCTTGCATCGCAAACTGGAACAGAAGCAGTGTAGGCAAATAAAGGTACATTCAAGCACAAACTCAGGTAATATAGTATCAGTGTTAACAGCAGGGACGATCTGGCAGCTCACTGTATGTTCTGGCAAACAATTATGATACTGGCAACATTGTGCTAATCTTTTGAAGAATAAGTGGCAATAACAGGAACATGAATAATAGTATCATTCTGACTCCAGGTAGATTATTGGGATCTGTGGGAATATGAGAGATTTACCTGTGTCATAGACTAGTCACCATCAGTCACCAAAACTAATTTACCTTCCAACAGTAACTTTTACCATCAATCAAAATACAGCACGAAAACTTAAAATATATTCCTCTTCTGACTAAGGGCATTTATTCATTTGTTTTCCACTTAATAGAGAAAAAACCACTGGGACAAACCTCAGGTATTATACTCAATCCATTTTTTCAAGTGTTTCTCCCAGTACGTCAGTAGCAACACAATAATTCCATCCTCAAAAATCCAGTACTATTCTATGATGCAATGTTATCCTATCATTAATTTTCACTACTTCAGTCTATAGATCTAGGAAAAAAATTGTGAAGAGTTGAAAGGTTTTCTATTCCACCAATAGCCGGATACCTTTTTGCACAATTTTACTATTTGGTTTGGCAGCACTAAGGCAAAATTGTCCCATGTTGAGACTAACTCCTGTGGTGGGGTGGGAATGTGAACTGTTTCCCACTGCGAAGGCGAGTGGTAAAACACGACATATCTTCTGGTCTCAACCTCATTAATCATGCATGTGGGGTTTGTCCCATATTCCATGGTAGGGAGAGCATAATGGAGCATAGTTCGCCAGGTGCCATATTGAAAAGGCACACAACATCAGTGACCCATGATTGCAGAAAGAAGATGGACCTCCTGAAATGAAGTTGGATCTCCAGGAACATTCTGAGGCAGAATACTGGACCTCCTCCAGGATCCCAAATTGTGAATGTGCCCCATACCCACTGCTGCGGTGTTCTGTGGTTCCGGAGTTGCTGGTGGCCTCCATTCCAAACTCCAGAGGGCAGCACAGGCATTGTTCAGGTGAGTCCTGACATCTGCACTGTGTTGCTCCAGCTGTGTTCTGGACTGGCCTGTTTCCCAGCTGGCATCACGGAGAATTGGGCGTTTGGGGCGGGGGGGAGGGGTGAGATCCCAGTTGGGCCTTATCTGCATTCCATTACTGGGATGCAAATCAGTTTCACGCCGTCCTCCAGTCGGATCTTCTAATCCATTATGGTGGGCACCAGCGAAGGATCCCACAGAAAATTCATGCCAGCGTAAAACTGATTTTTGGGCATCCTGCCAAATTCTACTGCACACCCACCCCCCCGCCCATTGAAGCTGCCAGTGGGAGCATTGGAGAATCCTACTCTAAGTATTTTGATTTTTGAGACTATTCTCTGTTTTTCATGTAATGGCGACTGGAAAATTAATCCTATTAAAATAGAATCAGAAAATGTTGGAATACTTGACAGGTCAGACAGCACTTGTGAAGTGATCAGCTGAGTTAATGCCTGTGATTCTCCCAAATTGGAAATAAGCACACACGCCAGCAGGAAAGTTGGAGTGTTTCCCCCTGGCACTGCCAGGGCCTAAGGGATTAGAAATTCTATCCACTATCCTGTAGGTGCGGCCAGATTGAGCAGCTGTGGGGCTGAGACAGAAGTACGAGATCCTTAATGGGGCCTTGAGCGATTGACTCAACAGGCACTTCCTCAGTGTCAAACGGGCTGACTGCTAGAATGCTGAATCAGCTGATACTGGTTGATGTGCTCATTCACATAACTCTCGATAAAAGCAAAATACTGCGGATGCTGGAATCTGAAACAAGAACAGGAAATGCTGGAAAATCTCAGCAGGTCTGACAGCATCTGTGGGGAGAGAACAGAGCCAACTTTTCGAGTCTAGATGACCATCCGAAGGGTCATCTGACCCCAATGTCAGCCCCAGGCCACCAGCACGGATACAGCTGGTGCTTTGTGAGACCTCCCTCCCATACGCCCTGGTATAACTTCCCGTCTTGCTCCCCCTCAGTCCAACAGCTCCCCGCTTTTCAGAACCGGTCCCAGTTGACAGTCATGTGACTTCCAGCTGGAGGGCAGGATCATCTCAAGCGGCCATTGAATCGGCTCCTAGTCCTCTAATTAGATGCTAAGGAGACTATTTGAATATTTATAGAATTCCCATCTGCTGTGGCCGGGAATCCAATCGGGGCTGGTCGCATAGCTCGGGAGGGTCGCAATAAGTTTGGTGCCTGGCCCAAAACCTGTTTCCACCCCCAGCCCTGATTCTCTGGCCTATTGCGATTTTCGCTGGGAACTAGCAGAGAATCTCCCCCCATGTTTCAATTAGATAACCTTCCATCAGGACTTAGCTGAATTAAAATAGGTCCTATTTGGCAACTCCTTTGATTCTGCCTGTAACTGGATCTCCTACACCAAATTTAAGACCCATTTTGCTGGTGTATTGAGCATCTCTTACATTTGCCTGTACTGGTTAACTAATGCCCACATGGATACCACAAGCAAACATAAATAAGGATGGGTTAAAGCTTCAACATCCAATATTTGATTATTTGCTATTCTGAAGCATTCAATGTTTTGGCAACATGTCATGAAATGGCAGCGTTCGCTGTCAGTGGTTTGTGTTATTTTGAGAAGAAATGTTATCCTGAGCATGTCAATTTTGTTTCTAAATGTCAAGTATCCTCTTGTTAATCTAGGGACACTAATCTTCTTTTCTCGGTCAGTTCCAGCTATAGATGAAGACTGTAGGACATAAACATTCTGTTATTTGCAGCTGCTAGCCATTCTGCATGCATGAATCCTGACAATGAGTGTTAGCACAGCACTTGACTATGCTGGCTACCACAGCTAAATGCCCCACCCTGTATTCATCCAATGGTTATAAAACTGGACTTTCCTACATGCATCAGTGAATAGTAATCACAGACAGGCCTATTTTTCCACCTCTCCAGCCCAAGGACATTACAGCCATTTACAGAGCTTTGAGCTGCCCTGCTGAGGTCAGCAGGAAGTTCAGGTTGAACCTGGCATCATCCTAGTATATTTGTCCATATTTAAGCTTATTTATTAGTGCCACAAGTAGGCTTACATTAACACTGCAATGAGGTTACTGTGAAAATCCCCTAGTTGCCACGGCGCCTGTTTGGGTACACTGAGGGAGAATTTAGCATGGCCAATGTTCCTAACCAGCACGTCTAAAATTAGTCTAGTTCCAACTGACTAACTGAATCATTGTTGAAAGATTCTAACTCGGGCAATGTTAATATTTAGTAGAGTTGTTGACAGAAGCATCTACTGTGATACTTTTCTCTCGTTGAAAAGAATGGCAGTGTTTCAAAGCAAACAATCAGAAGGCTCTCATTCACAAAAAATGTTTTCCCTGTCTATTGATATTATCTCAGCCTATTGACCTATTATGAGTTTTTACCATTGCCTCATTTGTATCCAAAATACAGAAAATTCTGCTGTAGGACCCTCTTGGCATATCTCAATGGAACTTCAATCACCCTGCCTAGGGGACAGTTTCATTTAAAGCTGGTTACAATTGTGCAGAGCTCCATTCCTTTCAGTTAAAATTTAAACACCAAGTGGAGAATTCACACTTTCAACACTTAAGTTGTGATTTAAGTTTTAAAATAATCCAAGAGGTTTAATGGGCCCCATGGTCATTGGTCAATCAAATTGATTTAGTGTTCTATGTAGAGTTAACATGATGTAGATTTACTTACTCCTTGGACTCTCATATTGCTTCTCTCTGGGCCCCACTCCAGATTCACATTTTGCAACAATGGTAAACATAACTGCAGCTCCACTCACAATCGCCTCAAGTTGTCAAACATTGGCCCAGAAGCTGATGACGCAACAGATGAGTTCCCCAAACAGTTTCAGTTACTTGATAGTTTCATTTTGTGTGGTTAAATATCAATGAAGTGTACTGCACTGTTATAACAATAATCACACTATTCTTATACTTAGCATGAAATATCTTAATGCAATCCTCAGCAACCCATTATGCAGCCGTGGGCTGCAAACATTTTACATCTAAAGTGCTTCATTACCACTCCCACAACTTCCTGGAACATTAAAATTAAAATTTTACATGAGGGTGATGAATCCAAAGGCGTCATCACTGTGTTTGATTTACCCAGAGTATAGTTCTGTAAAAGATTAAACCACATCAAAAGGAAATATTATTCACTATAATGTTCCATTTTGTGGCACATTTCTGATAGCTTCTTGTAATTTTACAGTGAAGAGTTGCAACTCTCATTTCCCTGTCTGTGAAGCAGTTTGCTGTGAGTCAATGTTAGCAAAAGAACCAATATCTTTCATTATTTTTCAGTCATGATTCAATTCAGGCCAGGCGGCTATTATGTTAATTTATTTAGGTTATTTTGTGAGTGTCACAAGTAGGCTTACATTAACACTGCAATGAAGTTATGGTGAAAATCCCCAAGTCGTCACACTCCGGCACCTGTTCGAATACACTAAGGGAGAATTTAACATGGCCAATACATCTAACCAGCAAGTCTTTCAGACTGTGGAAGGAAACCAGAGTATCCAGAGGAAACCCACACAGTACAGGGAGAACGTGCAGACTCTGCACCGACAGTTACCCAACCCAGAATCGAACCTGGGTCCCTGGCGCCATGAGGCAGCAGTGCTAACCACTGTGCTACCATGCTGTCCTAAATATATAACCTATCATTGCTTCTTGAGAGTCCAGTTTGTGAGTGTTCTGTTTTATCAAGCACTATTTCGAATGTGGTTGTTTCTTGGAATCAGAAACTATCAGATGAAAAAGACTGTGGTCCTACTGTAATGCAGCTGATGGATATGAATTCTCCTTTCAAGAGACAGCCTAAAACCTTGTGTAATAGAACATCTCTATGAAAAGTGCACTGTTATCAATAATATTGTCCCCGACCAGGCCTTGTCACTCTCATTCTCCAGAATGCAATGCCTGGAATTTTCTAGTCCTGTCAAGGCAAGACACATCGCAGAAGATGTGATGACCCAGCCAAATGTCCACTGGCTTTCGGCAGAACTGGACAATACTGGTGGGGCCAGAAAATCTTGCCCATTGTTTTAAGGCCTAGGGACAAGATTTTCTAGTTGTGCCGGCCCAAGACCGGAAATTCCCACTCACAGTCAATGGTCTGTCAAATTTTCTGTCCTGCTCACGATGACTTCTATAGCAGATGGGACTGGAAAATTGACCTCTAGAATTTTCTCCAACAAATTCTATTGGCCAAGCAGATAAGGTAGTCATTTTGCCATGTGTTACTTATCAGGTCAAACATGGGCAACCTGCTGAATATTACTTATCTCCTTCCTTCAGCTTCTCTGTTTTGAACATTACTTGGAGAAGTGCTGAGGTAGCAAGGGCGCAAAATATGCTCTGGGTGGGACTTCAATGTCTATTAACCAGAGTGGCTTAATAGCTCCACTACTGACCGAGTCCTAAAGGATATGCATTACCTGTCAAGACCATGCGTATGGCAGGTGATGGGAGAACTAACAAGGCAGAAAAACATATTTAACCTTGCCCTCATCAATTTATCTGTCCCAGATGCTTCTGCCTATGACAGTACTGGTAGGAGTGACTACCACATGTCTTTTTGGAGGTGAAGTCCTGCCTTCTCAGTGAGGATAACCTCCATCATGTTTGGTGGTGTTTGCACTGTGCTAAACAGAATAGATTCAAAACGGATCCAGAAGCTCAAACTTAAACATCCATGTAGGCCATCAGCAGGCGCAGAATCATATTCAACAATTTATCACCTCATGACCCCGCACATCGCTTGCTCTACTATGCTATCATGCCAGTGGTTCAACCCTTGTGCAATGAGAAGCATAGGTGAGCATGCCAGGAGCATACCTACAAGTGAAGTGCCAACCTGGTGAAGTTACAACACGGGACTACACGTATTCCAATACCAAAAGCAGCATATGATTAACAGAACAATGCGATCCCAAATTTAATGGATCAGATCTAAGCTCTGCAGCCCTGCCACATCATACGTGGTGATGGACAATTAAACAACTAACTGAAGGAGAAGGTTCCACAAATATCCTCATCTTCAATGATGCGAAAGAGAAGGTTGAAGCATTTGCAACAATCTTCGATGAGGAGTACTGAATGGATGATGAATCTTGGCCTCCTCCAATGTCAGTATTCAGCAAATTTGATTCACTCCACATGATATCGAGGAATGATTGAAAGCATTGAACATTGCATAGTCTGTGGACTCTGGCAACATATTGGCAATAGTACTGAAGATTTGTGCTCCATGACTAATTATGCCTCTAGCCAGTTGTATCAGTACAGCTACAGTATTGGCATCTACCTGGCAATGAGGAAAATTGCCCATGGAATCATACAGTGCAGAAGAGACCCTTCAGCCCATCAAATCTGCACCGACATGCGAGAAACACTTCAGCATCCACCTAATCCTATCAGCTAGCACTTGGCCCATAACCTTGAATGTTATGACGTGCCCAAGTGCTCATCCAGGTACTTTTTAAAAGGACGTGAGCCAACCCGCCTCTACCACCCACAAGCAGCACATTTCAGACTGTAGCCTAAGTGTGTCCTGTCCACAAAAAGTAGGACAAATCCAATCCAGCAAATTACCACCCTCGCCAGCCTACTCTAGTCATCAGCAAAGTGATGAAAATTGCCATTGACAATGCCATCAAACAGCACTTGCTCAGTAATAACTTGCTCACCAGTTTGAGTTCCACCAAGGACAGTCAGCTCCATATCTTACTACAGCCAAACATGGGCAAAAGAGCTAAATTCCGAATGTGAGGTGTGAGTGACTCTCCTTGGTATCAAGGTGGTATTTGATTAACTGTGGTATGATGGACTTCTAGCAAAATTGAAGTCAATGGGAATTGGCCAAAGATCTCTATTGATTGGAGTCATATTTAGCATAAAGGAAGATGGCTCTGGTTGTTGGAGATCAAATATCTAAATTTCAGGACATCGTTACTGATGTTCCTCAGGTTGTGTCTTAAGCCCAACCATCTTCAACTACTTCATCAATAACCTACGCTCTATCATAAGGTCAGAAGTGGGGATTTTTGCTGATGATTGCACAATATGCCCAATTGTTCATTGTTGCTGGAGCAAAATCCTGGAACCCCATCTCTAACAGCACAGCGTTTGTGCCTACATCACATGAATTTTGGGATTCAAAAAGATGGTTCAGCACTGTCTCCCCAAAGGCTCTAAATGTTGGCTTTTAAGTGATGCTCATATTCAATAAACAAGATAAAACAAACATTGCCAGATTGTTTGGGTGATTTCTGGAAATAAGAACCATCCTCCTGGACATTTCTGTGAGCAAACATGCCTACTGAGCAGCACTGCTGTACCTGGAATGGGTCTGTACTGCCTTGACACATAGATGAATGCTCTGCACACACATTAATACAGAGTTACGAGATTGCTGTCAACAATGACAGAAAGCTAAATCATCTTATCGCCATGAATGATTAAAGCAGGCATTGTCATGTCAATCATTTGTTACAGCAATGTTTGGTTTACTTCTGAGAACAAAAGCTCTTTATTAAAAGCAGATGATTTGGAAAATCCTGAAACAATGGATTATCTTGGGCTGATTCTACACAATGATGTTACCTCATGTGAAATCCTTGTTTGGAAAGATTAATTAAATTATTTCTTCAAATCAATGTAAACAAATTGATGGAATATAGACGGAGTGTGTTCACTGAGATTTTTCAATTAAAGCCTTTTCTTCTTGGGGAAAAGGATCATGTAGTATCCTTTGAAATTTATATTGAATTTCTTTGCAGACAGAAAGAACATGTACACACATTGTGCCTGTTCCAATTAAACAAAGAAAATGACAGCTATTTCTCTCATAGAATAGAATTTATTGACTCATTCCTCAGGGCAATCAAGGTCAAAGTGCCTGGTTTAAATTTCAAACAATGTTTGACAGTTAACTTTTGCCATCTGGTGTATTCTCTATGGCAACGTCTCTATCAATCAGTCTCTTTGCCAACCAATCAGCACTTTCTTCTCATATAGTACAAGTTGTTATTTTCCCCGATTGGGGTGGCACAGTGGCACATTGATGCTACCTCACAGCACCAAGGACCTGGGTCCTATTCCCAGCTTGGGTCACTGTCTGTGTGGAGTTTGCACGTTCTCCCCGTGTCTGTGTGGATTTCCTCCGGGTGCTCTGGTTTCCTCCCACAGTCCAAAGATGTGCAGGTTAGGTGAACAGGCCATGCTAAATTCTCCCTCAGAGCACCTGAACAGGCGCTGGAATGTGGCAACTACGGGATTTTTACATTAAATTCATTGCAGTGTGAATGTAAGCCTTCTTGTGACTAATAAATAAACTTTAACTTTATATTAGTATTCCTGTGTAGCGTCCTGATGAATACAAGAAGAAAAACTTTGATGTGTTTCAGTTTCAGCAATACTCAAATTCTGTCCCATTGAACAATTATTTATATTGTAAATAATTGGTATTAGCAATGAAAGCTTTCATCAATGCAGCTACGGTCATATCAAATTCCTTTTTTCTCTTAAATCCAGAAGTGTCCACAAATTCTCCCTTCCATTTGCATCCTACTGTGTTGAAAAGAAGCCTTGTTTCCAAGTCTCCCACTCTGTCTAATTCTTTCCCAGAACTTCATTACTTTGGAGCTTTGTGTCTGTGCATGTTCTTCACCTGCTCACCTCTGAGTTCTCACAACTGCTGCAGAGACACCAGGAGAACCAACAAATACAGTAACATCTGCGAACTGCAGGTAACAGTTATGTGAGAAGATATCATGATGTCACATAATTGGGTGTCATGTGATCAAATCTCCAGAAATACCACCAAGACTAGAGGTGTGTGACAATTCACTCAGGGAGTCTCAGTTGCCATGACAACATACACTTTTACATGCTTATCACAGTCTTTTGCTGCAGCTAGTGATGGTGGAGGCTCCAACTTTCTTTCCATGGAAATCTCTCCTGTCTTACTGTCTGCCCTTGGCATGTGTCAGAAGGACATGTAGATTGTTACTTCACCTATTGGACCATGCAGTAAATGCACCTTAAGTCCTGGAGAAGCGCTTGAACCCAGAACTTCTGCTTCAGAGGCAGGGACACTGTCTGTGGCACCACAGGACCTCCCTCACCATGAGCTGACAGCCTGTTGTCTCTTAGAGGGAAGAATGGATCAGGTACAGGGATGATGATACACAATTAACCCTCATCTGTCTGTAACAATGCAGGAAGCAGCAAACTTAATGCTCATTGTTCATTTCAATCAAATATAAATTGTCCCATTGGTAAGATGCAGCATAGGTTCATGAAGGGAAAGTTATATTTGACTGATGAAATTCCTTGAGAACATTGCATGTGCAATGGACAGTGGGGAACCTGTGTATGTGCTGTATCTGGATTTTCAGTAGGCATTTGACAAGGTGCCGCCCCAAAGACTGCTATATAAGATAAAGGTGCACGGTGTTACGGGTAATGTATGAGCATGGATAGAGGATTGGTTAACTAACAGAAAGCAAAGAGTGGAGATAAACAGGTGTTTTTCTGGTTAGGGTTAGGGTTAGTGACTAGTGTTGTGCCTCAGGGATCAGTGTTGGGACCGCAATTGTGTACAATTAACACAGATGATTTGGAGTTGGGGACCAAGTGTAGTGCGTCAAAATTTGCAGATGACGCTAAGATGGATGGCAGAACAAAGTGTGCAGAGGATGTTGAAAGTCTGCAAAGGGGTATAGATAATCTGAGTGGGTGAGGGTCTGGCAGATGGAGTACAATGTTGATAAATGTGAGGTCATCCAATTTGGTAGGAATAACAGCAAAATGGATTATTATTTAAATCGTAAAAAATTGCAGCATGCTGCTGTGCAGAGGGACCTGGGTGTATTTGTGCAGGAATCTCAAGGAGTTAGTTTCCACGTGCAGCAGGTAATTAAGAAAACAAATGGAATTTTGTCCTTCATTGCTAGAGGGATGGAGTTTAAAAACAGCGAGGTTATGTTGCAACTGTATAAGGTGCTGGTGAGGCCGCACCTGGAGTACTGTGTGCAGTTTTGGTTTCTTTACTTGAGAAAGGATATACTGGCACTGGAGGGGGTTCAGAGAGATTCATTAGGTTGATTCCAGAGTTGAGAGGGTTGGCTTATGAGGAGAGACTGAGTAGACTGGGGCTATAATCATTGGAATTCAGAAGAATGAGGGGAGATCTTATAGAAACATATAAGATTATGAAGGGAATAGATAAGTTAGCAGTAGGGAAGTTGTTTCCACTGGTGGGTGAAACTGGAACTAGGGGGCATAGCCTCAAAATAAGGGGAAGCAGATTTGGGATTGAGTTAAGGAGGAACTTCTTCACAGAAAAGATTGTGAAACTGTGGAATTCCCTGCCCAGTGAAGCAGTAGAGGCCACCTCATTGAATGTTGTTAGGGCAAGGATAGGTAAATTTTTGAACAGTAAAGGAATTAAGGGTTATAGTGAGCGGGTGGGTAAATGGAGCTGAATCCACGAAAAGATCAGCCATGATCTTATTGAATGGCTGAGCAGGGTCAAGGGGCCAGATGGCCTACTCCTGCTCCTAATTCTTATGTTCTTAAATACAGCACAGCATACTGTTGATGGCTCCCTCTGCAAAGGCCTGCAGCCAAAGTTTGTACAAGGCTAGTACCGCTTAAAGCAAGCATGAACTAATTAAAAGGGAGGTGCACATTGGCTGCTGGAACTGTTTACAGAAAAGCCTCTGAGCAGAAAGGATGAAAGTGTGCAATAGACCAGACAGCATGTTCTGATGTTCTCTAATGCATCCTGCAGGCCTTGATGTATGAGGTGGACAGGAGGACAGAGATAATCTTTCCTCAGGGAACGAGCCGATCACCCTCCTCCCCCAACGCACCCAAGATAGCCACTAAGAGGAGACAATGCAGCAGATAACAGCAAGGATCTGGATGCAGTGTGAAAAGAAGTTAAATAATTTCACATGTGGTCAAGGTTATGGAAATCACCCTCACATTTCACATGAATCAGTAGCTTCACACACAGCTCCGTTGCTAACATCCCATCATTCACCTTCAATCTCCAGCAAGCATGAGTCAGCCTCACAGTTATAGCTTTCTGTCACTCTCACATACACTTAGCACTGCAACAAGTTTCATAGCCACATCTCACATCTCGCGCACACTGCCAGTTATTCAATCAAAGCAGCAAAACATGTTGTGCCACAATCGCTGACATGCTTGCCCCTGCATATGCTATCTGGCAGGAATGGCCTGCAGTCAGAGTGGGGGAAGTGGTGGCACAGGCTCCTCCTCCTCAGAGGGTGGTGACACAAGAGTTTTGCTTCAGGGCACTCAGAAGAAAATTGCGATGGACCAGCATTCTGAAATAAGCAGAGGAGTATACCCGCATAAATGCTTGAGGAATTGGCAGCCCTGTCAGAAATGTCACTGTTTTCAAGGTGCATAGAAAGAGTTTGGTTGCAATTTGGGCATGCAGTTTTGTGCAGAGCTTGGAATCCCTCCATCCCAGCATGGAAGTGATAGTGAACTCCATGGGAAGACACAAAGGAAATGCACAAGGCCAGTTACTTAAGTTTTAAGGCGTGGGACCATTGCGTAGTGGAGATTTGAGATTGTGTTCAGTGGATCCAGTCAAAAGGGGGAAATCATAAACAGCCTGGCCAGAAAAGGGATTTGCTGGATGCCTGCTCCCTTTTACCTGCTCCTCTTTTCGCCCTTGAGTTACTCGTCATACTCCTGATGGCAAAAGCTGTGCCCTCGTAGAGACTGACCACAGGAATTTACTATAAATCAGTGTCCAGGCGCTGGAGAGTGCTGCAGGGGCTCCTCTAGCATGGTCCAGGCAGCAGGAGGTCTGCTTCAGCACTCAACGGTCCACTCTACGATGTTCTGTCTGGTAGCATGGCTCCATTTATATGCAAGCTGGCTATTTGAGGCTGGGTTGCAGAGGGGAGTCATAAGGGAGATGTGAAATGGATAGCCCTTGTCACCAAGCAGCCAGCTTCATGTGGAAGTGTATATACAAAGGGAACAGCAAACTAGTGCGGAATACAAACAGTATGGGAAAGTGGTCATTTGTCAGCATGGTGTGCTGAGCATGGCTGCACACCAATTGTACATGCAAGACTATTTTTGCAAGTACCTTTACCCATGGTTACAGAGGACAGCTGCTTCATCAGCAACAGCCAACAGTATTTAGTGTATTAGCAATTTCCTACTGGGTGTTTCAACAGCAGGGACAGGTTTGGAGGAAAAGAATTGTATGCAGAATAAACAAAGGCAACTGCACTCACACCCCTGAAGAACTTGACTTTGACATCTAGATTACATTCTGGAGGAATTACGACAAAAATTAAATCAGCTCCCCTAGACTAAACTGCAAAGTAATATACTACCTAGGCAGGCCTGCCTGTGGCTGTGAAAGTTAGCACCGTGCTAAATGTTTATGTAACTGGAGTAATGCAACTCAGCACTTGTGATATTTGTTACATCAATCTCCGACCACCAGTGCCATGCAACAACCGGCAGACACCTTAGTCTGGGTTTTAGCCCGGAGACAGATCTGTGAAGAATGGGGATGGGAATTGTTATGAGGCCGAGGTTTGGAAGAATGGATTTCTTCAATTTCCTGTAGAATTTAACTGCAGACCTATTTTAATAGTCTGTCAGCCAGAGGCTGGGGGCCTCTTGAGCAGGAATTGTCTGCTTCACACGGTGAAAGTTCCAAAAGTGAACGAAGACAGAAATAATTAGATCATACAATTTAGCCTGAAACTAGTTAAGTTTATTGATAAGCATTTATAACTGCTCATCGGCAAAATTATTCAGAAGTGGTCAGTTATACTATCAGCTAGAATTACAATGCTTTGACACCTAAAACAAAAGATGTTACAGTAACTTAGAGAATTTTTATTGAGACTGATATAGACACCAGACTTCTATAAAGTTCAACAGACTACTGCTGCCATATGCAAGGAGGAAAGCAAAGAAAGAATTCAAGGTACACAGAATCTAGCAGCAGTTATAACATCAAGACACCAGCTTTTTCCTATTGGGGAAGTGATCATGTTATTAATCAATTAGTCACTGAGGCATCTTTTCTTAATTCTTCCATTGGATTTGGGCAGTGACAGCTAGGCCAGCATTTATTGCCCAACCCCCCAATTACCCTTGAGAAAGCAGTGGTAAGCTGCCTTCTTGAACTGCTACTGTCCACATTAGGGAGCAAGTTCCAGAATTATTGACCCAGTGACAGTGAAGGAATGGTGATATATTTCCAAGTCAGTACGGTGTGTGGTTTGGAAGGAAATTTCCAGGTGATGGTGTTCCCATGGCCTGCTGCCCTTGTCCTTTTAGGTGGTGGAGGTTACAGGTTTTAAAGGTGTTGTCAAAGGAGCTTTGGTGAGTTGTAAGTGAACATGCAAATGTGGGAATTAAAATCAGTAGTAGACTAGTTAGTCCCCTCAACCTATTCATTGCTGATCTGACTGGGGTCTCGAATACACATTCTGCCTATCTCAACAACCTTTGACTCCCTTGTTGGTCAAGAATCTATCTACCGCTACCTTAAAAATATTCAATGACCCCCCCTCCTCCACCATTCTCAGGGAAAGATAATTGGAAAGACTAACAACCCTCAGAGAAAAAAATAATCTCCATCTTAAATGAGAGCCCCTTTATTTTAAAACTGTATCCGCCTCTTTCTAGTCTCTCCCACAAGGGGAAACATCCTTTCAGCATCCACCCTGTCAGGATTCCTCAGGATCTTATATATTTTAACTAGACCCCCTCTCATTCTTCCAAATTCCAATGGGTGCAGGTCCAGCCTGTCCAAAGTTTCCTTGTAATATAACCCCCCTATCCCAGGTATCAGCCGAGAGAACATTCTCTGAACTGCTTCTAACACGTTTATATCCTTTCTTAAATAAGAAAGCCTAAAATGTACACCATACTCCAGATGTGGTCTGTCCAACTCCCTGAATAACCTGGAGCAAAACATCCCTATTTTTGTATCCCATTCCCCTTACATTAAATAAAAGTAATCTGCAGTGCAGTTGCTGTGATGCATTGAGTATATGGTACACATTGCTGCTTCTGTGCATTGGCGGTGGGAGTGAATGTTTAATGTTGTGGATGGGGTGCCGACCAAGCAGGCTGCTTTCTCCCGGAATGTGCCAAACTTCCGGAGCATTGCTGGAGCTGATCTGACCTGCTTTATTATTGTCACATGTATTAGTATACAGTGAAAAGTATTGTTTCTTGAGCTTCAGAGATAAAGCATTACATACATAGAGAAGGAAGCGAGAGAGTACAGAATGTAGTGTTACAGTCATAGCTAGAGTGTAGAAAAAGTTCAACTTAATGTGAGGTAGGTCCATTCAAAAGTCTGACAGCAGCAGGGAAGAAGCTGTTCTTGAACGGGTTGGTTTCTGTTACTTAGAACAGTACAGCACAGTACAGGCCTTTCGGCCATCGATGTTGTGCTGAGCTTTGTCCAAAAACAAGATCAAACTATCCCACTCCCTATCATTCTGCTATGCTCCATGTGCCTATCCAATAACCGTTTGAAAGTTCCTGAAGTATCCGACTCCACTATCACAGCAGGCAGTCCATTCCACACCCCAACCACTCTCTGAGTAAAGAACCTGCCTCGGACATCCCTCCTATATCTCCCACCATGAACCTTATAGTTATGCCCTCTAGCAACAGCTACATCCACCCGAGAATGTTCTCAGACGTTTGTGTCTTTTTCCCAACAGAAGAAGGTGGAAGAGAGAATGTCCGGGGTGCGTGGTGTCCTTGATTATGCTTGCTGCTTTCTCGAGGCCGCATGAAGTGTAGACAATGTCAATGGATGGGAGGCTTGTTTGTGTGATGGACTGGGCTACGTTCATGACCCTTTGTTAGTTTCTTGTGGTTTTGATCAGAGCAGGAGCCATACCAAGTTGTGATACAACCAGAAAGAATGCTTTCTATGGTGCATCTGTAAAAGTTGGTGCAAGTTGTAGCAGACATGCCAAATTTCCTGAGAAAGTTAGTGGGCTTTCTTAACTATAGTGTTGGGTTGAAGGCACCAGGACAGGTTGTTGGTGATCTGGACACCTAGAAACTTGAAGCTGTTAACCATTTCTACTTAGTCCTCATTGAAGTAGACAGGAGCCTACAAGGGCGGCACGGTAGCACAGTGGTTAGCACTGCTGCTTCACAGCTCTCGGGTCCTGGGTTCGATTCTTGGCTCGGATCACTGTCTGTGTGGAATTTGCACATTCTCCTCATGTCTGCGTGGGTTTCCTCTGGATACTCCAGTTTCCTGCCACAGTCCAACGATGTGCGGGTTAGGTGGATTGGCCATGCTAAGAAATTGCCTCTTAGTGTCCAGGGTAGTGGAGATTAGTGGGTATAATATGGGGGTAGGGCCTGGGTGGGATTGTGTTCGGTGCAGACTCGATGGGCCAAAGGGCCTCTTTCTGCACTGTAGGGGGGTTCTATGATTCTAGGGGTGTGTTCTCCTTTACACTTCCTGAAGTTGATGACAATCTCCTTCATTTTGTTGACACTGAGGGAGAGATTATTGTCGTCGCACCAGCTCACCAGATTCTCTATCTCATTCCTGTATTCTGTCTCGTCATTGTTTGAGATCTGACCCACAATGGGGGTGTCATCAGCAAACTTATCGAGTTGAGGGGGAATTTGGCCATACAATCGAATATAGTAAGGGGCTGAGGACGAAGCCTTCTGGAGTATCGGTGTTGAGGATGCTTGTGGAGCAGGTGTTGTTGCCTATCCTTACTGACTGCAGTTTGTGGGTTAGGCAGTCTAGGATCCAGTTGCAGAGGGAGGAGCCGAGCCCCAGGCCACGGAGTTTGGAAATGAGTCTCATGGGAATAATGGTGTTAAAGGCTGAGCTGTAGACAATAAATAGAAGTATGACATTGGTGTCTTTGTTATCTAGGTGTTCCAGCTGCACTCGCCCAGCAAAATGGAGAGTATTCCATCACACTCCTGAATTGTGCCTTATGGATGCTGAACAGCCTTTGGGGAGGCAGAAGGTGAGTTACTCATTGAAGAATTCCCAACCTCTGATCTGTTTTGTAGCCACAGTATTTATACGCCTGGTCCAGTTTGGTTTCTGGTTAATGTTAATCCCCCAGGATGTGGATAGTGGAGGATTCAGCGATGGCAATGCCATTTAATGGTGAGGCTAGTGTGAACAACACACTTTAGCTAATTCTGGCAAGTTTCAATTGCATTTCATTGGTGACATTTTAATTGGCTTGAGAAAGCTAGGTGTTGGAAAGGTGCTGAATGTATTGAACAGTCTAAAGACAGAATTATGTTTACGATGGCAATAACCAGAACAAGAACTGGCACTTAAATGGTTCTGTTAATGCAGAAAAACACTGCAAAGCCCTTCACAGCAACATTTTCCGACTCTGAAACCAATACTCATTGTCCAGGTTGGAATGGGAAAATTTGGAGAGCTGTTAAAATTCAAAGGCTCTCTAAATTTCTACCTGTGACGATACATGCCAATGTCAGGGCTGGAAAATTCCCAATAGAATCAATGACCCAAACATTCACTGTGGGGAAGGTCAAACCCCCTATGGTCAAGGGTTTTCTAAAAGGGCACCCTAAACTCTGTGGTGTCAGCCTTGCCGTTCTATCAGGCTCCCCCCCTGCCAGACTGATGGGAACAATACATGACCCCTGCTTTCTGTTCTAAAAAAAATGTCAGAAGATCTGGAGTAAAAACATGACCGTGTTTCTTGGGAGAAATACACTGGTTTTCAGTCAGAACCTGACACTTTGCCAATTCTTTTTGGAAAATTCTGCCATTAGTTTTGGTTGAGGGTCTTAACACTAACAGAAGGGACAAAGAGAGAAGGGAATGCAATTGACATTGGAGTGAGAAGAACAGACAGTGCGAGTTTAAGGGAACTGTAGTTTGTTGCCCTGGAGGGAGTTAGAGGTAGGGTGGAGGAAGGCAAAGAGTGGATTTAAAAAAGAGAATGCCACCATTTGAGACATTGGCGATAAAGAAGTAGATTAGCAGGAATGGTGGACATGGATAAATGGGATTTGGGAAGCAGTGTTTTGAGTGAGTTGAAGTTTATGAAGGTGGAGGAAGAAAGGTTAATCCATTGAGCACAGTAATTAAAGCTCGTCTCTGGGAAACAGGAAGATTCAAATACTGTCCTCTTCAAATATAGATATCCCTAAATAATCACTGCACCTTATCCTTTCCTCATAAAAATAATTAATTTTTCAGAAATAAACTACTTGAAATCAATTGAATATATTATGTTAACAAGTAGAAAAATAGTTTTACTATTAGATAATTGACCACACTCTGCTTCTACCAGATATCTCTAGCAAAATTCCTAATCTAAAATACAACAAAAGCTGGCTCTCCATGGTGTTACTGATAACAAACTGGATGATGTGTTGATTTATACCAGGGATGTTAAAAACAAATGCGATAGGAAAGGTACTTATGAAATAGGTGAAAAGTGCACGCTACACACAAAAACTATCTTATGTGTATATACTCTACAGAAATCATATTTCAGCATCACTTTCCTTTTTGGCACTCAATAGATAACATCTCTAAGATAACTTCCATACATGACTGAACAACAAGCTTCTCACTTTGCCCATTGCGTGCTGTGCAATAAAAAGCTCTCTGAAATATGCAAATATTGTGTCCCAATGGCCTGAGGTGTTCATTTCAAAATTTTCATAGCTTCAGAAATGTAGTAATTTTTTTGATGACTTGCGCTGCTCAGGATAGGAGGTGTAATCACATCTGGCTCCTTGAGGTATATATTTCCATGTACAATAGGGTCTGATTCAGTACAAAGCTGCCTCTAGATTGCCACATCAATGAGCCTGAACCTTATTTTAAACCATGGTAAAGCCTTTCTATTTACCACACCAGTGAGATTATCAATATAGTATTTCTTAAGATTCTCAGGTTCTATGTTCTTTGTGCAAGAAAGCAGACCCAGAGCAGACTCAGATTGCTACTAATGAGAGGTTTTCATCCCATCAAACTGAGCCAGATTCAGGAAATATAATTACAAATTGTTGCTGTCTCAGGCCCCTTTATGTGCAATTTTGGATATAAATATTTGTTAGCTTGTTCACTGTAAACACTCCCTGCAGATTTATCTCCAATTGTTTTCTTGTTTTTGCTTCACGTGTTTGCCCTCTCTCGAGGTCCTGAATTTTCAGGATGACAAACACTTGGCGCCTGCCATCCTGGGAGATGATGGGGAAGGCATCCCTGTCGACTCTGACAGGCCTGCTACCACTCTATGCTCAATTGAGTGTTGATTGGCAGCAGGCGGGACCTCCATTCGCTCTTGGATGCAAATCCCGCCTTGGAGAGCTCCCTGCCGGCTTAAAAATTGAGGCTGGGCAGGGAGAGGCCCTTAAGTGGCCATTAAGTGGTCACTTTACCAAAGTGGTCACAAACCAGCCAGAGGAGGGTGGGTTTGCATAGTATTCTGGCCTAGGAGTTATATACAATGCAGCTTGTAACTCACTTGGCAAAAAAAATCTATGAAGAATAGGTTTTGGTCTGAGCCTACACAAACCAAGAGGCCTGAGGATTGATATAAACTGGTCCTCAGGCCTCCACATACCTTACATGAACTATGGGTGCTGGTTGTGCCTCTGTGGGTCATTTAAGCAGAGCAAAGATGTCAAGTTGAGCTTTCTGTCTCATTGGTAAACAGTGGGACCAAAGCATGTGCAGTTTGGGAGAATGTGGCACTATTCTCTCAGGAAGGTTGCCTCAGAAGTGGTATTTAAAACGATCACATGTTACATCCACATGTTACTGGTTTATTATTTTCAGTGGCTGTTCGACTTTTGGGTGTTATTTTGTGCATCGTGTCACTGGACAAAATTCACTTTGTGTGGACAGAGAGATTTTTCTGGTCTTGTACTATTGTTGCTCTTTACCTCAAAGATAGTTTGGCTGCAGCCAAGGATGATCTGATAGGGAGCTGGAGGAGGAGGAAAAGGAAAACACCCAAGGGCAGAAGAAGCTGCCAGGAGGACAGCACTGAAAAGGAGGCCTTATCTACAAAAAGTCTTTGGGGACAACCTAATTGCACATAACTTTTGCCACACTGCATAAGATACCTTTGCTTCACCAAGGAGTCTGTCACTGGGCTCTGTCACCTGCTGCAGCTCCACGTTCAGCCTCAAGGCATGGATAGCACGTTTTGACAGTGCTCAAGATCACAGTAACTCTCAGGTTTAATGCCATGGCTCCTATCTGACTGCAGAAAGTGACATCAGCAACACCTCTCAGTTTGCAATCCAGCAAAGTATCAGGAAACCTAACTCTTTAATCGGTCTTTCGAATCACCCATCTTAGCATTGCCTTTTTGAAGCTCAGCAAGCTTTTTTGATGATGCTGCTATAGTTCTTTGGAACATTCTTTGATATTATATGAACTTTACAAATACAAGCTGTCCCAATTTAATAGATGATCCATGTGTCAAAGATGCCTGACAGATTACCAGAGAGAAACATGGCTGAAAAGAAAATTCAGAGACATAGGGCCAGATTTCCTAGGAAAGGAGGGAAACAGGAGACAGGACTGCTCCTATTGTCATGTTTCTGCCTTATCGAGACAGCAGGCAATCAGAATATTCCAGGGATCCAGACTCTATAATGACCTGGAAGCTGACCTGGACTGAAGGTAGCAGACCAAGGCAGGAGTGGAGACAAGCTATGTCTAACTCAGGTAGGTTAAAAGGCCTGTTTCAATTAATGGGCCAGCCACCACAAAATTACATTTCAGGGCCGATCATATCGGAAAAGCATTTTGAACACATTACCCTGCCCACCAAGTGTGCATGCCCAATGAATAAAAAATTCAGGCCCATAAAACTCTCTGGGGCAATCTTGCCGACTTGTCAAACTAGTTGATCGGTTTGGACAGCCAGTGAGATCTCAACAGAGGGACAACATCGCGCCTTGTTTTTCGAATCTCATGATATCACCAGCTCTATTAAGTCGGGAAGGGTATGAGGCTGATTATAATATTCATTTTGTAATTTTAATATTATTAGTGAGCCCGGGAAGCAATTGTCTGGGTTCACCAGTGGAGGTCCTCACTGGCCAGAATCATGTCTGGTCCCCAGCAATGAGGACCTGACGCAATGGCCTCACCAGTTCAATCAGAGGCCATTGAAGCCCTCCCAGGTGGACAGGCACTGGGCAGGCAGTGCCCCCTGAGCAGTGCCAGCCTGGTACCCTGGCATTGCCAGCCTGCCTACAGTCATAGACCAGATTTTTCTGGCCATTAATACAAGTGGGATCATTTGGTTCCACTGAAGGCACATTCCCACCACTGGCTTCCCAGTGGCAAGGGTTGCATTCAACCCCATTGACAATAGTGAGACCAGAGGATCCCCCCCATCAGCCAATGGCAGCCTCTTCCAGAGAAACATGCAGTGGGTCACGTGAAAGATTCTATCCATAGAGTTTTGCAGCACACAAAGAGGCCCTTCAGTCCATCATGCCTG
Source organism: Carcharhinus amblyrhynchos (assembly GCF_965287045.1). Taxonomy (NCBI): domain Eukaryota; kingdom Metazoa; phylum Chordata; class Chondrichthyes; order Carcharhiniformes; family Carcharhinidae; genus Carcharhinus; species Carcharhinus amblyrhynchos. The sequence goes on along the minus strand of NC_137330.1, from coordinate 36,432,034 downwards.
TGCCAGCCATCAAACACTGATCTAATCTAATCATAATTTCCAGCACTTGGTCTGTAGCCTTATATGCTCTGGCATTTCAAGTGCCCATCTAAATGCTTCTTAAATGTTGTGAGGGTTCTTCCTCTACCACCCTTTCAGACAGTGGGTTCCGATTCCCACCATCCTCTGGGTGAAAATGATTTTCCTAAAATCTCCTCTAAGTCTCCTGCTCCTCACTTTAAATCTATGTCCCCTATTTATTGACCCCTCTACTAAGGTGAAAGGTATCTAACTACCTATCTATATCCATCATAATTTTGGACAATTCGATGCAGTCCCCTTTCAGTCATCTCTGCTGGAAGGAAAACAGCCCAGCCTCTCTTCATTGCTGGAATGGAGCTGCCCAGGTAACATTCTAGTGAACCTCCTCTCCAACTTTCCAATGCAACCGCACCTTTCCATAGTGTGGCAACTAGAACTGCACACGAGACTCGAGCTGTGGCCTAACGAGTGTTTATACAGCTCCATCATAACCTCCCTTTTCTTATATTCAGTGCCTCGACTAATAAAGGCAAGTATCCAATAAGCCTTCTTAACCACCTCACCTACCTGTCCTACTGCCTTCTATGGACATGCTCCCAACAGCCTTCTGGTCCTTTGTACTTCCTACCCTTCATTCCCTTGCCTTGCTTGTCCTCCAAAATGCATCACCTCAGATTTTCCAAAGTTAAGTTCCATTTGCTATTGTTCTACCCCCTGTTCTGCCCACTTCAGGATGAACTTAAAAGGAGGAAAACTTTACTTGTCTTTGAAACCCCAGTGCATCGTTCAAAACTCCATGAGCTGATGTAGAGCCCAAGAGCTACTAAGTTCCAGCTGCCTCCATGAAAATTTTTAAAAAATGACTTGGAATGGGCCCTCAGTGCTGTCAGGAGCATCTTTCTTAGCACGTGTGCAGATTCTAGGGCCTGCTCCCTCCCCACATTTGCGATATGGCTGAGTGCAGAACAAAGGCCAGCATTCCAGTCTGGTAGCCATTTTTTTTAGGTCCTGCCTTTATTTGGTCCCGAATGGGATGATGGAATCAAGCCCAGAGATATACAGAATACCCACATTATAACAATGAAACAAAGAGGCAGAGAGAAATCACTACCTTGGTTATGAGCTGCAAAAATCTCAAGCCCTGGAAAGAAGATACAAGGGGCAAAGGTAGAAACATTCAGAGTGAAAGAAAAAGATACGTGGGAGGATGAGAGTGAGACAGCACAAGATAGAGATAGAATGAGAGAGACACAAAGGCAACAGTACAAAGAACGCAACATGAAAACTCTGTAGAAGATCTACTGATAAGAAGTTCTAATGTTCAGAAGGGAAAGTAGAGGATGAAGCCTTTCAGAGTCTCAACTTGTCTCCAGATGCGTGGGTGGATTACTGAGTACCAGAGTTACAACAGCAATGTACTAAACAGCAACGATCGGGGCACTGTCTTCAAATGCAAAACTGACATTTCAATCCTAATTTCCAATTTTAAACAGGCCATTGTTATTAAGAATGAAAACATGAGGAAGCCATGGCTTATGACCCATCCTAACAGCTTCTGTGGGTGTACCTACATCACATGGACTGCAGCAGTTTAACAAGCTGTATCGCCACCACCTTCTCAATAGCAATTAAGGATGGGCAACAAATGCTAGCCCAACCAACGACACCCACATCCTGTGAAAGAAAAAAACGATGTGTTCATGAAGAAATGTTTAGAAAACCTGGACTGTGGAAACGAAAAGTGAATACTGAGTGATATATGATAGAATCCCTCCAGTGCAGAAGGAGGCCATTTGGCCCATTGAGTCCGCATTGACCACAATCCCACCCTGTCCCGTAACCCCACAAAATTACCCGCTAATCCCCCTGACACTAAGGGGCAATTTATCATGGCCAATCCACCTAACCTGCACATCTTTGGACTGTGGGAGGAATCCAGAGCAACCAGAGGAAAGCAAATGCAGGAAGGAAGAGAATGTGCAGATTCCGCACAGACAGTGACCCGAGGCTGGAATCTAACTTGAGGCAGCAATGCTAACCATTGTGCCGCCCATAGGTTGTGTTCTTTGCAGAATGTTTGTATGCATCGAATGTAGGAACCTAGGAAATAGGAGCAGGAGTTAGCCATTCAGCCCCTTAAACCTGCCCTATCATTCAACTGCATCGTGGCTGACCTTCTATGTCGTACTAGTCCCATTTCCTTTGATATCCTTAATATCTAGAAATCTATCCATCTGTCTTGGACGTACTCAATGAGTGAGTCTCCACAGGCCACTACAGTAGAGAATTGATTATGCACGGTTATACAACATGTTTCAGAGCAATACGCCCCATAGCTCAACTCAGTCCCTTCTCTGCAATTATCCCACATCACAGTTTAGCAGCCAAGACTTAACTCACCCTCCTTCCATTGCCCTTTTCAACCCTAAGCTCACAGTCATCGTCCACAGATGTCCCTCCTTTTTGTCCACACAGGTCATTACAAACCTCTCTGCTTTCTCTTCTTGCAGAAGAGAACACACACAGCTTGGTGAGAGGTGGAAGCCCAGGGAGGGGTCTGGGATTAGCTCTCTAGTGAAAGGCAAGTTATCAGCCACTAGTAATGTGTCCCCATCTGCTCAGCTCAGACAGAAGTCTTATTCCAGGAGGCTAGAGATATCAGCAATAACCTACCATGAGGGCATGAACCTCCTGAGGCACCACTGCTCAGACCTATTGAGAGAGCCTGGAGACCTTGTGTTGAGGTGTTGTCATCTCCTACCTCCGTATCCATCTCATTGCCTCCGTGAGGTTCTTTTGAAATGTATTTGTTCACAGAATGTGGATGTTTCTGGCTAGACTAGCATTTAGTGCCCATCCCTAACTGCCCTCGAGAAGATGGAGGTGAACCTCTTTCTTAAACTGCTGCAATCTTTGCAGTGTAGGTACACCCACTGTATTATTAGAAAGGGAGTTCCAGGATTTTGGCTCAGCAACAATGAAGGAAAGGCAGTATATTTCCAAGTCAGGATGGTGTGTAGCTTGGAGGGGAATTTCCAGGTGCTGGTGTTCTCATGTATCTGCTGCCCTTGTCCTTTGAAGAGTGTTCTTCTTCTCTATTCTTCATCAGAGGTGAAAGGTGGGGCTATGTAACCTGCACCCTTGCTGTGTTGGAGTCTGGTAGTGGTAAGTGCAGTTGAAGGTGAATGATGGGTTAGAGATGAAATGTCTTCAAGAAAGTGGGCATATAATTGACTGCCTCTTTAGGAGTTTCAATTCTAAGCTCCCTGGTGAGCCTGAGTCTGGCAGTGCTCCGTATGATGTTAATGTGAAACATCAACTGCTTAGGGGAGTGAGTGCTTTCTGTAAGTAGCATTATTGCTCTGTGTTCATGAAGCTGCTGCATTCACTTCTGCTCCGATGCTATATGTCTGGCAATGGCAACTAACATTACTTTCTCAGACAGGAATCCTTTCTGTACAGTTCACTTCAAAGTCATCCTCTTTGTTAAGTTTACTAATTTGACGTCTGACCATGAGGAAAGATACTTTTCAATTTAGTTGCAATTGTGGAATGTCACTGAAGTTCTGCATTAATGAGCTTCAACAGGACATTGTCAAATTAAACTATCTGTTAGCCACTCAAGCTTGTGTTTTTGTCCTTTTCTGAAAAAAAACGATGATATGCAAAGTCAGAGCAACATTCAAACACAAGTGAAGTGAATTATTCACCAATCTTTCTTGACATTTCTACATTGTTCCCTTGCGTTTATATTTTCAGTGTGACAGTGAGCACAAGAATTTTGGGCCCTTGGTTACCAACAATTATCTTTTCATTAGACTTGATCCTGTGACAGTAAAAGCTAGAGTTAATAAAATATTCAAGAAAGCCAATTCTAAAGCAATGAGGCTTGAAACACAGCAACTAAAAGGAGCTATATCCAAATAAATTTAACACTTTAAACAAAATAATGCTTAAACATTGGTGTATTGTAACTGCTGGTACTGCAAATTAAAATCAACACAATCTCGAAACATAAAATTGATTTCAAAGGCTGGGCCCATGTGGGCTACTTGAAATATAAAACAATGCAAGAGCAGTTAGAAGTAATTTTAATGAAGAGAGATTGTGAAAAATGGAAATAATAAGAGGGAAGAAACAAATGGATCCCTAAATGATGATGGGGGAGGTCATTAGGGAAGAAAATGACAGACTTTTTTGAATCCTATTCTTAGTTTCCAAAACAAGGATTGGAAGTGATACATGCTCTGTCTGAAGGTAGATCCTTGGCTCATTGTTTGCCGATGCTTCACCCCGCATTGTTTCTGTGATAATTTTCTTGCCAGTAGTGGTTAATTGTCTTCCATTCTCAAAGATGCGACAAGGAAGCAGATCCCAGTTCCATCTAGCTAGACTAGGAATTGAACCAGTTTTGTTGGTGCTATTCTCAACTACATGCTAGCCAAGTGGAGCCAATCAGCGCCTCCTGTAGGCAAAAGGATAAAAGATAAATCTGAGTTGTGGTGGGAGTTGAGGGGGGGTGCGGAGATTGCATGGCATTGTAACCAAATTGATGCTTACAAACAGGAGTGTTTGAACATTTGTATGTGATGTATTCTGTAATGCACCCCATAATACTTAAGGAATTAAGAATTAAAATAAGTTTGGCTCTTGATAATATTTGTGACATAATTAATTATGTGATTTGTATCAACTCAGAAAATTATTAGAATATTTTGAATTGTTTTCCAACAGTTAGAAAGAAAATTCCTTGAAACTACAAGGATAGTGTTGGCAAAGGTTATATTGACAGCACCAATATCCAATTGCAGTATGACAGTCCACAGTTTTAAAGAAACAGCTTATTTGATATTATTAACTGCATCCTGATCGAAGGCTTCTTCTGTAGGACCAACCCAATGGGTAGCTCTCAAAATCATTTGCATACATGGAAATTAATCTGGTTTCTGTGCACACAACCTTGTCTATATAGTGGGGGTGATCAGACAGAACTGCTTGGATCTCCAAAGGCAGCACACTTACAAGGTCAGAAAAATCTCAACAGGTCTGACTGCATCTGTGGAGAGAGAGTACAGCCAACATTTCGAGTCTAGATAATCCTTTGTCAGCTCAGACTCAAAACATTGGTTGAACTTTCTCTCCACAGATGCTGTCAGACCAGCTGAGATTTTCCAGCATTTCTGTTTTTGTTTCAGATTCCGGCATCCGGAGTGTTTTGCTTTTATGCTTACAAGGTCACTCAATTTTGTCCACTTTGCTGACAGCAGTCCTCAGCTAAGAAGTTAAAACAGGAAATGTTCTGGGGACCTGGGTTCAAATTCCGCCACGGCAGATGGTGGAATTTGAATTCAATAAAAATGCCTGGAATTAATAATCTGCCATTGACTATAAAACCATTGTCGATTGTCGGAAAAACCCATCGAGTTCACTAATGTCCTTTAGGGAAGGAAATCTGCTGTCCTTACCTGGTCTGGCCTACATGTGACTCCAGAGCCATGGCAATGTAATTGATTCTTAGGCAACCAGGGATGGGCAATAAATGCCGGCCTGCCAGTGACGCTCATGTCCCATTAATGAATAAAAAAAACCAGGTAAGGGGAGGGGACTTGTATCGAAAATCAGGAAGCGCAGGGTGACAGTGGGAATAGTCATAGAATCATACAGTGTAGAAAGAAGGCCTTTGGCTCATCAAGTCTGCACCAAACACAATCCCACCCAGGCCCTACCCCCATATTATACCCACTAATCCCTCTAACCTACACATCCCTAGACACTAAAGGGCAATTTCTTAGCATGGCCAATCAACCCAATCAACCTAACCCGCACATCTTTGGACTATGGGAGGAAACTAGAGTACCTGGAGGAAACCCATGCAGACATGAGGAGAACATGCAAACTCCACACAGACAGTGACCTGAGCCGGGAATTGAACCCAGGACCCATGGAGTAGCAGTGCTAACCACTGTTCTACCGTGCCTCCCTAGTGCTACTGCTCCTGCTTCCACAGAACAGTCTTTGAGCAAAACTGTAATAATGTGGTTCAGTTGGCAGCCACAGAATTCTGAATGAGGCTAACCCCATCACTATTCATAGGCTGAGCCAGGCTGTTGACAAACCCATTTAAATCCTGAGCTGAGCTTTCAGCACAAAGGGTCTGATTTTACCATTTTGATTCTAATTGCTGAATCTGGGCACAATTCAAATTCGACTTGGAAACCTGCTTTCAGGCGCTCCCCATATGCACTTAGCCTGGAGAAAAAAAATCGCGAGTCTGAATCATGCTGTGGGCAGGGCTTATCGTGCCCGAAATGCTGCTGGTCTGATCAGAGCTTAGAACTACACACGCACAGTGAGAAAAAAATTGAAAAACGAGCCCCTGTTACATCGCTCCCGGGCCACAAAAAGTAAATAAAGTGGCCCGGGAGCGAAAAGCAGGAGCGATGGCCCCATAGACATCACCCCATCCCTATGACATAATTGTCCCCCTTATTCACCCCTCCACTACCTCCCCTGCCCCCCCCAATACCTCTCCTCCCCCCAGCTGATCGCCCGCAGAAGTTCTGAACTTACCTCTTCAGAAGTTGGAGCGCCCAAAACGGAGCTTTGCCGAACATGTCTGTTTTGTGCCGAATCTGGGTGCATGAATGCAATGGTAAAATGGGAAATGCTGATAAAGTTGGGCAGACAGCCCATTAATTCAATTTAAATGCATGCAAATGCATTTAAATTGCCGTTGCACCCATTTTGAGCGTAATTCAGATCACGGCCATTTTCAAGTCTTGGTAAAGTGGGCAACTACACGGGTGCTACGTGTAATGGCCTCACACCTGACTTTATCAAGTTTTCGCACCCAAAAACGGGCATGACGTAATGGTAAAATCGGGTCCAAAGACCTCCTACTTGCACCTTCATTACACTAACTACCTACCTCCCAACGTCAGCTATTCTGCTACTGAACTCCTCATCCATGATTTTGTCACCTCCAGACTTGATTACTCTCATGCTGCATCCATATGCCCTGCCTCCCATATCTCCAATCTGTGCCCAGCACTTTCCTTCCCGCACCCTATTCCTACTCCCAGGGTCGAATGAAGGAAGATTATATACAAGTAGGTATATTATAATTAGATGTGAATCAGGGGAATACATGCTCTGACATTGTTTTCTTCATCCCGATTACGGAAGACTGACAACAAGGAACACCCATTATGCTCAGACGTCCCATTTCTGCCAACAAAGTTCGAGACTCGCGGGGGTGTTGCTGACTATCAAAGCCTGTGTAAAGACCCACAGAGCATTTTCTCACAGGCTAAAGGGGCGATCCTTTTACCAAAGTACTAGTGGTCTCAAGGCCAGAAGGCCAGCCAAGATCAGGGGCTTGTGAGTGTATGGAGCAGGAGCTCCATACAGGAGCTGTCTCACTCAAAATCCCTCTGCTTTCCCACTATTCCTTCCTGAAGGTGGGAAGTTCTGACCAAGGAGTACAGAATGTAAAACTCTGGGCCCCTAACATGAAATTAGGGCCTCTTGAGATTCCATTTGTGGGATTTCATTTGTAAGTATTTATTCAAACTTGAAGGACTGATTCTATTAACTTTTAATCATAAAATTAGTTTAATAGTAGAGTAATCTTAATTTAAGTGCAATAAATTGTGGAATTAACCAAGAAAATGATAGAGATCATGTTGACTGAATCTCTGGAAAAAAGAAAGGAAATTGCTTCATCCTTAATGTGGAAAGATTTGGTTCATTTGGCTAAGCAATGCACATTTGTAGCTTATCTTCAGCACAATTAAGATTATTCAAGGCCTATTATTGTAAAGTTCGTCATAAATCAGAAATTTGATCTGCAGTGAGCAAGAGGGGAGTTGTTCTGCCCACTTAAACATCGATCAACAATTATTGAGAAATCTGTGTTGATGAATGCTTCACAGGCAAATCCACGGACTGTATTTTCCATATGCATTCGTCCCAAAACAGAAAATCCCACCCAAGGTCAACGGACCTTTTTAAGGTCCGCCCCTCACCCTGTGACAGGTGGAACAGGAAAATTTGCCCCATATTTGTTTTTCTAAAGTCTCCTCCCAACAGAACACTTAATGAACCCTCCATGTAATAATAGGACATGATATTCAATTTATATAAATTTCATGCTCAAGTTTTGGCTGTTCTTGCACATTTTCATTATCCTTTTTGGTCCAGCTACAACTTCAATAAAGTAGAAATATCTGTTCAACGGCTGCTGTATTTCATTGCCCTTCCAGTTCTTGGAGAACATGATACCATCAATAAAGGAGAATGTAGGCTAATGCAGCTAAAAAATCTGACTTCTTCAACACTGCCTCAACTTCCAGTGGACAGGAAATATGTAGTAAATGGGGATAGGCAGAGGGATCTGGGTGTACAGGTACATAGGTCACTGAAAGTGGCAACACAGATAGAGAAGGTAATCAAGAAGGCATACGGCATGCTTGCCTTCATTGGTTGGGGCATTGAGTTTAAAAATTGTCAAGTCATGTTGCAGCTTTATAGAACCTTAGTTAAGCTACACTTGGAATATAGTGTTCAATTCTGGTCACCACGCTACCAGAAGGATGTGGAGACTTTGGAGAGGATACAGAAAAGATTTACCAGAATGTTGCCTCGTGTGGAGGGCATTAACTATGAGGAGAGGTGGGAGAAAGTTAGTTTGTTCTCACTGGAACGACAGAGGTTGAGGGGTGACCTGATAGAAGTCTACAAGATTATGAGAGGCATGGATAGAATGGATAGCCAGAAGTTTTTCCCCAGGATGAAGAATCAATTACTAGGGGGCATAGGTTTAAGGTGCGAGGGGCAAGGTTTAAAGGAGATGTATGAGGCAGGTTTTTTTTACACAGAGGGTGTGGGTGCCTGGAACTCACTGTCAGTGGAGGCAGTGGAAGCAGATACAATAGTGACTTTTAAGGGGCATCTTGACAAATACATGAATACGATGGGAATGGAAGGGTTTTAGTTGAGTCAGGCAGCATGATCAGTGCAGGCTTGGAGGGCCAAAGGACCTGTTCCTGTGCTGTAATTTTCTTCGTTCTTTTTTCTTTATTTAAAAAGGGATTAAATATGAAATTCTGACACTGACTGATTTTAACTCTGATAGTTAGTTGGGTTTTTCAATGAGTTAATAATATTGTCCTAAGACCCCTAGAACTTTAAATAGTCACCAATTTTCCACCCTATCTCAGGTCTGCATGAGTGAGTTAGAACTAACCTGACTTGGAAATATGTCATCATTCCTGGGTCAAAGTCCTGGAATTCCCTCCCTAATGGCATTGTGGGTCAACCCACTGCAATGGATTGTAGCAATTCAAAAAGGCAGGTCACCACCACCTTCTCAAGGGCAACTAGGGATAGACAATAAATGCTGGCCAGCCAGCGATGCCCATGTCCCATGAATGAATTTTTAAAAATGCCATTATGGATATCAAATTTTTCAATATGGCCCGATTAGTTCATTTGAGGAGTGATCCAATTGCAGTCTTTAGAATGTGAAAGGGATTTAACAGAATGGATAGAGAATCTTCTTCTTTTGGGGGATAATCCAAAACAAGTGTACATAACCACAAACCTGGAGCTAGGCTACTCAGGAATAAAATCAGGACTCGCGTTTCCACATAAACAGTAATGGAAATCTGAGTTCTCTCCCAGAAAGTTGCAGTGGTGAGTCAGTTGAAATTTGCCAGACTGAGATTGATTGATTTTTGGTTGGTAACTGTACCAAGGGTGGCAAATCAATGACAAATAATTGGAATTAAGGTATGGATCAGCCATGATCTGACTGAATGCCAATACTGCCATGAGAAGCTGAATGACCTAATCCTGATTCTATACATTACCTTGTAGCACGGAGTAATGCAGAAAATCAATTATTAACTCTGCTTTGAAAAGGTAAGTAGGAAATGGGGAATAATGTATTTCTGAAAGAAATGACAAGAAATAGCCTACATGTGTCTGCAGTCTCTGAGGAAGAATGTAATTTACTTGAGGCTTTTAATGTCACTGGTCTCACTGATGCCTTTCCCTAAACTGTCGCTTTCAGGTCTCAACCCTGACGTCTCCAATAAAAACTATAGATCAATATCCACAGAAACCCTCAGTAATCTGTTCTGTCCTGTTTTCTTTTGTCTTTCCCATCAATGATTAACATCCTTCTCAACAAAAAAAAATGAAGACTCTTTCATCAGCAGCCACTTAATAGGATGGAAAGAAAGAACAGCGTTTGACTCATCTGAGACCTCACTGCCTATATCATTACATTCTCACAACCATGCGAGAGTATTTAATTATTGATAAGTCATGCGGCAATAATGGAAATGTAAGGAGGCAAAGTGCACTGAGGACAGATCACAATTCAAATAATTATTAAGTCTGCAACAAATATAGAGAGACGACAGCTAACATTTCCACCCTTGCAAAAGTATAGATAAGCTTTGGTAATTTCATTTTCAACCCTGTACGTAATCTAACCAAATGAAAGAACAGGTTCTTTGATTTTTTTTGCAGGAGAAGAGATAGTAAAATGGAGAAGGTTCACTTGGTATTTAAACTTCCTTTCTAATCTTTGCTTGGGAAATTGTATGAATGCAATTGATATCTTGTAACATTTACATTATTATTGATAGTCTTTTTGGCTTTTCAACAAGATAAAGAAGCCAAAGAGCAAATTCATCCTGAATTTATTCACTGCCTTTTTAAGCCACCCTACTCTTAATTAATATGTCAAATAAAATTGAGTAATTTATCAATCAGGAAGCTCCACAGGTTATTCTTTCATAATTATTCTTTCATCTTGCCATGTTATTTTCCCTTGGAAAAGTAAAAAATATTAGCATTTATATAATGCCTTTCATGACCATAGGACATCATGGGTTGGATCTTCTGGCCACACTTGCCCCAAGATCGGAAAATCCCGCCAGAGGTCAACAGACCGTTGCATTGTCCTCCCCCCTCCCTCTCTCCCCCGCCCCCGACCGTTACAATTCCCTTGATGGGCGGACAGGGAAAATTCTGCCCACCAAAGCACTTCACAGTCAGTTGTGTACTTTTGAAGTGTAGTCACCATTGTATGGTGGAAAACACCACAGCCTTCTATTCGAGGATGGAGGGAGACAGAAAGCAGGAAACTACAGGCCAGTCAGCCCAACATCTGTATTTGGGAAAATGCTCGAATTCACTATTAGAGAGACAACAGCCCAGGACATATAGAAAATCATAATACACTCAAGCAGAGTCATCATGGTTTTGTGAAAGGAAAATTGTCTTTGACAAATTTGTTAGAATTCTTTGAGGATATAATTAGGACTGTGTATAAAGGGAAACCAGTGGATGTAGTGTATTTTGATTTCCAAAAAGCAGTCAATAAGGTGCCACGTAAAGGCTACTACTCTTGTTATTGGGGTTGATGTATTAGCTTAGGTAGAAGGTTGACTAAGTAACAAGAAACAAAGATTTGGGATAAATGAGTCATTTTCAGGGGACAGTGTAGTGGTATTATCACTAGATTATAAATCCAGAAGTTCTGCTAATGAACGTTCTGGGGACCCGGGTTCAAATTGTTCTACAGCAGATGGTGGAATTTGAATTCAATAAAAAAAAAATCTGGGATTAAGAATTACTTATGAGTATGAAACCATTGTCAATTGTTGGTAAAACTCATCTGGTTTATGATGTCCTTTAGGGAAGGAAATCTGCCGTCCTTACCTGGTCCGGCCTACATCTTATTCCAGAGCCACAGCAATGTGGTTGATTCTCAATTGCCCTTTGAAATGGCCGAGCAAGTCACTCAGTTCAAGGGCAACTAGAGATGGACAATAAATGCAGGCCAGCCAGCATCACCCATATCCCACAAGGGAATAAAAATAAGTACTTATCTGATGGCCGCACTGGAGTTACTTTCTAGCCTGCAAACACGGAGGAGCGTGGGAACGTGTAGGCATTCTGACCCGGCTATTAACAAAAATAGCCTGAGGCGATTTATTCACTTAGTTTGATTGGACCATGTTGGTCAGTTCTAGGTTACAGCTGAAAACCATTTAAAATATTTACTATAAACATGAACCATAGATAGCCAAAGCCCCCCAAAATGGACTTGGGGATTATAATATTTGCCCATTCAATGTAACACAGCTGCCTGGCATCTTCAATCTTTCTAACTAAGCCTGCTTGGATGGAAATGGTCAAGGATATCAACAGCCAGAGTGTGTGGGAGTTTTAAAATGTACAAAACCCATCAGCTCATTCTGTCAGCTATCAACTCAAAGTTTGAATTTCTTTATAAAAGTTATAGGTCTCCACAGTGATGGAAACAAAGGGGGAACTGGGTTTGAGGTTGCTGATATTGCTCTTGAGTTAATTTTTTTCTTTGGGTTAATTAGAAATCAAATGATATCTCAGAACTAGGATTAAAATAACTGCAGCAGAATAATTATCCTATATCACAACCAAAAAACAGGAAAACATTGTGATTATTCACAAACCGTGAAAGATTTTTACTGGCTCATTTCAGTTCATTTTGCTGAGCAGTTCAATATAAAATAGCTGTGTAGTCTGTAATTACAGGCAGCAAGTTCAGATTGCTGTGTCATAATGCAATAACTTCAGGCATAAATACACAATACATAATTAATATAACAAGAATATTACTTATGTTCCCATTGATTGGAAAACGAATGGAACAAAGACTGACATGCTCTATTTTTGTTTGGTTTCAGGACACAGTTTTACAGCATATATATATTTTCTAAATTTCATTTACAAAAATGGTCAAAATTAAAAAAAACAGATCAGTCAGTATCTGAAATCTGACATTTCAGGTTTGTTGACTTGCCAAATCTGGTGAGTAGGAACATCCAACCATTTCCTTCAGTGTGACCTGCTTTGCATTTTTTTGAATATTCATACTTGGGATGTGGGTGTCTCTGGCAAGGCTGCCATTTATAGGCAATGGAACAATAGAACATAGGATTTAATGCAGCCAAAAACAGAGTCTTGCACAAGAAGAAGAAGTAGGCAAAATGCGTACTTCGTGAATGATGTCAAACTAGCTAAGGATGAAGTTGAAATGACCAAGGAGTCATGGTAGATTGAATATTCAACATGTTCAAACAATGCAACACACTAATCATAATCAACTGATCTGAATGGCCAAAGTAGTCACAGATTCGCTGAATAATGGCACAGAAGGAGGCCAATCAGGCCATTGTGTCTGCATTGGCACTCCAAATGAATGTCATGATATTGCTATTCTCCTGTCTTTTACATGTACCCTTGTACATTGTCTTTATTCAAATAGCCATCCTAATGCCCTTTTGAATGCTTTGATAGAACCTGCCTCCACCAAACTCCCAGGTGGTGCATTCTAGACCTGAACCATTTGCTGTTTAAAAGCATTTCTTACATCACATTTGTTTCTATTGCACAATCACTATAGTTCTGTGCCTTTGCATTCTCAATCATTTTATGAGCAGGAACAGGTTTCTTCTATCTACTCTGCCCATCACCCTCATGATTTTGAACATCTCTGTCAAATCTCCTCTTGGCTTTATTCTCTCCAGTGAGAATGGTCCCTACCTTTCCAATCTTTCTCCAAGGAGAATAGTCCCAACCTCTCCAATCTATCCTCATAACTGAAGTTTCCCATTCCTGGAATAATTCTTGTAAACCTCTTCTGAACTCTCTCCCATGTGAAAAAGTAAAGTTTATTTATTAGTCACAAGTAAGACTTATTTTAACACTGCAATGAAGTTACTGTGAAATTCCCCTAGTCACCACTGTCTGGCACCTGTTTGGGTCAATGCCCATAACCAGCATGTCTTTCAGAATGTGGGAGGAAACCAGAGCACCCGGAGGAAACCCACTGGAAGAACATGCAAACTTCGCACAGACAGTGACCCAAGCTGAGAATCGAACCCGGATCCCTGGCGCTCTGAGGCAGCAGTGCTAATCACTGTGCTACCATGCCACCCATCACATCTTTCCTATATTGTAGCGCCCAGAACTGTACACAATACTTCAGCTGTGGTCTTTTGTAAGTTCAGCATAACCTCCTTGGTTAATATACATATTAATAAAGCTCAGCATTCTGTATGCTTTATTAACTGCTCTCCCCATTTGTTCTGCCACTTTCAATGATCTATATACATATACACCCAGGTCCCTCTGCTCCTACACCCCTTAAAAATAGTATTTTTTTATTGTCCCTCCACGTGCTTCCTACCAAAATGCATCAACTCACACTTCCCCACATTAAACTTCATCTACTACTTATTTGCTCATTCCACCAAATTTTCTATTCTGTTGAAATTTGCATTGTCCTCCTCACAGTTTACAATTCTTCTAAGTTTCATGTAATCCTCAAACTCTGACATTGTCTCCTACACACCAAGATCTATGTCATTAATATGTTTCAGAAAAATCAAGGGTCTTAATGCCAACTCCTGGGGAACTCCAAGACAAACCTTCCTCCAGCCCAAAAAATATTGATTAGCAATTCCTCTCTGTTTCCTATTACTTAGCCAATTTTGGGTCCTCATTAGCAAAGTCCCCTTTATTCCTTGAGATATAACTTTTCTCACAAATCTGTTATATGGCGCTGTACACCATGTACACCACATCAACAGCATTATCCTCATCTATTCTTTCAATTACCTCTTTAAAAAAACTCCAAGTTTGTTAAACACAATTGCGTCTTTAGAAATGCTTGCTGGCTCTTTGTCAACAACCCATATTTTTCCATGTGACTAATTCCATCCCAAATAATTGTTCCTTGCCCAATGCTGATGTTAAACTGTAATTTCTGTCATTTCTGAGCTTATCCTTACAACCTTTTTGCAGCAAGGACATAATCATTGTAATTCTCAGGTTCTCTGGTCCTTCCCTTAAATCTACGGAAGTCTAAAAGATTATGGCCAGCATCTCCCCAGTTTCCATTCTTATTTCCTTCAATATCCTTGGATGCATCTCATCCAATCCCAGTGCCTTGTCAACACAAAGCGCCGACAGTTGATCCAAAACTTCCTCCTTCTCAATTTTGAATGCTTTCTCCTCTGTCGCCATAGTCTTGATAGAACGTAACTCTTTGGTAAAGACAGATGCAAGGGACCTTCTCATTCTCTCCTTCTTTGTGAACATTTCACTTTTTGGTCCCTATTCAGCCCTGTTCCTTTTACCACCCTTTTATTATTACTTTCCTTGTAATTTCCCTTTATATTGTCTGCCAATCTTTTCTCATAATCCCTCTTTGCTTCTTTAATGTGCTTTTACACTCCCCTTTGCACCTTCTGTATTCCTCTTGGTTCCCAGTTATATTTACTGCCTGACACTTGTCATAAGCACACTTATTCTTCTTTATCTTAATTCCTATCTCCGTTGTCATCCAGGGAACTCCGAATTTGTTTATCTTGCAGTTGCCTTTTTAGAGAATATACCTTGACCATGCCTGGACCACTTGTCCAATGTTAGTCCAATGTTCAACTACAGTTTTTCCCACCAACTTTTTGCTCCAGTCCATCCAGCCCAACTCTACTCTTGTTCCATTGAAGTTGGCTCTCCTCCAGTTAATTGTTCTTACTCTAGATTACCCACTGCCCTTTTCTATCATCATTCAAAAACTTACAGTACAATGATCTCTTAAATGTTCCCCCACTGACACTTAATCCACTTGGCCCACCTCATTTCCAAGAACCAGGACCAACAGTGCATCCATTTTTCTTAAACAGGGCGATACTGCAGTAGAAAATTTTCCTTAACACAATCTTTGCCTCTCTCATCATTTACACCACCACAGCCCTAGTCAACATTTGGGTAATTAAAGTCTCCCATCATAACTACTCCATGATGTTTGCATCTCTCTGCAATTTCCCTACTGATTTGTTCTTCTACCTCCTTCTCATTAGCTGGCAATCTATAGGCTACCACGAGCAAAGTAATTGCACACTTTTTGTTAGCTCCAGCCAAATTGATTCTGGCCTTGAATCCTCTGGGACACTCTCCTTCTCCTGCACTACAATGCTCTCCTTAGCTAATATTGCCATCCTTCTTCCTTTCCTATCTTTCCTGAACACGTTGTATCCAAGAGTATTTAACACTCATCTTGCCCTGTAACTCTCCAATCTTATTCACTACACTCCATGCTTTCACGCACATGCAGAATAACCTTGATTTAGACATCAATCCTTTTTCCCAGATTCCAACTCTATCCATTAACTTACTGTTCTCTATATTACTGTTAACTCAGGTATTTTGTGCATCCTTGTATTCCTCTCTAATATTTCTGCTTGGTTCCCACGTCCCTGCCGAGTTAGTTTAAAGCCCCCCTCCCACCCCCAATAACACTACCAAAACACCCCACGAGGAACTCAATCCCAGCTCTGTTCAGGTGCATCCCGTCCAGCCTCTATACTGGCCACCTTCCCACGAGCCAATCTCAGTGTCCCAGTTATCTAATGCCCTCCCTCTTGCATCATCTTTCCAGCCACACATTCATCTGCTTTATCCTCCTATTTCTGTACTCACTTACATGCAGCACTGGGAGTAATCTTAAGATTACTACATTTAAGATCTTTCTTACTAATTTTCAACCAAGCTCCCTAAATTCTGATTGCAGGACCACATCCCCCTTCCAACTAGGTGATTGATATCAACATGGACCATGACCTCTGGCTGTTCACCCTCTCCCAAGAAATGTCCTACAGCCACTCAGTGACATCCTCAACCCTGGCATCAAAGAAACAACATACTATCCTGGAGTCATGTCTAAAGGCACGGAAACATCTGGCTGTCCCCCTAACTATCAAATCCTCTATTACTATTGTTCATCCTTTCTTCTTCCTCCCCTGCTGCAATACCAAGCCACTCATAGTGCCACAAACAAGCCTTTGACTGCACTCCTTTGAGGAACCAGCTTCCAAAATGAAAAGCTGATTTGTGAGCAGAATCCAATGGGACTTCTGTATGCATTGCCTGGCTCTCTCAGATTGCCTGGTCATCATCCATTCCCTCTCTGCCTCCAGGATCCTAAACAGTGCTGTGCCAACGTCCCTGAACATGCTATTCACATAGCTCCACCCTGTGGACACGCCGCTATGACTTCAGCTATGCCACTGAAACCCAGAGCTCAAGTTTCTGCAGTTGACAGCACTTACTGCATATGTGGTCAACTCAGGCAC
Source organism: Carcharhinus amblyrhynchos (assembly GCF_965287045.1). NCBI lineage: Eukaryota > Metazoa > Chordata > Chondrichthyes > Carcharhiniformes > Carcharhinidae > Carcharhinus > Carcharhinus amblyrhynchos. The sequence continues at coordinate 36,414,812 of NC_137330.1, read as the reverse complement.
TGGTGGCATCCATGACTTCCCACATAGTACAGGACATGCATTCCACTCAGCCAAAGCTGCCCTGACATGTCTTAACTTTACTTTCCTTACGTTAACTTTTGATTACCTATGTGACTTTATTATACTGGCTCTCACTTTCCCCATTCCTGGTGTTGCTCAGTAAAATTCAAGTAGAGCTACTTCTTTAAAAAATAAGATAAGATAATCTGCAGCAATTTAAAACATTCCCAACCAGTAGCTTCTTACCAAGAAATGAGCTTAGGTTTTGCTGCGATGTCACTATTTGTTTTCTGATCCTCCTTTCCAACACAGTGTGAGCCGCTTCCGAGTAGCTGATGGCCTGCTGCCTCATCGACTTCCAGGTAAGCGGAATGCAGCTGCTCCACTCTAGAATCATAGTCTGGATTCACCCATTCTTCACGGTGATGGTTACCGTCCTCTTTTCACCCACACTTCTTGGTGGTAGTCACTGCCTCCGAGTTCTCTTTCTCACTCACTCATGTCAGAGGATGTTGCAATGGCCTAGTCACACCTCAAGTATTACGTTGAGTTCTGGTTGTTGCAGATAAACAAGAGGCAGATTCAAATACTGGAGGCAATTTACAGAAGATTCATGATGTCGATCCCTACCATCAGAGGTCAGAGTTAAGAAGAGAAACTGGAAGACACTTGGGTCTGGATTTAGTCAGCCCTAAAATGGTCCCTCCCACCGATCCAAGAACTGGCAGGGAACCACCATCAGTTCCATGGGAGAGACCTGATGGCATTAAATAGCCACCCTTGGGTCATCCCTGAATTTAGGACCCTGGCAACAGAAGCTCCACCTGCTGAGAGCAGTTGGCCAATCAGAGACTGTGGGCTTTCCTTGTCATAGAGGCATACTGTGCAGAAAAGGGTGATGGAGTCTGCACCAACAATATCTACCACTAAAGGCATGCTAGTCCCATTTGCCTGCACTTCTCCCATATCCTTGCATTTTATGATATTTCAAGTGCTCATCCAATTATTTTTTAAAAGTTGTAAGGTTTCTAGTCTCCGCTACCTCCCCAGGCAGTGCATTCCAGATCCCCACCATCCTCTAGATGAAAAAGTTTTTTCTCAAATTCCCTCTGAATTTCCTGCCCTTTACCCTAAAACTATTCCCCCTTCAATGAAAGGGAACAGCTGCTCCCTAATCACCCTGTCCATTCCCCGCATAATCTTATATAACTCAATCCTGTCCCCCACTCTCAGCCTTCTCTGCTCTCAAGAAAACAAATTGTCCCTCCTTTACTCAGTGTCTCCGGGAGTCGTGGTAGCTGCTGACAATGCACCCACCAGACACTCAGGATCAACAACAAACCCCAGGCTAAAGATGAGTGTGGGTGATATAGGGATTGCAAGGTTAGGATTGCAGGGGTAGTGCGGCAGAAGGATGTGAGAGACAAGCACAAAGTGTTGGCTTTCAGAGGCCTGAAAGAGCCTGATAATGAGGGACCCCTTGCCTCTTAAGCTGCTGCCTCCTATTCTCCCTCCTCATCCAACTTTTGAAATGGACTTACCTTGCATTAAGTTGATCTTTCTCTACACTTTAGCTATGACTGTAACACTACATTCTGCATTCTCTCCTTTCCTTCTCTATGAACGGTATGTTTTGTCTGTATAGCGTGCAACAAACAATACTTTTCACTGTCCATTAATACATGTGACAATAATAAATCAAATCAAAATCACTCCCACTCTGCTGGAAGGTCACTGGCAAACCTGGCAGAGTTGTTGGGCGGCCTTCAGGAGACGCAAGAAAGCTGGGTAGTTCCCATTTATACCCTAACACCCCACCCCCACTTCCCTCGCAGTGATTGCAGTGCGCTCAGAGATAACAGATAATGATTGGTTTGTTAATGAACCTAATTGATATTTCACTGGTCGCGACTTTCTGACTTAATCGGACAGGCTTTTCCATTGTCTAGGGACTGGTTCAGGGTCACTGAGACACTCCAAAAGGAACTAAAAAAAACAAAGTAAGCCACACCGAGAGCAGGGAGAAAACAACAGCAGACAGGAACAGAATATTAATAAACAGAAATAAGAACAGCAGACGGAGAGAGAAAAATCACAGGGTAGTATGGCAAGAAGAATTATTTTATTAGTGACTAGCTGGTAAAATAAATTAGTCCATGCTTTTGGTTCCTTGGATTGCAAGAGAAAGCATAGCAAAAATATACGCTACACAGGAATGTTTGATACTGAAGTGCAGAGTTGAATTTGCTTGGTCTTTGCTCTGAATCACATTAAAAGACTGGCAGAGCAGTATGTGTTTGCTGTGGGAAATGCCAGCAGAAGCCAAGTACTTCTCCATAGTTGGGGGGAGAGAATCAGTTCAGAGAGACGGTGCTGAAATACTTTCGAACAGCTCCTATTAATTGACTCAGGTATCTGCAAGTCAGGAAGAGCAGTAATTGGAAATCAGTGCTACGGAATTTGTTTTGGATCACAGGATCAGAACATCTTTGCCTTCATATGCCGAAGGCTATAGACAACATTCTTATTCTAGCTCTCACCAGGCGATATGGTAGCAGCATGAGGTTGACTTCCCTCCAAATGTTTCCTCTCTTCCTGTGGCACAGTGTCTAACCCATTTACCGCTTCACCCTGATGGCACAAATTATCAGTTTACTGACTTGGGAATCTAACAAACTCACCTGCTACTCAGTTCTTCCCAATACTTCCTCCTTTTCACTTTCTATCTCATTTTCCTACAATTTATACTGTTCCCTTTTCTCCTCTCATTGGATCCATGGCCCGTTCCCTCTGCCAGCCTCCTGATGCCAGATCATTAATCAGCCACTGTTGGAAAGTGTGTACATGAACAGACTCAGCTGTGACATTCCCAACCCCATCAGCACGGTGCGGGTGACTCACTCATATGTACTATCACGCATGTGGAGAACGGCCACTTTGGTAAGGCACCAAGATGCAATCAGGCAAAGACTCCACCTTCACGAGAAAGAAACAGGTGAGATTCAGGGAAAGAGAGGAATGGGATGGAAGTCAAAAAATCCTAGAAACTGATCAAATACTCAGTCGTATACAGTTGTTCACAGCTCCAGGCAGGTTGGCCAAGACACTTGTAAAATGCAATAGGCAGAATAATGTTTGGAATTCTTCTCCATTATCCTTGAGGATATGGGAAATGTTTCAAGGGATTGGAAAGGTGCTTATGGTTGGTGACCTCCCCCAGGAAGCTACAAGTTTTGGCTGAATCCAAGATCACACAAATTATTATTTCCCTGTGACCTCCTAATCACAACACCTTCCTCTCAAGTTCGAGCTTTGTAAGACTGTCCTTACCTGCTTCCATTCACTTTCCCTTAGCATAGCCTGCAAATCTCAATAAAACACCTCTTCACTTTCTTTTCCTGATTGTTCTGAAGATACATCCTCAGGTCTGTATGGTCTGTATGTTGTCACTCAGTGACAAACATCATTTGCAAGTTTGGTGTCAGATTCCACATATATACTAGTAACATCTACCTCCATCAGTCCACTACTTCCCTTCTGCAAGCCCCCCCTCCCCACTCCCACTGTCATTGAACAACTTATCTAACGTTTATTTATTAGTATCACAAGTAGTCCTCCATTAATACTGAAATGAAGTTACTGTGAAAATCCCCTAGTTACCACACTCCGACGCCTGTTCAGGTACCGAGGGAGAGTTTAGCATGGCCAATGTATCTAACCAGCATGTCTTTCGGACTGTGGGAGGAAACTGGAGCACCCGGAGGAAACCCAGGTAGATACAGGGAGAACATGCAAACTCCACACAGACAGTCAATCGAAGCTGGAATTGAACTTGAGTCCCTGGCGCTGTAAGGCAGCAGTGCTAATCACTGTGCCACCCACTGTGCCTGCAATCAAATATTAAAATTAGTCACAGCTTACTCCAGAATAACAGTGAGACATGTAAAGCTGATCATTTCAGTTTCTGCTTTAAATGTCATTGGTTTGGCCTTGTTTTATCCTCCTTCCTGTCTGTCTCTAAGGGCCAAGTTTAAATCTCCAGTTCTATCTATCATAAAGATTGCTTCTATCTATCTCTTATCTGAATTCGTGCACAACTAAAACCTTTACATCTGTACATGTTTATATCACTTCTAAACTTGACTATTCCTATGTCCTCCACACTGGATCCAAGTCTCTGTAACCTCCAATGCATCCAGATTTCTGCTGCTTGTGTCTGGTCTAACAACCAAGGCCTATTTCAAAGTTTGGCTGTAAGAACATTTAACGGGCAGGTTTGGATTTTTTTTATATTAAAATGACAAGTTATTACTGTTGCTTTTTTTTATTTGTTCATGGAATATAGGTGTTGCTGGCTGTATCAGCATTTATTGCCCATCCTTGAGGGCATTTGAGAGTCAACCACATTGCAGTGGCTCTGGAGTCACATGTAGGCCAGTCCAGGTAAGGGCAACAGATTTCCTTCCCTAAAAGGACACTAATGAATCAGATGGGTGGATTTTTACAACATTAACATTCCAAATTTCTATTGAATTCAAATTTCACCATCTGCTATGGTGGGATTATGATCCCAACTCCCCAGAACGTCATCATGGGTCTCTGGATTACAAGTCCAGTGACAATATCACTTTGCCACCACCTCCCCATAACAGAGGCATATCTCTGTACATAAGGAGTGCTGTAGAGATTAAAGCTGTTGTTGATAGAAATCATATACATTCCATTTTGCAAGCCAAGATTTTTTAGTATGTAAAACACCACAACCTGCATTGAAAGAAATGCACTGAAGTTTACAGGTCATGGGCTAAAATATTAGCTGGGCGGAGGAGGTTCACCAAGGGGAGTATCAGCTGACCTGCAGCGATTTAACAACAAATTTGCTGTGAATAAACTGGAAGAGGAACCTCTGTTCTTCTCAATCAGGACATCCCACCTCATGGTTAATGAGAGGCTGGCAACTCTGCAGCAGCAGCAACACCACTGGGACCGCATTGCCAGAACTGCAGAGAAGTAGCATCTAACTTTGACTGACCCATTAGCCCACGGGGTCAAACCAGCCAGGCTAGACTTTAGGCACAGGCCTCTCTCACTAACCGTTAAATCGAAATGATGGTAGGATGAGGACCTTAAGTGAGCATCAATTATCACGTAAAAGCATCAATTGGCCCACAGGCGTACAGCCCTCTGCCATTCATAAAATCACAGTTTAGAGAGGGTGGCAGTCAAACACTGGGCATGCTGCTAATAGCCCCTGTTTTATGGGTCTACTCACCAGCTTTTCTGCCCACAGATTGTCCACAATATCAAGCCTTTTAGAAAAGCAATGACGTGGGTCACAGCTTGTGCTTTCCTTCTGAAGCACTGCAGACAATTATAAGACCTGACATATCTGCTGTGTTTTAATGGGCCTGTCTTGAAAAAAGGGAGTATAATTTTGAGGTAATTTGACATGAAAAGAAAACAATAAATCTTCCTATGTTCCCATCAGGATTTGAGTGCGTTTTTCATTAAGCAGCCTACACTGACCAAACAAATTTATTTGCTATGACACAATTCAGGAAATGTTTGATTAATTGACAAGCTAAAAGCAGAGTATGATTTAAAATATGTGTCTAATGTTAACAGCTTGCTACTGATAAAACATTTATTTCCAGCCTTCCTTCTTAACAGAATCATGGAATTACAGAAGCACAGAATTTTCACAGTTCGGAAGGTGACCATTCGGCCCATTGTGCCTGCACTGGCACTCCACATGAGCAATTTACTTATTGCCATTTTCCTGCCTTCTCCGAAACCCCTGCCATCGTTCCTTATCTAGTCACAGTCTAAATTCCTTTCGAATGCCTCAAATGAACTTACCTGTACCACAATCTCAGGCAATGCATTCCAAATCTTAACCATTTGTTGCGTGAAGAAGTTTTTTTCCTAAACCACTTTTGCCTTTTTTTACTAATTAAATCTGTGCTTTCTTATTCTCAAACCTCTTATGAGTGGATACAGTTTCTTCCGATCAGCTCTGTCCAGACCCCTCTTGAATTTGAATATCTTTATCATACCTCCTTTCCGCACTTTTTCCTCCACGGAAAACAATCTATTTCCAGAACTGAAGTTCCTCATCCCTGGAACCATTTGCATGAAATTTTGCCATAATCTTTCCAATGCCTTCCTAATGTGCGATGCCTAGGACTGGATACAATACTTCAGCTGAGGCCAAACTAGTGTCATATGCAAATTCAACATAACCTCCTTGCTCTTGTACTCTATGCCCCGATTAATAAAGCTTAGGATACTGTATGCTTTTTTAACAACTCAACCAGTCCTCTCACCTTCAATTTTGTGGGACATGGGCTTTGTTGGCTGGCCAACATTTATTGCCCGTCCCTAGTTGCCCAAGGGCAGTTAAGAGTCAACCACATTGCATATAGATACTGGAGCCCCTCTGCTCCTTTGTGAACTCTTTGAATTTCAGGTATATTCTTTCTATTAAAATCATAGAATTCCTACAGTGCAGAAGGAGGAAACTTGGCCCATCGAGTCTGCACGGACCACAATCCCAACCAGGCCCTACTCCTATCACCCCATGTATTTATCCCGCCAATCTTCTGATACTAGTGTCAATTTATTATGGCCAATTGACCTAACTCACACATCTTTGGACATCACTTCACATCTCTCCACACTGAACTTCACCTATCACATTTTACACCACCAACTTGGCTATGGTCTTTTGAAGTTCTACATTATCCTCACAGTTCACTAAGTTTCCAAGTTTCATACCATTACAAATTTTGATATTGTGTCCTGTACAGCAACATCTAAATCATTAATATAACAGTCAATTGAAGTGATGCAGAACGCGTGTGGCCTTTGACAGTTACATCAGTCAGACAAATGACACAAACCCTTGCATCAGGAGACACCAAACAGGCTTTCTAACAGGTAGTAAGCAGCAGACGTGTAAGAGATTCTCCAAAATTACTTGCACATATCAAAAGAAAGCAAAGTACTGAAGAAGCTGAAAATGTTACAGAAACACAAGAGCTCTGCAGGCACCGTCCTTGGATTGATATTTCAGGTTTAAACCCAGCCTCTTGACAGCCTCATCTGTGGCATGTCACCAGCATTTTGTGCTTTTGTTTCAATTTCACAGTTTCTAATTGGGTACTGGCACAGCTGAGTTTTAAAGATTAAGCATTTTTAGTGTCACAAGTAGGCTTACATTAACACTGCAATGATGTTACTGTGAAAATCCCCTAGTCGCCTTGCTCCAGCGTCTGTTCAGGTACACTGAGGGAGAATTTAGCATGGCCAATGCACCTAGCTGGCATGTCTTTCGGACTGTGGGAGGAAACCGGAGCACCTGGAGGAAACCCATGCAGACACAGAGAGAATGAGCAAACTCCATACTGACAGTGACCCAAGCCAGGGATCGAACCCAAGTCCCTGGTACTGTGAGGCAGTAGTGCTAAACACTGTGCTACCATGCCATCCCATAATTGACTTTCAAGCTATCATCTTGGCAGGGAAACCAGCAGAAAATAAGGGAAAGGATATCTTAAAGAAAATACACAGTTAATTTGAATTATTTATAAAAATGTAAATACCTCCATGATTGAGTCTACTTAGAAGTCCATGTTTATCCACTTCAACACCCTAACATCCTCCCAGTGGATGCATTAGCATTTATTATGCATGTAATTTTTATAATCGAGTTTCTCAAGGATGTAAAATGAAGCAGCAATTTTTATAGCTTATTGCTGTGTCACACCATCAAACAAAAAGCTTTAACGCAAATGTTATATAATCCCATTAAAATGAACATTGTAGATGTACTTTCTTCCTTTGCAATACAGGTTCCCAGCCATTAGTTGCTTCGGCGAGAACATAATATCACTTCTTGTCATAAGAATATGTCACGCTGCTGGTTATTGCCTGAAATATGGAAATCTCTCTCCTGAGCTTTTTGACTTTCAGGTGTTTCTAGCCCATTAACACATAGCAACCTCCTCTTCTGCTACCAACTTGCAATAACCTATTCCAATGAATGACACTAATTGGACCCATTATCAATGTAGCAGTGCTTTGTGTTAACGGAGTAATATATTGGCCTGGATCTGCCAAGGAGTGGAAATCATGATTGGATTGCTGCCCCAATGTTCTCGCATCTCAACAGCGTTTCACATTCTGAGTCTGGCTTTCTCAGAAAATTAGGACGCAGTGTCCCTTGGAGAACTCCACTGGATGACTGTAGAGTCAGACAGCCCCCTTCTTACAGCACTAGCTGCTGTATGGTAAGTTTAATGGCCCAGTATAAATGATAATGAAGGAGCGGATGTCCATTAATAGGTGAGGGGATGAGTCAGTGAATGGCAATGTGGGTGAGATGGCAGATGGATAGGGTGCCAGGTGGGTGAGATGGTATGTGAGTTAGGAGATAATCGGGCTGGCTAAGGGGGAGGGGATAGTCAGGTTGGTTGCAGGCGTAGTCAGGTGGTGAGGTGGAAATCAGGCCTGGTTATGTGAGGTACTGGAGAGTCAGGGAGTTAGTCGAGGGGTTCAGGTATAGTTGAGTAATGGCAGGAATGGGTTAGTCTGGGGGTCGAAGGGAGATTCAGGGGATCAGTGTGAGCAGGTGGGGTTCAGTTGTGTAGTTGCCCCAGAAGTTAATCTAGATTTTAAACTTCTAACATTTCCAGGTAATCAAGTAAGTATTGTGGGATTGTCCCAAGTATCTGACTCTAGTTCACAGTTGGATTCCAGGGAATTGCGCTTCAGAAGTTGAAACTTACAGGGAAATTCACATGTAGGTCAACGCAGCAGGACTTTTGCGAGGTCCCAATACATATCTTGGATCATACATTCAATCTCTGATGATACAGAAACCGGAAGATCTGGGTTATTATGCATTAGAATGTCTTATAGGGAAACTTTAATGTCAAAGTCAAAAGCTAATGGTGAGGCTATAGACTGACCTACTCCCAATTTAGATAAAATGCCCTTGGCAGCATTGTCCTACCCAGGGCTGTGGATGGTCCTCCCTCTGACCAGTTCCATGTGAAATCTCATAGGGCTCTAGGATCTCAATTTGAAAATTGAAGTGGCCTTCCACTTGTAACAGACCAGTGGTAAGCCTTTTTCAGAATGGGGCTGACTTCTTTAATAATGCCATGGAGCAATAAAGCTACCAACCACATTTTGAGGCTAACATTGCCCAAATAGCAGCAAGTGAGAGAATTGAAAATCAACCCTTGAAAAAGAATTAAGTGCAGACAGTATCGCCCTGTGATCCTTCATAGAATCTCTACAGTGCAGAAGGAGGCTATGTGGCGCATTGGATCTGCACCGATCAACCCAGGTCCCACCCTCGTAACCCCTCATATTTACCCTGCTAATCCCCTTGACACTAGGGCTAATTTAGTGTGGCCAATTAGCTTAACCCACACATCTTTGGACTGTGGGAGGAAACCAATGCATCTGGAAGAAACCCACACAAGCACAGGGAGAATGTGCAGACTCCACACAGACAGTGACCCAAGGCCGGAATTGATTCCAAGTCCCTGGTGCTGTGGGGCAGCAGTGCTAACCCCTGTGCCATCATGCTGCCCATAACCACCCATCATGAGATTCCTAACAACTAGCTCAAGAGAAGCAAAGGCAAAGAACTCATGTCATTGCTTAACATAGGAGGAACATGGAGAAGAAAATAGGGGCGCCTTCACATCAGGAACTGAACTGAGCAATCAGAAGTAGATTTTGCAAGAATATTCAGTGTTAAATTGTAGTTACTTACCTTAATAAAATTCACCAAATGTTTTAAATTACATAAGACTCTAGCTAAATACCTCAGGTTTAATCCTAGTTTAAAATGAGTAATCATTTGATGACTGCTTATTCCAATGCAAGTTTTTTTTTAAGGATCATGGCCAAATGGTTTCTCTTTAAATGTAACCTTTCCTTCCAGTCCCTTGCAAAATGGCTGTACATAGTTTGTGTTCACTCAGACAAGTCCACATTGCGAATGGTGCTGCTGAGAGAGCAGATGGTGAGTATGTTCATTGGGAAGGTCCCTGCCTTCGTCCCCTGGTGATGCCCTTTGTGAAGTAAACACTGAGTGCTAAACATACAGCTATTTTCATTGGACTGGATGGGGAAAAAAACAAGTTAATGCTTTGCACCTGCCAGCTGTTAATTAATTTAAATATTTCCCACTGTGGATTCCCTTTAGCATCTCAATTGCCATTGCAAAATTAAACTAAATAACAATCTGCCATTCCAATCATAATGAAACTGGAGGAAGCCCCATTGCTGCCAAAGTACCTATTAGCTGCCAAAGACCCCTTAAGCCACGGTACAAATCCTTTCTGGGAACATCATTTAAACACTGCAATTTTTGAAAAGTTTGTTGGACTCTGGAGAGTTTGTGGCAGAAGAGGGCTATGCTAATATTGCACAGAGATATCTGCTATAGTCTAGTGTGATCATTGTTGACCCAACAATGGGTGCTAATAGGAAGTTCCATTTCTCACTCAACCACAAATAAAAATCTTCAGCATAATATAGCTATTTGGCAGATTGCATTCAAGGTTTTCACTGCAAGGTGAAAGATTAGCAATGCTGCCTCACAGTGCCAGGGACCTGGGTTCCCAGCTTGGGCCACTGTCTGTGTGGAGTTTGCACATTCACCCCTTGTCTGTGTGGGTTTCTCCAGGTGCTCGGGTTTCCTCTCACAGTCTGAAAGTTGTGCTGCATTGGCCATGCTAAATTCTCCCTCAGTGTACCCAAACAGGTGCCGCAGTAACTAGGGGATTTTCACAGTAACTTCACTGCATTATTAATGTAAGCCTTACTTTATCTTTCTTCAGATTTCAACTGAATTCGCAGTAAATTGACCTGAGCTGCTCATATTCCAACCTATTTCTAAGCATGGCAAAGTTTTTTTAAAAATCTTGGGTCAGTTGATTTCAAACTTTCTTCTTTGCCCACTTGGGCTTGTAATCTTTGAATAGCAAATGATGATCATTCTCTGAAATATAGAAAATACCCTCATTCGAACCAATTAGAAGTTGGTCAAGTTTGATCGAGTCATCCAAATGGTAATCTGACACAGTGAACGCACGTCATTTTCATAGCTTTTAGGCTACGACCGTTATTCAATGTGGACTCTGAAACTATCCTATTCTTTTATAATGAGCAGTGCTGCTGCAAATATGGCTGTTGAATGTCAACTGACTTGGCTTCTGTATTCAGGAACTAGCTCACATCTCTGGAACATCATTAAAAGGAAAACATCCATGACTGGATCGCACCCTAACTTGCACTCTCGCACCCTCCCCACCCCAACCCTCCCCACCCCAACCCTCCCCACCCCAACCCTCCCCACCCCAACCCTTCCACCCCAACCCTTCCACCCCAACACCATGGAGCCAGGTTGAAATTTCAATTCAGTCAATAAGAATCTGGAATTAAAAGTCTAATGATAGCCAGGAAAGCATTCTCAGTTGCTGTTAAAAACCTATCTGGCTAATATCCTTTAGGGAAGGAAATCTGCCATCCTCATCTGGTCTAGCCTCCAGACCTGCAGCAAGATCATTGATTCTTAAATGCCCTCTTGAAATGGACTAACAAGCCACTCAGTTGGCAGCAAATGCATGGGAACACCCAACCTGGAAGGTCCCCTCCATGCCACGCACGATACCGACTTAGAAATAAATCATTGTTCCTTTATGGTTCCTTGCACAATATCCTGGAACGCAAATTAAAAATATTCAGCATAACATAGCTATTTGGCAGGTTGCATTCAAGATTTTCACTGCAAGGCAAACTGCTCCTTCACAGTGCCAGGGACCCAGGTTTGATTCCCTGGAGGAGACGGTGGTGTAGTGATAATGTCTCCAGACTAGTAATTTGGAAGTCCAGACTAATGTTCTGGAGTTATGGATTCAAATCTCATCACTGAATATAAAATTTGAAATTGAAAACTAATCTCAGTAATGGTGACTGTGAAATTTTCATTAGTTGTTGCAAAAACTCATCTGTTTAATTAATACCCCTTTAGGGAGGAAATCTGCCATTTCTTACCTGCTCTGGCCTACATATGACTCCAGGCCCAAAGAAATGTGGTTCATACTTAACTGCCTTCTGAAATAGCTGAGTAAGCTACTCAGTTCAAGGACAATCAGGGATGGGCAATAACGTTTTGGGTGGCATGGTGACACAGTGGTTAGCACTGCTGCCTCACTAGGTTCAATTCCTGCCTCGGGTCACTATCTACGTGGAGTTTGCATATTCTCCCTATGTCTGCGCAGGTTTCCCCTGGGTGCTCCAATTTCCTTCCACAGTCCAAAGATGTGAAGGTTAGGTTGATTGGCCATCCTCAATTGACCCCAGCATCAGGGAGATTAGCAGGGTAACTATGTGGGATTATGGGAATAGGGTGTGGGTGGGATTGTGGTTGGTACAGACTCGATGGGCCGAATGGCCTTCTTCTGCAATATAGGAATTCTATGAACACCCTCTGTAACAGCACTGTAAGTGTATCTACTCCACATGGACTACTATGGTTCCAGAAGGCAGCTCACCACCACCTTCTCAAGGGCAATTAGGGATGGGCATTAAATGTTGGCCTAACTAGCAGTACCCACATCCCATGAATGACTATTTAAAAAAGGATCAAGCTTGAATAGTTCCAAAGTCTAATAAACCTCTGACTTCAGGGCTAAATTTTCCTCAGTGCAGGCTTTAATCGTTTGAAGTATATGAAAACATTATTTCATCTATTGATGTTACATCTCTGAGTAACAGTGTCCATGGTGGATGCCTTCCAGTATTAAGTAGGCGGTGGCCTAGTGGTATTATTACTAAACTCATCTAATGTTCTAGGGACCCGGGTTCAAATCCCACCACAGCAGATAGTGGAATTTGAATTCAACAAAAAATATCTGGAATTAAGAATCTTCTGATAACCATAAATTGATTGTCAGGAAAAATCCATCTAGTTCACTAATGTCCTTTAGGGAAGGAGATCTGCTGTCCTTACCTGGTCTGGCCTATATGTGACTCCAGGGCCACAGCAATGTGGTTGACTCTCAATTGTGCTCAGGCAGCTAGGGAAGGGCAATAAATGTTGGCCAGCCATGTCCCACAATTTTTAAAAAAATTAGATCTTTCAATAGGAAGTCTTCAAGTAATGGGCCAGACATCTGAGTAGATACTTGATTTCATTGTACCTGTGTTTATCCTGGGATGCTGCTGGACTGTCCACACTGCAGGTAATAGTCTTGCTTGACAATTTTCAAGGTAATTGGATTCCTGGCCATTCAGGATCAAATATTGATGGGATGGTGGACTGCTGGAGGCATCGTGGCAGCTGCCTGGGAAATGAGCACTGACTGGCGGAATGTTCTTCTATTGATTGCAAACAAACTGTGTAATCTTAATCACCAGGTACTGGGAGTATGCAAAGGAACACAGAGGTACAATCTGTACCTCTTGAATATTAGCAATTGTACTCCTCTGTAAAATTGCACATCCTATTGCTGCTGCTGTTAGTTATCCGTAGAGAAGAAAACAAAAACGTTTTCTTAAACAGGGCATCAGTTAGCTGCTGAGTACCCATATGAACAACTATTCAATGTATGTACGAGATGTCCCAAACATGAGCCTCTGACACACTTAAAGCGTACCAATTTAAGAGGTATTGTGATCTTGGCAAGAAATATTGGTACCACATGGATGGAGTAGATTGGCTTGTAAGTTACCTTAGAACAGTTGGCACAATTCTCTCATGGCATTTAATGTAAATAAAGCCTCAATGGGCACTGCTTATCTGCTAACTGTACACTTGGACCTGTAAATTCTGATGGGTGGATACAGAACTTCTTTCGTTCTGTCTGGCACACATGGATTGATTCTCCTTTTCTTCCCCAGAGTGACAGATGTAGCATGATGCTCCAGGGGATAGGCTCCTGGTCACTTAAATAATAACAGCAAACTAACAATAAAACATGGCATGAAAGTTGGAAAAGCAATCTTGTCACTGGGAATTCTACAGCTCAGTCACTGGCCGTTTTATTGCAATGCTAATGTAAGATTACTTGTGACACTAATAAATAAAAAAAGGGCAAACTTTATGATGTGCATGGATGCTTAATAGAGAACCTTCTAGATTATTCACCAGCAATGCATATCAAGTGCAAAATAGGTGAGGGTGTGGACTACAAATTGATGTGCCCCAGTTTTTGGACAGAGGGTATTGCAATTTATGTTCAGATTGAGGTGGGAGCCTTTATCTCCAGAGCTTGACAAAGGACTTGGTTCTCCATATCATGGAGCTGGCAGCAATGGAGCCAATATCATCCAGCATGACTGAAGATGACAGAGTGATCCTGCCTTATGTCTCTTCTCAATGATCAACTCACCCAGAACAACTGTTGGTGTGAGCATAGACCTTTTGCTTCTGCCCCAAATCCCTTCACCCACACCAACCTTCCCTTCTAATTCCAGCAAATGGGAGACTTTCCCATCCATTTTTGGACATAATTATCTGAATGAATCACCGGCACTCTGTGCATCACAGAGTACCTCAGAGAGATTCACATGGTAAGTGGGGGGTGGGCGGGGGGGGCAGAGCTTAATCCTGCCTGAGAGGCCATCAGCATAGTGCTGAGTGGACCATTACGCATGCACTGATCTGTCAGTGGGGAGATCGGCCTACATTCACTGCCCCCCCCTCCCCGCCCATCAATTCCCCCCCCGCTCTCTCGATCACTGGCCTCCCCGATTCCTTCCACCCTCTCCCCCATCGCTGGCCTACCTGACACCCCCTCCCACAAATCACTGACGTAGCCGCCACCTCCCCCCCCCCCGCCCCCCAACTGCTACCACGGGCCAGCAATAATTGCCAGACCCCTAATCCCTGCCCCCCAGCCCCCTCCCACCCTCCAGCCTTTCCTGGGGCTGATTAGGCAGAACGCCAGTCACAAGTCCCGCTACATCCCACTGATGTCTCCCACCCCAAGGCAATGCGGAGGAAAAAAAAACACTGGAAAATTCTTCTTCATTCTTTCAAAGCAAAGGCACAATGTGCTTCAGATGTTCATTAGCCAGAAGGCACATTAACATCCCACCTGTCAATCTTGGCCAAGAACTTGTCCATTTGTCTTTTGAAATGCTTTCCTCTGATATAATCAACAAAAAAATTACTGTTGGCAGTATTTATTTTCCATTTCAGCAGCAAAGTTAAACCACATACTGAAACCCGTTCCAAAAAAGTGACGGGGAAAGTCATACTGACGTGTTAACTAGAATCATGGAAACTTTACAGTGCAGAAGGAAGCCATTCGGCCCTTCAAATCTGCACCAACAACAATCCCACCCAGGCCTTATCCCCGTTATCCCCCATATTTACCCCGCTAATCCCTCTAACCTACACATCCTGAGACACTAAGGTGCAATTTAGCATGGTCAACCCACCTGACCTGCACATTCATTGGTCTGTCGGAAGAAACCGGAGCACCCAAAGGAAACCCACACAGACGCAGGAAGAACATGCAAACTCCACACAGACAGTGACCCAAGCCAGGAATCAAACCTGGGTCCCTGGGACTGTGAGGCAGCAGTGCTAACCACTGTGCCACTGTGCTGCCTATTGCCATCCTCAGACTAATTGAGCCATTTCCTGCAGTCATCAAGGAATCAAACAGGGACATCAGTTGAAATTTCCAGACTCAGGTGGCAATGAGAAGGTGGAACTCGCTACCTCTAAGAACAGTTGAGGCAGACATTTCAGAGGCAATTGAGAAGCTAGATAAGCAAATTAGGGAGAAGAGAATAAAGAGTTACACGGACAGAGTTAAAGGAGAATAGGAGACTCAATGGAGCATAAAAGCAGCATGGAATCAATTGGCAACTTCTGCGCTCAAAATTCTACTTAATCCACACAACAGCCCCAGCTGTTAATACCACTGGCACTCACTCCAATTCTAAATCATGCGTTACCCACCAGGCTGTCAACCCACTATTATGCACAACCAGATAGTAGACAAGAGAGAATAGACCACCAAACACCCATCCTTTGGAACTGATCTCATATCCAAGCCAACAATTTGAAGAATCGATGGTCTGAATCTAAAATGAGATCATTATCCTAACTCTTGATACCTCCTCATCTTCTTAAATTACCAACAGCAATATCTACAATAATAGCTTGAATCCTCCGAACAATTTGCCACTGTGTGTGTGAAGATTCTCCTGAGCCAAGGCTGCTGCACAATTCTTTCAGGATCTTTCAATCCCAGTTGTCAAAGAATTGGGCAGCTTGGCCTACCCTTCCAGAGAACTCAGCAGGAGAACAGTAGAGTCAGAGGAAAAACAGGACATAGTATGGGGTGGAGTGGGTAGGTGTGTGAGGTGGGTAGGTTGGGAAGGTGAGTAGGTTGGATGAGTGGATGAAGTGGGTAGATGAATAAAGTGGGCAGGTGGGTGATTTTGCAGATGTGTGAGGTGTGTACTCGGACTGGGCTTAATCAGATATGGTCAGGGTTGTCAGGGGGATGGTTGGTGGTATCTGGTCGAGGGGTTAGTTGGGTGGTTGTAGGGGATAATCTAGTGGGGTTGGGGGTTGTCAGATCATGTCAGAAGGTGTTTGGGTAGCTGAGGGGTAGTTGGGTGGTTAAGCGTAGTAGAGTCAGTGGGGTGGTCGGGTTGGGGTAGTCAGATAATTGGGGAGGCTAGATGGATCATGTCAAATGGATAGTCGGCAGGTTGGGTGGTAGTTGGGTGAGGTTGGGGAGGATAGTTGCTTGGCTAGGGAGTAGTCGGGTCAGATTGCAGTGACTGTATCAGATTGGGGCTACTTGAGTAGTCGTGGGTTCGTTGGAAGTGGTCACGGTGTTATCAGGTTAAGAACATAACATAAAAACTAGGAGCAGGAGTAGGCCATCTGGCCCCTCAAGCCTGCTCCACCATTCAATAAGTTCATGGCTGATCTTTTTGTGGACTCGGCTCCACTTACCCACCCGCTCACCATAACGTTAATTCCTTTACTGTTCAAAAATTTATCTATCCTTGCCTTAAAAACATTCAATGACGTAGCCTCAACTGCTTCACTGGGCAGGGAATTCCACAGATTCACAACCCTTTGTGTGAAGAACTTCCTCCTCAATCCAGTCTAAATCTGCTTCCTGTTATTTTGAGGCTATGCCCCTTAGTTCTAGTTTCACCCACCAGTGGAAACAACTTCCCTGCTTCTATCTTATCTATTCCCTTCATAATCTTATATGTTTCTATAAGATCTCCCCTCATTCTTTTGAATTCCGATGAGTATAGCCCCAGTCTACTCAGTCTCTCCTCATAAGCCAACCCACTCAACAAGAATCAACCTAATGCCTCTCCTGTGCACCCCCTCCAGTGCCAGTATATCCTTTCTCAAGTAAGGAGACCAAAACTGTACACAGTACTCCAGGTGTGGCCTCATCAGAACCACACTCACAGATGCAACATAACCTCACTGTTTTTAAACTCCATCCCTCTAGCAATGAAGGACAAAATTCCTTTTGCCTTCTTAATTACCTGCTACACCTGTAAATCAACTCCTTGAGATTCCTGCACAAGGACAACCAGGTCCCTCTGCACAGCAGCATGCTGCAATTTTTTGCCATTTAAGTAAAAGTCGATTTTCCTGTTCTTCCTATCAAAATGGATGACCTCACATTTACCAACATTGTGCTCCATCTGCCAGACCCTCGCCCATTCACTTAGACTATCTACATCCCTTTGCAGACTTTGGTCTGCCATCCATCTTAGCGTCATCTGCAAATTTTGACACACTACACTTGGTTCCCAACTCCAAATCATCTATGTAAATCATAAAAAATTGCAGTCCCAACACTGATTCCTGAGGCACACCACTAATCACTGATCGCCAACCAGAAAAACACCCATTTACCCCCCAATCTTCGTTTTCTGTTAGTTAACCAATCCTCTATCCATGCTAATACATTACCCGTAACACCGCGCACCTTTATCTTATGTAGCAGTCTTTGGTGTGGCACCTTGTCAAATGCCTTCTGCAAATCCAGATACACCACATCCACAGGTTCCCCATTGTCCACTGCACATGTAATGTTCTCAAAGAATTCCAACAAATTAGTCAAACATAACCTGCCCTTCATGAACCCATGCTGCATCTTACCAATGGGACAATTTACATCCAGATGTCTCATTATTTCTTCCTTGATGATAGATTCAAGTATTTAAGCTAACTGGCTTATAATTACCTGCCTTTTGTCTACCCACTTTTTTAAACAGTGCCATCACATTTGCTGTTTTCCAATCTGCAGGAATCACCCAGAGTCCAGTGAATTTTGGTAAATTACCATTAGTGTATGTGCTATTTCTCCTGCCATCTCTTTTAGTACCGTGGAATGCATTCCATCAGGACCAGGAGACTTGTCTACCTTTAGCCCCCACTAACTTGCCCAACACTACCTCTTTTGTATGATAATAGTTTCTAGGTCCTCACCTGCCTTAGCCTTCCTGTCATCAATTTTTGGCATGTTATTTGTGCCTTCCACTGCGAAGACCAACACAAAATACCTGTTCAATGCCTCAACCATTTTCTTGTTTCCAGTTATTACATTCCCCTTCTTGTCCTCTAAAGGACCATTGTTTATTTTAGCCATTCTTTTTTGTTTTATTTATTTGTAGAAACAATTGCTGTCTGTTTTCATATTGAGTTAGTTTATTCTCATAATCCATCTTATTTTTCTTTATAGTTTCCTGCTGACCTTCAAAGATTTCCCAATCCTCTAGGTTTCCACTGATCTTTGCCATTTTGTATGCATTTTCTTTCAACTTGATATCCTCCTTTATTTCCTTAGATATCCATGGCTGATTATCTCTTTCTCTACAGTCCTTTCTTATCACTGGTATATACTTTTGCTGAGCACTGTGAAAGATTGTTTTGAAATTCTTCCACTGTTCCTCAATTCTCCCACCAAAAAGTTTTTGCTCCCAATTTACCTTAGCCAACTCCTCCCTCATCCTTTTGTAGTCTACTTAGTTGAAGCACAAGAAAGACACTGGTATTGGATTTTACTTTCTCACACTCCATCTGTATTTTAAATTCAACTGTACTGTGAATGCTTCTTCCAAGAGGATCCCTAACTGCAAGATCATTAATTATTCTTGTCTCATTACACAGGACCAGATCTAGGATAGCCTTCTCCCTTGGTGATTCCATTACATACTGTTCAAGGAAGCTATTGCGGATCATTCTACGAACTCCTCCTCAAGGCCTTGATCGACCTGGTTTGACCAATTGATATGTAGATTAAAATCTCCCATGGTAATTGCTGTACCATTTTTACATGCATTTGTTATTTCTTTATTTATTTCTCGCTCCACCATGATATCATTATTTTGTGGCCTATAGACTATGCCTATCGCTGACTTTTTCTCCTTACTATTTCTAATTTCCACCCAAATACATTCAACCATTTTTCCACAGAACCTATAGCATCTGTCACTACCGCCCGGATGTCATCCCTAAATATCAGAGCTACACCACCTCCCTTACCTTCCCGTCAGTCCCTCCAAACAGTTTGATACCCCTGGATATTCAGCTCCCAGTCATGACCATCCTGCAACCATGTCTTCTTAATGACCACCAAATCATACTCATTCAATGACTCGTGCTGTCAACTCATTTTGGGTTGGGTTGGGGCTGGTTGGGTTGGGGTGGGGATGGTTAATCAGGTGGTCATGTTGGGGGAGGTGTTAGACCAGTTTTTAACCTAGGTAAGTACCCAGGACTCGAGCTCCAAGTCAGAGACATTGACAGAAGCTCCGAGATACCGAAAATTACCTATCGGAAGTTTAAACTGTAATTCCAACATCAGTCTACATATCAAGCCTTCTGCAGGGCCCTGACATGCATCTTCCCTCATAAGTCTGCTCTCCGACAATCTGGAGACTATAAGCTTTGGGCCAATATATAAAAATGATTTTCTGCCAGATTATAGTGAGGAATATTATTATACAGAATTTTAAAAAATATACAGAATCATCCTGGTGTTCAAAAATATTTCACTTGGTCAATTTTCTGTTAGGCTTAAATAGACAAAATAGTACATAGTTATGAAGGAGCACTTGGAATTTAAGCACAAATGTGTTATTTAAATTAGTTCCACTTTTCTACTTAACAAGTAATGATTTATAGTGAAGAGTAATGAATAATATGCTAATTTAATAAAATTTGAACTTGTGTACTCTTCAGTGTATTGCTGTCACTATCATGCAGATATTTCTATACTAGGATAAATGCAAAATACTGTGGAGGCTGGAATCTGAATCAAAAACAGCAAAATGCTGAAAAATCTCAAAGGGTCATCTAGACTTGAAACACTGGCTCTATTCTCTCTCCACAGATGCTGTCAGACCTGCTGAGATTTTCCAGCACTTTTCTGTTTTTATTTCTAAATTAGACTTTAACAAAGAAACATCATTACAAATGTCATATAGCAGACGTTTGCTGATAACTGGGTACTCGCATCACAGAGAGGAGCTAATGATCATTCTCTTACAAGTTTGAGAAATCTATTACATTTGAGCACTGGTGTCACAATAATTAATCACTAAAACTTGAGCAAAAATACTGTGGAAACTGGAAATATGAAACAAACAGAAAATATTGAAAACACTTGGCAAATCGGGCACTTCTATGGAAGGCAAATCAGATTTAACTAATAATAGTGGGTCGATTATTTCACCATTATTTTTCAACCTGCTTCTGGACCAGCTGGGGAGATGATGGTGTAGTGGTATTGTCACTAGGCTAGAAATCTAGAAGACCCTGGGCAAGATCTGGGGACCCAGGTTCAAATCCCCCACTGATGGTAAAATCTGAATCCAATAAAAATCTAGAATTAAATGTCTAATGTCATGTAAGACCCATCTAGTTCACTAATGTCCTTTAGGAAAGGAAATCTGCCATCCTTACCTGGTTGGCCTATTCCACATCCACACAGTATGGTTGACTGTCAAATGCCCTCTGAAATGGAAGGCAGTTAGGGGAGGGTAATAAATGCTGGTCCATCTAGCGATGTCCAAGTCCCGTAAAATGAATTTAAAAAAGGTATTTCACACAAGTGATCGGTAAAATAACTTGTCATATACCTATGTTAAATGCAGAATTATTGATCTCTGAGAAAACGTAAACTTAATCATAAAATTTTCACAATGTTGTGAGGAACATCCATCATTGCGACAGGGTTAGGTTGTCTTGCCATGTGTGTTCTGCCCAAGGGAAGGTCCTTGACCCACTGTCTGCTAATGCTTCATCCTGAACCATTTTCTTGACACTTTTTGTCACTGGAGGTTTTCCCTTGTCTTCCATTTCAAGGCCAGGATGAGGAGGCAGATCTCATGTATACCTCAGCTGGACTGGCAATCAAACTTGCAATGTTGTCATTATTCTGAACCACATGTAACCCGTTTAGCCAACTGAGCTGAAGTGCCCTCAGGATTAGGTTACCTTCTTGGAAAAAATAACTTCCTGGAATCTGTTTTGTTTTAAATCTGTGTTCAGTCTCACATTATGTTTTGTTATGTTTCTTAGAAGAATCATAACATCATCGAATCCCTACAGTGTGGAAGAGGCCATTCAGCCCATCAAGTCTGCATTGACTCTCTTATTTTACCTAGGCCCTCTTCCCCACCCTATTCTGTAACCCTACACATTTCCCATGGCTAAACCGTCTAACCTACACATCTTAGGACAGTAAGGGGCAATTTAGCATGGCCAATCCACCTAACCCACACATCTTTGGACGATGGGTAGGAACCGGTGCACCCAGAGGAAACCCATGCACACATGTGCAAACTCCACATAAAAAGTCGCCCCTGGCTGGAATTGAACCCAATTCCATGGAGTGCTAACCACTATGCCACCATGCCACCCTAGATTGTGTGTGATGCATTTCATTAATTTATGGAAGGTGGGCATCACTGGCTACGTCAGCATTTATTGTCCATACCGAATTGCATTTGAGAAGGTTGTGAGGATCTGCCTTCTTGAACTGCTGCAATCCATGTAGTGTTGGTACACCCACAGTGCTACTAGGGAGGGACTTCCAGGATTTTAACCAAGTGACAGTGAAGGAACAGTGATTATATTTCTAAGTCAAGATGGTGCTTGGCTTGGCGAGGGAGTGTTCCCATGCATCTGCTGTGTTTGTTCTTTTAGGTGATAGAGCACATAGGTTTAGAAGGTGTTAGTGAAGTTGCATGTCAGGCAACCACCCAGAAGGAAAAGTGTTCCCTGACTTCAACATATGATTATTGTGCTAATATAGGCTTACTGATTGTGAAATAATTACTGATGTAATTTTCAAGGCATAAAGTATAGTTGAATAAGGGGAATATTGATTAAAATGTATATTTATACTTTATTAGAAAGCTTGTGTAAGTTGCACACATACCATCCATCAAATGTTGTTGCAATTTATGATTATATTTTTGGTAAACATAAACCTTTATAAATTGCCCATATTCCCCATTCAAATTTATTCTATCAACGAAAACAATAGTTACACTCCCTGGCCACATAGAATGAGTTTCCAAATCTCTCCTCCTGCTCTGTCACCACTTTGGATATAGGAAAAGTCTATTTGTGTTTAGCCATGTTATTATCTGTAAGAGCTTCATAAATCTTTATTCATTTTTATAGTAAAACTATATATAGTTTTAGAAAAATCTTGCTTTAACCATTCTGTAATAATCAAAGATAAAAGTGCTATAATTGCTCTTTTTGCTCATTTTATTGAAATCTACATGATTTAGGTAGGACATTAACCTTCTCCCAGGGAGCATGGTGTTAAATTTAGTTTTTGTAGCCAATGACACTCTCCCCTCAACACTGAACAGGATATTCCAGCTTTCTCCACGATGTTTTCCAGCAGCAAAGACAGCTTGTCATTGGTCGCTGATTGGATCTCCTGGTCCTGACGACGGGAAGGGCCAGAAATTCCTGCCCATTCTATTCACCTCTACTTCCAATATTTGTCCAGATTTCCTGAGATGTCTTAATCTCAGCCTCAAGAACATTCAATGGCAAAGCATTTCTGTCCTGACAATCTTCTGTGTTGAGAAATGTCTTTGGATCTCCTCTTCGCCCTCTTTGTGAGACACATGCATTAAAGTCATGAGAGTCAAATTTGCTCAGAGATTTAGAATGATAGATGAGGTGCCTTGCCAAAGCACAGATTTAGATTTTACTTTAATTTAATGCAAAGATGATCCTATTGACTCAATCATTCCAAGCTCAGCTCACCAACATACTTTGTACATAGCAATGGCAATGGTTAGGTGCGCTGGCCATGCTAAATTGGCCCTTAGTGTCAACGGGACCAGCTAGGCTAAATGCATGGGGATATGGGAATAGGGTCTGGGTGGGATTGTGGTCAGTGCAGACTCGATGGGCCAAATGACCTCTTTCTGCACTGTAGGATTCTATGAATCATCTGAGATTGTGATTATAATGCTTTCATTAATCCTTTCATTAACCCTGGAGAATCCAGGTTCACCAAGCTGATACTGGAGATGAGGGGGTTAGCTTATGAAGAGAGAGACTGAATAGACTGGGTCTGTACTCATTAGAATTTAGAAGGCTGAGGGGGGATCTTATAGAGACTTACAAGATAATGAAGGGGCTAGATAGGGTAGAGGTAGAGAGATTCTTCCTGCTTAGAAAGGATAGCAGAACTAGAGGGCACAGCCTCAAAATAAGGGGAGGCAGCTTAGAATGGAGTTGAGGAGGAACTTCTTCACTCAAAGAGTGGTAAATCTCTGGAATTCTCTGCCCATTGAAGTTGTGGAAGCTACCTCATTGAATATATTTAAGTCACGGGTGGATAGATTTCTGATAGACAAGGGAATTAAGGGTTATGGGGAGAAAGCAGGAAAGTGGAACCCATCCACTTCAGATCAGCCATGAGCTTATTGAATGGCGGGGCAGGCTCAAAGGGCTAGATGGCCAATTCCTGCTCCTATTTCTTATGTTCTTATGTTCTTATCAGTTATTCTTTATACTGTCACTTAATCGGCATCTATATGAGACAGATGTAACAGATTTTGTTCATAAAACGGGTTGAAGGTAAGTACAGGCCAGTTAGTTTAACTTTTGACGTGGGTAACAATTTAGAAACAATAATTTGCAGCAACATCATTGGTCACATGGATAAGCGCAAGTTAATCAAGGGAAATCAGCATAAATCTGTTAAAGAAAATTAACATCTGAGAATTTTGTTTGAGGAGAACAGAGAGGGTTAATAAGGGCAATGTTGATGATGTGATGTACATAAACTTATGATGCTGCACAACAGACTTGTAAATGGTTAGGCGTATGCATAAGTCATTGAAGGTGGCTGGGCAGGTTGGAAGAGTAGCTTGAAAAGGCATATGGTATCCTGGGCTTTTTTAAAGGGACATAGAGTACTACAAGAGCAAGAGAGAGGCCTACGCTGCTGTCCACATGTCCGTCCTTGGACTTTTGCAGTGTTCTAGCGAAACCCAACACAAGCTAGCAGAACAGCACCTCATCTACCCATTGGGCACTTTACAGCTTTCTGGACTGAACATTGAGTTCAACTTCAGAGGATGAACTCTTCCCCTCCACCTTCACCCCATTTCCACTTATTTTATTCCATTTCATCACATTCATCCATTTTATCATCCTTCCTTTTCATTTCTATTTTTCCACTTCTCCATTCCAGCTCTCCTTCCTTCTACAACCACCCCTTCAGTGCAATTGCCACATTCCTCAGGCAGCCTTTAAACAATCTGTACCTCTCTTCTGCCATTCTCATATTCTGATCATTTAATGGACACCCTTAGCACCTACTCAGTCTTCTGTATCCTCTTTACATTACCTTTGTCCAATTCCACACGCCCCCCCCTACTCTTAGTATAAATCTCTGCTGATTTTCTTCGCTCTTAGCTCTGACGAAGGGTCATTGAGACTCAAAACGTTGGCTCTATTCTCCCCCACAGATGTTGTCAGACCTGCTGAGATTTTCCAGCATTTTCTGTTTTTATTGTTGTAGAGGGGAAAATAATTCTCCTCAATTGTTTGCTGTAACAATCTAGAGATAACCCAAAGCACTTGAATATTCATAAAACAGAATGAATTAAGAATACTTCTAAAGATGTGGGCACAAAAATGATTAATTAAGGCTTTTTTTATATAACTCATTAGATAAAGCAATGGGAAGATTGAAAAACGGCCAATGTTCTAATATCCTATAAAGGTCAGAAGTGTGATTCTGGGCAACAGAAACCTATTAGCTTTATTAGTAAAAGATGAGCAGATTTTATAAATTTGTCCTTCTGGCTCAATGTGAGGAGAGTACTTATTGGAAACTCGAGCAAGAAGGTTAAAGCAATTCCCACTATGTTCCATTTATTACTTAACTGTGTACAGCCCCCACTATTCCCTGTAACTGAACCACGACTCTGTGCTTCTGCCAAAGCTACCTCCACCTCGTGAAAATCCACCTCTCTGCTCTCTTTTAAGATTCTCCTTAAAACCTACCTCTTCAATCAAGCTTTTAGTCACCTGCCTCAATGTCACTCTTGTGCAGTACCTTGGGATATTTATTATACTATTAGCACAATAGAAATGCAAGTTTTTGTTGTGATTGTTATTCCAGGGCTACTAAAATAGAAAATCTCCACAATTTTCCTTTTAAAAAGTAAAACAATTTCAGAACATTTAATAACACAAAGACTAAGATAATAAGACAGATAGTCCTCTGCCATTAGGCTGGCTCTGCAGTGCATTGTATGAAATGCAATTAATAGGATTGCATCACACAAGATATTTCTACCTTTCCTACTACAGTGGCACTAAGGCATGAAGGAGGTACAGAGAATTCCTGCTATCCAGGATTGTTAATATTTCTTAACAGCCACCTCCAACATTCACCCTCTCTATTTCTGGTGCACAATGCCAGCAGTGTGTACCATATTCAGGATGTGCTACTGCAAACGTCAAGGAACCTTCGACAGCACCTTCCAAACCTCACCTAGAAAGTCAAAAGCAGTCAACATATGGAAAACCGCCACTTTCAAGTTCTTCTCCATCACATGCTCCTGGCTTGGAACTTTATTGCCATTCCTTCACTGTTGTTGAGTCAGCATCCTGGAGCATGCACCCAACAGCACAGTCAAGCCCGAGCGGCAGTGCAGAGAAGTACCATAATTGCAACAGTTCCCTAAAACCAGAGAGCAGTTTTAAGAAAGTGCTGTCAATCCAGCATTGAAAAATGATCTCACAAAAGTGAGTAAGATAGTAAAGCCGGTTAAGAAAAAGAGGTGAAACTTGAACGTCTGCAGCTATACAGTAACAGAGAGTGATGTTAAAGAGGCTTTGAAACTAAGAATAGAATTGACTTCTTTGAAGAATAATGGAGCCAAAAATGAAGAGATTGTTTAAGACATTGGTAGGCAGTACAATAAGTTTTTTCTAGATGAATAAGCTAGGATGAACTCAGTTTCTTCTCAGTTGGATCTGCCTTAGTGATGGCTTGGAATTGAATGTCTCCAGTACAAATACAAATGTATTTTGTGGGTCTGGCACATATAGGATTAATGTGGGACTGAGTACTGTACTGCACACACAGGGATGTAAGAGAACGCATGACCTGCACCTAAGGGTGAATCTAGTGTTGGACAGAGCCGTGTGCATAAGCAAGCATGGAACCCTTTACTGTATATATGCACACAGGTCTCATAGTTAATAAATACATACAGTTAGCCTACTTGAGGCTACAATGATTTCATTAAGACTTACTGAATGGTATCCAATATGCTAAAAATTTTGGTACATGATATGGTCCCATGTGTCAAATGCAGAAATGTTGTCATATCATGGTGGTGTTTATTTCTAAAAGTAGCATCTTGTTATTTTTTTAAACCTCTGTATCACTGGGCACATCCACCTCCCATCCTTCCCCCACCTCAGTTCACTTGCTGCTGAAACTGTCATCCATGCTTTTGTTACCACCAAACTTGACCACTTTGCTGACCAGCTTCCCATACCCACATCCTCCATGAACTTTAGCTCATCAAAAACTCTGCAAAAAGTCTCATTCTCCTATAATCCCAGTGCTCACAAGAATACACTTTGTTCCAGGTCCAGCAATGTCTCAAAATTAAAATTCTCATCTTTATGTTTAACTCCCGCTGGCCTCACCCTTCCCTATCTCAGTAACCTCCATCAGCCCAACAACCCTTTGTGAATTCTGCTGTTCTCTGATAATGGCCAATTGTACATTTCCTGATTTCCTTCACCCCATGTTCATTCTGCTGCTTTGGCCCCATGTTCTGTAATTCTCTCTCTGAACCTTTCCTTGTCTCCATCCTCCTTTAAGACACTCTTTAGAACCAACTTCTTTGACCAAGCTTTTGATCACACATCCTAGTATTTCCTTATATGCATTGATGTCAAACTGTGATTAGTAATGCTCCTGTGAAGCATTGTGGGATGTTTCATTATTTTGAAGGCTTGAGTTTTTAAATACCTTGCAAAAAGAATTAACATGATTTGTCTTTACAAGGTTTGATGCAGAGTATATGTTATATTATGTACCTGACAATGCATGGAGGAGCCTACAACCATGGGGATAAAATGCACGGAAATATATTTGTCAGTCACAGCAGGTAATGAAAAGTCCAGGTACAGAGTTTGAAAAGCAACACCAAAATGAGGAAAGGACTTTTCTATGTGCCAGCCTCCCTCTAACCCCAAAACTCAACATAGACAGGTTAAAGAGACAGGTTAAAGTGCACTATTTAACTCCAAGGATGTGCAGTGATTAAACATAGGTTGGCCTGCAAATGTGCTAACCACACAAGGAGTGTTGGTGCCTTCAACACTCCATTATATTTACTTATTCAAAAAAAATTAGTACATGATGTCAAAAATCCACAACAAGAGTGCTGGGATTTATCCACCCTGCCTCTGACGCTGTCAAAGATTTTGCTGGGTGGGGTCCGTATTGGAGTTAGAGAACTGTCACCTAATTTAAATATTTGAAGCAGTTACCCATGCCACCTGGGGCCATTTTGTCTGTCCAAGGGGGCAAATTTGGATGCAGGCAGTCTGATTTGAAGGAGGCTCCCTCTGAAAGGATGTCTGCCACAACTCACAGGCCCACATTCTTGGCGATCAGAAATGTAACCTTAACAATTTTGATCACTCGATGAACCAAAGCAGAACCCTGACCTGGAAGCCTGGACAGGGGGTCCTTCCCCAAACAAGTCCATGTGGAATCTGGCAGAGAGCATTGGACCTCAGAATAGCCATTGATAACCGAACCAGAAAGGTCGTTGCTTTTCTATCCACATATAAAAAAAGCATGTAGATTTCTTAGTGAATTAAGGATGTACATTATGAGGAAATTATAATGCTTCTCATAAACATTCAAGGCAGCAAATTGTATTCTGAAATACCATTTTGTGTATGTTCCTTCTGTAACTGACTTCATCCAGTGTCGGATGTAGCTCTTCTTTTGTGTTTTTAAATGAGGGATTTCTGCCACATATTGACCGGGTATGTTGTCAGCAGTGGCTGACCAGGAATCTCTCCTGCTCTTTAACTACCACAGGCACGTTGGAATGAATAGAAGATTGATTATCAATATATTTGGCTGCATCATGAACCCTTCTTCAGTGGCCAAGTCTTGAAGTGGGGCTTGAACCCAGAGCTTCCAGCTGAGAGCCAGCGGTGCTACCTACTGAGCCATATGATCTTCACAAGCATGTTTACAAACTCTTCCTTCTCCTTCTTAGGCCATCCCTCAAGATTGAGGATGACTTGCTTCTACTCCATTTCGATGGGTTCTGAAATTGCAGATAAATTCAATGCACAATCTGCAAACTGCCACATCTGGAGCAGGTGGTGTTTAAAGGGTTGGATAGATGGGTTCGCTAGAGATTTGTGGGCTCCCACTAATACCTTCATCTCCCAGTGAAATCTCTTGATGTGGTCATTGCCTTCCTGAATTAGTATTCTCCATTTTGATCAGGATCTTCCATGATTGTGTCACTGGGTATGTTTGACTTCTTCAGGAATGCTTTGCAAACATCTCAAAAGTGTTTCCAATGTCCTCCTGGGAGTCTCCTGCTGTGAGCAAGTTCTGAGTCGGGGTGAGAGGGGAAGGGATTGCTTTGTAAGGCTGGTATCAGGCAAATGAGCAACACAAGTTGCATGATCAGCACTTCAATATTGGCTGCATTTGGCTTGGGAGAGGAGGTTGCTGTCTGGCCATCTGTCTTGCCACCATATTTGGAAGATCTTGTAAAATATTTACAACTAGCAAAATGGCAACAGGAGAGTACTGTGGATGTTAGAAATCTGAAAATGCTGGAAACACTCAGCAGACCTGGAAGCATCTGTGGAGAGAGAAATAGAGTTAACAGGTTGGCTTCCACCTCCCCAATTTAATTGGCCAACAGCCCTAGCAATCCCTACAGTGCTAGAGCTCAATAAGTGTGCGCTGTGGGACTGCAAGGAGGAGCTTGCAAGAGTGGATCGCTGCTAGAATTAGGTAATTCCCGAGCTTTTAGGGCTGAGAGGGACCCAAGAGCCCCAGGGAAGAGGGAGGGGGAATTGGGGGTGATCAGGCTCTCTGAATGAACTCCATACCCTACCATTTATCATTTGAGACACAGAAAATGTCTCACCCACCATATTATTGTGTAGGCGGCATATTATTAGGCTTGCTAACAAGCCTAATTGATCTTTAAATATTTATTTACATATGCTGGGTGGGTTGCAGTTTGGGCATCCACCTCCCATATAGTGGGGATCATTTGAAGGACAAGAACAAAGGTGGTCTCTGCCCCTCCTGCCTCTTGTCCCCATCCAAAACAAACTTGATGGGGTCACATAAAATTCAGGTCAATATTTCTAATTGATGACCTTTCAGCAGAACTTGCCAAATGGCATCCCAGGACATCAGTGCCCGTTTAATGTGTAACTACGGCCCAAGGGGCTGATTAAACATTTTCTTGAAAATTGCTGTCTTACATTTATCACTTGGGGAGTTGAGGATAATTTAAATATGTGCTTAACAGTGTGACAATTGTGGTGATTATTCTCGTTACTGAATAATGAGATTTGCAAATGTTGTATTTAAATAATTAATCAACATTTACAATAGGGAGCAGCAGCAACCATAAAATCTACCGGCAATGATTTTCTAATGTGTGCATTAAAGAATAATGGTGTCAAGATACTAATTCAATATATAAACAAACAGCAGGCGGGATTCAATGTGTTGTGAATTGACACTCAGCCCTTCTAACGGGGCATAGAAAGTGCTGGAAACACCACAGAGCAGACAGCAGCTGTGACAGGAAGGTGCTGTTTGTGTTTCAAGTTGAGGACATTTTAGCAACACTCCAGAAAGAATTTAATCTTGGCTTATGATATGTTAGTTGTGACTCAGCGGTAACATTCTCACCTTTGTCAGAAGGTTCAGGATTGAAGTCCTGCTCCAGAGACTTGAGGATGACACGTCGGTGAGGGAATGTCGCAATGGTCCCTGAGACTGAAACAGAGGCATACTCTCGTTTCAGAGACTGAAACGAGAGTAGTAATCCAGAGACTAATGCTTTTGAGTTCAAATCCACGGTAGCTGGTGGAATAGGAACTAAATTAATAATTCTATGCTTCTACTTTCTATGTTTCTTTGTATAACTCAAACTGAAAGCTAGTCTCAGTAGCGGTGATCATGAAACTACCATTAATTTTCATTAAAACCCATCAGCTTTATTAATATTCTTTAGAGAAGGAAATCTGCCATCCACACCCAGTCTGTCCTATGTATGACTCTAGATCCTCAAGAATGCGGTTGACTTCTAACTGCTCTCTGAAATGACCTCAGAAGCCACTCAGTTCAAGGACAATTAGAAATGGGCAACAAATGCTGTCACAGCCAGCAATGCCCACATCCCATGAAAGAATAGAAGATTCCATGGCACTTTTTCAAAGAACAGGGAAGTTATTCCTGGTATCCTGGCAAGCCTTTATTCCTTAATAAAAATCATTTAAAAAATAATGATTATCTCGATCATTATCACAATTGTAGAACATTGCTATGCAAACATTGGATGCTTTGTTTCCTCTATACAATAGTGACTCCATCTCAAATGTACTTCATTGGCTGTAAAATGTTCTAGGAGTCCTGTTCTGAAAGACATGATAGAAAGGGTGGCACAGTGATTAGCACTGCTGCTTCACAGCTCCAGGGATCCGGGTTCGATTCCCGTCTTGGGTCATTGTTCATATGGAGTTTGCGTATTCTCCCACGTCTGTGTGGGTTTCCTCTGAGTGCTCCGGTTTCCCCCACAGTCCAAAGATGTGTGGGTTAGATGGATTGGCCAAATTAAATTGCCCCTTAGTGTCAGGGGGAGTAGCTCAGGTAAATGCATGGCATGATGGGGATAGGGCCTGGGTGGGATGTGGTTAGTGTGGATTCGACGGGCCGAATGGCCTCCTTCGGCACTGTAGGATTCTAAATGCATCTTTCCTTTTTTCCTAAATTTCCACAGGTAGGTAACTCCTGTTATGGGTGGGCTGTTGCTAATTGTTGTTCTTGTGTAAGATCTTCAAGGAATGTAATGACACACTTTTGCAGACTTCACTTGTAAACACAAAAAGGATTTATAATAAGAAAACAGCAGCCTTTTGGCTGCATCTAGCTCCCTAATGTCACATGCCTAAGAAAATGCTACCTTCTGAGGAGATTCCCCACTCTGAGTTCCAGTTGGTCACCCAAGCCACGTGATCTTTATTGTGCTGTTTTGCCCTTAAAGAGACAATCGTCACAAAGAAGGAGCAGTTCGACCTGTTGGACTGCAGTCATCATCACTAACGATCTCAAGAATGTTCATTTCCATCGGTGTCACTACATAGACATAAGCAGTGGGAATCCTTGCTATTTTCTTTCACATGTTGAATCAGACTAATCACATCACTCTTTCGACATCTTTGGCTGAGATCAGCTAAGTCATCAGCAAATCTGAACTTTTCTAGTCTGTATTCCTCAATAAGAACAGGACGGAAAGGCTGAAAAAATATCATTGTGTAAAGTGAGAGAATCTTTTAATTCATCACAAGACAAGTCTCCAACCTGAGTTGTGTTGACAGCCCCAGGCACATTGGGGATTTACTAGTTCACACCAATATCATTGCTTGTCTTTTGACCTACAACGTGTGGACTTGTATTAGGCCACAATCTAGGGCTGCATTTCAGATTTCAGACTTGTTTTAATCTCTCCACCTTTTGCCAGTGTTTCCCATTACTCCTCATCTGAAAATAGTAACATATTCTACAGATAGTTCCAGTCCTCTTTCAAGGTCAAACCAAATAGACAAACTCAAATTAAATTTGGACAAAGTAAAAGGGGCAGCTCCCCAAAAGGAAGGGGAATAGCCCAAACAAAAACAAAAGTACAAAGGAAACTTAAGACACATCAAATCAAAACGTGATTGTCAGGGTCTATAACGCAACCCAGCCCCTGCGGTGCCCAGTGGGCACAGAAGGCATCGACTGTGGCCACAGAACTCATAGAAGTACTACAAGAAGGGGCGGCACGGTGGCACAGTGGTTAGCACTGCTGCCTCACAGCACTGGGCACCCAGGTTCCATTCTGACCTTGGGTCACTGTCTGTGTGGAATTTGCACATTCTTCCTGTGTCTGCGTGGGTTTCCTCCCACAGTCCAAAGATGTGCAGGTTAGGTTGATTGGACATGATAAATTGACCCTAGGATCAGAGGGATTAGCAGGGTAAATGTGTGAGGTTACGGGAGTGGGGCCTGGGTGGGATTGTGGTCGGTACAGACTCAATGAGCCAAATGGCCTCCTTCTGTACTGTAAGGATTCTATTCTAAGACTGGTGCCTGGCTCAGCTGTCCATTCATTGTTCTTGTATTTAACCAAGACAGTGAATGTCAACAGACTAATTCCTGTGAGGTAATGTCATACTGTCTTTCCCTGATATCATCCCTCAAGTTGGAGCACCAAATCTGACATTTATCTAGTTTCCTGTTGGGGGAGCAGGTGCAGGACTTTCTGTGAGCAGCTTTGGCACTGCCAGGTGAGCAGGCAGTGGGGGAAGACAGGGGTAGCCACCACCTGCTGCACAGTGACACCATGGAAAGGATTCACGGTCAAGCCTTTTCACAAGCATATCGGCGAGCTGACGGGGTTTCATGTTGAGAGTCAGCTCGACTGGGAAAAGTGAGAAAACTAATGGGTCTGAGCCGACTCAGAGTGAGGAGGAGAGCAGTGGAGGAAATCCTGAGGGTGGTGTGGAAGCAGTAAATGGAACAATATTTATGGGACCAAGAAGAGGAACCCTATTTTCATATAAAAGGAGGCTCCCATCTGAGCAGAAGGGTTGTTCGCCGGTTACCAGCTCCCTGAAACATGAGTGGGTCGGATGTTGTTAGGAATGGGGTAGTGAGTTTTGTATTGGGACTTCTCGCTAACCACAAAGCCAATTCCACCTGGACACACAGACAAATACCTTTGATTTGATTTATTATTGTCATATCTATACAGTGGAAAGTATTGTTTCTTGCATGCTATACAGACAAAGCATACAGAGAAAGAAAGAGAGAGTGCAGAATGTAGTGTTACAGTTATAGCTAGGATATAGAGAAAGATCAACTTAATGCGAGATAGGTCCATTCAAAAGTCTGATGCCAGCAAGGAAGAAGCTGTTCTAGAGTCAGTTAGTACGTGACCTCACACTTTTGTATCTTTTTCCTGGCATAAGAAGTGTGAGGATGTGACTGCTGCTGTATAAATACAAGTCTTTGTCCTTCTAGCCAGCCATGTACACTTCCAGTTGGAGTTGCTGATGACTGCACTGTTTCTCCAATTGAAGTCAACTGGCTCAACACTGACCAGTTGAACCTAAGAGGTTCCTGATCTGTACAGCTCAGTATGCAACCAGCTACATTCATGCACTGAGCCACCAGAATATGAAAACATATAAAATTCTCAAGTAAAATGTGAAAGGGGAAGACAGCTGATTAATTGTCCAATGATCCACAGGACAAATCTGGAGAGCATTTAAACTTCATTCTTAGATATACTTGACTCTCCCTCATTAGTATATCTCTTGACTTTCCCACTTGCTAAATTATCAGACTGCTTGTCTGTCATCCAGTACAGTTGGAGGAAATTTTTGGTTGTCAGGACTATTTTCAGGTCCTGAACCCATTCACAGCAGCAGTTCAACCTCTAATTTAACTTCAGGAAATGGACAATTAAGAATCCACCTCTAGGATTATTGATCCTGCAGCAATGGCAGACAGGGAGAGGAGGTGGGAAATCAATGGAGCACACCCCAATGCAAGGGTGGCTAGCAGCCTTCACTGGGCCTGCAGTGAGAATGCTGCTGAGGGCAATAGAGGAAGAGTGGGAGGAAAACAATGATGATTCATCTGATGGGAATGGTTGCCCCTTCATCACCACTAAGCTATCAAAGACATCAATCTTCATAAACACCTCACCAATGGTAAGCCTCTGCCGCAGAAGACATCAGTCTTGCATTTTTTTAGCTATGAAAGGTGTCTGCGTGGTTTTCCTCCAAGTGCCCTGGTTTCCTCCCACACTCCAAAGGTCTGTGGGTTAGGTTAGAGTCATGGAATCATTGAGGTTTACAGCATGGAAACAGGCCCTTCAGCCCAACTTGTCCATGTCCATGACAAAACTTGTCCTTTTAACTGCTAAGCTAGTCCCAATTGCCCGCAAATGGCCTATATCTCTCAATATCTATCTTACCCAATTACGTATCTAAATGCTTTTTAAAAGACAAAATTGTACCCACCTCTACTACTACCTCTGGCAGCTTGTTCCAGACACTCACCACCCTCTGTGTGAAAAATTGCCTCTGGACCCTTTTGTATCTCTCCCCTCTCACCCTAAGCCAATGTCCTCTGGTTTTAGACTCCCCTACCTTTGGAAAAAGATATTAACTATCTATGCCCCTCATTATTTTACAGACCTCTGTAAAATCGACCCTCAGCCTCCTATGCTCCAGAGGAAAAAATCCCAGTCTATCCAGCCTCTCCTTATAACTCAAACAATCAAGTCCCGGTAGCATCCTAGTAAATCTCCTCTGCACTCTTTCTAGTTTAATAATATTCTTTCTATGATAGCGTGACCAGATCTGAACATAATATTCCAAGTGTGGCCTTACTTGTCTTGTACAACTTCAACAAGATGTCCCAACTCCTGTATTCAATAGTCTGACCAATGAAACTAAGCATGTTGAATGCCTTCTTCACCACTCTGTCCACATATGACTTCACTTTCAAGGGGCTATGAACCTGTACCCCTAGATCTCTTTGTTCTGTAACTCTCCCCAACTCCCTACCATTTACTGAGTAAGTCCTGCCCTGGTTCAATCTACCAAAATGCATTCTAAATTAAACTCCATCTGCCACTTATCAACGCACTGGCCCAATTGATCAAGATTCCATTGCAATCCAAGGTAACCTTCTTCACTGTCCACTATGCCACCAATCTTGATGTCATTTGCAAACTTACTAACCATGCCTCCTATATTCTCATCCAAATCATTAATATAAATGAACAAAACAGTGGACCTGACACTGATCCCTGAGGCACACTACTGGTCACAGGTTTTGAGTGGCCATCCTAAATTGCCCCTTAATGTCCCAGGATGTGTGGTTTAGGTTGATTAGCAGAGTAAATACATGGGGTTATGGGGATAGGACCTGGGTAAGATGCACTGTTGGAGAATCAGTGCACCTGAGGGGGCGAATGGGACTCTATGATTTGATTCTATGACTGGTTAGAAAGCCTTGACCTTTCATGCAGATCTGACCTTCCACTGTGCCACTGCCTTCTGAGTTGCTGTCGCAAATATGCGATGCTGTCAAAATCCAATGTTGGTGGAAGATTGCAAAGTAGACCAGTGCATTTTTATCCAAATTTGCCCTTCCCCCACCTTCAAACCCAGGTCTGAGGGCCTGGTAAAATTTCATCCATTATGCGTGGCTTCTGCGTGAGACTTCATTTACTCACCATGGCAACAGTCCATGTTTGAGCCAAACATGTTGTATTTTGTGGCAAGTTGATGTTGTTTATATGAAACGGAGACATTTGGTTGAATTGTGCCAACCCAAAATATTTGGGAGATACATGGAGCATCTGTTTTCCCAGTCACCCAAACAAGAGTTATTACACCATTGGAAATACTGTGAGAAAATAGACAGGAAAACACCACATTTCATCCACTAGGGAATATCCCATATGTGTTATGCACATAAGAAAATTGGATTTCCACCCTCAATGCTTATGTCAGCAACATAATCCTCCACTAATGTGCCTTTCATTGTTGAATAGGATATTAGAGCTTTTGATGGGAGGAATGTTTCATTGTATATATCACAGCAGTAATAAAAGTTAGCAATATATATTCAAACCTGTGCCTCCAAATACACATAGGATCAGGAGCTACCCTGTCTTCAATATGTATCAGAAGCTTTGTTCGACTTCAGTTATAATGTGTTCAGCCAGTCACATTGCAAGTACATAATGTATCACTCAGACACAGAGAGCAGAATTTAACGTTTGCAGAAGGCTGCTTGTTTAGTGGCTGGAACCCATTGGGAATCTCATGTCGATCATTTTTGAGAGTACCTGCAGAAACTTATAGCAATCAGGCACTTGCCTGGAGTTGGAAGTGTTGAACCCACTGCTCAATCAAGCCTAGTGCGGGGTGGAAATCCCATCTCGGAGAGCTGCCAGCCAGTCAGAGAGGAAGTAAGAAGTCTCACAACACCAGGTTAAAGTCCAACAGGTTTATTTGGTAGCACAAGCCACAGTCAGAGAGTGGCAGCTCTCCAATATCAATTTGAATGGTGGCCACTATTGGCACTGCATTGGTGTGATGGATTGATGATGGATCCCTGGAGAGAGGCATGGGTGGATGGAATGGAGGTATCAGCTAGGATAACAGCATGGAGGTAACAGGAATAAAGGTAACACAGTAGGCTGTGCAAGTACAGAGTGCACAAGTATGAAGGGACCCCAGACAAATCCCACAGGGGTTAATTGCTGGGCAGTTGTGCGATGTGGCAAGTGCCCCCCCCACTAATAGAAGTCTTGTGGAGGTCAGTTGAGGCTTTTAAGTGGCTCCATAAAGGCCTCCAAGTGGGCAGACAGCCCTCCACCCTTCCCACAGAGTCTGATTGGAGTGGATAGCGAAGGCAGCAGGTTCTACACATTGCACCCCCTTACCTGATTAAATGGGATCCCCCTCCTCCGAAGCTGCCTCCGAGGGAGATACTAAATTCGGTTGAAAGTATGCACTCCAACTCAAAAACTTTGTTTCAACACTTCCAGAATTTGAAATCAAACGATGCTACTTCAGTGTTAGGAAAGAAAGGTAGTTCTAAGGAATTTATATTTGTATTGTTAAATAGTTAAAACAAGGTATCATTTAATCTTCCTGTGGGAGGAAGGGTAAAACCTATAGATAGATTCATGCTGGCCATGTTTATACGTGTGGGGGTTGGTTTCAATTCCAACTGTAATTCTATTGTGCTTAGAGGGGGTCATGGTGTGAAAAATAAATATAAATAGCAGTGCTTGCTCAGCAACTGAAGGTCCCTTTAAGATAGAAATTTTTTTTTGTTCTTAGATTTGCCAAATGTGTTTGCAGTCAGAGTCAGATTACTGGGAAATGAATACCTCTCAATTTTGCCTGAAGAAAGACTGGACAGGATAAGGGAGATACAAAGAGGCAGGTTTTCTAAAGACCAGGGAATTGAGACAAAAAAAATCTAAAAAAAGACTCAAGTTAAGAGTTCAGACACCAAGGTGTTGTTCAGGAAAATTCAAGGGAAAAAGTAAACAAAGTACTCTGAGTGAAGGAGACAGTTGCAATAACCAGATTTAAAGTGGGAAATCGGACTTCAGAGGTAAATCAAAAGTTCAATGCCATCTTAATAGAGTCTAGAAAGAGTGTTAAAAGTAATTAGTACGGCAGTCAAAACAAAGAAATCCTAAGGGGAAATGGTAACACCAGGATACTGGATTCATTGTTAAAAGTGGAGTGGAAGTTTTATTTAAAACAGTCACTTCCAAAGCTTGGACTAGAATTCAGGATGTAACCTGCTACTGGAAAGCATCATTGTGAAAGAAAAATTAAAACATGTTTTTGGGAGAGGAGTTCGGAAACTCTCACGTGACAATCATCTGGGGGGATCATGAGAATAAGTTCAGAGACACAAACTAGAGTTCAGAGCGGAGTGTATGTATTTGACTATAGCCAAACTGTGTGTCTAAAGAAACTTTTTGTTATTGAGACTATTGAAGTTTAAAGTTTAAGATTTACTTTGTAACCCTTGTTAATTTTAAAATCTGTGTATATTCATTAAGATAAGTGTGGGGGGGGATATGTGGGAAGCTGGTAAAGGAGTATTGTATTATAATCTAATTTTTTCATGCTTAATAGTTTTTTTTTGTTATTAAAACTAATTAGTGGTGATGTGACTCTGTCTCTCCACATTTCATCCCCAAAAATAGTAGAATTTACTGTCTTTTAAGTCAGGGCTCCATTCTGGAATCTTCTTGTCCAGTTATAACATCAACTGGGATTGTAACACCAGTATCCAACTGTGCCACACCAAGTAGTATGGTTTGCAACATAAGTGGATTTCATCAATACAGCTCAACAAAATGAGTGGAATGTTTGAGATTAAGTTTCCTTAAACTAATTACTGAGAGTGTCCATACTTAATGAGAAAGTAAACAAAAGAGCATGCAACCAGGCAATAGTCAATTACCCAGTTAATGGCAAACATTAAATCTTATAAATAATTCCTATCTAATAGATCACACTTTTCAGATGCTTCTTGTGCTTATTATTACAACAACATTGATTTTTTAAGTGCCTTTTTAAAACCAATTATGGTTTCAGGCTTTTTTTTTAAGTTGCCCTTAAATGCCGAAGAACATAGGTACCATGTCAATGCTCTTTAACATGTCAGTATTGGATTTGAAGAAAATGCTCTATTGTTATTAAATTAATCAAAATGTAAAAACATACTTATTTAATGATCTGACAGCAGGATCTCCCAGCATTAGGGAATACCACCATTTACAGCAGTCCTGGTCAACCTAGAGCCTTCTGATAGTCAATAGTTTTATAAACACATCAGCAATCATTTTGACTATTTCAAGTCTGAGAGATATCATTTTGCAACTGGTACATGTCACTTCATCCATCGTTATTTTTTGCCCTGCAAACGTTTGAGCTATTGAAGCTCCCTTTTAGTTTTTGATGCGATTAGTGGTGATCAAACTTGATCAGAACATTATTCACATTTGCTATTGGTCCACTGTGTGATCTGAAGTACCTTTGATGCCTTTGCTTGGCATTTTAACATCAGCAGGCCATTAAATCCAAAGGTCAATTATTTTAATAAGAAAATAAGTCTTCAAATACCTAACAGTCTGGACCTCTGTACCGTGATGTCTCAGGCAATCCCCACATATGAATGCACAGCATTCACTATTATACTTACTAATTGTTTGTACTCCAAACGAGAGCCCTTCCTCACAGCTCACTGTGTACATGACTAAATGATACTTGGTGAAGGCTCTATTATCATTATGCTGAAGTATTAGTCACATGCTGGAAGCCACAACATGGTTGCCAATGTCATGTTTGTCCGGCTGCTGTCTATTAGGCATTTTACCATCAATACCAAAGAATGACCTGCCGTCCAAAATATTTGAATATTTTCAAACATACATATTTAATGTTTGCATAGTTAAAATAAAGCAACTGTTGCAAATGCAATGCATAAGAATGGGAAAGAATACCAATTTGCTTTGCCTCAAACTTTGGCCAGAAGTTTTCCTTCTGAAGTAAAATTTGGTGACAGGTGCAGAGTTAAGAGTCATTTCTACTTGGGGGGTGGAGTGGGAATGGAGGTGTGGGGAGGGGGGTTGGAGGAGGTGGGTGCAAGGGGGGGTGGGGGTTGCTGGGTGGAGGAGGTGGGTGCAAGGGGCATGGGGAGAGGAGGGGAAACAGAATGACCATGCATGATCTTGCGCTTTTCAACTCATTACAGATGCTTCTGTGAGGAGCTCACCAATTCTCGTGGCGTGCAGTGATTCTGTAGTGTAGTGGTTATCACATTCGTCCAACAGGTGAAAGGTCTCTTGCCTGAGACCAGGCAGAAACAGTGTATTTAAAAATGAGAAAAGATCAGTTCAAATGGTGGGGCAGACAAGTCACTGTCCCTGCTGTTACCTCATGGGACCAAAGATGAGGACACCCGGGTAGCAATCAGCCATGGGTTGAGATCAGAATGTGTGGGGCCTCACAGTTTGGCGAAGCCTCCCTGCAGACTCTCCTCAAGGCCATCAAAGAAAGATGGAAGGTGCTGTTTCCTGGCAATGGAAGCAGGAGGCTTTCTCATCTGATCACGGCAGGCTGGACGGAGAGGTGAAGTGGAGGTTAGTGCCTATGGGGCCCACAGAACTGCCTAGCAGTGCAGAAAGAGGATGAATAATTGGCTGCACTCCGCCAGGGTAGAGGGCATAGTCTATTCATTGGAATGTGACACTCACAATGGCATCCATGTGGTCTACCTCTACTCCTGTGTTCCCACCTTCCCATCAGACAGTCTAAATATGCAACTTGTCATGATGATGAGACTTAGCGATAAAATTGTAATTTCACCAGCTGACCGAACATATACTAAACTGTTTAAAAAGGACTTTTGAAAGACAAAAGGCACTGACTAAAGATGACTGCCATTAGTCACCTGATATCTGGTATTGTCAGTTGACCAACTTCTGGTAGGTTCCAATGTGGAATTACAATTCAAACTTTGCAATTTGAATGGAGACAACCGCTTTAAAAATGCAAGGCCATATTCCAGCGTGATGGTTAAATAACAAAAAAACCATCAGGCCCATCAAAACTTGTCACTGTCTAAGGATGTGGTATTAAAATGCAAAGCATATTGAAACAATAGCCAGAATTCTACAGAGCTTAAGCAGGCACACACCCACTCAATCTCACGTGAAATCACACAAGATGCTAGATACACAACTTCACAACACCCTTGTGCATCATCACAGTCAGTGGGCATATACAAGAGTCAGAAGTGCACCCGCCAACAATTAAAAGTGCAATTAAGCTCCTGCAGTTGTCCCAAATTTTACATGGCTGGTGTGTTTTTACGCTTGACGCACAGACCAGGTGGCATTCACATTTTATCACCATTCTCAAACCAAGATGCGACAAAAAGCCCAACAACGTTTGAGGTTTGCTCATTCATTTGTATTGCTTTGGTTATCCACTGTGTCATTATATGTAGTTCAGGGCATTTTCTGTGTGGTAATATCAATTCTGCAGCTCCCTGGGGCATTGTCATAGCATGTCTGCCTTAAGGGAGTTTGTGTGATACCATCCACCCATACATACACTCACCTTTCAGTCTCACCCTTTACCCCCCCCCCCCAAACCCCTCTCCCTTCCTCGAGTGCGTTTCACTCTAGCTAGCCATTAAGTGGCCAGCAGTGTGAAAGTGCTGCTGGGAGCAGATTTCACATCCACCTTCAGCCTGCCAATCAGGCTCACCAGACAAGCTAAAGTTTAAGCCAATGGCTGCCACAGACAGACCCACCTACCCAAAACCCCTTGGGATGGGGTATAACAGACCAGGCTGGCAGTCACTGCAGAGAGATTGCAAGTGACACAAGAGGCGGAAGAAAGTTTTCAGCAGAGGGAGCTGGCTGAAAAGCCATGCTTTCTCCCACTCTCTCTTTTGGGACAAGCGTATTAGATAGTTTGGGTGACAACTTTGCTAGAAATCTACCAGAAGACCAAGATCCTGTAATAATTGCAATACACTTGACCACATCCACGAAACCTACTAATCCAAATCAGCCACCAGGACCAGTTATTTTTCCTTTTAATTTTGTTATTGGACACCAACGTCCTTCATTTCTGTGGATTTGATGTTGCAGTTTTTTTTTCCTCTCAGGTTTAGAAGCTTATCAACTCGCTCTTTAATTAATTCAAGCTTTATTGGCTTCTGGTTGCCTGCTTCATAAATAGTTAAATACATTTTGATTTGCAAAAGGCGTGAATTTATTTTCTCATATCATCAGTTATGACATCACTGAGTATTCTGAAATGAGGATGGCTCAGCTTTGGTCATGGGGGGTAAAGCTGCAGCTTAGACACTCAACGTAGCAGTCCTCTCTCCTCTTGTCACCCTTGAACCTCTCCCAGTTAGCCTTGAATGCAAACCTATCACCACATGCATTCTCTTCTTTCTAAACCACCCCTGCCCAACCTGACCTCGACCTCTCACTTTATTCGAGCCACTTGTTTCATCCATTTCCATGATCCCCCCTCTCCCCTCCACTATGAAACCCTTCAGCTTTCTGACATTCCATTCATTCAACTCCCTCTCACTGCAATTGTTCCCTCAATTCAATTTCAGGCTCCACTGACCCCACTCACAAGGGCTGTCCCACCATCACCGCCTAGAAATCCATTTCCCACTCAACCACAGGACATGCAGACCCAACATGCAAGTCCCTTCCCGCCATCCCACATCCCTGCACTGTTGCATTCCCTTGTTGTTTTGCTCCTGGACAGTCATCCTTCCCCGCTAGTCCTCCTTTCCCTGTCCAGCCACCTGTCCACCCTTAGCCCACTTCCCGTGTCCAGCATCCACACAGATTTTAAAATAACATATTCCTTTCTCAGAGTTACAAAGCCAATGTGCAAAATGGATAGGATTCATCCTTAACCCATCTCCTTGCGTGCTGCGATAACCAAATTAAATACAAATAGAATCCAATCATGGTCCTCCCAAAAGAAACACACCAAGCTAACAAAAAAAGATATTGCACTCCATCTTGGGCTTGATCTTAGCCAAAAGACCGTGAAGCACTCGCCCAGCCTTTTTTCTGCAAAAATATACTTTATTCATATAAAATCTGAAAGACATTACAAAACATTTCAAATTGTTATAACTGTATATGTGGAGAGAGAATAGAGCCAACATGGATAATATTGGAATAGTTTAGGTTAGAGGGTCATTAGTTTGGTTCCACTGGTCGGTGCAACATTGGGGGCTGAAGGGCCTGTACTGCGCTGTAATGTTCTATGTTCTATGTTGAGTCTAGATGACTCTTCATCAGAGCTGGCTCAACCAGAGCTGATCATCCAGACTCAAAACATTGGCTCTATTCTCTCTCCACCGATGCTGTCAGAGTTGCTGAGATTTTCCAGCATTTTCTGTTTTTGTGAGAGATGCAGTGGTATTTGTTGAGGTTCATCCTGAACAGCTCTGTGACATAGGACTCCGTACTCTCTAAGCTGCTCCCAGAGAGACACACTGAAACAATGCTCTTTGGTCTGCCTGAAACCTGTTGATTGTCTGGTGCAAACAATTGTCCTTGATCGAGTGTTGCAGACTGGCACATTCCAAGGTCTACATGTTGAGGGATGCACTCAAGCTTGGGGCAGTTGCTGCAGAGAAACAAAGAGGGAAGGCAACTGTACAAGGCTTTTC
The DNA here is from genome assembly GCF_965287045.1 of Carcharhinus amblyrhynchos. Classification (NCBI taxonomy): domain Eukaryota; kingdom Metazoa; phylum Chordata; class Chondrichthyes; order Carcharhiniformes; family Carcharhinidae; genus Carcharhinus; species Carcharhinus amblyrhynchos. Next base: position 36,371,151 of record NC_137330.1, on the reverse strand, counting down.
AGCCGATGTAGATTGAGGTGCTGGTAACTGTGTAAAACCCCTCCAACTGTGTGCTTAATCCTAACAGTACGTAGCCGTATTGAATCACCATAGAGAGCAACATGACCAATGTAGATAGTTTGAAAATAATTTTTTATTGAAAAGATTAAAATGTCTGTAATGTTCTCATTACTGAATTGAAGCACTTTTGTCTTGATCTTGGGAGAAAAAGTGAATATCATTGCACTTTGTTATGACAATTTAAAATATTTTGCAATGTGTCTTTCAGATATTTTATGAATAAAGTATATATTTCTTTCCCATCCCTTCAATCACATCATTTACCCAGAGCAATATAATGATTTGCTGCCATCACTATGCCCATAACCTGTACCAAATATAAAGGAAAGGCCATCTTAACACTGAAAATGTTGCAAACCTGATTAAACTGCTCCACAAAAGGAATTTCAACTCTCCAACTTTGATCTAGGTCTCAGGGGCACAATAGGAAATCATTCATCTTTGGTTAGATTAGCATTATACTGCAACCGTCATAACCATACTTCAGCAATTTGAAGGAAGTGCTTCATATTTAAATATGTGCTTCACAAGCTAATTATTGCTTCATATTAGAATAATAGACAATAAACTATCCTCAACCAGATCCTTCTAATTTTCTAACAGCAAAAATGGCAAATTCTGTCTTCTAGAATTTTAAGAGAAATTGCCAATGATATTTAAAAATTTCCCATTTTCATGCCAAGATCCCCCATCCAAATGTATTGAACTAGTTAGATAACATCCACAGCCTGTACTTACAAGTATCATGAAATTGAATCCATAATGGACACTTAATCAAATCACATCCTACAAATATGTGCTTTCCTGTATAGAAACTGGAAACATTACATAAAGAACATTGCAGAGTGGGTAGGGGATGATTTCAGAAATTTCTTTGGGAAGTTTTTGATAAACATGGCAACTTATGGAATAATTAGTATTTCTTGTCTTCAGTAAACAAGAATCCTGAAGAGGGAGTTGTTTCGTGATAGAGCAAAATGGTGAAAGTTTTGTGACTAAGGAAATGATACAATGTAGAGAGCTCTGCTTTTATAGTGATCTGTTTTGGATGAGTTCCATGTCATTTTGTCAAGGTAACTGAAAGCATAAAAGCTACAGAGCCACATAAATACTGTGGCTACAAGAACAGGTCAATTCTGCAAAGAGTAATTCCCCTCCTGACTCCCCAGATTCTGTCAACTATCTCCAAGTGTGATGGAATGCTCTCCACTTGCCTGGATCAGTGTAGTGCCAACAACAATCAAGAAGCTTGATACCATCCAGGATAAAGTGAACCCCTTGATTGTGACCCCACTGACCACCTTCACCATCCACTCCCTCCACTGGCAGCACAATGGCAGCTGTGTGTACCAGCTACAAGGTGCACTGCAGCAACTCATTAAGGCTCCATCAACTGCACCTCAAACCCACAACTACCTAGAAAAATGAGGGCAGTGTACACTTGGGAACTCCACCATCTATAAATTCCCTTCCAAATCACATACCATCCTGACTTAGAATTATATTTCCATTCCTTCACTCGCATTGGGTCAAATTCCTGGACCTCCCTTCCTAACAGCACTATGGATGTACCTACCAAATGGACTGCAGGAATTCAAGAAGCAGCTCATCACCATCTTGTCAAGGACAATTAAAGGTGGACAATAAATGCCAATTCAGCCTAAAGTGTGCACATCTCCCAAACAAATAAATAAACTGATGTGTCCACAGCAATTTCATTATGAATTAATAATGCAAATTGCCAATCCACTGTCCAGAATGGTACAGGGGTGAGTCCCTTCTCATAGTTCACCATGTACTGAGTTCCTGATTTCAACTGATCCTTTGAGGAGAAGTGTTGATGGGGGACAGTCACTTCTCCCAGGACAGGATTGAGAGGACGACAACCAGAATATTGTCAACAGAAGGATTAACAGTGTTAGATTGGATGACTAATGAGAGTTGTCAAGTAACCATGAGGTAACCAGAATCACCTGAAATCTAATAAAGAAAAAAAATTTGCATTTATTTGAGACTTTCCCATGCACCCAGGATCTCACAAATGCAACAACTCCAATCACCCCGATGGGGAAGGACTTGCACTGCACTAAGCACCAGCTGGTAATGGCAAATCTGTGAGTTACCATCATTTGCAGAGACTAGCACAATAATTGGGTCTGAGTTTACATTCAGTAACTCTATCATTGCTCATACAACTGCAATTGCATCACAAGCATGCTAAATTTACCATGTTATTAAGCAAATAGAGGATTCAATGGAGGAATCCCATATTTGTAAGTATTTGTTTTTTTAAAAAGGATCCCATGTTGCCTACATTAAATTAAGAAAAAAAGTTAGGCCTTGCAAAGAAGATTTGTCAGAATTATACTGATGATGAGGGACTTTAATTATGTGAAGCAATTAGAGAAACTCAACTTGTCCTCCTTTGAGCAGGATTGGTTGGGGGGGATTTAATAGCAAGGTTCAAAAACATGGAGGAATTAAAAAGGAGAAAACTTTCTAGAGGCAAAAGGGTGGGAGAATCAAACCACACAAGTGCAAAATAATTGGTAAGAGAAGCAGAAGGGATGAAGCTTTTTACACGAGTTGTAATGTTCGAGAATCCATTGCCCAAAATGGCAATGGAAGAAAATTTGATAATAATTGCCGACAGGGATTGTGCATTTACTGGAACAGGATAAATCTGCAGGGCTCGGGGGGGAGGGAAGTTTGTGTTTATTCTTCAAAGACCCAATTTAGGCACATGGAGCAGAATGGCCCCCACTGTGCTGTAAAATAACTCAGTCAGTAATGTCCCCACTATTTCTGGCACTGAGCATTTAGTCAGCCATCAATCAATACTAGTTAGCTGGACCACTGGTGGGATGAAACAGCTCAATTCATTGACTTGGACTAGAGAAGGGACAAAAACAAAATCAGGAAAAAGCTTAACTCCTGCTGGTGAAAGCATATGTGGATGCTGCATATATCAGATTCATCTGTATCACTCCTCTGGTCCAACAACCAGCTGACCAGCACACAGGTCAAGAATGGGCAGTCACATGAGATACTAGTAGGTTTTCCATACAATTCCTACAGTGCAGAAGGAGGCTGTTCAGCCCATCATATCTACAGCAACTCTCTCAAGCCAACCACACCCCCCACCCTATTCCCACACATTTACCCCACTAAACCCCCTAATCAATACATCTGGGACACTAAGGGTAATTAACATGGGCAATCCACTTAATCTGCACGTTTTTGGACTGTGGGAGGAAACCGTTGCACCCAAAGGAAAGCCATATGGACACTGGGAGAGTGTACAGACAGTCACCCAAGGCTGGAATAGAATCCGGGTCCCTGGTGTTGTGAGACAGCAGTACTAACCGCTGTGCCACCATATAGGGGATAAAAAAAATTGAAACAGGCTGGGTGGGGAGGAAGAAAATAAGTGAACTGGAGGCACATACAAGCTATTTAGTCTCCTTTCCATCTACTGCCTTTTAGCATATTGCAAAATGAGGACAAATCAATGTTGGTTTTTTTACAGAAGCGACTTTTCAGCTGACACAAATGATGATGGAGATAATAGAACTTATTGGAGAATATAATTAGCATTATAACAAAGTATATATATTTTACAAAATAAATAAATCCTAAATGCATATTTGCCTTGGTTCAAACCTCGCCTCATTTTATTGCCAGTTGCCATAACAAGGTTATATTTACAGGTAAATAGATTGTTATTTTAACGCTAATTAGTATCTTTCAAAAGTAAAGCACGCAAGAGAGACATAAAAAGGCCATTATTGCAACAGCTGCCCTATTATTGGTTTTAAGTGTGTAACATTAAACCCAGAAAGCTCTTCATATTATTACCATATAGGAGATTCATACATTATGCAAAACGTAGCTAACAATAGAAATGGCATATGGCCATTGTTGTGTTATACAGTTAGCAACAGGAGTCCTTGTCAGTTACTGCAGATGACTTTCCAACCCTTTTACATGGGGTTCCCTGCAGGTACTAAACACACAGATGGGAGGGCCCTGTAAATATTGGTATACTCCTTGCGTGCTCCCATCTTCCTCTCGTGCAGTTCTACCCTGACTCTCTGATCAGGAACATGGGCTAACTAAAGGCACACTGACAAAGGGTTATTTAAGTAATAGGTATATGTTCCAGTAAGAGGGAAAAAAATCAAATATCCAATGTAAAACTGGTAGAAATTTGCTCATGGAAAAGTAAAATACAGCCGGTCCTGCAAATCTGAAATAAACACAGGAAATGCTGGAGAACCTCAGCAGATCTGGCAGCATCAGTGGAGAGAGAAACAGTGTTTCTCATCTTTGGGGAGGACTCACAGATGCTGCCAGACTTACTGAGTCTTTCCAACATTTTCTGGTTTTATTTCAGCAATCTGCTGATGCCAGACACTCCTCCAGATCCACTGGGAAACGCAGTGTGAAAACACACACTGTCAATGGCAATCATATCAGAGCAAAAGATAAGCTTGGACTTCAATATTGCAGTATTTGTGCAATGTCTGCCAACCAGAGGTGCAAAGCTCAGGAGCATAAAAAATGTTCACAGTCCCAATTTCATATATATCAGTCCTCAATTCCAAATAGACCACCATTGGCTGGCAGATTAGCTGCTTCAGGACATTGAACCGTAGAATCCCTACAGTGCAGGAGGAGGAGATTCGGCCCATCGAATCTGCACCGACCACAATCGTACCCACGCCCTATTCCCATAACCCAATTTATTTACCCTGCTAATCTCCCTGACACTAAAGTCAGTTTAACATGGCCAATCAACCTAACCTGCACTTCTTTGGATCACGGGAGGAAACAGGAGTACTTGGAGAAAACCCACGCAAACACAGGGAAAAAGTGCAGACTCAACACAGACAGTGATCCAAGGCCGGAATTGAACCAGATTCCTGGCGCTCTGAGACAGCAGCGCAAACCACTGTTCCCACGGTGGGTATCTCTTCACCATCTGGCTCATAACTTCCATCAGGGACCCCGGCACAGATGCAGATTTAATTAGAACAGTACGAGAAGCAGAGTTCTCCCAGAGCAAATGATAGGTATCCTGAAACAAAGACTTTGCTGTCTGTTTTTTCCTAAGTTTTTAGCCAGCTGCCCTGATATCCCTTTATGTGCTTAAGTGTCATAATTAGCTTTATAATGCTGCTGTGAAGCATCTTGGCAGGTTTCATTGTATTAAAGGCTATATAAGTAAGTATATACTATATAAATAAAATTAGTTGCTGTTGTCTGGACAGCATCGAAGACAAGGGTCCAGATTCTTTGCCATTTGCTGCACAATTTTGCCTGCCCAAGGGAGATTGCCTTGAAGTTTCCGGTGGAAGAGGAAGATAAAGAAGAGAATGAGGGAACCAGTGGACAGAGGCACAGGAAGAGCAAGCCCAGCACTAAGGTGAGCAGCTACAGCTGGAAGGCAGCAAATTATTGACGACAGATTCTCCTGAGGAAACAGGTACCTCCCTAGAACACCGACAGCTCCTTCTTCTATCTTGTCCAGAACCACAAAGAAGTTTAAAATGATGTGGATACACTAATCATGAATAATCCGCTCCAGGTACTACATTAGCTATTCTAGTACACCCATGAAGGATTAGAAGACCCCAGTGAGAGGGGATATACAGGCCAAGGGTGAAGGGGTTGAAAGGGGGATGACTTGGGTTAGGGGTCTCCTTCGATAGTCCTCGGTGAATGGTGTCAGATGCCGGTGTGGCCCTCTCCCATCATTGGTTGATTCCAGTGGTGGCAGGAAGAAGCCCTAAGTGCACCAAGTAGGCCACTTGATGTTTCCCCAGCTGAATATGAAACTGAGGCGGTGCAGGGGTGCGCAGCTAGGTGGCGGGCACAGGACTCACCGGGCCCTAGCACCTGCAAACTAGGGGATTTAAACTCCAGCCCTCTGTTGCTGCTATTGTGCGGCTACATTCAATCAGATGAACTGCTACAGGATCCAGCTATCTAGGCTGACTTCAATTCTATATCACTCTTTTTATATGATGTTTCTGTGCAGGGTGTGGGATGAGATTTTTTTTCCCCTGTGTAATTAGGGAAAGTGACCTGTTTGCCAGGATCGGAGGAGAATATTTACAGAGCATTTCAAAGCTGAGTTGAGCTCTGCAGCGTGAAGTCCAATTACAAGTCATCATAGAAGTTTATATCGTGAGTCATCAGTCCTTGCTGCAGTAGCTTCTCTCCGAGCTACAATTCCAGAGCAGGAGAAAAAGGAAAGAGAATTAGTTATTTCTATGTAATATTAGTCCCAACTACCAAGAGCAATGCCACAGGAAAAATCCTGTACACTATATCTGCACTCTCCCCCGTGAATATCCCAGGGCACTAATTCAAAGACAAGCTGGGGAGTTATCTCTAGTGCCCTGTCAATGTTGATTCCTGGAGCAACATCACAAAAACATAATAAAAGTAGCAACAAGTTGACAGGCAGAGAATAACATGGAGAAATGTGAGGTTATTTACTCTGGTTGAGAAAATAGCAGAATATTTTTTTAAAGAGTTGGTCTTGAACCCCGAACCTTATGACTCAGAGGCAAGTGTGTTACCAACTGAAACTCACCCCTCCACTTAAATGAGGTTGACCGTAATTTTCCGGTCAGTTTCCAGTTTCCCACACCAGGAGCCATGTTTATATCCCTGGGCACAGGCTGCTGGCAGTTAAGGTGACCAGCATTCCAGACAGGCTATAGAGGTCTCTGACAAAGAGTCATCCAGACTTGAAACGTTGAGTCTATTCTCTTTCCGCAGATGCTGCTAGATTTGCTGAGATTTTCCAGCATTTTGTGTTTTTGTTGCTATAGAGGCCTTCCCTGCCTATCCAGGTGTGCGAGCAGCCCTGTAAAAGGATGCCTTCTCTCACCACCACACTGCTGGCCTGGCTGCTGAATCTCTTCATTAAAGATTGAAAAATGCCAAGGAAAGAGGGTGCCTCCATTTTGAAGGACTCTCCATTACAACCTGCCACGCCTCTCAAGCTAAAAGACCTCTGATTGATCCTCCAACTTCAAGACCCAGCCCACAAGCCTTCATTGGACAGATGGCCTATCTCCATAGCAACGAAGGTGCTACCCCCTCCCCTGGATAATCATAGATTAGTGATTGTTTCCCTGCTGGCGTTGCAACTTCAGGATTGGATCCCAGCTTCTGTCTCCCACCCCAGGAGGAAACCCCAGCCCTGAGGGTTGCAAGTCTGCGCACAGCAAACTATTATAGCACTGATTATTCACAAAAATCAATGACTTTTAAAACAAACTAGATAGCTCATGATCCAGTTGACGATCAAAGTAACAAAATATGGATCAAGGGCTAAATTAATTATTAATGCTGCTACATATGTGATGAATATTTTCAAGAGGTTGTCTTCCATTGCCTGCGATCACGTGTGCACGTGTTCATTTTTTTACCCTTGGAGTGATTGAGTTAATTTAATTAATCCCAGCAGCAAGCTTTTGTATTAAGAACATTACTTTATTCTTCACACAAACTTGCCCTGGAAGCTTGGTGTTTCACTCACACAACTCACCCACACTATCATACATAAAAAAACTTGATGCAGTTGAAGGTAAAACAATAATTATGAAGATGGAATTTAACTCAGCCCAATATTTCTTAGCTGCCTTGGTGTTTTGGCTGGAAATGAAGATCACAAGAACCAGGAGCAGGAATAGGCAACTCAACACCTCGAGCCTGTTCCACCATTCAATACAATCATGGCTGATCTCATCTGGGTCTCGACTCCACTTTCCTGCCTGTTCATCATAGCCCTTCAAACCCTTACTAATTAAAAATCTATCCACCCCCTTCCTTAAATTTACTCAAAGTCCCAGCACGTTGTGAGGTTGTGAACTCCACAGACTCCACAGACCCTTTTGAGAGAAGTAAGTTAAGTGTTAAATCTGCCACCTTTTATCCTAAATCTATAACCTCTTGTTCTAGATTGCCCAACAAAAGGAAACATCCTCTCCACATCTACTTTGTCAACCCCCCTTGTCACAGGGCTGTTACAATGGTTTTCTTGTTGTATTTAAAACTATCATTCTGCTCAGGTAGCCAGACAAAGTCACGGAGTGGTTTCAAGATGCTTTATTAAAAGAAGACTATATGAATGAAGTCATTTAGAGTGAAAAATTCAGAAATACGTGGACAATTATATGTTCAACTCCAACTACAAGCAATTGGCATTTATTAATAGAAGTATAGGAATTAACTCTATCCAATCATAGTTATTAATTAAGGTTACATTACAGGTACATAAGGATATAATATCCAATTAAAACTTGTGCATGTTATGTCATCAAGAAATGATAGCAATATCTCTGATCAATGGAATCTCAACCTCCCTTTCCATTGTTTCTTGTTCTAATGGGCAGACAGGTGCTGCAGCTGTACATTGTTCAATTAAAAGGTCCTCGACTCTTATCTGGGTTTACTTTAATCAAGCACATAGCTTTCCCGGTGTGATTGAGGTACAGCTTGCAGCTTATGTGACTTTTAAACTTGTGTGATTATTAATCCTTTATCATCTTGTACATCTTGAAAAGCAGCAATTTCTCCATGGCTATTAAAGCTTTTGTAGTGAATTTTCCAGAAATTGATTTCACAGGTAAGCTTGAAGATGGAGCAGGTTAGAGGAGAGAGTCCTTGTTCTTCTTGCAAGGTATTGCAAGGATATAATTAGGCTGCTTAGTTGACCACAGTGATAGATGGTCTTTGAAGGACTTTCCCTCTCTGAGGGAAGCCAGCCTTGACATTTCTGAAGATGTTTCTCTTAAAAGTCAGTTTGAACTTCTGTTAATATCCGTTAGCAGGGAGCCGGGATTGTTGCTGGTCATGTAACCTTGCATGAAAAGTCAAGACTTTGTCCAAATGAGGTTTGGTGAATATTTAAAAAGAAACTGTGTTCTTCTCCCATCTGCAGTTTCAGTCACCCTCTTTGAGTTTGAAAAAAAGGCAAAATCCAAATTTTATAATGAAAGTGTCAAGGAGTTTGTTGCTCACTTCTTTGTTCTCTCTAGACAAAATAATTCAATTCAGGAAACCATCCTTTGAAGCTTCTTGGATTTCAATCGTTTATAGTGTCACTCGGCCATAACACACAAATAGTTTACAGTCATTGAACCTAAATGAGAAGAACAAAATGCGGAAGAAATATGAGGTCCTAATTTTTTAGGACAAATATATTTCAACCATACTGATCAGCTGTTTGAAACAAAACAACACAACAATGTATTATGGTCCTCTTGTTGTGTCAGTCCACATTCCCTCACCTGTTTCACACAGGATCGATAAATCTGGATGGTCGAGGGTTGGGTGCAGTATTGTGTAAAACCCACAGGCTAAGCAAAGCCTGGCAGGAAGTGTGATGTGAGCACTCTTCCTGTGGGCACCTGTTAAATCACAGATAGAGGCCACTTGATCAGAATGGAGGCAAACTGAGTTTTTGTAAGCTCTACTCAGTGGGGGTACTTTGACTTTGAGTGATAGTCTAAAGTTCTGGACAATTGAGAGTGATTGCAACAGGTCACTGATCAATTCAATCTTATGTCACCCATTTTACATTAAAGTTTATTTATTAGTGGCACGAGTAGGCTTGCATTAACTCTGCAATGAAGTCGTCACACTCCGGCGCCTGTTTGGGTACACTGAGGTAGAATTTAGCATGGCCAATGCACCCAACCAGCACACTTTTCAGACTGTGGGAAGAAACCGGAGCACCTGGAGGAAACCCAAACAGACACAGGGAGAACATGCAGACTCTGCATGGACAGTGACCCAAGCCGGGAATTGAACCAGTGTGCCTGGCACTGTGAGGCAGCATTGCTAACAACTATGCCACCATGCTGCCTAATACCAGAAATTAAAATTACTTGCAGTGAGTTCATTCAGTTAGTAGTTGAACAATGTAAACCAGGAACTCTGGGGTGCCTCTACAATCTTATGTACCATTCAATCGAAAATATATCTATCTCTGGGTACTCCAGTTTCCTCCCAGACTCCAAAGACTCTGGTTAGGCAAATTGGCCATGCTAAATTCTCCCTCAGTGTACCCAAACAGGTGCCAGAGTGTGGCGGCAAGTGGAATTTCACAATGCCTTCATTGCAGTGATATAAGCCTTGTTTGTGACAAATAAATAAACTTTAACTTTTATCTTGCCATTTCAGGTTTGACAAAAGGTCATATTTCATGGTCCTTAAAAACAAGTAGGGGAGAGACCAACTTTGATTGCATTAATGAAAGGGAAATTGGGTGTGATTCATTATGGGCACATTTTCCTTCTTGACCAACCTGCCCTGCTGCGCTCTGTCTAGACAATACTTTAGTCAAAGGTGATACAAACAAACATCCACTCGCATTGTTTTACAAGGGCAGAAGCACTGTTTCTCTGTACTGAATAATTTATTCCTTTGATAACTTTCCCTATGAGGCCACTGGCCTAATCATTGTAAATAAAACATATCCTGGGGACTAACTACAGTTAATTGTATTTAAAAATATTCTGAGATTAATTAGAGCGTAACTGCTGTTTTGTGGATTGACAGCTGGTTGCAAATATTCAAGGTCAGAAAATGGCTGACTTCTATTTCTCGTTTGTGACATTCCTTATGTACTTTGAAGTCTCACTATGGCTGTGCAAGTCACAAAGTGGTGAAAGTGGAATATGTTTTATATCAGAAGGCATTTCAACTTTTAAGTTTTTGGGGTTGGCTCTGAAAATAATTGGTGCTCAAAGAAGATGTAGTGTCCCTGCTCTCGCTGCACTCTTTATTCTGTGAAGCAGCCACACCTATCTCACTGATATCTTGCAGCAAGTACATGTTTTACTCAAATAACTTTTACCTGCAGCACTTTCATATTGTGAGCATTATAAAATATTCTAAGTATGTGGGAGTTTTTTTTAAAACTTTATTCCAATCCAATCAAGTCAAATTAAAGCCAATTCAGAGTCCCAACAAGTTGGGACATTCCTGATCCAAGTTGACAAGGCAGGGCTCTCACCTCCTGTCTTGAGCTTGATCTACATGATCCAGGCTGACTGGAGTAGGCATAGCTCCACCTCCAAGGCTTGATCTTATTTGCATCTTAGCCAAAAGGCCAAGATGCCGCTTTAAAAAATTGCTTCAAATGAAGCTGAAATGTAATCTAATGACTTCAACCAAGTGCAGCATGTCGATACTACACTTGATCTTAGCCAAAAGGAGTTCTGTGAATAAATGTCCTCTTAAAAAGGAGCTCCTCAATGAGAAAATTTAGAGAATCACTGAGATAACAAAGGATGGAACCTCAATTGCCTCTGCCTTGGTGAGAAGCATGACCATTCAGTGCCCTACCTTATTATTTCTGATTAGATCAGGAAAGCTCTTTTGGTACAACATCTGGAACACACTGCCAGGTCCAGTTTCCCTACTTCTTTCTTTGCCATCAAGTACTCTGTGCAGATGTTATCCCAAACACCACCCCTTGAAGAAAATAGTCCCACTACACTCTCAATGCAGTGATTGTCCAATAGCATTGCTCACAAGCAGCCTTGGATCTGAAGCACAGTTGTGCTAACGTATTATCTAGCATTAAGGCTGCTGCTCAAAATGCTGGCAAAAACAACTCATCACTGACTGCGGAGATTCTTCTTCATTATTTGCAGGTTGTTTTTTTCCATCTACAATTGAGGGAAATGACACAGATAGATTATGGGCCCTATTTTACAATTGCAGGTGCGAAAACATGGTGAAGTCCGGTATGAGGCCATTAACGCGATCTGCGCCCGCGCAGATGGCCACTTTACCGAAACCCAGGAACGGCTGTGAACCGATTTGTGTCCAAAACGGGTGCAACAGCAATTTAAATGCATTTGCATGTATTTCAGTTGAATTAACGAACTGCCCGCCCAACTCTATCAGCATTTCCCCCTTTACCGCCGTGTTCGCCAATCCGGAATCGCGCCAAAATTAACCTGCTGAATAAAAGTCTGAATCGGGCGCTGTTGAAGAGGCGAGCTCTGAGGTTCCAACAGCTCTCTGACTCAGATCAGTGGGGGGGGGCAGGAGGAGGGAGGCGGGTCAGATTGTTCTTGAGGGTGGAGGGGGTGACTGAGGCCAGATTGTTGTCTGGTTGGGGGTGGGAGGAGGAGGAGGTGGGCCCGATGTATCTCTGGTGGGGAGGGGGCAAGGGAGGCCCAATCGTTGTCCGGTGGGGGGAGGGAGGCCCAATCGTTGTCTGGTGGGGGGAGGGAGGCCCAATCGTTGTCCGGTGAGGGGAGGGAGGCCCAATCGTTGTCCAGTGGGGGGAGGGAGGCCCAATCGTTGTCCGGTGAGGGGAGGGAGGCCCAATCGTTGTCTGGTTTGGTGGGGTGGGGGGAGGGCTGCTCGTTGTCTAGTGGGGAGAGAGGAGGAGGCGAGTCAGATGTTCCTCTGTGGGAGGGTGGGGGGGTGGTGAGTAAGGCCAGATCATTCTCTGGGGGGGGTTGGGGGGGGGTAAGTGAGGCCAGATCTTTCTCTGAGGGGTGGAGGGGCTAAGTGAGGCCAGATCATTCTCTAGGGGAGGAGGAGTGTGGGGGGGTGAGTGACGCCAGATTGTTCTCGGGGGGGTGGTGAGAGGGAGGCGGGTAAGATGGATCTCTGGTGGGGGGTGGGGGCAGGGCAGCCCGCTGCCGCACTGCAGGCGATGGGGAGGTGGGAAGGGGGTTATGATTGGTCTGGATTGTGGGGGGTGGATAAGGGGGACAGTGATGTGTGTGGGGGCCATCGCTCCCACCTTTCGCTCCCCGGCCACCTTCTCGGCTTTCTGCGGGCCAGGAACGATCTGGCGTGGGCACGCTTTTTCAAACTTCTTCCCAACTGCGCATGTGCAGTTCAGAGCTCCTATCGTTTCGGACACGCTAAGCCCCGTCCACAGCGTGAGTGGGGCTCATGATTTTTTTTTCAGGCGGAGTGAGTATGGGGGAGCCTGAAAGCAGATTTCCAATTCGGATCTGAATTACGCCCAGATTCAGCACTTAGAATGAAAATGGTAAAATCAGGCCCTATGTCATTGAGGGAGAGAAAGAGGCAGAAGAGTCAGCCAGGTTGAAGCATTTGCCTGTAAAGGAACACGCTGGGTTTCCTGTTGGAGTTACTTATCCCTACATCATCATAATTCCAACTGTTTGTTTTTAAGTATGATTTGTAAAGCGACTCATTTTTCACACACATTCCTGCTTTTGTGTTGAATTGGTGCATTTGCCTCTTTACCTTGTTAAATCCATTGAGGGGTAACAATTATTCTGAGTGCTTTTGTCAGACAAAATTCTTGTTTTATTATTCTTTTAAAGCACACAGAAATTTAGTATAACAGACAGGAAATGCACACTGGATGAAGTATTCTGTAATATTACAATAATAATGTGGACAGACAAAGAAGACTTGATGCACTGTGAGATAATTTTGTTTATAAGCTACTGGTGTCAACTCCACAAGGGCCTGCCTGAATGGTACTTCTTTTAAATTGAAAAGTTTCATCTGACTGATTTGATTTGCACATTGCATAAGTGTTATGCAACCAGGTTCTTGGTTCCCTTAATGATGGCCAAAACACACAAGATTCCTGGTGTAGCCTAACCGTGAGTGTGAGGTTAGCTCCACTCAATTTGATGTCACAGGGTTGATCGCTTAATTAAGGTGCTTAGTTTCAGACCAACTAGGGTGTTATGAAATAAAAGTGGAAAATGCCAGAAAAGTTCAGCAGGTCAGGCAGCATCAGTGGAGAGAGAAGCAGAATTAACATTTCGAGTCCATGTGACTTTTACAGAGCTTCTGAAGAGCCTCAGAACATAATGATGCTGTTTTCCCAAGCAATCACCACCAGTTTAAACATTCAGTTCTCCCCCCACAAATGCAGTAATGGGCAACATAGGTCCTCTAAAACAGTGCAATGTCAAAAAGTAACTTCCACATATTTTCATGTGTGGAGAAGCTCTTCTTCTTCATTTTTGTACAGAAGTTTGCATCACTGGACATTAAAAACAAATACATTATTGTAAATTGTCTGCATTTATCAGATGCAAACAGAGATAGGGAGGAGCTGGAACGTAATTAATTCATAAACTGTCACAATTTCACAAATAACAAATACATACCTGTATACAGGATAAGTGATTGCATAAAATCATTAGTATGCAAGTAAAATCTTCAGCTTCGCTTCCCACATAATGCACTTATATTCCGACATTTGCATTGCATAATCCAATTATTGTGACAGCTATGATGTAGTGCTATGGTTTTGCACTGGTTGCTACCTACATGTTCTTTAACTTATATAATGAATAAACCTTTGAAAAATGTTTTCTGAATCCTCAATATGATCCTGTGATTTTTAAACCTCCCTGTATGAGAAGGCATTTTGAAAATTGATTTAATTACAACATGACTTTTCACTTTTCATGAACTTTAACAACAATGACAATGGAATGCATCAGTATTGGCGGAGGAAAGTAGGCGGAGAAATGTGCCTATTGCAGCTGTGTACTCAAACACAGAGTAAAGACTACAGGGAATGAGTGGGAACTTGGGAGTTCAATGTAGGTGAGAATTTGGTGTAGAGCATGGAGGAGGTGCTGACCTTTTACCACACTCAGGAGCTGATAAGCATTCAAAAGTATTAATTAGGTGATTAGTTGGTGAATTTTAAGATGATATCCGCCGAAACAGCAACAGTCATTTAAATTGACATTGAGGAGATGTAAATATTTCATTAAATTGACAGCTTAACTAGTTAGACTACCTAATTTAACTACAGATAATTGTTGAATGATATTTATGAACTTGAAACCGAATTAGTTCAATGAAACACAACAAAGAAGGCATGGAAGGTGATGTGTTGCTGCTGTTGCATGTGGGCGCTGGTGAACATTCGTGTCATCCATGGCAACCCTATCTGCTCTAAGTGTTTGCAGCTTGAGGATCTGTAGCTAAGAGTTAATGAGCTGGAGTCTGAACTGGTGATGCATCAGGGTGCGGAATGTTACCTGGACACTTTGTTCTAAAGGTGGCATACTGGTTAGCACTATTGCCTCATAGCGCCAGCGACCCAGGTTCAATTCTGGCTTCAGGTCACAGTCTGTGTGGAGTTTGTACATTCTCCCATGTCTGTGTGAGTTTCCTCCAGGTACTCTTCCACAGTCCAAAGTACACATCTTCCACAGTCCAAAGATGTGTGGGTTAGGTCGATTGGCCACACTAAATTGACCCCAATATCAGGGGGCTTACCAGGGTAAATGTGTGGGTTTATGGGAATAAGGCCTGGGTGGGATTGTGGTCGGTACATTCGATGGGCCGAATAGCCTCCTTCTGTACTGTAGAGATCCTATGATTCCAGGAGCAGTCATACTCCTCAGTCTCAGCATTTTGGATTTGATCTGTGGTGAGGGACAGAGGGTGTGACTATGAGTGAGGAAGGTATGACATGCGAAAGGTAACACTGGGGACTCTCAACCCCTGCAATGAGGCTGATGTTGTGATCATAGAAATCCTACAGCACAGAAGAGGCCATTTGGCCCTACAAACCCGCACTGGCATCTTACTTGGGCCGCCTCCCCCGCCCTATCTCTGTAACCTCACACATTTCTGATGGCTAATCCATCTAACGTACATATCTTGGGATACTAAGGCAATTCAGCAAGGCCAATCAACCTAACTCTACGTCATAAAAGTCCTTTCTGTAAAAAACCATCTGAAGTGTGTTCATGTCCATAAAGCCGTCTGTCCAAAGACATTGGATACAGTCTCAAAGAACCAGTCTAACTTTGGACTGTGGGTGAAAACAGGGGCACCTGGAGGCTACACACGCAGACATGGAGGGAACACCACCCAGGATGGCTGAGGCAAGTGGAGAGTTAATGCGAGGGGAGATTTGGAAAATTAAGAAGGGATAGAGCCATAGTGTTGCGTAGCAATACGGGTACCAGTGTGTGACAGGAAGGAACAGAGTATACAAACATAGGAGTGCACCAGCAAACACAGTCAGAGTTGGGAAAAATTAAACTTACAAAGGGGGAAAGAAAACAGCTAGAGGGAGATCTAGCAATCCAAAGACAAATGTGAGGGAATAGAAAAGTATATCAATGTGAGTAAAGACAAGCTAAGCAGGACATAGAGTTTAACGATGATAGTGCATCAGAAAGTAAGGTCCTTGCAGGGAACAGCAGTGAAAAAACTAACATTTGAAGTTATTCTATCTGAGTGCATGGACCATCCACAATAAGATAGGTGCACTACTGCTGCATGTAGAGATAAACAGTTTAGATCTAATTACCATTGCAGAGACGTGATTACAATTCAAAATATTCAACAAAAATACATTTCAGTGAAGAATAAAAACAGCGAGAAAGAGCTGTCCATTGCTTACTAAGGAGGTTAAAGGTAGTATTAGCTTTTTATAAAAGGCTTCTGATGTTGCAAAGAATGGTCGTAAGTCTGAGGATTGTACTTTTGTTGAATATTTTGAAATGTTTCTTTAATGCTTTCCCCCTGCTTATTTACTGTCATACCTATCTGATTGGTCAGCAGATTTCCTGTTATTCGAGGATCAGCACTGCAGCGGCAAAAAGAGACAAAGTAGTTAGTGCCTGGGACTAAGTGCCAGGAACTGGTGGAAAGGTAAGTGCCAGGAACTGGTGGATTCAAGGGGGTAAGGAGGGCCTTGTGGAGGTGGGTGGCGATGGGAGGGGGACAGGGAATTGGATCAGGATCTTGGTGATTGATCGGGGGGAGGGAGTTCCAATGTCTCCGGACCTGAGGGGAAGGCACCCCACGATCTAAGAGTTTTGGAGGATGACAATCAACGCATCCACTATTTCCATGACCACCATCTTTAGTACCCTGGGAAGTAGATTATTAGGCCCTGGGGATTTAAAGGCTTTCAGTCCCATTCGTGCTACTTCTTCTCACAACTTTATGTGACTCCTCTTTGGATACAATACTATCCTTAATTTCTTTTCTATCCCACGGTCATACCAATTTATCTGTTGTATTTCTGTGCCAAAAAGGAATGTATAAAATATTATAATGCATACATCCGTTCCTTCGAAATTAGCCATTGCTGATCCATCATCATGCCTTTTAATGAAGTTCCCAATCTATCTTAGCCAACTCATGCCTCATACCTTCACCGTTCCTTTGTTTAGATTTAGGACCTAGTTTCAGAATGGATATGCTATTGGAGACAGTGCAGCAAACTAGATTGGTCCTTGGAATTAGAGGGTTGTCCAATGAGGCTGAGTAAATTGGGTTTATATTCTCTGGAATTTAGAGGAATGAGAGGTGGTCTCATTAAAACATTTCAGATGATGAAGGGGCCTGACAGGGTAAATACTGAGGGGATGGTTGCCCTGGCAGGGGAATCTAGAATAAGGGGGCACAATTTCTGTTAAAGAGCCGAAGTTTGGGACTAAGGTAAAGAGAAATTTCTTCAAAGGGTTGAGAATCTTTAAAATTCTGTACCTCAGAGGGTTGTGGATGTGTCATCACCGAATATATTTAAGGCTGGGATAAAAGATTTTTGATCCCTCAGTGAGTCAATGGATACAGGCAGTGAGCAAGGAAATGAAGTTGAAGATTAGCCATGGTCATATTGAATAGTGACGCAAGCTGCACTGTTCCTGTTTCTTATGTTCATATATTCTGAACTTTATAACTAACTCACACATTATCACTGCCAAATTTGCCACCATTGCTTTTAGTAACTTATCTCTATTTTTCCTGTTCCCATTTCGACAGAGAGGACAACATCACAAAATGATCAGCTCTTACAATATACAACACTTTCCTTCTCTCTCCTATCCCCCCAACCTGCACCCTCCCACCCCTTGCTACCTCCAACGTTCAATCAGTGTCCCAGCCCTCCTTTTGACCTATCCTCTGTTGTTCCATTCTGTTCCTAATAGATAATACAAGTTGTACTGTCGAGAGGCAACCAGTATAGCAGTGCGCTGCTTTCAGATCACAATGGCTGCTGCCCTTTCTGAATTCTGAGACTGTGTTTCACTGAAAGGATGCTGATGCTGGAACTCTGCAGAGTCAGGTCGCAAAGCCCTGCCAGTCATGCAGAAAGAAACAATAAAGTCTATGTACTTAAAGCTTGGTCTCTCCATCAAAAGCGCATGGTCTATTTTTTCCATCAACTCTTCCAGATAATAAGACATTCAATTGTTGCAATGAGAGGACCACTCAGACAGGAAATCAACAAAAAGCAAAGCAACATTCAGGATGACAGAGATACATTGAAATTGGTAAAAGATTTAAAAGGCAAGAAAGAGAAAAGAAAATATATGTTAATACCTCAGGGTGATAAATTCAACACGAAAGAATGAAAGCACAAAGAATTAATTAGTGCAAAGTTGCAGAATCAGAAAAATGATGACAGAATAACAGAAGATTAGCTACAAAAGCTGCAAGTCATTTCATGCTATGGCCATGACCTTGAGCTATATGGTGACACTTGTGTGTTATCAATTTTTTACAGCATTGTTTCTGACTGACATAAGCTACACTGGAACAAAGTTTCACATGACCGCTATTATTCTTCTGGAGGCAATCTTTGGTTAAAAAAAGGAAACACATTTCAAAAAAATTACAAAGCACAGCTTGGTGAAATAGAAACATTCAAATCAAATAATTCTGCTGTGAGACACAATGCAACTTACAATCCTCCTTTACATTTAAACAAGATTTTAATATTTTTGAATAACGTTTTGTTACAGAGTGTTATAGTAAGCATCTTCCTACTTGAATCATATTACTGAGGTCTTTAGCACGTATGAGTATGTGCTAGTGGCGTCATTGGTAACACGGGCTTTCCTGGGTTTAGTCTGATCACGAGGGATCTGTGTAACTAGCTGCCTCCAGTTCTGTGATGGTGCTGTGCTGTATTTTGATATTTTTATAAGTAAAGGAGATTGAATTTCACAACACATTTGACTACCTTTTGGCCTACTCCTGCTCCTATTTCTTATGTTCTTATGTACCTTCTTATGGCTAAGTTACCAAAAGGTTTACAAATGTTTACAGCAATAGATAGTGCATTGATATATTTTCAACGACGCAAACCCCCTCATAGATCATGGATGGGGTTTTCCAGCCATTCTCGCCCCGAAACTGGAAAATCCCACCCAAGATCAATGAAGGGAAGCATTAACTACCTTGACAGGTCAGTGGGGGCTTTATAAATCACTGCAGTTGGTGTGTTCCACAGCTCTGCCCCCCCACAACAGGCTTGGCTTTGGACATTCTTGTTCTTCAGGCTACAGCGTAAGAGTTGGCATAGTTTGTCAGTACCACTTCCCTCACAGCCCAAGAGATACATTTAGGAAACTTCCTCCCACTGTCTCTTTGCTGCTTTATTTCATTCAAGCAGCTTTGCAGGTTTGACCCTGGTTTGATGCTCTAGTTCTCTGTACCATGCAGTGTCACTCCTCTGCCCTCATCATCCACCAGCTCTTGCGGTCGACCTCCTTGCAAAGTGGTATAAAAATAGACATAAAACATCAGATTAAACTGTCTGGTAGTGAACTTCGTATCAGGCACTTTGGTGGTTGCCAGCCACTCCCTCTCTGCTGCTACAGTCATCAGCCAGAACTAATTTTAAAGGCTGCGCTTTGGATTCCAGTCACCTATTCATCAAATATGAAAGGTGATTCATGAAATGCCGGTGCTAATAGCTCTCCAGATTATCAATGGGTACAACTAACTTTTCACTGATGTAAATGTGACATGACTTTCCATGTGGAACTTCGTGTGCTAGCTCATAGCTTGAGGATTCACCTTCATTTCCCCTCTTGACTCCTAGATAAGGTTGTCTCTGCTGAGTCAAGAGTGTCAAATTTCTGACCTGTACAGTTCCTTTGCCTGTGTTGTTATGTAGATAACAATGTAGTTTCAGACTGAGTAACTTAGTTACTGAAGATTGTATAAAGGAGCTAAAGAGGGAGTGATATGGTGATTGTTCCTTTAAAGGCGACAAACTGGAAGAGGGTCACCTGGCTTGAGAGTCCAATTGGGACTAAGCGTAGGTAATCACCCCAGAGGCTGGAGTCCTATCTTGGACAGAAGACAGTCTGAAAACATATGAAAGACATGTAAGTCAGGGGCAGCCAGTCGGCTGTACCTGGGCAACTAGGTGGCTACCGGTCTCTGAACAGTTTTTCCTTATACATACCCTTTGTGTTCCTGATTAAGTTTGTTGTGCATCATTACCTTGTAGGAGTGCAATAAATTTCAATTATAAGTTATGACTGCAATATTTCTCCCACTGGGATATACAGTCAATAATGAGAGACCTATAGACCTTGGCCTACAGTGAATCCAACAAACTACAAGAAAGCAGTGTGGCTCACATACATGGGTCATGTAGATGATAAGTGTTATATACAGACAAGCAAACTAAGAGTAGGAATAGGTCATCTGGCCCCTCAAGCCTGATCTACCATTCAATAAGATCATGGTTGGTCTGCTTGTAATCTCAACCCCACATTCCTGCCTACCCCCAATAACCTTTCACCTTCTTTTTAATCAAGAATCTATCTAGCTCAACCTTAAAAATATTCAAAGACTCTATTTCCTCTGCCTTTTGAGGAAGAGAGTTTCAGAGACTCACAACCCTCTCAGAGAAAGAAATTCTTCTCGTCTCTGTCTTAAATGAGCAACCCAATATTTTTAAACAGTGACCCCCTAGTTCTAGATTCTCTGACAAGAGGAAACATCCTCTCCACATCCACCTTTCCATTCCCTTAGGATCTTTAACGGTTTTGATCAAGTCGCCTCTTACTCTTCTAAATTCTAGTGAATACAAATTTAATCTCTACAAACTTTCATGATAAGACAACCCACCCATTCCTGGTATTAGTCTAGTAAACCATCTCTGAACTTCTAATGCATTTACATCTTTTCTTAAGTAAGCAGACCAATACTGTACACAATACTCCAGATGTGGTCTCACTAATGCCCTATATAACAGAAGCATAACCTCCCTGCTTTTGTAATGAACGATAACATTCTATTAGCTTTCCTAATTATCCTAATGTTACTGTTGAGTACATTTATCTTGGCAGCTTCTTTTAATTATACCAACATTTATTGGCATTTGTTTTCAGGGCATGTAGGTGAAGTACTAATTATCGAGTTTCCCCCTCCTTCTACGTTGCTCTCACCTTGATGAGACAGCCCTTGACTAGCAAGCAGGACAACGTCCTTACATTCACATCACACAGGAGATTGTTCACCACCACAACCATTCACCAGGTGCAACACTGCTCCATCACTTGCCCACAGATTTAACTATCCACCTCTACATAAACCAAAAGAGAAAATGCTGGAAATTCCCAGCAGGTCTGGCAGCATCTGTAAGGAGAGAAAAGAGCTGACGTTTCGCATCCAGATGACCCATCAGTCAGCCCAGCAAACTTCAGCTCTTTTCTCTCCTTACAGATGCTGCCAGGACTGCTGAGATTTTCCAGCATTTTCTCTTTTGGTTTCAGATTCCAGCATCCACAGTAATTTGCTTTTACACCTCTACATAAAAATTGGGTGGACTCTTTTTTTCCCTCTCCGTGTGAGCCTATAAAAAGGCTGCTGCAGTTTCACAGCAGGGAGAGAGTGTTTAGAAAGATTTCAGAATTGACATCTCTATATAATTACCCACTTACCTCCAAGTGACTTCATTTCTTTTCATTTATTTGTAATTCAATATAAACAGTCTTCTCACTCTCTGGAAAAGCTTGGGGTGTTAGGCCCAAAATGGGTCTCATGTGCTGATATTCTAACCTTCAAGAGCGTCATTAAGTAATTATGTTAAGTTGTGTTACATTGATTGACAGCTGCAGCTTTCAAATTTTGGTGCTCCAAGATTTTCAAATGTAAATTACAGCTGTGTTGTGAAGTCAATGGTTCAGTTTGCTATCTTTGAATGGAAATGTTTAGAAATGCTTCTATACAAAGAATTGGCATTCAAGTTAACACAGCAAAAGTCTTTGTTGCCTCAGTGTTAGGAGGCCAACTCACTGAGAGAGAGGCACACAGGCGAGATATATGATGAGCCTATGAGGATGGTAATAGTGTTATGGGAATTCAAGAGCAATAGTAGCCATCACTACTGTAGTTTATTAATTAATGTTATAAGTAAACTTACATTAACACTGCAATGCAGTTACTGTGAAAATTTCCTAGTCGCCACACTCTGACACCTGCTCGGATACACTGAGGGAGAATTCAGCATGGTCAATACACCTAACCAGCACATCATTTAAATGTAGGAGGAAATCAGAGCACCCGGAGGAAAGATACATAGACACGAGGAGGACATGCAGATTCTGCACAGACAGTGACCCAAGCCAGGAATCGAACCTGGGTTCCTGGCACAGTGAGACTGCAGTTCTAATCACTGTGCCACTAGGTCGCCCGTAAGCAGCAATGATGAAGGTCTGGCCAGCAATTTTATGTTGTTCAGGTGAAAGTATGTGAAATAGTGTAAGAAGATGTCAGGCGCACATCCTGATGTCATCACACCTTCCTGCAATATTCCAGTCGGCATATGAGTGCCGGAAGCGTGCCCGCTGACAACCAAACAGGCAATTTAGCCCATTATGGATCTAATAGAGCACAATTTTACATGCCCCGTCTCCTTTTTACAGTTGCAAGTGGGCCGATTGTCCAGGTAGCATTTACATTTCAGCTGCAACCTCCAATCCAGGCTACGATGAAAAGTCCAGGATGAAATAAAATTTGAAAAGGTATCTGGGGACTGAGGTATCTGTTGAATGTGCTGCCTAGACACTCCTTTTTTCCATTGCAGTTTATTTTGTTACAAGCCTGCTGTCCCCCTCATGAATCACATTAGAAACACCAGCCTGCACCCTCCCTTTTCCGGGTGCCTGCCCTCTTCTTGCCTTCTCCAGCCCCGCTAAGCCTTTCCCAGTGTGCAGTTCACACAAGCAGCCCATTAATCGGCCTGCCAGCATGGAATCACATTCCAGGGCTGAAGCATATTTTGCATCTGCTTCTGGGTGAATACTTCAGGCCCTGGGAACCATTGACATCTCTGTATCATCTATTAAAGAGGCCATGCAGACGCTACAACAACGGATGAATGAACATCGCTCGTTAATCACCAGGCAAGACTGTTCCCTTCCTGTTGGCAAACACTTCAGTGGTCATGGGCATTCAGCCTCTGACCTTCGGGTAAGTGTTCTCCAAGGCGGCCTTCACGACACACGACAGCGCAGAGTCGCTAAGCAGAGACTGATAGCCAAGTTCCACGCACATGAGGACGGTCTCAACAAGGATCTTGGGTTTATGTCGCACTATCTGTAACCCCCAACACTTGCTGGGTTTGCAAAACCTCACTCACTGTACTGTCTGGAGACAATACACATCTCTTTAACCTGTGATCAGTGCTCCTTCCACTCACATTGTTGGCCTCTTCAAGACTTGAACAGCAGGTTAGGTGTAAAGATTCGCATTCTAATCAGTAATCTGTAAACTGTCTGTGCTTTACATGCTCTGACTGAGGCCAGAACTCTCCATTCACCTGACGAAGGGACTAACCCGAAAGCTTGTGTGTTTACTATCAAATAAATCGGTTGGACTAAAACCTGGTGTTGTCAGACATTTTACTGTGTTTACCCCAGTCCAACGCCGGCACATCCACATCATCTATTAAACCCATAGAAAGAAGAAAATCTGCATTCATGCAATATCTTTTACAATTATAGAGAAACTGCACGAAGAATTTTTTACAAGAATCATGCTATAACACACAGAGCCTCAGAAACACGTGATGATATTTGAATCCCTCTAGTCAGGTTCCTGTCCCCGCCACAGTGCTGAAATGGCTTTGGTCAAAGTAGCAGGTGACATCCTATGTGATTATGACAACATTCTCTCCCGGCCTTCTCCACCTGACTGCAGCCTTTTGCACAGTTGTCCACGCAATCCTCCGTCAAAGACCCCCTCCACCCTTCCCCTTCCTCTCTTCCCACTTAAACATTGTCCAGTTGGACAAGACTGCACTCACCAAGTTTTATTCTTACCTACATATAAAGACAAAAGGCAAAAAGGCCAGTTCTGACAAAGGGTTACCTTGCCTCGAAACATTGGCTCTATTCTCTCTCCACAGCTGCTGTCAGACCTGCTGAGTTACTCCAGCATTTTCTGTTATTCTGTTATTATAACAGAGAATCACCTGCAAAAGCTTCTCTCCATACTCCCGCACTATTATCTTTGTGTTTTACAAGGACCTATTCTTGGTTCACTATTTCTCATCTACATTCTGGTCCTTTGGCGACATCAGTTTTCAAAGAGCACCAGGTCCTAAATGTTTGTTCATCGGGTGCGTGCACTTGGTGGGGCATGAAACACATTCCTGGCAGTAGTCAGATCTGGAACACGAATTCACCCTGGTCAATTAACAGCCAACCAGTGTGAAACATGCGCTGTGAATGGCTGAGCAGTGCCAGGGGAAGGTATGAAGAAGGCAGGCACTGAACAAAAGAGAGGGTCTGAGTTGGCACTTCCAATGTGCTCCCTGAGGGGGATAACCACTGGAGAACAGTCTCGAGGAGAGCCATAAAAAATAAATAACAACAAGCAAAACTGTGCCACGTGTGTCTGTGTATGAGGTCAATCATACACAGACCTCAGTCCCCACACATCTAAACTTACATCACATTCTAGAGCGAGCTCCTAGCTTAAAAAGAAAGGGCGTGTGTGTCAAAATTGCACGATGATGTCGGAACACGCACCCGATGTTTTCACATGCGTCCAGGTTGGATTACTTTGTATGTAAAGTTCTGGCCCAGATTCCAAGTTTACGTTGCTGACATTCAGCTCTACCTCACCACTGCTCTTGACAACTCCATTTGTAAATTGTCACAATGCTTATCCAACATCCAGTAGTGGAGATGCAGGAATGTTCTCCAGTTAAATGATGGGAAGACCAAAGCCGTTGCCTTCACTTCCTCTCTCAAATTTTGTTCCATAGACACTCATTAAATCCCTCACTCTTGTAAGTGACTGAGGCTGAACCAGACTGCTCAAAATTTTGCTGTTATATTAAACGTTGAGATTAACTTCCAACCCCGGGTCACTGCAATCACTAAGACCGACTTTCACTACTACTTAACATTGCCCTGCTCCACCCAGCTTCACTTCA
Organism: Carcharhinus amblyrhynchos; assembly: GCF_965287045.1. Lineage (NCBI taxonomy): Eukaryota > Metazoa > Chordata > Chondrichthyes > Carcharhiniformes > Carcharhinidae > Carcharhinus > Carcharhinus amblyrhynchos. Next base: position 36,345,875 of record NC_137330.1, on the reverse strand, counting down.
TCTGCTGCTAAAACACTCATCCATGCCTCTAGACTTGGGCATTCCAATGCAATACTGATTAGTGTTACATGTTTCACCCTCCCATTTGGCTCTCCTGTTCTAGCTGACCAAACTGGTTTCCAGTCAAGCAACATCTCAACTTCAAAACAATCATCCACAATTTTTAATCCCTCCATAGCTTTCCCCCTCGCCATCATTTTCTCCCCAGACCGCACAACCTTCATCTCCAATACTAAGCCATCCACCACTGGCAGCTGTACCTTCAACTGCCAAGACACTAAGTTCAGGGATTCCCTCCCTTAACCCCTCGCTGCTTTATTGTTCTTTCCTATTTGAAGATGTTTCTTAAATCTTCACTTTTTGACACAATTTTTGATCACCTTCCATACTATTAATCATGTGGCTCAGTGTCTCATTTTCTTTGGTGAAGTTCTTGCAAAGCACCTTGGGACATTTTTTTTCATCAGTCACTATATAAGGACAAGTTGTTGTTGAATGATACAACACTGGCCCCACAGCTGGCTGCCAACAATATTCAATGCTATTGTTTGCAGACCTCACATATTTATGTAATGGAGCAAGCAAAAAACTAATAGTCATTGTGTCCATTCATGTGACATGGAACTAGAGATATTACTAAGTTTCACACATACATGCTGACCTGCAAATACTAACAACTTCTTAGAAGCCTCCAGCTGATTTTCTAATGATTGAAGAAACACTTTTCAGGACACTCAGAGTCATTTGGTGGAAACTATATTGTTAATCTCACTGAATCTAACCAACTGGGCATCGCAACCCTCTGTCCTGTAGACCCTGTTCAAAAGGCCAGAGAGACCACAAGAAACAAGAGTGTCAATTTTTTTCAACAATAACATTAATCAGTAAATCAAAGGAATACTAAGAAAAATTAAGTCTGCTTGTCTCAATTAGATTCATAAAGGCAGCATCATAAAAATTATATTAAACATTTATTACCAACAGATCAAAATTGTTGGTAGTTGTGCAGCCCCTGTAGCTTAACAGGAGCTGCATAACTGAAAAGTAAATACTAGAACATAGATTATTCACATATTATATATTCAAATATACCGCAACATAATCTATAAAACCCATTTGTTGTTCTCTTTCCAGTAAAAAGACTTAGGAACTAACTCTCCAGAGCACAGTTTGCATGTAATGAACATAATGGAACCGGTACAGGCTCTGGCATAGCTTCATTGACCTATCCTAAAGTCAAAAATATGGATTAATGTTTGACTCCATCAGTAGACATGTGTCATACATACATGATAAATCTGGATGAAAAAGCTTAATTTTCTATTTATTACATTTTTGTTTACTTTCTAAGCATAGAAAAGGAGTACTCCACCATTCAATTAGATCATGACTGATTTTCCACCACAAAGCCTCTTTCCTGTGCTATCTCTATATCACTTGATGTCATTAGTCTCCAGGAATTGATCAATTTTTGGGACTATGCCAGCACCATGGTACAGTGGTTAGCACTGCTGCCTCACAGCACCCGGGTTCAATTCATGGCTTGGGTCACTGTCTACGTGCCAGTGTTGTATCATTCAACAACAATTTGTCCTTATATAGTGACTGTGATGAAGAAAAATGTCCCAAGGTGCTTTGCAAGAACTTCACCAAAGAAAATGAGACACTGACCCACATGATTAATAGTATGGAAGGTGATCAAAAATTGTGTCAAAAAGTGAAGATTTAAGAAACATTCTCCCTGTGTCTGCGTGGGTTGTCTCCGGGTGCCCTAGCTTCTTTCCACAGTCCAAAAATGTGCAGATTAGGTTGATTAGCCATGCAAAATTGACCCTAGTTTCGGGGGATTAGCCAGGTAAATACGTGGGATTATGGGGATAGGGTGGGATTGTTATTGTGCAGACTTGATGGGCTGGATAGCTTTCTCTGTACAAAAGAGATTCTATGTTTAATTTCTGTTTTGAACATGCTGAATGATTGAGTTTCCACTGCCCTCTGGGGTAGAGAATTCCAGAGACTCACCACTCTCTAAATTAAGAAATTCCTCCTCACCTCTAATTTAAATAATCTACCTTCATCCTGAGATCAAGTTCCCTGGTTTTAGGCTCACCAGCCAGGGAGAATATTTTTATCAACATCCACCCTGTCACACCCCGTAAACAATGTGTACGTTTCTTAGATACTTTCTTAGCAGCAAGTGGAACTGATTGTTATATATTGGATATCATAAGATTTGAAGTGACAACTTCAAATTGCAAGATGTGTTGTCTTTGTATCTGTCAAAGAGCTTTGCTTTTTTATATGAGGGAATGAGTAATTCTGTTGAATTTGTGTGTAAGGACTAGACATTCAGTGATGCCTATCAGCCAGCAGTAACAGTTGAAAGTTATGACCCAGTTCTGTGTTTGATTTATACTGTCGGAGAGACAGAGCCTCCGCACTGATCTCAACTTTTAAATCTAATTTTCATTTCTGTCAGATATGTCTGGATGTTTAGGAATGTCTGTACAACATTTCCATAACACACATGTTTTTAGTGTGCTGCCATCAACAAACAATTCTTACTCAACATATATATTCTCATATGTCTATCATAGACTCGGCCTGATACTTTCTCCTTCGCTTACCCAAGGGGGATGGTGACATAATAGGAGGGAGACATATGGGTGACACTAGACAAGGAGTTAAGCAGTAGGTACACTTGCCATTTATACTGATAAGCCCTTAAACTGTCACAATTATGATTTGTTTCAAAGCCAAATCTGAACAATAAATCAGATCATTGTTTTTTATTTCAGCTCTAGTTAAACTGTGGCACTTCCTACCCAGCTCTTTAGCTCACAATCTTCAGATTTGGGGATTGTTCAGGACTGAACACAGACATTACTTTCTGAAACTGATTGGCGATAATTTTATAATTAAAATTTAATGGCCATTCAAAAATCATTGGATTTACCACCCAATGAACTATAAGTATTGCTGTATATATAACCAGACATTAATTCTACTGACTCCTCTCTCTACTTTCAATTTTCTTTCTAAAGGTGCTCATTTGTACTGAAATCCAAAAGAAACAACTCTTTGCCTAGAACGGTACATGAGCTCAGGACATCCCAAAATGACTCACAGTCAATTAAATACTTCTGAGGCACAGACATAAAATATAGGAAATATATTGTAATATAGGAAATGTGGCAGTCAATTTGCAGTGCACAAGATCCCAAAATAAGCTGTGAGATAAATGGCCTGACCATCTATTTGTTAATGAAATAAAAACAAAAAGTGCTGGAAACACTCAACAGGTCATGTTGCACCAGTGCAGTGAAACAGTTAGTGAACAAAATACAATGCCCCCACCCCCATTGTCCAAATCAGTAATATGGATTCTAAATAGCAAAGGCCCTAGCACTGATCCTTATGGCAGGTAGTTTCCAGTTTGCAAACCTAAGCTTCCATTTATCCCAGCTCTGTTTCCTGTTAGCCAATCCTCTTTCCATCACAATATATTTCCCCCAGCATCACAAGCCCTTGTATTGTGCAGTAATTTACTGTGTGGCACCTTGTCAAAGGCCTATTGGAATCCAAAATCAATACATCTACTGGTTCCCCTTTATTCATTCCATTTGTTACATCCACAAATAACCATAACAATTTGTAAAAACATGATTCCCCTTTCTTAAAATCACATTGCTTGATGGTGTTATGATTTTTTAAATGTCCTGCTATTGTTTTCTTAATAATAGATTTCATCATTTTCTCAATGGAGCAGAGGCTACAACTGGCATTAGGAAGTTTGAGAGCTAAACAGCATAGGAATGCAAATTTTATATAGAGTCATAGAGGTTTACAGCATGGAAACAGGCCCCTCGGCCCAACTTGTCCATGCCACCCCTTTTTTTAAGCTTGTCTCAATTTCTCACGTTTGGCCATATCCCTCTATAGCCATCTTACCCATGTAACTGTCTAAATGCTTTTTAAAAGACAAACTGAACTCGCCTCTACTACTACCTCTGGCAGCTTGTTCCAGACACCATCCTCTGTGTGAAAAAATTGCCCCCCTGGACTCTTTTATATCTCTCTCCTCTCACCTTAAACCAATGCTCTCTAGTTTTAGTCTCCCGTATCTTTGGGAAAAGATATTGACTATAGCTGATCTATGCCCTTCATTATTTTATAGATCACTATACGATCACCCCTAAGCCTTCTAAAAAGTCCCAGTCTATCCAACCTCTCCTTATAACTCAAACCATCAAGTGCCGGTAGCATCCTAGTAAATCTTTTTTGTATTCTTTCTAGTTTAATAATATCCTTTGTATAATAGGGTGACCAGAACTGTACACAGGGAGGGAAAATCTCAGGTGAAAATTAGTCTGGATCTATAAAAGTTAGCATTTCTTTCTTGGTTTGTTTAAGTTCCAGTTTAATGGATGAAGATACTGAAACCCACACTGCTTAATTCACTAAATCCTTTTCACTCACCCATCGATCTGTGCCAAGGATGAATCAGACCTGACATTCATCGGGTCACCTTATCCTCACATACTTCTGCAAGCTTCACACCTAAATCTCTCAGCTTGATAAACTGTCAGCCAGTCAACTGTCCCATCATCCAAGCACAATGCTTCAATACTTGTGCAGATTAGAAACACAAAATAAAAGGTGAATGACCTTGTTTCTATGTGAACTATAGATTGCCTTCCATAAAATAAGTTCTTCACTAATACTGCCAGACTGTTACAGGTAAAGTAGTTCAAATCCAGCAACCTTGATAGGAGGCTGTGGACAATTTTGGATCTTGCTGAATTTTGGGTCGTGCAGTTTTGAGCCATGGGTACTTTGGGTCAGATGGGGTCATGGGTCTCTTGGAGTATGGTATAGAGCAGCGAAGCTGATAGCTAGTCTGGAGCCAAGCCATGCCAATGCAACATCTAGACAAATTGTACAGGTAAGTTTTTCTTTAAATTTTACTCATTTCAAATTGACTCTTGGAGCATTATAGAGGTGTCCAGTTTTCAGACAACCTCTGTTCTTGAACATTCAGATTTGAGACATTCTAACCATATTCACCTCTGTATATTGTTGGCAATGGGAACATCACAAAATACTATTTGAGTTTACAGCACCCTCTGCTGTATAATGTGTGCATATGACGATCATATGGAGAACGTATAGAGTGAACCAATCAATAATTCACTCAAATCATTCTGAGCTAGAGCCGGACCAACCTTGGGAGGATTGTTTCAAACTCCCCAGGTGAACAGTTAGGTTTGGAATGCAATCTTATGGGGCAAGGTGGGGACAGCAACACCTGACTGGCAAAGTACAGACAGGGCTGCATGCTTACACCCCATTGTCAGAGACAGTTCTGGCTGTCACTGGGGCAACAGTAATTGAGGTCGTGAACAGCAAAGGGCTTAAATTATTGAGGATAATGATTTTTTAAATTTATTCGTGGGACATGGGTGTCACTGGCTGGCCAGCATTTATTGCCCATCCCTAGTTGCCCTTGAGAAGGTGGTGGTGAGTCACCTTCTTGAATCGCTTCAGTCTATGTGCTGTGGGTTGACCCACAATGTTGTTAGGCAGGGAATTCCAGGATTTTGACCCAGCAACTGTGAAGGAATGGCAAAATATTTCTAAGGTAGGACGGTGGGTGGCTTGGAGGGTAACTTACAGGTGATGTTTCCATGTTTCTGCTGCCCTTAGCCTTCTAGATGGAAATAAGCATGGACTTGGAACGGAGGAGGGCATTAGTACCATTCCTATAGGAATGGGCAAGTCAGAGATAATAGAAAGGATGGAATTTAGAACAATCAACATTAATAGGGGAAAGGTACTCAGCAAACTATTGGGATTGAGGGCAGATAAGTCCCCTAGGCCTGATGGCCTACATCCTAGGGTGTTAAAAGATGTGGCAGTGGAGACAGTGGATCCTTTAGTTATAATATTGCAAAATTCCGTGGACACAGGAAAGGTTCCAACGGTTTGAAAAAATATTAATGTAACGCCCTTATTCAGAAAGAGAGGAAGGCAAAATTTGGGAAATTACAGACCAGTTAGTTTAACATTTGTTGTTGGGAAAGTGTTAGAATCAATTGTCAAGGAAACAATATCAGGACATGTGGAAAGTCAAAACACTATCCATCAGAGTCAGCATGATTTTATAAAAGGCAAATGATGTTTGACTAATTTGCTAGAGTTCTTTGACGATGTAACAAGTGGATAATGGGGATCCTGTAGATGTAGTATATCTAGACTTCCAGAAGGCATTTGATAAGGTACAACAAAAAAGGTTAATTCACAAAGTTAGGTCACATACAATTTGGGGTAATATATTAGCTTAGAAAGGTGATTGACTAATGGATAGAAGACAGAGTCAGATAAATGGTTTTTTTCTGGATGACAAGAAGTAACTAAGGAGTGCCACAGCATTCGGTCCTTGGACCCCAGCTATTTACAATCTATGTTAATGACTTGGATACAGGAATAAAAGACCCTAGCCAAATTTGCAGATGACACAAAAATAGACAGGACAATAAGCTGCAATGAGGAAATAAGAACCTTACAAATGGATATAGACAGGTTAGGAGAGTGGGCCAAAATCTGGCAGATGGAGTTTAACAAGGGTGAGTGTGAGGTCATGCAGTTTGATCGCAAAAATGGGAAGGTGACTGATTACCTAAATTGCGAGAGACTTCGGGGTGCTCTGGTGCAGAGGAATCTGAGTGTGCTTGTTCATGGGTCATAAAAAACTATCATGCAGGTACAGCAGATAATAAAGAAAGCGAATGGAATGTTGGCATTTATAGTTAACGGGATAGAATATAAAGGTCAGGAAGTGTTGTTGCAACCATACAAGGCATTGATGAGGCCTGGAGTATTGTGTACAGTTTTGGTCCCCATTTTTGAGGAAGGATGTAGTGACATTAGAGGCAGTTCAGAGGAGGGTCACTAGATTGATTCCAGAGATGAGTGGTTTGTCGTACGAAGAGAGATTGAACAGTTTAGGCCTATACTCTCCGGAATTTAAAAGAATGAGGGGAGATTAAATTGAGGTATACGAGATGTTAAAAAGTATGGATAAAATAGACGTGGAGACCGTGCTTCTGCTGGTGGGGCATTCTAGGTCAAGAGATCATAGTCTTAGGATAAGAGGTAGCAAATTTAAAACAGAGTTGAGAAGAAACTACTTCTCCCAAAGGGTTGTGAATCTATGGAATTCGCAAACCCAAAGTGTGGTGGATGCTGGGACAGTGAGTGAATTTAAGGAGTTAAACAGACTTTTAATTGGTAATGGACTGAAAGGTTATGGGGTGAAGGCAGAAAAACAGGGATGAGGAGCATTTCAACCATGATTGAATGGTGGAGCAGACTCGATGAGCCAAATGGCCTAATTCTGCTCCTATATCTTACAAACTTATGAACCCATGGAAGGTGCTGCCTAAGGATCTTTGGTGAATTGCTGCAGTGCATCTTGTAGATAGTACACACTGCTACTACTGAGCATCAATAGTGGAGGGTATGGATGTTTGTAGATGTGGTGCCAATCAAGCAGGCTGCTTTGTCCTGGATGGTGTTAAGTCTCCTGAGTTGTTGGAGCTGCACTCATCCAGGCAAGTGGGGATATTCCATCACACTCCTGACTTGTGCCTTGTAGATGGTGGATCGGCTTTGGGGAGTCAGGAGGTGGGTTACTCGCTGCAGTATTCCTAGCCTCTGACCTGCTCTTATAGCCACTGTGTTCATATGGCAAATCCAATTGAGTTACTGGTCAAGAATGTTGACAGTGGGGGATTCAGTAAATGTCATGGGGAAGTGGCTAGTGTATCACTTATTGGTGATAATCATTGCCTGGCATTTGTTTGGTGTGAATGTTATTTGCCATTTGTCAGCCTAAGCCTGGATATTGTACAGATCTTGATGCATTTGAACATGCGCTGCTTTTGTATCTGAGTCATGAATGGTGCTGAACATTGCACAATCAGTGAACATTCATTCTCTCTTCTGACCCTTATGATGGAGGGAAGGTCATTAATGAAACAGCTTACGATGGTTGGGCCTAGGACACTACGCTGAGGGATTCCTGCAGAGATGTCCTGGACCCTCTACTGCATGGGGAGCCTGCCTGGTGAACTCTGCCAGTCTCCCTGTGGGCTCAGGGTGTCTGTCCTTATTGATCCCATTCACCCAATGCATCACTAGTGACATAGTAACAGGTAGCTAGGGTGGGGGTAAAAATCACAACACACCCTAAATGAGTCAAATGGCCTTTTAACTACACTGAGGGGCAAAGCGTGTAACAGGAGACAAATTTTGTTTGTCCAGCTGGAAACCACTTCAAACTGAGGGACTAATTATTTGACACTATGATTAAACGGTAGCTAGAAAGGAATCCAAGTTAGAAAATTATTCCACTAATGTCTCCTCATTGTCATCCAGCTAGATGGGACTACATTCCATTTTTGTCTAATGGGAACCCAAGTCCCACAAGTTTCTCCTGCTCATGAAACATTTTGAATGCTCTCCAGAGATTGCTTCCATCCATTCTCTCGTCTACATGGAATACCAAGTCTACCTCAGTATCACTTCTTTCAACCCTCCAATGCCTTGAAATTAGCAGACTCCGATATCCAGTTTCAGATAAGTTGGAATTTCCTGAATAAATATTAGAAAGACAGAAACCTTTATTTTCACCTCCCCATCCATAATCAGTTCCTAGTCACTGACTCCATCCTTCTTCCACCCAACTAAGATTGAACCAATTATTTAATATCTTGGTGTCATATCTGACTGAACTGCACTTCAGATCATATCTTTATCGTCGATAGAATCCTGACAGTGCAGAAGGAGGTCATTCTGCCCATCAAGTCTGTACTGACCACAATTCCACCCAGGCCCTATTCCCATAACCCCATGCATCTATCCTAGCCCCCTGCAACACTAAGGGGCAATTTAGCATGGCCAAGCCACCTAACCTGCACATCTTTGGACTGTAGGAGGAAACCACACAGATTCAGGGAGAACGTGCAATCTCCGCAGTGACCCAAGTGGGAATCAAAATGGGTCTCTAGCACTGAGGCAGCAGTGCTAACCACCTTTACCCCAAGTGACACAGTAGTACAGTGGTTAATACTGCTGCTTCACAGCGTCAGAGGCCCAGACTCAATTCTCAGCTTGGGTCACTGTCTGTGAGGAGTCTGCACATTCTCCCAGTGTCCACCTGAGCTTCCTCCGAGTGCTCCGATTTTCTCCCACATTCTGAAAGGTGTGCTGGTTGGGTGCATTGACCCTAACAGGCACCAGGCTGGAGCAACTAGGGGAAATTTCACAGTAACTTCATTGCAGTGTTAACGTAAGCCTTACTTGTGACTAATAAACTTTTTCTAAAGATAACAGCATGTGCAACACTAAAGTAAAAACACGATTACTACATTCACTGGTCACTGAAACTAATTGTAAAGCAACCTAGCTATTAGTTACAAACATATCAGCTTCATATCCCAGAGGGAGCAACTTCAGAGAACACTATCATCCCCGGTGTATGCTGTTAGCAGCCATGTCCATACCTAATCTATACAAAATTCCCAGTTACAATATGACCACACAGCCTACACAAGAATGTCAATAGTACTGAAAGAAAAGGATTAACTAATCACAGGTGGTCAGGATGATGTAAACTAAGTGCAAATACAAGTAAAACAAATTGCTACAGATGCTGGAATCTGAAACCAAGAGAGAAAATGCTAGAAAAACTCAGCAGGTCTGGCAGCATGTGAGAAGAAAGAGCTGATGTTGAATCCAGATGACACTTTGCCAAAGCTCAGTGTAAATGTAAGATTGGTTAGAAATCACAAACCACACAAGTGAGCTGCTAAATAACAACAGTTTAAAATAACAGGAATTTATGTAAAGGCTGAAACAATTAGTTAAGGAGTTTGACTCAGTAAGGGTGAAGGACAGTGATATTATTCCAGCTAAGGTGATTTTTTTTTGGGGGGTGGGGTGCAACAACAATTTGCAGGTAGTGTTATTGCCACGTGTCTGCTGCCTTTTCTTCTACACAGGAAGTTGGAAGGTGCAATCAAAGGAGGCTGCAACACATCTACATAGAATCCCACTGTCCAGGCGGCCATTTGGCCCATCAAGCCTGCAGCAACAAAAGTCCCACCCAGACTTTGTCCCCGTAACTGCATATATTTACCCTGTTAATCCAACACTAAGGGGCAATTTAGCATAGCCAAAACCAGCACACCCAGAGGAAACCCAGTCTCCCAAGGCCAGAATTGAACCCAGGTCCCTGACACTGAAATGCAGCAGTGCTAACCATTGTGCTGCCCCATGTAGTACATAATTGCAACTGCACCAGCGGCAGAGGGAGTATATGACCAAGGTGGTGGATGGAATGCTGACCAAAACAGGCTGCTCTGTCCTGGATACCTGAGCTTGTGGCGCAAAATTTGCACTTATCCATAACACTCCTGACTTGATGTGGAGGTGCAGGCATTGGACTGGGGTGAGCATTGTAAGAAGGCTCACAACACCAGATTAAAGTCCAACGGGTTTATTTGGAATCACAAACTCTCTCAGGCAAAGGAAGGGCAATTCCCCGAAAGCTTGTGGTTCCAACTTTAACCTGATGTCAGGAGTAAGAAGTCTCACTTGTGCCTTGTAAATAGCAGACAGTCTTTTGGTAGGACAATGCTGATAAGGCTATCAATGCCATTGAATGTCATGGGGCAATGGTTAGTTTTTCTTAAATAAAAGCAAACAAACTGCTGATGCTGGGATCTGAAACAGAAAATCTCAGTAGGGCTGACAGCATCTTTAGCAAGAGAATAGAGGCAACGTTGAGTCTAGACGAGCCTTTATCAGAAATGTTCTGATGATGGGTCATCTGGACTTGAAACATTGGCTCTAATCTCTCACCACAGATGCTGTCAGACATGGTTAGATTCTCATGTTGGAGATGGTCATTGCCTGGAACTAACATGGCACTGTTTCCTGTCACTTTTCAACACGGGCAGAAATTTTGTCTAGGTTTTGCTGTATGCATGAAGACAGCTTCAATATCTATGTACTGAACACGATGTAATCAGGAAACATGTCAGAAAATTGCATTGCATTCAAAATCATGCAAGTTTTATTTATCTGCTAATTTCCTTTTCTGGTTTCTACTTTATCCTTCATTGTGTGTTCAGGTAAATTTATCCTGCAATTCAACTTTTCCAGGTCTCATATCATCACTCACTTTGATCTTGCACCATTATTTAAGTTCATTTATTACACCTCCCCTTTTGTTCTTCTACACACCCTTCTTTTGGTCAAAGCCAACTATATTTCCAATTTAAGGTTGCAGATCTGAAACATTAAAGGAGCAATTCTCCCTTCCCACTGCACTGATTTTTTTTTAAATGCAGTGGCCTGGGAATTTAGGTGGCATCAGATTAACATGATTCATGCTGGGCATCCAGCCCCAAGCACATCTCCCAGTGCAGGATTTGATTTGGATGATTTAAATGACATCAATTGGTCTCAGATTGAAGTCTCTGGGCCTACTAGCCTCTCTTTACACCTCTCTATCCCCAGCCAGTACTTCACTCCAGCAGGGATTACTATAGCTCCCCATTTGCAGGGAACTAGTGGCCCAACCGTGCTGGAATGAGGGGGTGCCAACTGGGGGCCCACAGAAGGTTGAGCAGCAGTGCCTTCTGCACTGCCCAAAGAGCACCATGGCACTGCCCACTGGGCATGGGGAAGTGCCAAGGGAGCAATCTGTGCAGTCAGGATTGGCAGAGGGGGCATTGTGGGGCTGGCAAATGGGCCGCCAGCAGAGAGGCCACTGTGCATGCACTAACAGATAGGTGCATGCCCACTCAGTGCTACACTGCCAGCTTCTGGGGAGGGAATAGGCCCTGCCCACACATTTTTTACATTCTTCTCTAAACTCCCACTGGAAAAAAAGTGATTTACTCCAGTTATGCAAATTTGATTTTTTTTTTTTTTTTACAGACTTGCCCCCTACTGCTTTACCAGATGCTGAAAGACCTGCTGGGTATTTCCAGCATTCACTCCTATTTTATCATTAAGGACACAGTAACAGGGTAAAAAAGTTACGTAAGCTCCAGAGAACTCTCCATCCCACCCTGACAAAGAGTACTAGTGCCAAGTCATTGACCAGTCAAGGCAAAGTGGATGCTTAGATACTATGGGAATTAAGGAATAGTGTGGGAAGGGGATGCATGATCTTTTTGAATGGGCGAGCTAGCTAGAAAGGCCAAATGTCTTACCATCTATTAAACCTCTGTCAAAGTGGAAAGCACCCACCTTCATTAGTTATCCTACTGAACGTCACTCTTTCCCACCCAATCAACCTAAATGTCCTGCTGCACACTAAAAACAGCCAGTGAAAGTTAGCAGTTTTGAATTTTATTCAGAAAGTGCATTCATTAAAATATGTACAGTTTTAAAACTAAAAATCAACAACACCTATTAAACAAACACCTTGCCTGCTGAAACCATTCTAATCCTTAATACCACTGCATAACCAAAATGTTCCTGTGCTATTAATAAGGCCTGCACCAAGTAGTTGATTGTTGTAAACTATGCAATTTTATAATTACATATCCGGAGGTAACGTGGAATCTTCCACCTAGCTCTCAAGCCATTGTGCAATTCACTAATTCTGAAATGTAGATCATACAGGTTAGTGATAAAGCCCACAGGACCACTAGCTCAAATGGGTTTTCCCCCCATCCACTTTGCATCAGCTGTATGCAAATCACCAAGTCCTTTCAAAAGTCCGCATCCAGGGTGAATGCATTGTCAGCTGTCTTAGCCATCACACCCATTCTCTGGTACTCTCCAACTCGCTTTTCAAAAAAGTTAGTCTTGCCTTCCAAAGAAATGTTCTCCATGAAGTCAAATGGATTTTCAGCTTTATAGATCTATAAAAAGGAAACAGAACTCATTAACTTGGTTCCTTCTCAGTGAATTTGACCCATGTAGATTTAACCTAGTTACAACATACCTTACTGAAACCCAGTTCCAACATCAAGCGGTCAGCTACAAACTCAATATAACGTTTCATTAAGGTGCAGTTCATCCCAATCAAGTTTACAGGCAAAGATTCGGTCAGAAATTCCTGGAAAAGAAAAACATCTAACACTTAAACCCTCACATCATTGCATCGTTCTACCAATTCTGTTCATCCTATAGTAAAATACACTTCATTCACGCTTCCAGAGTAGTCTCACAACACCAGGTTAAAGTCCAACAGGTTTATTTGGTATCCTTTTGGAGCACTGCTCCTTCATCAGGTGAGTGAGGGTGCTTCTAGAGGTACAAGTTACAGATTCAGAGAGGGTAGTGGAAGAGCAGGCAAACCATTTCAGAGCTGCCATTTTCAGAGAGGGTAGTGGAAAAGTGGACAAACTACTGTCTTCCAATGAATGGTTTGTTAACAGTTAGTCCAAGTGAAGACCAGCTGCATGTCAGGAGTTTTATGCACATGATAGTGCAGGTTCATTGATCTCCTGCCTGCAAGCTCTGTCCTGGCAGCTGCCTGCAGTTCAGAGTTGGTTCCAGTCTCCATATGGCACCAGGTGCCACTAGCCTCACCTATTCGAAAATTACAGCACATCAATGACATGGTGCTGGGATCCAGACTTAAGTAAAGTAGCAGGGCTAGGTGTTATAGGACTTGGTGTGTTTCAATAAAGAAATCATCATTTCAGAAAGTGTCAATTTCTACTTTCAGAAGGTCAAAAACAACAATTACCTGTTCAATTTCAACAGCATCCTGAATAACTGCCCGCACCTTCTCTTCTGATGGTTTGTGTACCAAGTGCTTAAACATCAGACATGCAAAGTCACAATGTAGACCCTGTAACATTAGAGGTGATTAAAAAAAAAATCAAATTGCAAGGTATTGAGAACTGAACACATACTACTGTGTAATGGTACATCATACAGCCACAATACAAAAATTGAGCTTAGTAGATTAGAAATGCCTCAAAAATATTCAACCATCTCAAACTGGGTGAATTTTTTTCCAAACACCAAATTGCAAGCATTAGCTGGTCAAAAGAAGCAGACATACTTAATTGAGCTGCAAAATCAGTCCGTCATGCAAGAAACAAAGATTCACCGATGACCAGCACTAAACAGGTCAGATTGGCAAATTCGCCATCCCTCCAGTCAAATAGCTGAAATAACTGGAGAAAAAAAAGCAGCCCAAAAATTTACCCCAGAGATGATGAAGCAGGAAGTACTGGCCAAAAGTGAGGAGTTCACAAATTGAAGACCAAAAGAAAAAAAGCACAGCAGCACCAGTGGAAGCAGCTCAAGAATGTGCTAATGGGAAACGATGACAACCAAATTATAGTCAAATCCAAAACACAAGACTTGAATGCACATGATGAACAACTAACTCAGTCATACCTCATCTCGGCTAATAAGTTCATTGGAGAACGTTAACCCAGGCATTAGACCACGTTTCTTCAACCAGAAAATAGCAGCAAAAGATCCAGAGAAAAAGATTCCTTCAACAGCAGCAAATGCAACGACTCGCTCACCTGGTGATTAAAATATCCAAATGTGATCAAACTATTACATAATGATCAAAGTAGTATATTCACCAAAAGCTTAGTAAATTATCCCAAAGTAATATACTTTCAACCATAAGGGACATATTCATAATAAAGCATTTGTTAAAATTAATTTGTCACCTTAGTGTACAAGGTTTGGAAGGGGCAAGCTCTAGGATGCCAAATCCAGTTTAAAAATTGATCAAGTCTGTACTAAACAGCTGATGGAGATGTTAATCAGCTCTTTGCATTTTACTATTGAAAGCAGTCAGAATAGAGACTTAGTTGCTCCTGGGTATAAAACGAAAAGGGGTAGTTCAATGGTAACTGTTAGCATTTAACAACATCCTGGCAAAATGCAAGGCCTAGATCATGCAGTGTAAATGCTGCATGTGGAGATTTCTATGTCACAACCATTACACAAATCTTCAACCAGCTCTGTTCCCTATTGAAGCAACAATGGGTCAGCACAGGCAAAACAAGATCAGCCAATGCCAGGGAGAACATACCCTTACTACAACAATACTTGCTATATTCAGGCTAGTTAGTGAGGTGAGTTAATATGGGTGAGTAGTTGATGGTCTAGGGAGGGGGTGATTGATGTGCTGTTACTGTGACTCTCAGTTCAGGTATCCAGACTGATCAGTTAGGCTAGGCATTAAACATTTTCAGAGGAAGCATGCAGGTGAATTCTGCACAAGGTCTCCACTTCAAATTGCATTGGAGACATTAGAGAAACCTGTGTAGCACAAACCATCACTGGTTTAAATTTGCTGGGGAAATTCAGCACATGCACACATCAGAACTTCCACAGGGCATTGACATCTCCCAACTTGTATGCCCTACAATTCACATACCACATTTTTAGACCAGTGTTATAAATTGTACCTTTTCTCTTAAAGCTTTTTCACTGGTAAGGTCAGCATTTGTTACCCACCCCCAAATGCCCTTGAATAGATGCTTGCGTGGCTACTGCTGACAGCAGTGAAGGGTCAACCACAATGCTACGAGTCTGGAGTCAAATGTCAGTCAGACCAGGTGAGGACAGTGAACTAGATGGGTCTTTCTAACAATCTATGATAGCTTGATGGTCATGATCACTGAGGCTAGCTTATATCCTAGATATATTAATAAATTCCACCATCTGCCTCAGTGAGATTTGAACACCTGTTCCTTGAACATTAGCCCGAGTCCCTGGCTTACTAGTCCAATGACATTAGTACTTATGGCTCACTCCTTGTAACCAATTTCAATTATAATGGTTAGTGTCTTTTGCCCAATTGTAGATGGCTGTCTGTAGTAAACATGCAATGGTGTTGAAAAGTGATGAACACAGCTTGATAAAAAAGCATCTATTTCTCTTCCACATTCAATACACTCTCACTGTGCTTACCAAATGTTGCTTGATGGTCACCAATCCAATGCAGTGCCCAGTCAGCCTTCTTTTTCACACAGGGCAAAGTTTCAATTGCATTGAACAGATACTCCCTAGGAAGAAACAATTGATTTTAAAATACTTAAATGAAAAAGAATAGTCTAAGCATCTTGAATCCCATGCAGAGAATCCAATTACCTCTCTTTAGGATCCTTAATATAAGTATCAATGAGGAGACTGTACATTTCTGAGTGAATGTTTTCCATAGCGATCTGGAATCCATAGAAACAACGAGCTTCTGTCACTTGCACTTCTTGACTGAAACGTTCCACCTGTTGATAAATAAAACGACAATATAATCACCAAAGCTAACAAAGATGCCCCTCTAGGAAACAAATTCCAGCCAAAAAAATTCTTACCAAGTTTTCATTAACAATGCCATCACTTGCTGCAAAGAATGCCAAGACATAAGAAATAAAGTGTTTCTCTTCAGACTTCAGGGAATCCCAGTGCTGGAGATCCTTTGATAGGTCAACCTGTAAGTATTATTTACATTCATTAGTCAAATTACACACAATTCATGAGTAAAGAACCTGTTTGCTATTCAGGGAGAAAGCCCCAATTACAAAAGTATGAGTATTAACGTAGTTTTTTATCTTCCAAGCACGAACACATTGGTAGCTGCAGAATTCTGAACACTCGGAGGTGGGAGCACAGAGGGAAAGGGAAACGCCATGCATTTATGAAGAGCTTGGGCTGGATTTTCCAGCTACACTCTCCTGTTCTGTCCCACCCACTACAATTCCTGTGGAGGGCAGGACAGGAAAATTCATCCCTTATCTGATTGAGACAATGAGCAGCGACCACCTGAGAGGGGCTACGTTAAGGGAGGATAGCAAACTCCAATATAGGAAATGTGTTGTGAAGAGGACATACACAGATGTTTAAATAGAATGGGCAAAAATCTGGCAGAGGCGAGTATAATGTGGGAAAAGTGGCAGGAAGAATTGAAGTATTACTTAAATGAGAATGGTTGCAGAATTGCAAGATGCAGAGGGATCTAGGTGGTTTACAGCATGAATCACAAAGTCAGTATGCAGGTACAGCAAGCAATTAACTCATGAAAGGTCTCAATTGCATAAAAATGAAGTTGTCCTACTGGATGCGAGTTTGTTGAAGGTGCTTCAGATTTATTAAATTGATACCTGGAACAAACAAGGAGCCTTATGAGAAAGGGTTGGACAGATTGGGCTTGCTTCCACTAAAGTTTAGAAGAATGAGGGTGACTTGATTGACGTACAAAAGATTCTGAATGGTCCTGACAAGATGGTGGTGGAAAGGATGTTTCTCATCTTGGGGATGTCAGTTTGAAAACTGGGGAGGGCAGGGGGTCATTCCTTTAGGATGGCGATGAGAATTTTCTCAGGTTATAAGAATTCAGAACTCTCTACCTCAGTAAATGTTGGAGATAACAGATCCCCTTGATCTTAAATGACAGAGTACTCAAGGAGCCAAATAGCCTACTTCTGAATTGATTCATTATCACATGTATTCACATAGCAAAAAGTATTGTTTCTTGCATTCTATACAGATAAAACATACCATTCAGAGAGAAGGAAACGAGAGTGCAGAATGTAGTGTTACTGCCATAGCTAGGGTGTAGGGAAAAGTCAACTTAATGCAAGGCAAGTCCATTCAAAAGTCTGACAGCAGTAAGGGAGAAGCTGTTCTTAACTCGGTTAGCATGTGATCTCAAACTTTTGTATTTTTCCCCCCGAAGAAGGCGGAAAAGAGGATGTCCGGTGCATGAGGTCCTTAATTACACTGGCTGTTTAGCCGTGGCAACAGGAAGTGTAGACTGAATCAATGGATGGGAGGCAGCTCCTGTATCATACATTTATGAGTACAAAGCAAGTTGATATAAAGTCAGAGATGCCAAAAGAGAGATATTTGGTGAAGACGATCACATCACCACCAATGGTTTAGGCAAGGCAATGGAAAGTATAGCCATACATGAAAAATTCATGTCATGGTGGAGAGGTGGCACCAGCTGTGAATTAAAATACTGGTGAATGTCTCATGATACTGATGCAACCACCCATATTCAGGTCATGGGTGGCATAGGGTTACTGCAGAAGGGCCGATGCAAAGCAATTCAAAGGTGGTCAGGAAGGCGAATGGGATGCTGGCCTTCATAGCGAGGGGGATTGAATATAAAAGTAGGGAGGTCTTGCTGTGGCTGTATAGGGCATTGGTGAGGCCGCAGCTGGAGTACTGTGTGCAGTTTTGGGCGCCGTACTTACGCAAGGATGTTTTGGCCTTGGAGGGAGCGCAGAGGTTTACTAGGCTGATGCCGGAGTTGAAGGGGTTGAGCTATGAGAGGCTGAATAAACTAGGCTTGTACTCGTTAGAGTTTAGAAGAATGAGGGGAGATCTCATTGAGACATATAAGATGATGAATGGGATGGATAGGATAGAGGTGGAGAGACTCTTCCCGCTCATAAAGGACAGTAGGACTAGGGGGCACAGTTTCAAGATAAAGTGGGGGGGGGGGCAGCAGCGGGGCGGTTTAGAACAGAGTTGAGGAAGAACTTCTTCACTCAAAGGGTGGTGAATCTCTGGAATTCTCTGCCTGTTGAAGTGGTGGAGGCTACCTCGCTAAATATTTTTAAGACGCGGGTTGATGGGTTTTTGATGAGAGGGGATTAAGGGTTATGGGGAGAGGGCAGGATGTGGAACTGAGCCACGACAGATCAGCCATGATCTTACTGAATGGCGGGGCAGGCTCAAAGGGCTAGATGGCCGACTCCTGCTCCTATTTCTTATGTTCTAAATCATTTCCCAGCAAATGCAACGGTAGCAGGCACATTAGCAACAGTTAAGAAGCGTCTGAGTGAGTACATGAATACTGAGGGATACAGACAGGCATCATGATTTGCACAGACTTGGAGGCCCAAAGGGCCTGTTCTTGTGTTGTTTTCTTTGGATGGGAAGGTCAGTGAGTGGGAGCATTAGGCAATTTCGGTTGGAAAGTAACCAAGTGGAAACAAATGAAGAGGTTTAACCAGACAACAGGGTCAGTAACTAACCCAATTATGTCCACAGTATATTCCAGACAGGATTAAAATGCATTTTATCCAACAGCCCGAGTTCCCAAATGAGCTTTTCGTTCTGTTCAAGTGGTTGGTGGGCATTGTGCAACAGGCATGAGGAAATTAAAAGCAAGGAGTTAGAGAGGACACCCCCTCCTAGTGGCCTGTTTGGGATAACATTGTAAGAAGTCTCACGACACCGGGTTAGAGTCCGAAAGCTTGTAAGATTACTATCAAATAAACTGGTTGGATTCTAACCTGGTGTTATGAGACTTCTTACTGTGTTTACCCCAGTCCAACGCCGGCATCTCTATATCATGGGATAATTTTGCCAGAGGATTTACAGAGGGGCCACTTTAAACTTTAATTCAGGGCACTCTGTAAAGGGGAGTTCATGAAATGGAATAGACACCAAAATTGATTAAATAATCGCTGTTTGTCGGAATGGAGATTTTATAAAGTAAGAATCTACCTCTTCTGCGGTCCAAAAGGAAGCTTCTGCTTTCTTATACATCCGCCAGATGTCGTGGTACTGAATAGGAAAGATAACAAAACGGCGCGGATTTTCCCTCAACAAAGGCTCATCGGCCAACTTCGAGGAACGATCCAACTTTTCAGATTTCACCTGCGAACAAAAATTTAAAAGCTTACCAATTTACAAGAAAGTTACAAAATGCTGCTTTATTTCTTATTCACATTTGGCGCCATTCACTTCATCCCAACAAAGTGATCTCGCGTTTAAAGCATCCATGTTAAATTGTTATTAAGAAATGTATAATGGTCAAAATAATGAAAGCTATCATCCCTCAGGAAAGTGAAAGGAATTCCTTGCAGTAAGCCTGGGGTGGAGGAGATAGGGAAGCCAGGATATAGTTATTTGGCGCCAGAATATAACTGGCGCACTAGTTGAGGGGGGCAGGGAAAGAGAAGAGGAGGGTAGATTTTTTGTTTTAAGCTTCGCGTTAAAACTTCTGCACTAAAATACCTTCACATCGGCTTCCACGAAGATCTTGCGAGCGGTTTTGCTGGCCAGGATTCGAGTGCTATTCAAAGAAGGCGGCTGCAGAGGGAGGGAAAAAAAGGTACAGTTAACGCCACTGAGTTTAAAGGATTTTCTGCAACAACAAAAAAGCTTAACCTCCCGCCTTCACTCACCGTGTTCTCCTTCAGAGAGAGCTTGCTGATGGGTGCAGAGATGATATTCTCATTCCTGACTGCGAAAGGTGTGCGGACTGACATCTTTTTGATAACTGTGGTCGGATTGACTGGGTTTTTAAAGTACAAAATCAGAGGAACTAGCTGGTTAGCCAATGAGATTGACTTTTAAGACTAAATAAAGGTTTAAATGACACTAATCTACAGGAGTGTGAGATGACCTGCTGTGCTGTAGAACTGGATTCCTGCCTGGCTTTGTGTATGTGTGCTGTAGCGCCTGGATTTTCCTGCCTGGGTCCGTGTATCTATCTCCCTGTGCTGTAGAGCCTGGATTTTCTTGCCTGAGACAGTGTATCTCCCTGTGTTGTAGCGCCTGGATTTTACTCCCTGGGTCCGTGTATCTCCCTGTGCTGTCGCGCCTAGATTTTCTTGCCTGAGACCGTGTATCTCCCTGTATTGCAGCGCCTAGATTTTCCTCCCTGGGTCTGTATATCTCCCTCTACACCGCTCTCCCGCCTGTTTACCTCTCAAATACTTTTCAGAATTTGGCGCGGAATCTCGTCCGCCAATCGGCAGCGAAGGGGACCGCCCCGATTGTGATGTACTCGGCACCCGCCGGCCAATCAGCGGGTCTGCCGACCTTCGGCGGCAATTCCGATTTCCCGCTGGGGACGGTTTGAGCGCGGAGAGAGCCCTGCACGCACGGCAAACCCGGGCAAGTGGGAAAATAAAACTCATCTTACCACTGCAAAACTTTACCCACCCAGCCAGCCAGAAAAAAACTGTGTTCAAGGTTTCAGGATCTTCACATCCTAATGAATACAAGAGTTTATTTTCAAACGGGCATTAACCGTCCTTTTAAAAAAACTTGCAAAGTCATTGCTCAACGATTTCAAATAGAATTAACGCCTCCGATTTTTTTTGAAATGGGTACTTTCCAAAGTTCCCGTCAAAAGTTTGCAAAGTCATTACCGCATTACTCAATGCTTTTAAATAAAGTGAACGCCTCCGATTTTTACAGCAAGTACCGCGACTTTTAATTGAAATATTATTAAATGTTGTTCGTTACCGCGATTACATTTTTCTAAGAGTTTCAAATTAAGAAACGGAAATCGCTATGCAAACTTGAAGAAGTTGTAAGGTTAAATATTAATGATTAAAGGAACAGTAACGGACTTTATAAGGTCGATACAGGTTTAACCGGAGCGTTTACCGATTTTCTTCAGATGAGTTTTAATCCCGTGGTTTAGTGTACAGGTTTAAATTGTATCAATCTATTCGTTCACAACCTGGGACAAAATACTGACTGTTAAAACGTTTAACGTATGAATATTTTTAGTGCAATAATAGAGGGAATAGTCCATCATCCATATTGTAATACGCTTCTTTCCATATCAATATACAACTAATTACATTTAAAAACGCGTGCAGAAATTATTATTTACTTTCTTTCAACCAGCAAAATAAACCTGAAATTTACAAAAAACCAAAGTCTAACAATCCGCGCTAAAAGTAAGACCATAGCGTTTCTCAGCACCATCTAGTGACCAAAGCACCAAAAGTCAACGTTAAATTCTGCTTTGTCATTGCAGAAATCAGTGAGCTGAGAATAGGAAATTGCGGATGGTCACGGAGAAGAGCCTGGTCACGTTGCAAATTTTAACTTCAAAGGACACAAAGTGCCGTCAACATCATTGGCAGAGTGAAAAGCCAGCATTGGAGACAGCTTTGCTCGCTAACACACACAGAATGGCAAGCTGGAGCTGCCTCTCATCTGTTTACCCTCACCATTATAGGTCAATCCTCCTTTTTCCCCCCGGGAGTATTTATTAAAAATACTCAGGCCTTGCAACTACATTGATGGAGGGATCCATCACTTGCTTTTATCCTTCCAGCTCAGGAAACAGCACCTTGGGCAAATTAGATTTGAGAGGTTTACACTTAGTTGATTTTTCTTCAACCAACATGATATTTAACAACCACAGACTAGCAACAATCTTCACTGCCGTAACGTGAATTTATAGCGTAAGTGAACGGAAGAGGTGTGAACGGAAAAGAGTAGCCTGGGGGAAAAAAAACGGCTCAGCTGAAGGCAAGCCTATGTCTTAGCTCTGCTGGAAGCCAGGAGCAGACCCAGCCTTTAAGAGGAAAATGTGTACCCGTAATTGAAGAAGAGTCACCACAACATAAGTAATTGTGGAGGACTTCCCTACTAACATATAACGGCATCATCTCAATATAAGCTGCAGCTGGGCTTTTCCAAGTTCCCAACACCAGTATCAACATCTTTCAGGCTCTCCTGTCTGTCACCCTGGACCAGTTGGAGACCAAATAGATAGAAACCTCTTTCAGGTCATGAATTCCTACAGTCTATTCTTCCACAAATCTGCAGCCCAGTAGCAGAAGCTGCTATAGAATGGGATTGGAACATGTTGCCCTCTCCACCAAGGTGACAACGTGTCTGCTCCATTGCCACCCCCTCAACCAACTCCCCCCAGTATCATAAACATCAGTCGACTCACTTCCTCAGCATCCATTAATTTGCAGCTCAGCATGAGCTCCTCTGAGGATCGGAAGAATCCTTTTTCCAGCTGCAGCAGCACCACCTCCCACATTAAGGAATCTTTGTATTGGAGCACTAGGGTGCTGTGCAATATCAGATGAATGGTAATGCTGATCTTTATTTATTAAAGAGCGGTAGGACTGGGAACACAGTAAGAAGTCTCACAACACAAGGTTAAAGTCTAACAGGTTTATTTGGTAGCAAAAGCCACTAGCTTTTGGAGCGCTGGCTGCCCCTTCATCAGGTGAGTGGGAGTTCTAATCACAAACAGGGCATATAAAGACACAAGCTGAATTTACAGAATATCTCAGTGGGTTCATGATCTGTAGCCCTTTCAGTATCTTGTCTGCTTTCTTGCATCTTTGTAGAAACTTGATGTCTGTGTCGATATGCGCAATCTTCTTGGAGATCCTCCCCACTTGGAGCCGGCAGTTTGTGGTGTCAGTGGTAGTCATGATGTGGAGATACCAGCATCGGACTGGGTTAAACAGAGTAAGCAGTCTCACAATACCAGGTTAAAGTCCAACAGGTTTATTTGGTAGCAAAAGTCACTAGTTTCAGAGCACTGACTGCCCCTTCGTCAGGTGAGTGGGAGTTCTAATCACAAACAGGCATATAAAGACACAAACTCAATTTACAAAATAATGGTTGGAATGCGAGTGTTTACAGGTCTTTCCCTAACAGCACTGTGGGTGTACACAACATGGACTGCAGCTGTACAAGAAGGCAGCTCATCAGCACCTTCTCAAGAGCAATTAGGGATAGGCAATAAATGCTGGCTTAGCCAACAATGTCCACATCTCATGAATGAATAGATAACTTTTTAAAAAAACCCTGTTGCTGGCGGGAAGGTGCCAGAGGCAAACAAATTCAGGCTACAGTGACCTAAACTGACAGAATTACTGCAGTGCCAACTTTTTGCTATGGGTAGCAGGTCTTGTTGCAAGTGGCAAGATCACTTTGGTAGTCTCCCTGAGGCAGCACAACCTCCCTATACATTGTTCCTCAGAGAATTGCAGAGAGGTAGTCCTGAACCTCAAGTATTTGTTGTGAGAAGAAGGATTCCTATGAGCTTGTCTCCTTCTAACTGGTCCACCTGCAGTTGCAAACCTCGTCTTCTTCCCCTAGCTGGAGCCCAACTGCCAGAAGGATCCCCATGCAATGAAGGAAGTGCATCAATTTAAGGATGTTAAGAATTCAGAAAGTTGTGCAGCCAGTGATTTTAAAGTTGTTTCACTAGCTAAACTTTGATAATTTTGCAGCAAAATATCTCTCTAGCAGTTGCAACATTTTTGCATGAGAATTGGTGAGTATTGCTTTAAGTAGCATCTCCCACCCTGTTCTGTGCATGGTTTGTTAACAAAGTTGTGCTGACAGCATGGAACTGATTGACGTACAAGTGACATCAAAGTCAGTTAACCCCTATTAATGAATACTTCATCTTTAAATAAAGTCTTACATTCTTAAGTAACTGATGCATGGTGGTTAAATCAGATATTTGGAAGACAATCATGTGAGCAAGAAATGGCAGAACTTCAAGCTGTTATGTTTGCTATAAATAAGCATCAGCCTACAGCCAGAATATCTGCAAAAATCTGTCTCTGCAGATGTGTTTTATCAATCATGACTTGCAACAGCAAATCTACAAAGTGATTAGTTGTCTAAAACAAAAATCATTGAAATCCTGCAAAAGAACTTCATTTACTTTAAGGTGCTTTGGACATCCTGAGGCTGTGAAATACAAATATATAAACATTAGGTTTTTTGTCCTTTTCAGTGAAGTGAAAGGTCAATGCCTTCCCTAGGTGAAACCAGCTGCTGTGGGATAGACCAAGGATTAAATCAAGAACCTTCTGATAGCCTAGTTCTACACATGCTTTGCCTTTTCCCAAAAGATATATTTACTAATGATCCCACTATGAGAGTTTGTTTGGCATAGCAGCAAGATTATTTTCAGCAGTCATACAGTCATCCTTGCAGAGAAGAATGAAGTAAAGTCCAGGTAATTGGAGCTGTCAAAATCTGGATATCTGATGCCATCTTAAACAAGTGGAAATCTGCTATTGAGCACATGACAACACATTTTCAAAAGGCTCTCAATAAATCTCAAAAGTTGTATTGTGAATTGGTATTCATTCCTCAGCCTTGTCTCTTATTCTTTTTATTCTAGGTGCTGGAGCATCTGCCATGTAGCTTATTTAGGGAAAAAAAACAAAAGCATGCGTTTATATGGTCAAATTAGATCTTTGGTTTGTTTCTCAAGGTATCCAGAAACAAGGAGGTAATGTCAAACATGTACATGGTTCTTATTGAGTTGTACTTAGGAATATTGTGTGCAGTTTGGTAAATACTTATTATGAAAAGGATATTAAATCAGTGGAAATGGTGCAGCATAGATTCAAAGTTACCAAGGAGAGACTTGAGAATTTAGAATAGTTCCACGAGGAAGTTAAAAGATGACCAGACAAAAGTTGAACAACTATAAAGAGGTCATGATAGATTAGAAAAATCCCATTACACGTTGTGAAATTCTCTGTTACAACTGAGGTTGAAGCAGCGCCCAGACATTTTAAAACGTATTAGCTGCATGACAAAGAGAAATATTAGTGAGTATGGGGAGTGCATTGTTGTTTTTGAATCAGCCCATGGCCTCGTACCTCCCTACCTCTGTAACCCACTCTAGCACTGCATCCCTTCAAGATCTCATGTGCCTGAGTGTCAAATTTTAATTTGATAACATTCCTGTCAAGTGCCTTGGATATTTTACTACATTATGTCAATTCAAGATGTTGTTGCAGTAGGAGAGTAGGATTAGACTAGGTGGATTAAGGGGGAAGAAAAAAACACTGAAGCAAGCGGTGGGCTGAATGATGAGTTCCTGTGGTGAATTGTACTGTGACTGAAACATCAGAAATATATTTGCTGCTACTTCGGCCACAAAAGTCACAGATGCAACAGAAACATCTCTCATGAAACCTCTCATAGATGTATTATTGGGATCCAAACTCCAAGATGCAGCCATGGTCAATTTCAATTCATTTGAAGAATAATTATAGATAACCATAATAGGATGTTCTGAGAGTCCATAGTTCCCATTCCATTTTGGTCAGACCAGATCATTGGCAAGGGTGATATGGTGTTATCAATATTGGCAATGTGAAATAGCACACTAAAAAAATCAAGCATATTGTGATCACACTAACCTGCATGAGTGATCAAAAACACTGCTCCATAGGGCAATAAGTCCATGGGATACATTAATGCATATGTGGCAGAATCAATCAAATGTAGGTAACAAGTCCCGTCTGTTTCTTGATAAGTGAGTGAAGCTAACCATTACAGCTGCTTCTTGAATTAAGGGTCAATTCAAGGAAGACAGGCAAAACCTTCCTCAGAAAACACTCAACAACTAGTATTAATTTTTCAATGAGTTCAGAATATTGACTATCATGTCAAATGTGATTTTGACAGTATTTGGAATCACTTCAGCAGTATATATGTCGGGGGGGAGCAGGGGGTATCAATTATTATTCTGTCTCCTTGGTAATTTGTTAATAGTTCCTTCCCCTGTTTCTAAAAAGAAGAGTTAGTAAACTGATCATCTTAACTGTAAGACTTACTAGCTGATTGTAATTGATTAGTGAATGAATATCAGGACTCATTGCAAGACAACAAACTAATCAGGAGGACCAGATAATGATAAAAGATACAAGAGCAAACGTCAAATGATTTCAACCCTAGTATAATTTAAATTGAATTTGCTCCTGTTTCGATCCTGAATGCATTCTTTGTGTCAGTTTTCCCTAGTGTGGATGATGCTGAGCTGGTAGTTATTTAAATTGAACATGTAAATTGGATGTGACCATTTCCTTAATAGAATTACAGCCCTCGCTGCAGATAAGGCAGTTGTCCTAATGGTGGTCACTCTGGGACCCTCAGAGAAATGCTATTGACTCAGATCATGAAATCATAATCGTACAGCATACAGCCGCAAGAAACTACAAAGGGTCATGAATGAAGCCCAGTCCATCACGCAAATCAGCCTCTCATCCATTGACGCTGCCTGCACTTCCCGCTGCTGTGGAAAAGCAGCTAGAATAATTAAGGACCTCACGTATCCCAGGCGTACTCTCTTCCACCTTCTTCCATCGGGTAAAAGATACAAAAGTCTGAGGACACAGACCAACCAACTCAAGAACAGCTTATTCCCTGCTGTATTAAGACTTTTGAATGGACTTACCTTGCATTAAATTGATCTTTCTCTAGACCCTAGCTATAACTATAACACCACATTCTGCATCTGTCCTTTTCTTCTTAATGACCAGTATGTTTTGTCAGTATAGCATGCAAGAAACAATACTTTTCACTAATACGTGTGACAATAAATCAATACCAGATTTTGTATTCATGTCAGCTTTGATAAAGTTATCTGATTAATTTTTTCCCATTTCTCTGTTAATTTCTCCTATGTAAATGAGTATCCAATCACCTGTTAAATGCTATTAATGAATCAGTTTCTAACACCTTTCAGGTAGTGTATTCCAAACAATAATCACTCACTGCATCAAAATCTCCTCCTTCCCTCTGGGCCTTTTGCCAAATGCTTTAAATCTGGTTACTGATTCTTCTGTGTGTAGATCTTTAGTTGATTTTTTGAGGTCTGGCAGGTACACGAAAGAGATCCACATGGTGCCTATATTTAAAAAGGGATGCAAATTAGAATCAGAAAATTATGGTCTCATTAATTATAGGCAAGTTGCTAGAGGGGATAATTAGAGACATCTTTTGTCGTTAGGTCTCATCAGGGACATCTTTTTGTGTCCAACCAAATAAACAAAATCAAAGGGGATAATTAGGGATGCATTGTAGGAACATTGTGAAAGAACAGGTGCGATTAAAGATTATCAGCAAGGGTTTTGGAAAAGGTGATCCGATCTCATCTACTCGATTGATTTTGTAGGTGAAACAAAGTTGACTGTTGAGGAGAACGCCACCACCCCCCTCATCTCCATCCCTGCCCCCAGTTAGTGTTGTCTATGTGAACTTATAAAAGGCTGCTGATGGATGTCGATTATGGCATTTTTCATTTTCCAAAACTACCTCCTTGAGGCCTCTAGTTGTGAAATTATCAATCAGTGTCAAAATGGGACCAGTTTCATCTTGTGGATTCAACCTGAGAGACACAAATCATTACTTTCCATTCAAGGAAGGAAAAAAATTGTCAGGAATGCAATTATTCATTTAATTTTTCTCTTCAAGAAAAATGTTAAGAATGTGAGATAAGGATATTAAGAGATATGGAAACGTGGCAGCTATATTGTTTTGATCCAATTGAGTGACAGAGTAGGCGCAAGAGATTAAATGACCGGCTCCTGTGAGGTTGTTAATATACGCGACAATAGAAAGTGGTGCTAGCTGCAGCTAACAAAACTTGCTAAATTTAAAAATTTTCTTTTTCTTAATACAACTTTTTGTGCAAACAAGGTAACTCATAGATCAATTTACAAAATTTCTGTCTGACAGTAAGCAAAATTACTTGCAATATTTACTGAGAACATCAAACCACTGCTGCAGGAGTTTCTTGTAACCCACTGAATGCTCCTTATGAATCCAAATACCTGTACAAACCTCTGCAGAGGCAATCTGAGGTGTAAGGCAACACAAAATAGTATTGAAGAGATACAAGAGCTCTGAACATTGATTCTATGGTATTTAAATCAGCATCCAGACCAGTCAAAGACTCATTACTAGTCTTTACAGACACAAAACTAAGTCACCATCCTGCCATCAGCAATGTTTATTAGTGGGTGCTATTGTTGGAACGTGGCACAACTTGATGGATTGTCCAAAGTGATAAATCACATTCTCCCTTGTATTGTTGCCAGGCTTTTTACATAGGCTGATGTGCCAAACTGAAGAAACTGTGGACAGGATAACAGACTGAATTAATACCAGCCAAATCATTCCTCCAAACTAATAAAAATCAAATTTGAGAAGTGTGGTGTTGGGCTGTGAGGCATTTCTATTGCAGTTTCTCAGTCACTAAGTGCTGAAGATGCACTTTCAAGAACTGTGTATATAGAGAACAAACAAATTTGTGGCATGCAGTTGATTCCGGTCTAATATTCCTCATATATGGGACATAATTTATTTATAATTTTCCAAATTTAGTTTTGTTTATATGGCACTCAAAGAAAAAAGTTATATTTTCAGCTAAATCTTTATTTAAAGTTTCAATGCTTTTTTAATTGTATTGCAAAATACAACTCAATGAATTGAATAAGCAAAGTATCTGCAATGGATGCTTATTAGAGGAACTGTGTTGGGATGGGGAATAGTATTAATTGGATGGCTTGGATATCAGTTTCAGGACCACAATAAAAAAGCAAAATATTGTGGATGCTCAAAATCTGAAATAACAAGAGAAAATGGAAATATCTATGAGGCCATTCCCATTTTTAATTAGCATCAATTACTTGGATTCAGAAACTCAAAGCAAACCGGTCAAATTTGCAGATGATGTCAAAAGAAAGACAGCAGGATTTGAAGGCATTACAAGTTCTACCAAAATAATTGGACAAAAGATGTAAGTAGTCAGTGATGTTGCCAATTAAATTTAATGCAGACAATTGTAAACAGTAAAGGGCAGTAAGAACATCGATAGTCCATGAATGGTGCTGAAGTAACTAAAGGTAGAACCTTGGAGTCAAATCAACATTCAATATGTTCATCTAATGCAGAGCAATAACAAAATCAATATAATATTATGTTGCCTGATCAGTGGGAAGTTTTGATCACATTGTGTAGTGCTCTGGCCAGACCACCACTTGAATATTGGGTCCAGTTGAAGCTAGGATTACATAGGATATAAACTACAGAAACAGGCCATTCAGCCCAACCATCCATGCCAGTGGTTATGCTCTACTTGAGCCTCACCTAACTCAGTAACCATCTATTCCCTTCACCCTCATATAGTTGCTTAGTTTCCCCTTAGCTGCATCTATGCAATTTGCTTCAACTACTCCCCACAGAAGTGAGTTTCACATTCTCATCACTCTTTGTGTAAAGCCATTTCTTCTGAATTCCCTCATGGACTTCTTGGTGATTGTCTTAAATAGATGGCTTCTTGTTCTTCCCCACAAGAGAAAACATTCTTTTTCTATTCATTCAATCAAAACGTTTCATAATTTTGAAGACCTCTATTAGATAAGCCTTCAGTCTTTTTCAACACAGAGGAAACCAAGCCAAGTCTCTTCCTGATACACATACCCACATGTTTTTGCTATCATCTTTGTAAACCTTCTCTACACCCTCTGCACTGCCTCAATATCATTTTTAATAATATGGTGACCAGAACTGCACACAGTATTCTAAGCATGGTCTAACTAAGGTTCTATACAAGTTCAATGTCTTCTAGGTATCTTTCTATCCCATTGATTTTCTCTGAAATGTCTCCAGCACTTGAATATTTTCCTTGTTTCCCAGTGGCCTGTGGCCAAAGTATAGTCTGAGCAGAAACCTTGAAAGAAAACACTCAAGACCTGATCTCATAGAAGATTAAAAGTTATTTAACTATATAGAAAGTAAATCCAGAAAATTACTTTAAAATAAATTGTTTAAATAGATAAAGTTCCAGCTGGTGAGAGCAAATTTAGAACAAATGTCAGGAATATTCCTTTCGCAAATACTTGGCATTGAGTTCTGGGTAGTGTAGGAGAGGCGAAAACCCAGCAATCGTTTAGGAATCAGTTAGGTGCTGTAAAGGTGTGAATTTCTGGGTGAACTAAAATCAATGAAATGACTTCCCTCTTCCTTAATGTTCTAAATTAAAATATAGCATAAAAATATTTTAGTTGGGGAGAAGATTGAAAAGAGGGAAATAATTTGGGGTTTATTTGTTTTAATGTCTGAGATAGTATGACTGATAGTTTCATTCACTGAATTATAAGTGTACAATGTACTGCCCCTTCCCCACAGTCAGTAAAATGTAGGAAGTGACTTCTTAAAGAGAAATAAGGTCCTTGACCATCCACAGATGCACATTTAAAACTGCCAAACTTCCTGGGGCTGGTGAGTTCCAGGCCTGATGCTTTGTGATAAAATATGATCATGGGGTAGGTAATGGATTCAAAAGTCCACTAAAGCAAATGTCAGAAATAAGTGTTAAATTTTGTATTCAAATTAAAACAGTAAATTCAGATCTTCTGTAAAACATTATTTTTCAAATCAAGATATAAACAACAAAATTCAGAAGTCAATTATAACCAACTAGAACACTATTCTTGATGGATTAGAAGTCCACATTTCCTTCCTTTTACATTAAAAATGTGAATTTGTAAAGAAAAGGATGTATGTTTGTCCAACAGTTTGACAGCCTACACTTCCTGTTCAATAATATTAGCTTTGGACAGAGAAACATAAAAAGTTCTTGAATTTTCAACACTTTTAATTCCATCCATTAAATATGAATCTGTTCACAATGGGCAGGCCACAGTAGTTATAACATGATGCAGACTGCACCAATCCTCTTACATGTTCTGTCCAGACCCAGCGTAAATACATGATACAATTTTCCTGGTCCTTGTGTAAAAAAGCATACAGATGCAGATGAGGGCATGCATTTTCCAGCAACACAAAGCTATTTGTACCAACTAAACACTTTGGGCCAGTTTTCATTGCAGGGTCAGGAATCCTGATGAATTTTGGGTCCTGATCCTGCTGTATTGTTCTTACTATACTATTTTTAAATTCAAATATCTAATTGGACTGGAAGTGTAAAACTAATGGTACTGAGCGCCTCCAAGAGCTGGGGGATATATATCTGCATGCTGCAAATGGGGCTTGTTTTCTCTTTGTCCACTAAAGCAGACAGTTCTCTAGAGGGCCAGAAGCATCCATGGCAATAAAAGGGGACATGCAGGCTAGATGATAGTAGAATACTGAAACTGGCGTGAGGAGATCCAGAAAAAGTTTAAAATCAAAGAACAGGAAGGTTTGTTAATGTGCACCATAAGAACATAAGAAATAGGAGCAGGAGTAGGCCATCTAGCCCTTTGAGCCTGCTCCACCATTCAATAAGATCATGGTTGATCTGAAGTGGATCAGTTCCACTTTCCAGCTTTCTCCCTGTAACCCTTAATTCCCTTGTCAGTCAAAAACCCATCCATCCATGACTTAAATATATTTACCGAGGTAGCCTCCACCACTTCAACGGGCAGAGAATTCCAGAGATTCACCACCCTTTGAGTGAAGCAGTTCCTCCTCAACTCCGTTCTAAACTGCCCCCCCCACCCTTATCTTGAGGCTGTGCCCTCTAGTCCTGCTGTCCTTTCTAAGCGGGAAGAATCTCTCTACCTCTACCCTATCCATCCCTTTCATTATCTTATACGTCTCTATAAGATCCTCCCTCATCCTTCTAAACTCCAACGAGTACAGACCCAGTCTATTTAGTCTCTCTTCATAGTCCAACCCCCTCATCTCCGGTATCAGCCTAGTGAACCTCCTCTGCACTCCCTCCGAGGCCAAAATATCCTTGCACAAGTGCGGCGACCAAAACTGCACACAGTACTCCAGCTGTGGCTTCACCAGTACCCTGTACAGTTGCAGCAAGACCTCTGTGCTTTTATATTCTATCCCCCTTGCTATAAAGGCCAGCATTCCATTCACCTTCTTGATCACCTGCTGCACCTGCAGACTGGGTTTTTGCGACTCATGCTAAAGGACCCCTAGGTCCCTCTGCACCGTAGCATGCTGCAGCTTTTCGCCCTTTAAATAGTAATCCCTCCCAGTATTATTTCTGCCAAAGTGGATAACCTCACACTTGCTAACATTGTATTCCATCTGCCAGGTCCTCGCCCACTCACTCAGCCTATCCAAATCCCTCTGCAGACTTTCCACACCGTCCGCACAATTTGCTTTTCCACTCATCTTCTTGTCACTATCAAATTTTGTTCCCTACACTCAGCCCCCTCCTCCAGATCATCTCTATAAATGGTAAATAGCTGAAGCCCCAGCACCGATCCCTGTGGCACTCCACTAGTCACCAACCGCCAATCAGAATAGCATCCATTGATACCAACTCTGCTTCCTATTAGACAACCAATCCTCTAACCACGCTAATACATTACCCCCAACTCCATGCCCCCTAACCTTCTGAAGCAACCTTTTGTGACGCACCTTATCAAACACCTTTTGAAAATTGAGAAACACCACATCCACCAGTTCCCCTCTGTCTACCGCACTAGTGACATCCTCATAGAAATCCAATAAAATCGTCAAACACAACTTCCCCTTAACGAATCCGTGCTGCATCTGCTCTATCAAACCATTCTTTTCTAGGTGCCTCGCTATTTCTTCTTTGATGATGGATTCAAGCATTTTTCCAACTACAGACGTTAAACTAACCGGCCTATAATTCCCTGCCTTTTGCCTGCTACCTTTTTTAAACAGCGGCGTAACATTAGCCGTTTTCCAATCTTCCGGCACTTCCCCGGAATCCAGCGAAGTTTGGTAAATAATCACTAAGGCATCCACTATCACCTCTACCATTTCCTTCAGAACCCTGGGACGCATTCCATCCGGTCCTGGGGACTTGTCCGCTATCAGTCCCGTTAGCCTATCAAGCACTACCTCTCTAGTGACAGTAATTGCATTCAGGCCCTCAACTCCTACTATCCTTCTTTCTTTAAGATCCGGCAAACTATTCGCGGCCTTCTCCATGAAGACCGAGGCAAAAAACTTAAAGGCCTCAGCCATTTCCTCATCTCCCACCACTAAATCCCCCGTCTCATCCTCTAAGGGTCCAACATTCACTCTAGCCAGCCTCCTCTTCTTTATATATTTGTAAAAGCTCTTACTGTCCTTTTTCATATTTAGTGTTAGTTTAGCTTCATAGTCTATCCTTCCCTTCTTTATCACCTTCTTAGTCATTCTTTGTTGATTTTTAAACCTCTCCGAATCTTCTACTCGCCCACTATTTTTAGCCTCTCTAAATGCATCAGCTTTTAATTTAATACTCTCCTTTATTTCCTTTGATAACCACAGCTGGTTATCCCTTCTCCTACATTCCTTCTTTACCATCGGAATATATTTCTGCTGAGTACCGAAAAAGATCTCCTTAAAGATCCTCCACTGTTCCTCAGCCGTCCTACCAACCAATCTGTACCCTCAATCTACATTTGCCAATTCCTCTCTCATCCTATCGTACTCCCCTCTGTTCGAACAGAGGACACAGGTTCGGGACCCTACTTTCTCATCCTCCATCTGCATCAAAAATTCAACCATACTATGATCGCTAGTCCCAAGAGGATCCCTCACAACAAGATCCCTAATTCTTCCTGCCTCGTTACATAACACCAGATCTAAGATAGCTCGCTCCCTCGTTGGTTCCGTCACACACTGTTCAAGGAAACTATCCCGACAGCATTCCAAGAACTCCTCCTCAAGCCCACCGCGTCCGACTTGGGTCATCCAATCAATATGCAGATTGAAATCCCCCACAATTATCGCTACTCCATTTCTGCACGCATCATTTATTTGCTTGTTTATAGCACCAGAGTATTTCAATTCTCAAACTAAAGTTTCAGTATCACAATTGTGAATGCACATGTCCCTTTACAAGCTCCTTCAGAATGTTCTCGCCCAGCCCCACACCTGCTGGTGTTTTGAATATTCAAGTCCATCCTGGGGTGTCGAGATGATCTCTGACATAGTGATTTTTAAATCTCACTTGTACCAGGTCTCAATTCCAGAACCCTTTGAAAATCCCTTGTCCTTAAGATGCCAGTCAGTGCCATTTGCGTATTTGCTCTGTAAGTGACTCACACCCTAATACTGCAGATAATACTCAAGAGATAT
This sequence comes from Carcharhinus amblyrhynchos, assembly GCF_965287045.1. Classification (NCBI taxonomy): domain Eukaryota; kingdom Metazoa; phylum Chordata; class Chondrichthyes; order Carcharhiniformes; family Carcharhinidae; genus Carcharhinus; species Carcharhinus amblyrhynchos. Next base: position 36,311,249 of record NC_137330.1, on the reverse strand, counting down.
CATCACACAGCTCCATACCAGGACATTATGTTCCGAACTAGATGTTATCAGGTGAATAACCCCATTCAGAGATAGCATTCTGTGCTGACCACATGAAGAGGAGAAAATTGTTCATCTCCACAACCCTGAAGGATACCTTCAGGTCCAGTCACAATGTAGTTAGGATTGCCAGTACTGGTTGGACGTATCACTGGAGGGTTCATCACATGACTTTCAACAGACCCACCCAAATGAAAGCCTTTTCTCCATTTCTTCGTAGTCGTATGGCCATTCCTTCATTGTGGCTGGAGCAATATACAGGGACTTCCTACCAGCATTGTGGGAGGACTTCACCCTATGCAATGTAGCAGTTCAAGAAGGTGGCCCTCTGCCACCTTGTGAAGAGCAATTAGGGATGGCCAATACATATTTGCTTGGTCAGTGATGTCCAAATCCCAAAGAATGACAACTATTAAACAAAATTGTGAGAAACAATGTATTCAAAGAAGTTAAGAAGAGTGGGACCAATTTTTTAAATCCCTGTGATTTTTCTCCCGGTTTGCTGAACAACTGACATGGAGGTAAGTCTCTAATTCCTGGAGACTCCAGGACTCCTGCACTCTTAAGTGTCGTGCTTCTCTCAGCATTGGTTTAAGTGACTGCCTGGCTGGCTCCTGAGTAATCCTATATTCTGAGTAAAAAACCTGGAGATGCAGCCAAACTACATCAAACAGGCAGACATTATTTGCAACAGTGGCTGCACAAGTCATTATAGAAATTTCCTGAATAGCTTTTGGAACAACCTCAGCCCTTCAACATTGCCTAACGAGTGGCCTGATTTAAACAGAAAAGATCAGCACAATTTTCAGGAGCTTACATTGAGATTGGATCAACTCACAATCCTGCTGTGGGGGGATTTGATGTTCAAATGTTCACGAACTGTTAAAAGCAGGTTAAGAATGGAACAAAATAACAGGATGATGGATGTGGCAGCAGTCTGTGGTATTTAATGGCAGTATCAATACAAAGGGCAAGATGGATAACCACAATCAATATTACAGTCCATTATTCAACTGAATAATGCATTAAAATCTGACTTGAGGAAAAAGCAAATGATCTTTTTTACAAGCATCCCCAGTAGGATCCTTAACCAAACCATGTTATTTAAACATGTGTTTAAAGTGAATAACTATTGATTGCCATGGTGACTACAGTTTACTCTTTTTTGTTGAGATTCTCAGGCAGACAGCACAAATATGTGATATGATATCATTTCTTATTAATATGAAGGGAGTGCCAGAGCAGAATCACTCAAATTAATTTGATTATAAAGTTGAGCAGAGAAAGCAAATTCGCCCAACAGAGCTTAAAGTATTTTTATTGCATTCCACTGGAAAGGATAGAGGAGAGAGGTTAGGATGAGATAAACTGAAACATTTAATAAGGAGCAGCATTCAATCATGCAGAACACTTTGGAAAGTTGTTCAACGGGACTCAGTTTGTTTTTCAAGCTGAGTGAAATCGCTGACTCTCTGATGTTACAGCAGATATGCTGTACTATTTCCAATAGTTTTGCATTAACAATGTAGCTGGAAGAGCCTAATAGGCAATGCAAAAAGCCTGTCGAAAACAATCTCATTTACAGAAAGTGTTAGTTTACTCAGCAACAACAACTTACATTCATAAACACTTTTAATACAGCAAAATGGAGCAAGGCATTTCACAGTTGTGTTTGTCAAAAAAGATTTTTCAGAGTTACTTGGATTAATTTTTGTAGAGATTCATGGTACTCTACGGGGTGTAAAAAAAAAGATTCTGCTTTGCACATCCAGTAGATAAACATTTTTAATAAAACTGGAGACTGATTTCAAGGCATGTGGCTGCTGATTTGACTCTTATTGTCAACAGGTCTGTTTAGCAGCATGAAGGTTAAATAACTTATATTCTGTCTTCGTGCAGAAATAACAATGCAAAACACATTAGTAGTCAGGTATTTGACCAGGTACAAATGAACATAGAACATAAAACATAGAACACTACAGCACAAACAGGCTCTTCGGCCCACAAGTTGCACCGATCATATCCATTCCTACCAGGCCTATCTATAACTCTCAATCCCACTAAATCCCATGTATTAAATCCCATCCCATGGGCATTATCCTTCCCTTTCCCCTAATTCCTTTCCACTCCACCAATACCAATGCTCAGCAATTACAACAAGAAAGAGACTACCTGACAGACTGGTACCTTTTCCAATCTACCATCTGAATTTTTTTACCCTCTTCCTATCATACTATGAGGCAAAAATCACACCAAATGAAATTTGGTTATATTGAGCTGTGGAAGGATTAAACTGGGTGAATCTGGAAGCGACATGTGATAAAATGATCAATGGGTGAGTCACATTTAGTCATGACCTACATTTTTCTATTAACCATTCATAAGTGACATTCTGATAGAAGAGAGTAGTTTAAGAAGAGCAGACACCACAAAACTGTTTTATCCCAAATGTCTGGAAATTTCTGTTCTATGTATATTTTTGAATGCGGATGAAAGAGAAAGATCTGCATTTATAAATCATCTTTAATACCTCAGGCGATCTCAACACCCACTAAAGGCACACAATTAAACGTGCAGGTTCCAGTGAGAATGATTCCAAGTCACTGGTGGCATGCCGGATAGTGAAGGTTTCTGGACAGATCTGTGAGGGACTTTGGACTTCTCAATTTTAAGGAAAGTAAAAGATTGGCCACGAATCTGGATTAATGAAATGATCTGCTTAACAAGCTCAAAGTGTTAATTCAACAAAGGAACTTCTAAATTGATTATTCAAGGCGGCATGCTGGGAAGGTTGGCCGAATTCAGAAAGTATTATTTAGACTGTCTGGAAATATAAGGCAAAGGAGGCCTTGACAGACCATGGGAAACCATTGTAAACACTGCAGGGGGTGCAGCTTTAATAGCAGAAAGTATTATTCTGATTTTTCTTTCAGCTAGTATGTTTCACAAGCAGCTATTCTAAAGTCAAATAAAGAAATAGCCCATAAGTAGGGTTGCCAACATGGTTAAATGTATTCCTGGAAGTTTTATCACATGACTTTTCCCCATGCTTCAACCATTTGTCAACCAACGCATTAATCTTTATGACATATACTGCCTTCCTACACCATGGAAAGCAAAAAGACTCATTTTCCAACTGAATGATGCATGACTGTCAACGAAATATCCCGCCCCCCCCGCCCCCCCCATTTTCAACAGTTTTACATTTGGTGAAGAGAAATGTTCAAAGAAAATGACAAAAAATACTAGCTTTTTAAATGTCCCTATATTTTTTCTCCAGGGCTGCACACAGCAGTGTCCTGGAGATTGATCTTCAAGTACTGGAGATTCCAGCATTATCCAGGAGGGTTGGCAATCCTATTCACAAGAAGATCACAACCAAACTCCAGAAGACCTCCAAGAAATACATTAACAAAGTAACAACCTCTCTTATTCACCTCAAGCAGAAGAATTGGCCATTGTGAGTATTGGGTTGCATGAATGGCATCTGTAACAAAACTATATCACTTAAATAATTTATTGATCTTGTATCTAAACACTCTAAAGAGTAAAGAAATTTGAAACAATAACTCACCTGGTTCAACAGGTTGGCAGGACCTAGAAGCACTGAGGTCAAGTGAGTTAGAAAACACTCTAGCAGACCAGATGGATCAGCGGTGAACTGAGAGCATTTAACCCTGGCAGGAGGGTAATATTACTCAGGGAAGCCTAGTGAGCAGTTCTTCTAAGTTCGACTAGGTCAGAAAACACTTCAAGTGGACAAGTAAGGAATGCTTGGGGCAGCAGGTCAGGAAGTACCTGGGTTGGACAGGCCAAGTAGGCAAGTAAGTCGGCTGGTCAGCAAGTACTTGAGGATAAGAAAACAAGCAGCTTCCAAGTCAGCAAGAGAGCAAGTCAGAAACCCCAAGTGAACAGGCTTACAAGCCGGTGAGAAATTCTCAAATGAAACGTTTCACAAATGCTGCCTGACCTACTGAGTATTTCCAACATTCTCTGTTAGTGCGGGCTCACACTCATAAAACATAACTTCAGTGATAATATCAGAAAGTCCTTCTTGACACAGATTACGAATTGATCTTGTGTGTATCGTACAGCCTGGAATCATTTAAGAAACAATGAGATGCAGCAATGGATGGATGATACAGGGTCCCTCTGGATGGATGCAGCCAGATGAGCCAAATGGCCTTTCTCTAAGGCCATTAGAAAAAGTGCTAAGTGCTAACACCCGGAGGTCTCGCCCTAAGCCTCCTTGTCTCGGTAATTCCCTTCCCACTTCCAAAAACCATTTCAAAATCCTTTCAAGCATGCTTATGGCCAAATCTTTTTTTTCAGTTCTGGCTCCATTCTCATGTGTTACTTCACTGCAGAGTTTATTAAAACCCAGTGGAACGAATCAGATTGCATGCCAGATTTTCCAAAGATTCTGAAGCAATGCTGCTAGCGTGTTGTATTTCTGCGGGGCTAAAAGAACTCTGAAAAATATAGTTCCAAGCTTCAGAAATAAGCAGCCTAGTGTGGAATAGACAAGCATGCTGATAGTGGAAGTCAGCCAGTTTGAACCATGAGCAGCTGAAGCAAAACAACACTATTATACCAAGTCAACCTTTCAGAGTTGGTACCTCCATCGTTTGGAAATGGTCTTTGAGCATGGCGTAACTGAATTGCTGTTGTCTAATATGGAATAATATTCAGCAGTACTGGATCATGGATTTGGAATATGTCATGCCATTATATAATATGCCTTTATATAATATTATATTATATAATATGCCACTACATGCCATTATATAATACAGTTTAAATTCTTCGCACAGTAAATTTTGAGCCTAGCCATTATGATACTTCTATACTAGCAACGGAAACATTTAACCACTGAGAATATCTTATTTCAGTGTGGACTTCGCAATAGGTCAAAATAAAAAGTTAATGTTTTAAAATCAGTAGTATTTAACTCTCAGGAACTAAATCTTCACTGATGATGATCTTTCTTATGTAGTGCGGCTTGATCTCACAGCCTTTTTCTTTAGAGGCAATTAATCTTCAGATGAGCCAACCTCATATTCCTATCATTACTAAGACTGTCTATTTCCACCACCAAGACATTGCCCAACTTCAGTCCTGTCTTAGCTCATTTGTTGCTGAAAGCCTCATTCATGTCTTTGAATCTCTAGAATTTATTATTTCAAGGCACTCCTGGCTGATTTACCCTCTGTGAATTTGAGATCATCCAAAACTCTATTGCCTATGTCTTAACTTGCAGCGAGGCCAATTCCCCTATTACCTTTGTGCTCACTGAACTACATTTTAGCCCCTGGTCAAGTAATGTTTTGATTTTAAAATTATCATCCTTGTTTTCAAACGCTTCCATGATTTTTCCCCTCCCTATCTCTGTAATCTTTTCTGAACCCATAACCCTTTCTTACACAGAGGGTGGTAAGTGCCTGCAGTGTGCTGCCTGAGGAGGTGGTAGAAGCAGACACAATAGCAACGTTTAAGAGGCAGCTTGACAGATACATAATTAGGTAGGAAATAGAGGGATATGGACCACATAGTGGCAAAAAGTCTTTGGTTTAGGAAGGTGTCATGTGTCGGCACAGGCTTGGTGGGCCGAAAGGCCTGTTCCTGTGCTGTACTGTTCTTTGTCCAACTGTGCTATCTAATTCTGGATTTTTGAATATCCCTGATTTTAATAGCTCCATCCATGGTATCGTGTAATAATGCATGTTCACAGATATTGTCAGGAATATAGTTTATTTGTTAATTAGGAAAACTGTACAGAGGCTGCAGTCTCCCTCGCTGTCCTGAAGCAGCCCATAAGCTGTCCCAATCCCTACATGTCTTCTGGATGTCTATTGCCTAACAGAGGATTGAAATCCCTGGGGTGATTACCCATCCTCAGTCCCAATTGGTCCCTCAAGCCAGGTGACCTGCTTCTGCTGTGTTGCCCTTAAAGGGACTGTTAACCAAGACCCTTGCTCTAGTTGGCTGTAGGATAATCACCACAATCATCATAGTATCCATGCCTTCAGTTGCCTAGGCCTCAAGCTCTGGAATATCCTCCCTACACTTCTCTGTCTCTCCACCTCACTTTTCTCCTTTCAGAAATCCTATCTTTCTGGCCACATTTTGATTGAATGGAGGTAGTGTAGAGGTATTGTTGCTGGATTAGTAATCCAGAGGGTCAGGTTAATGGGGATGTGGGTTTGCATCCACTATGGCATATTCAATTAGTAAATCTGGAATATTTTGGTCTGATTTATTATTGTCACATATATTAGCATACAGTGGAAAGTATTGTTTCTTATCAGCTATACAGAGAAAGCATACCATTCACAGAGTATATAGGGGAGAAGGAAATGAGAAGGTGGAGAATATAGTGTTGCAGTTACAGATAGGAAGAAGAGAAAGATCAATTTAATACATAATAGGTCTATTCAAAAGTCTGATGACAGCAGGGAAGAAGCTGTTCTTGAGTGACCTCAGACTTTGCACTTTTTTCCCAATGGAAGAAGGTGGAAGAGTGTATGCTTAGGGTCTTTGATTACTGCTTTTCTGAGATGGCAGGAAGTTTAAGTTTAAAGCTTATTTATTAGTGTCCCAAGTTGGCTTACATTAACACTGCAATGAAGTTACTGTGAAAACTCCCTAGTCGCCACAATTCAGCATCTGTTCAGGTACACTGATGGAGAATTTAACATGGCCAATCCACCTAACCAACACATCTTTCAGACTGTGGGAGGAAACTGAAACACCCAGAGGAAACCCATGCAGACACAGGGAGAACTCGCAGACTCTGCACAGACAGTGACCCAAGCCAGGAATTGAACCCAGGTCCCTGGCGCTGTGAGGCAGCAATGTTAGCCACTGTGCTACCATGCCACCCCAGTGTAGATGGAGTCAATGGATCAGAGGTTGTGTGATGGACTAGGCTACATTCATATTTATACTTCACAATATAAAGCTAGCCTCACTACACTCTGCACTGTCTCGTTTCCTTCTCTGTGAAAGGTATGCTTTGTCTATATAGCGTGCAAGAAACAATACTTTTCATTGTATGTTAGTACATGTGACAATAATAAATCAAATCAAATCCAATGTCCTTTGGGGAAGGAATCTGCCATCCTTACCCAGTCTAGTCCACATGTGTCTCCAGGTCTACAGTGATGTGATTGACTCTTTAATGCCCTCTGAAATAGCATAAAAAGCCTTCAATTCAAGGGAAATTAGAGATGGGCAACAAATGCTGGTCTTATCAGTGATACCCATGAAATAAGGAAGAAAACAAAGCATCTCCTTATGTGGCTTAGTTTCATACTTTGTTTTGTAATGTTTCTGAGGATGTTTCATTACATTAAAGCTGCTATATAAGTACAATACATCTCAAACATTGAATTAACATGTTATAAAAAGTTTTTACATCATTGAAATCATCCATCTCCCGAGTGAAGTAAATAACATGGAATTCTACACACTGTGCAGTGATGAGTTCACAGTGAAAAGTAACTTGCTCATCTGATAGCCCACTATTTCCCATACTATGAGTAATACATTGAGGTAAGGTTTCACTCTATGGGAAGCACTGACGTGTCGATGGAATCTGTTTGATTTAGTAAACATGAGCAAGGAGTCCATACTGTGGCAGAAACCATGAATCATAATAGATTATTGTAAAAATCAAACCCAAAGATGTGCAGGTTAGATGAAACGGCCATGCTAAATTGCCCCTTTGTGTGGATTATGGGATTAGCAAGGTAAATGTGTGGGGTTATGGGGATAGGGCCTGGGTAGGATGCTCTGTTGAAGAATTAATGCAGGTTCGATAGACTGAATGACTTCCTTCTGCACTGTAGGGATTCTATATAGCTTTGGAAGAGTACAAAATAAATAAAAGGATTTTTGGAATTTATAAAGCACCACAACCCCTCAATTTTTTTAGCCTCTTTTGCCAAATGTAATTAAGATTTGTACTCATTTAAATTGATACAGAATCTGAAGACCCAAATTATACAGCCAGCACCATATTGTTCTTATATAAGGAATGGAAATGGCTTTGACACAAGTGTCAGCCATTTTGATCTGGATTCATCGGAGCATCTGATGGGCCCTTGGCAGAAACTTTGGCAAAACAACACTAAAATGCTTCAGCTGGCCTTCTGACAAAGTCACATTAGGAGATTGGAGAAACCCCCATCACCATAATTTATGGGAAAACGATCCCAAAATATGCTGAAGATTCAGCATGCAAATCCTACAAGTTTTATAAATAACAGACTATGAGGAAGTCTGTTCTGCGTGTTAGTGTATATTGTTATTCTGTATAGTTTGTCTTTATTATTTAACCATACCTGGAAGTTACTAACTGACTCATTGGAGTAGGTCTTGACTATGTCAGCAAGTGTTAAATGGGCGATGGCAAATCAGCAGGGATGTAAAACAGGCTGTTGCAGAAAGTCAAAATCTGTCCCATCTGAATGCCTTCTGGATAGAAGACAGAATTTGTTAAAAGAGTAGCAAAGAAAAATAATGATAGGAATTAGACAAAATCTGCATGAACAATGTTTGTTTTTTGTGTTACGGATTCAAGACCTTGGTTGCACATCATGAACATAGTAATCATTTCTCTAATCTGTACCAACATTCTTGGACCATATACTCAGATGTATGTTCCTGCTTGAATATTCAAAAGAATCATTAGAGCTTTACCTCAAACCAAGAAATCTCCTGGAGGGACCAAATAAACAGAAACTGATTTTACACTTCAGTTAACACAGGGCTGATCATTAACATATTTTTCCTGGTCACAATTGCAGCTACTTGTGGAACCCATAGTGGTTACTCCAAGATTTCAGATTAATAAACAACTTATAACCACTGCAGTGTGAATCATAAAATTAAACCAGAAAATGCTGAAATGCACAGCAGATGAGTCTGTGGATCTGGAGCAAGATTTGTTCAACTAGTGGGGAGGGAGGGGGGATACTGGGAGGGATAGGAAGGAGTCCAGAAGAAAAGACTGCACAATATGGGGAAATCCTGAGTTGCCCCTGAAAACATGACACAAGGTTACCTATTAGCCCTCTTGAGAAAGGAACTGAAGCAAAAACTGTCTTTGAGGATCAGGCCCGGTCCCCCACATGGTACTACTAATGGCCCTACACAGGTCAGTATACCCTCACCTGACATGGTACTACTAATGGCCCTACACAGGTCAGTATACCCTCACCTGATCCACTGTTGTTCCACTAAGCTGGATCTGCAGCGAATCCCAACCTGTGAGTTCTACTACTCTAGCCAGGTTCCCTCTGGTTCAGGAGACCTCGTTTCAACCACCCCATTGAGGCTAGCGGAAAAGGTTATGATGCAGTCTACCTTGGTTCTATTCAATTTCAATTTTGCGTGTTCCTGTTTATTTCAAGGAATCTCTCTGCAAATCTCGCGCAAAGTTGCCATAATCCTTTTAGCTACCCAACTAGGTATAAATATTAAAAACTTCCTCTGCCGCCCTGTCAAAATTCGGGACTAGCTCATAGTCCAACCCTTGTTTATTAATAATCCCCTACTATCGCTCCTAAAGAACTGCTGGCCATGAGGATCTCATTGGCAGCGGGTCGGGAAGTTTGCGCAGGCTGACCTTCAGTCGCTACCTATGAAAATAACGGAGGGAACATGCCACAGGCAAGAGAAACCAGTGCAGATTGGACTGTGTCACTCTCTGGCCATTTCCATCGGAAAGGTTCAGATTGTCAGTAAACATACCAATCTACTGACGTCCGACTCGAACTAACATGAAAAGATGAAGCGGGGGTGGAATTTATCTACCCGTTCTGTTGCCTTAGCGTTGTAAAAACATACTGAATGAATGGCTTTGTCAGTGATCTCTGGGATGCCCTTCGTCCCATGAAGGAATGTACAACTCTTCACAAAGAGAAAATTCAATCATTTACCATCGGGATCCTAAGCAACAATTACAAAACGCCATTTAAATCAGGTCACTAAAAGTGAGCACTTGTGCTGAACATCTCCACAAATGTTACTGGCTGAGATTTCTCGGGCTAAAAGGTGTTGGAACGATGGTTTCTGATTATCATTGAAGGAGAATATATGCTTGTAATTTCCTGACAACTGTGGATATATAAAATAACATAGAATCGTGGTCGTTCTTCAGAAAATGAATCCCAGTGAGCAATTTGATCACTCGACGGATCCATTCTGAAGTATGGGCATCGAGCGCGCTGACATTGATTTATAGGCAGCTACGTTTAGCTTTCGCCGGCAAATTGATTCAAAACTAATAGATCTCTTGTGGCGTTACCTACAGATACAATAGACCTGGACCTGGATTGGAGGACATGAAGTTTCCCGAAATATTGCTATTCAAAGTGACGCAATTCATCCAACCACAGCACTGTAGCAAACTTGCTGAACCAATACCTCACAAGACTGAGTCCCAGTTCATAAAAAAAACATGTTAATGATAGTGAAAGGTACAAATCGTGTAAATCTATTCGTAATATTGTTTATCTACCTTTATATAATACATGGTTATGATATGTGACTTTTGCTATTCTTTCTCAAGGTAGATTATACAAAATTAAATATCTGCTTCCAATGCATGTCGCTCTGTGTCTGGATTGGAAATTCATACCACAAACCATCTTCCCATTATAACATCTGTGGTCTACCTTCCACAGGGGGATTCGAACTTGCTTTACATGCAGGCATTTTATTTCTTTTTGAAAAGATCATTCTTTATGCTTCAAGCTTGGCGAGGTAACGGACCCTACTGACAGCCTTGAGATTGGCACTGAAGGGCCGCATAAACACGTCCCTCCAACCCCATCACAAATCCCAACTTCCCTTCTCATCAACACAAAAAAAGTCATCGCGAACGAGCTGGCATGAAATAAAAGCAAAACACTGAGGATGCTGGAAATCTGAAATAAAAACACAGTTAACGTTTGGAGTCCGTGAGACTCTGAAGAAGTCATATTGGAATCGAAAAGTTAACTATATTTCTCTCTCTACAGATGCTGCCAGATCTGCGGAGTTTTCCCAGCATTTTCTGGAACTGGCATGAGTTGTTTAAAAGCTGAAAGTGGTGGGCACTTGGGGAGGGGGGTGGGCGGCAGGGAGTGCGGAAAAGGTAGGAACCCGACCCATTGGAGCTCTAAATTAATAATTGGTAAATGATTTGCAAGTTTATTAAAGTACCCCCTGGATTTTGTAACTGCATTGTGGGAGCTGAAATCCCATGATTCATTATTTTTCACATACTTGTCTACAAAATTCTCTAGTAGTCCCTTCCCACTGCTTGTCATGAAACATTTGTTACCCCTGTGTGTGCACTTTGCCCATAGTGATTACACAAGAGCAGGGTGAAAAGTACAACTCCCATTAAACGCCTATGGATCAGATCTAAATAAATACTCACAAGCTCCCCAACCTCATGATAGTTTAGGATCTTGACATTGGAGGTGGCGGATACCAGAGAGTGTGAGAAACAGAAAGATCTGTGGCCAAAATAATTGGCATTAATTACAAAGTCCTCCATTTATAATTATCAACAAAACACTGAGAAACGTTCAAATTTCAAGAAATTTGTAGGAAAGAGCAAAGCAAATGAAAACTAGGATCAGGGAAGACACTGTCAGTCTCTACCTTGTGTTATCTGTCTGAGCTAAAAATCAAACACTTTGAAAAGTATATTCTGAAACTTGTCTGATAAAATTAAAAACAAAACATTTTACACCATTAGATAATATGCTATTCCAATTATAAATCTGGCTGCCATTAACCCTGATAGAATCATTTAATAGAATGCTGGTCGAAGCACGATAGGAAACTCAGCAAAGTCCTTAGATCGTAAAGTTTATGGATGAGAAAAAAACATGCAAGATATGTTGACTTCCACATTAGATTTCTGATGTCCATTCCTAATATATGAAACTCTACACTTAGAACACTCATTTGCAAATCTACCTCAGGCATAGAATACAAAAATAATGCGGTTCTGATAAACATTTGCAAAACATTAGTTTGGTCTTTATTGGAGTATTATGCCCATTTGTGGGCACTGCTTGTAGGAGGGACTTGAAGACTTAGAGATGGCACAGAAAATGTTTATGACAATGAGATTTCTGTAACAGGGATACATTAGAGACGCTGGTGTCGTTCATCTGGCCATTGGTCGGATTAATAGGATACAGGTCAGGAGCAGGTAGTTTAAAGTTTCGTTATTAGTGTCACAAGTAGGCTTCCATTAACACTGCAATGAAGTTATTGTGAAAATACCCTAGTCGCCACATTCCTGCACCTGTTTGGGTACACTGAGGGAAAATTTAGCATGGCTAATGTACCTAACCAGCATGTCCTTCAGACTGTGGGAAGAAACCGAAGGAAACCCACGCAAACACGGAAAGAACGTGCAGGCTCTGCACAGACAGTGACCCAAGCCGGAAATTGAACCCAGATCTCTGGCACTGTGAGGCAGCAGTGCTAAGCACTGTGCCATCGAGCTGTCTTGATGTGTAGGTGTGAGAACGTAATTTTCCAATCCCCCTCTTCACCTTCAAACCCACTAGCGGGACCATAAAATTCCAATTTCATATTCCATATGGAGTCAAAGGAGAGCATGATAAACGAAGGTGAAGTCACCATAGTCCCAGATGACCACAGGGGGAGCTGACTGATGCTGATTTAACCCGAGGATCACTGCACCCCAGGTAAAAGACAAGGCTGAGAATGTGAGTCTTCATGAATAACTCCAGTTGTTCTCCATCACTAACCAGCTGTCCAGCCAGCGAAGTAAACTGGATAGTAGCTGAATGCGAATCAATTAAAAGACATTTAGAATGAAAGAGTGAAAGAATAAATAATAATCTCCAAAAATGTGCGGGTTAGTTGGATTGGCCATGCTAAATTGCCCCTTAGGGTAAAGATGTGGGGTTACGGGATAGGGTCTGGTTGGATTGTTGCCGCTGCAGGCTCAATGGGCCAAATGACCTCCTTCTGGACTGTAGAGATTTTATGATTCTATGAGTAAATGAACAAAGGAACATGAATGGTTTTCATAACCTCAGGACATCTCAAAGCATTTCACAACGGCACGAGTTAAAATGTGAATTCGGATTAAATTATTGGTAAACTAAGCATCTTAAAGACAATTTTGAAGTGTAAGTCATTGTTGCAACGTGAGGAAAAGGCAACCAATTTGTCCAGAGCAAACTTCCATTCCCAGCAATGAGATAAATGACAAGATAATGTGTTTTTCTTTGCGCAGTTTGAGGGATTAATTCTAGTCAGACCACCGGGAGAATTGACTAAGGGCGTGAAAAGTAAAGCCAAGTGGACAGAGAGGATGAGAGGCAGAAAAAGTAGAAGATAAACAGGAAGAGGTGAGTGGAAGATTGCAATGGGAGACAGGTAGGAGGACAGCCACTGGGACAAACAAGTTCTTTCCTTTTTGCCATGAGTAGTGAAGATTGGTATGATTAGGATAAATGAGTCACTGTGCCAAAACTTCGAAACTGTTATGAAAATAAAGTTTTTGCCCACACTGCGATTTAGTTTTGAGCAGAAGTCTATTTAAAGTGTAGCTCTGCTCAGCCACCTACCTCTGAAAGCCGCTTTTAACCGGTTATTTTCACAGCAACCTTTGGGCTCGACAGCACCAGTTAAAATGAGAATTCGGATTAAATTGTTGGTGAACTAAGTACATGCCAACTGTTGTTGAAGGAACCAGCAGAGCAATTTGAGAGAGAGGGACAAGCACATCTCCAAGAAGCTGATTAAAATGAAGAAGCCAGTGCGTGGAGAAACGAGGGGAAACTTTACACTCCGGTGTGTGGCGGGGGGGAGGGGGAGGGGGTGGGGAATCATCGGATCTGACAGGGGATGTGAACCCTAATAAAGCTTTAACTTTGACCACCCCTCAACTCATTATTGATCACCGTGTTAACTTACTGTGAGCAACACTGCGGGAGAAAACTTAACATGAACTCGGTTTGATGTAAGAAACTTACTTTAAAGTATAAAACTTGGAGCTTAACCCGCCGCTACCAAATGGACTGATGTCCCCTTTGCTTAGGGCTGGAGCTCTCAGAATGGAAAGCCTTACAATTGGTTAGATAGCCTCAAAATTAGTTTCAGTTTTCTGAATTTCAAATCCTGAAATGGGAATTCGCAGTGGGTCTGGGATCTTGGTGGGAAGTAAGAGGTCGGGACTGGGGAAAATGTAGATCCACGGTGTTCATCCAGCCAGGTTAGGGAACTATTAAACATCACCTTTGGGCCAGAGCTGGAGCTGTCGTGTTAACTCTATTCCTGATTCTCGGGAGGCACCGGGCATCCGGAAACTTCTTGGGAGAGAAATAGGCGAGGGTGAAATCGAGCTGTAGGAGTGAGGGGCAAACACAGTAAGAAGTCTCACAACACCAGGGGCAAACAGATGTCCAGACAACCCGTGGAGCTAGCCCTCCCAGTCCCACATGGAGCACTGCATTTACCATCCATCTCATAACCTATCAAACCAGAAGAGAAAGCAAGTCACCCCCCCCCCCCCTCCCCGCCTCCCCCTACTCTGAACAGGTGCCCTGTAAGCAGGGAGAAGATTTTAACCCAGGGGTTGGGCTGGTCTGTCCCGTCCCGCCCCGGGGTTGGACTGGGTGAGGTTCAATACTTATCCAGACAGCGGCTAAACCAACCCCACTCCCTTCTCCAACCAGCCCCCACCCCCTCCCCATCCCACCCCAACCGACTTCTTTCCCTCCTTCCCTCCCCGACCCCTCTGTCCCAGCCCCCAGTTAGAAGGCAGCCAGAGAAGGACTGAGTCATTGGCCGGGGTGGTCCAGAAAGCGAAGAGCCGCCCTGGGATAAGGGGGGACAGCAATGGGTGGAGGCGGCAGTAAGTGGAGGAAGATTTCAGTGGGAGAGCCGGAGGCAAGCCAGGGCAGAAAGGAGAGTGCCACAGAGAGCCGGGGAGACACACAGCCAGCAGGGCAAGAGGAGGAAAGTGGCGGAGGACAACAGAGACCAGCAACGACCCAGAGCAAAGAGGGTGAAAATTGGCAGCATCGGCCCGGGACCAGGAGTGAGAACAGCTGGCAGTCTGCTGCTGAGGATGGCAGTATCGACCAGGAGCTGGACAAGGCACTGGCGGAGAGCCAGGACTGCTGCCTCCACTCAGGCTGTACAGCCGAGTCCGGCTGCCTCCAGCCACCCAACACCACTGACAGGTCCAGTCAGCCCCTGTGCCCCTGCAGCGAAACCGCCTTCAACACCACTCCTGCCCAGCTCCTGGGCGCCAAGGTCGCCAGCCGCAAGCCATGCCAGCCGCTGCTGGGCTCCCTGAAAGTTCCGGCCAGTGAACGGGGAGAGGGAGAACTGACAGCTCCAAACCAAGCACTGAGTAACTCCAAACTTAACATCAACCACAGCAAGCAGGCGAACCCAACACCTGTGAGTTTACATTCTGTTATTCACACAACCTGAAAACTGGGTAGAAACATTTCAACCAAATCAGTAACTTTAAAAGAAGTAAACTCAGTGATTTGCCTGCTGCACAATTTCCTTTAAAGATCATTTAGTGGGGACAGACGGTAGAACACATTTAATTAAAGTGATAGTGGTGGTGGTGGGGTGTAATTCAGCCGTTAGGACATGAATAATTTCATTGTTTACAAGGATTTCAATATGTTAAAATATCTGAATCCGTGATCTGCTCAAAATCAAATTCTACGGTGCAATTAAAAATTAATTAAATTGAAAATTAACTCAGAGTACAGCTGGAGTATACTGTAGCAATGAAATGTCGAGAATTGTCCCCTTCTATGTGTTCGGCAAACTGAGATTTAATTTGTCATATCTCAGCATCAGTAACCTGGAGAATGGGGCTGGAGAGGGTGTATTACAAACTCTAAATGTCCACTCAAATTTTGAAGATTTCTGATTTTACGTCAATAAGTCACCGACCTGGTCAGGAATGGGTTAAGTCATTAACAGCCTTCAGCACCTTGTCATGTTTTCCCTGCCATCCTTCCTTGTGTGCTTTTGTTTACTTTCCCTTCTGAAACTATTGAGTTTAGTGTATTCGATAGCGGGTTTATATACTGGGCGGTGAATTCGCACATTACTCCGCCCTGGGATATTCTTCCGTTAAGAATCTGCGGAAGCTTCATTGCAATCCTACCGAGTGACTGTTATTGAGCCTAAACACAGTGAAAAAAAAGTCTCACAACACCAGGTTAAAGTCCAACAGGTTTATTTGGTAGCAAAAGCCACTAGCTTTTGGGCCTCTGATTCTTTGTCAGGTGAATGGGAAATTCTGGTCACAAATGGGGCATATAAAGGCACACAGTCAGTTTACAGAATACTGATTAGAATGTGACTTTTTACAGCTAATCAAGTCTTAAAGGTGCAGACAATGTGAGTGGAGACAGCATTAAGCGTAGGTTAAAGAGATGTGTATTGTCTCCAGACCGGACAGTAAGTGAGATTTTGCAAGCCATGGTAAGTCATAGGGGTAAACACAGTAAAAAGTCTGACAACACCAGGTTTTAGTCCAACCTATTTATTTGATAATATACTCGCAAGCTTTTGGGGTTAGCCCCTTCGTCAGGTGAATGGAGAGTTCTGGCCTCAGACAGAGCATATATCTGAGGCCAGAACTCTCCATTCACCTGACGAAGGGGCTAACCCCGAAAGCTTGCGAGTATATTATCAAATAAATAGGTTGGACTAAAACCTGGTGTTGTCAGACTTTTTACTGTGTTTACGCCAGTCCAACGCCGGCATACCCACATCAAGTCGTAGGGGTTACAGATACTGTGACATGAACCCAAGATCCCAGTTGAGACCGTCCTCATGTGTGCGGAATTTGGCTATCAGTCTCTGCTCAGTGACTCTGCGCTGTTGTGCGTTGTGAAGGCCGCCTTGGAGAATGCTTACCCGAAGATCAGAGTTCGAATGCCCGTGACCGCTGAAGTGTTCGCCGACAGGAAGAGAACACTCTTGCCTGGTGATTATCAAGTGGTGTTCATTCATCCGTTGTCGTAGCGTCTGCATGGTCTCCCCAGTGTACCATGCTTCAGGAAAGACCAGAAAGCAAATTTCATCACACCCGGCTGCTGCGGGCATAACAAAGATCAAACTGTATCAGCAGACCAGGCAGTATGGTCAAAGGGAGGGGAGTGACTGTGCTGGCGGTGGAGAGTAGGCTCGCTTTTTTGTTTAAGGACCTAGAAGGATCTAGATAGGCTAGGCGAATGGGCCAGGAACTGGCAAATGGAATTTAACGTTGGCAAGTGTGAGGTGGTCCACTTTGATAGGAATAATGGTAGGAAGGATTATTACTTATGTGGAGAAAAACTGCAGCAGGCGACGGTGCAGAGGGACCTCGGGGTCCTTGTGCATGAGTCGCAAAAACCCAGCTTGCAGGTGCAGCAGGTGGTCAGGAAGGCGAATGGGATGCTGGCCTTCATAGTGAGAGGGATTGAATATAAAAGTAGGGAAGTCTTGCTGCGGCTGTATAGGGCATTGGTGAGGCCGCAGCTGGAGTACTGTGTGCAGTTTTGGGTGCTGTACTTACGCAAGGATATTTTGGCCTTGGAGGGAGTGCAGAGGAGGTTCACTAGGCTGATGCCGGAGTTGAGGGGGTTGAGCTATGAGGACAGGCTGAATAAACTAGACTTGTACTCGTTAGAGTTTAGAAGAATGAGGGGAGATCTCATTGAGATGTATAAGATGATGAATGGGATGGATACGATAGAGGTGGAGAGACTCTTCCCGCTCAGAAAGGACAGTAGGACTAGGGGGCACAGCCTCAAGATAAAGGGGGGGCGGTTTAGAAAGGAGTTGAGGAAGAACTTCTTCACTCAAAGGGTGGTGAATCTCTGGAATTCTCTGCCCGTTGAAGTGGTGGAGGCTACCTCGCTAAATATTTTTAAGACGCGGGTTGATGGGTTTTTGATAAGAGAGGGGATTAAGGGTTATGGGGAGAGGGCGGGAATGTGGAACTGAGCCACGACAGATCAGCCATGATCTTATTGAATGGCGGGGCAGGCTCGAAGGGCTAGATGGCCTACTCCTGCTCCTATTTCTTATGTTCTTATGTTCTGGAAGTACATGATGTTCACTGGCAAGGGGTTCTTTGGGAGGGTCAGCTGACTCACCAAAAACTGGCCGCTGCCAGTAAAGCGCTCCCTGAGGGTCCAAACTTTACTGGCTGCCTTTCACTTAACATTCACTACAGCAAAACTCTTCTATCAACACTTTGATAATCCTTTGGCAGTACAAGTGTAATGGACTTGATAAATGTAAGCATTTCTTTTTTCTTTTGGAGCTTGCTGTGAATTGTCATTGAATGGCAGCACAGGATCTCTGTGCTGGATGGGCTCCTGTTGTGCTCATATAATCACACTCTCAGTCATCCATTTTCCACCATCTGCCGTCAAATGGGCAAACATATTTTGATTTAATTTATCATAGTCACATGTATTGGGATATAGTGAAAAGTATTGTTTCTCATTCTATACAGACAAAACATACTGTTCATGGAGTACATAGGAGAGAAGGAAAGGAACGGGTGCAGAATATAGTGTTACAGCCATAGCTAGGGTGCAGCGAAAGATTAAACTGATATATAGTAGGTCCATTCAAAAGACTGATGGCAATAGGGAAGAAGCTGTTCTTCACTCAGTTGGTACGTCATCTCAGACTTTTTTTTAATCTTTTTCCTGACAGAAGAAGGTGGTAGAGAGTCTATCCAGGGAGAATATGTATTTAAGTGAGTCTGTCTGAGAAGAGTATATATTTCAATGAGTTTGTCTGGGGAGGGTATGTATTTCAATGAGTTTGTCTGGGGAGAGTATGTATTTCAGTGAGGAGGTAATGATATCACGGCATTTTTTGTCATTGCCGTATGAATGTTGGATGCAAATTATGCTCATTTATAAATAGCTGCCCATCTGACTGGGTGCTACAGAAAAGACAAAAGTACATGCAAAGGACACAGCAGGTGAAGTTTCATAAAAACCTCCAAAGGTTTTTCTATGGTAGACTATCGTTTTGTCATCTACTCTTGTGCCTTATGTTATGGGGCTCCACTTCTACTCTGAACCATATTCTATGAAGGGTGCAAGGGGGCACATTGGAAATGTGTCCAATATCCCATTTTTTGTTGGAGGGAGAACAGGTTGGTCGAACACCTTAGAAGGTGCATGATGTCCGGCCATCATTAAACCATGCTAGAGTAAATAGACCAAAGCGTTTATGCGTTTACTTGGTGCTGGCAAAGCCTGTGCTTCCCAGTTATTCCACGTACTTCAGCCCAACCCACAGCTCAATTCCTCTACAGCACAGTCAGTGGTTGTCAATACCACAAGCTCCTTAGTTATTTACAATATGATCATCTTCCAGGTTAACACTGGGGATGTAAAGCTTCTTCATTCTGGAGCAAGCCAGTCCTTCCCCTTGGATTACCAACACCAGCATGACAGGACACTGCAATTTTCAGTTTAGAAACAGAAAATCCTGGGAAAAGCCACCAGGCCTGGCAGCATCTATGGATGGAGAACATATTAATGTAAGCCTACTTTTGACACTGATAAAAAAAATTATTCTTCAGAAGAGTCAGAGAGATTCAACAAGTTAACGTTGTGGAGGCGATCCTCTCCGAAAAATTCTAAGTGCTGAATTTGCGGGAAAACTGATGTAAGTCATGATTATTTTTTTCAGTGGGAGTTCACACTAGAGTATCCCACACTCTGTGCCCTGCAGACGTCACAATCGTGAAGCTCAGGAGTGGGGTCCCAAACTGTCAGCCTGCAGTTTGTTGGCTAGCTCAATCACTGGCCAGCCCAGGACCCACACAGTGCTGCCCCTCCCAACAAACCCATGCCCAATCGTAGCCCGCCTAAGCATTCCCGGGCCAGCCCCAACCTCCCACCCCCCCCATCCAGGAGTGCCCCAATCTCCAGTACCAACGCCCTCCCCCCACCCTCAGCAGTGACGATTCCCCCTCCCCGGCAGATTCCCCCCAATGGGAGACAGACCCCCTCAGCAGACTACACCCCCCTAGCCCGCCCTGATCGCTGGCCTCCCTCTAGCCCCAGTTGACCTCAGTGCAAGTGGCAGCGGGACCTCCCACCTCACCAATCACCTCCCAAGGTCCCACCCTAGCTGGCCCTACCTCATTGGCACTGCCCCTAGGCCCCATCCCATTGGCACTACCCCATACCCAATGGGCAGTGCCAAGATACTTGCCACTTGGCAGTGCTGGGGGCACAGGTTGGCAGCGTGGGCTCGTTGGGCTGAAGGGCCTGTTTCCTGTGCTGTGTTGTTCTTTGCCCAGGGTGCCATGCCCAGGGGGCACCACCTCCCTGCCACCCGATCCCTGGGGGGCCCCGATTGCCTCCCCTTCACTCCAAGGGATCGGGCTGATAGTTCCCCAAAAGTGGGGAGCTAGTCTGAACCCAAGTGAAATTGTACTGGCGAGGTGAGAGATGCTCGTGAGGCTTGGGACTTTAGCCCCAGGCCTGATAATCACATTTAAATAAAACTAAAAATAGATTTAAAGGCTTACCTGCTGTTCCTGCCATTTGCAGCATGGTCCCAAGTGCGCAGATATCTGGCACTGGGAAATGCACACATTGGGAATCCGTGCGAATCTCGCGAATCCCTGTTACGCAGTTCTCCTTTGACAAAGAGTCACATCAGCTCTTTTCTCTCCTTACAGATGCTGCTAGACCTGCTGAGATTTTCCAGCTTTTTCCCTTTTGGTTACAGATTCCAGCTTTAATTACGCGATTCTCCCAGCCCGCCGCGCTAAAAGATTAGATGATGCCAGACCTGCTGAGTCTTTCCAGCAATTTTCTGTTTTTCTTTCAGATTTCCAGCATCAGCAGCGTTTTGCTGTTAATACACTTTTCTCAAGTGATCGGATTATCCAACACTTAAAGCTCCAAGATAGCACACAAGTGTCCAAAGCCTTAGTTAGTGACCTGCGGGGGAAAGGATTCACTCTCTCACAACTGCAGAGGGCGCCCATACTCAGATTTGGTTCCTTTATGAATGATATAACCCACACACAATGACGGTTAGCTCAGCTGGCTAGCATGTGGTTCAGAATATTGTTAACAATGCAGATTCAATCCATTTTCTAACTGAAGTAGACTTGGCACTGCACCAAGAATGGAAAACAGTGACAAAATCTGTCAAGAAAACAGCTCAAGCATCAACGCAGCACAAGTGAACGAAGTTTAATATACTGTATATTATCCTTACTCTCTATTCATAAACTTCCTCCATTTATTTCACTTACTATTTACCAAATAAGCCTTTAAATAATATTCACTGCTTCAATACGGGTGGGCTGAAAAACAGCAGCTCAGATTCTGACCACAGGGAATTTGACCACAGGTGACCTGGAACTCCCTCACCCTAGAACCCCTCACACTCAACCCAGCTGTTCCCGGCCATTAGTACGGAGGGAGGGAATAGCAGTCAGATAGACCCCAGGCATTCCCGACCCTAGGCCTCCAGCCGGGGCTTTCCACCTCCAGGCAGAGCCCACTGCCCAGCTCCAGCCTCAGCCGTAACTTTCCCCTATCCCGGTGGCACCCAGAACCACACACCAGACCAGCGGTACTGTCAGGGGTGGCAGCCCAGTCATTGGAAGGTGGTGACAGAGTCAGATAATGTGGTAAACTGAATATGCATCAGTCATTGCAATGCGAAATATGCTTTAAGTCGGCATCAGGAAATGCAGTGTTTTTCTGGACAATCTTTTTTCTGGACAGCTTTCGCAATGCCTTTATTTTAAGATACTCCACACTACAAGCGTGAGTCTCCAGGTGGAAACCAAGCCTTTGAGCGCTTTCCCAGGACACTGACCGTTCATTGTGTCACCAGAGTGACTATAGGGCACAGTAGAAATGAATCAAACTGGGAGTGTTCTGCAATACATTCTAGCTGGTGTGTCAATGTGGTGTGCAGCCTGCAGAACAACTTTACCTTTCAGGAAAACCTGGAAGGCAGGAATGAGAAGCAGCACCCTGAAGAGAATGAGAGTAGCAGAGAGGAAAATACATTTTATTGCAAAGTAACATCGGTTTCACCAATACAGCAGTGGTGTCCACATCATGGAGCCCCTCCTGACAGCTCTTACACTGCCATGGAAACTCTGACAGCAGCCGTCCTAAATTTGGGGGCTAGTGTTGACAGTGACTCCTGGACCATCATTCTCCTCCTGCACTCTGTTCTTGCACAGAGCTGCACAAGTTTTGAGGCACAGTCCCAGAAGAACGGACTTACTGAGAAACGTTCTTGCTGCCTTCTCTGAGGATGACAGCATGTCACTACCCTGGCACCCCCAACACCCATCCCAATCAACTCTATCACTGCACTGATTAGAGCTACACAACCAGAACCCCAAAATCTACAGCTATGTTAAAGTAGCTTTGTAAGTACAAGTTAATGTTATGTAGATTGAATGTATATTTGGAAATTTCATCTAATTTGTATGTAATTGTTTTTAACTTTCCAGGATTTACTCATTATCAGTACACAGGACATTGAAAATAACAACTTGACCAATGGGTAAGCCCAATTTAAACACTGCAGCCTGTAACACTCATGTGGGATGTTGGACTGCTAAATAAATTCTTATTCCATTGCCTCTTATTCAATCATAAGTTCAGTCTCTCTCCACAATATCCTGCAAATTGCCTTTGTCACTGTTAATAGCAAGTACACCTGCAGTTGATAGGGTTGGCTTATGAAGAAAGACTGAGTAGACTGGGGTTATACTCATTGGAATTCAGAAGAATGAGGGGAGATCTTACAGAAACATATAAAATTATGAAGGAAATCAATAAGATAAAAGCAAGGATGTTGTTTCCACTGGCGGGTGAAGCTAGAACTAGGGAGGCATCGCCTCAAAATGAGGGAATGCAGATTTAGGATTGAGTTGAGGAAGAACTTCTTCACACTAAGTGTTGTGAATCTGTGGAATTCCCTGCTCAGTGAAACACTTGAGACTACCTCATTGAATGTTTTTAAGGCAAGGATAAATACATTTTTGAACAGTAAAGGAATTAAGGGTTATGGTGAGCGGGTGGGTAAGTGGAATTGAGTCCATGAAAAGATCAGCCATGTTTTTATTTAATGGCGGAACAGACCAGATGGCCTACTCGTACTCCTAGTTCTTATGTTCTTATGGGCTTATTAACCAACATGAATTTTTCTTATCTCTACAGATCTTAAAATATAAAATACTTTAAAACAAGCAGTTTAGGAAAAAACTTAATTGAGGAATTTTTCTGTGTTTTGTTGCAATTAATGCTACGGAACTGATTATAAATATTCCAAAATAAATTAATTGCCCAAACATTATCATATTGGCTGAAATTTAGCACAGAGGGCTGTCTTTCGCTATTTTTTCAAGATGGACTACAACATATTCCAGCAAAAGATAGAAAGCACTATGCACAAAGAAATTATGATACATTAATGTCTTTTCTTGTAATTAGCATTGTAATAATTTTCTAATTATATAGAATTAATAGAGTACATGGTAATAAGCTCAATATAGGGATCCATAGAGTCATAGAATCCCTGCAGTGCAGAAGCAGGCCATTCGGCCTATTGAGTCTGCATTGATTCTTTGACAGAGCACCCTACCCAGGTCTTGTCACTATAACTCCATGTATATACCCTGTTAATCCTCCTAACCTTAACATCCTGGGTCAATTTAGCATGGCCTATCCACCTAAACCGCACATCTTTGGTGTGTGGAAGGAAGCCGGAGCACCCAGAGGAAATCCACGCTGACACGGGGAGGACATGCAAACTCCACACAGACAGTCACCCAAAACCAGAACTGAACCTGGGTCCCTGGCGCTCTGAGGCAGCAGTGCTAACCATTGTGCCACCAGGCTGTCTGAAAGGATCCTTTGACATATTATAAAATTTTGTATCATTCATAATCAAAATAAGTTTGCATGTTTTGTGAGCAAGCAATATTTCTCATTTGGAAATATTTGCTTAATTGAAGTAGGAATGGGCCATTCAGTCCCTGCATACCTATTCTGCCATTTAATTAGATCACGATGAAGGCATATCGCAACTCAATTTACGTGTCTTTGTTCCATATTACTTGATGCCCTTCCCTAATAAAGACAAGTCTTGTAAATTTCAATTAACCCAGAATCCTCAGCCTTTTGGGAAGAGTGAATTCCAAATTTCCATTGCCCCCTTACTTCTTGATTTCATTCCAAAATGACCCAACTCTTATTTTAAACTTACGCCCATTTGTTTTGGATGTTCCCACTGAAGGAAATAGTTCCTCCTTACCTTGTGAAACCCTTAGTCAGTTTAATTATCTCAAATAAATAATTGCTTAACCCTGCCAATGCTAAAATATCTCTCCTGAGGTTCAGTGCCTAAAACTGAATGCAGTACCCCAGATGGGGTCTGACCAAGGCTCAGTATAACTGAAGCATCACTGCCTCACTTTACAATTCCAATCTGCTTGTGACAAAGCCCAATATTCTGTTATTTTGAGATAAGGAGGAACTTCTTCATCCAAAGGGTTGAGAATCTGTGTAATTCCCTGGCCAGTGAAGCAGTTGAGGTTATCTCCTTGAATGTTTTTGAGGCTAAGATCAACAGATTTTTGAACAGTGAAGGAATTAAGGGATATGGTGAGCAGGCAGGTAAGTGGAGCTGAGTCACAAAAGATCAGCCACGATCTTATTCAACAGCGGAGCGGGCTCGAGGGCCCAAATGGCCTACTCCAGCTCTTAGTTCTTATGTTCTTATGTAGCCTTTTGATTACTATTTGTATCCATGCACTAATTCTTAGTGATTTGTGTACATGGAAATCTAAATCCCTTTGCTCCTCCACAACGCCACTATCAATGTCCTTCTGTAGCTTCCTCCTCTCATTCACAACATTCATTATAATTCCCAACCTAACATCATTTGTGAACTTGGATATGCAAAACTCTCTTCTTCATTTATATGGAAAGCTGAGAGTCTTGTACATATATCTGAGGAACTTCACTGTTTCCATCATGTGAATCATTCCTGCTCTCTGCCTCCTACCTCCCATCCAATTATTAGCCCAAATCACAACTTTACTTCCAATTCCATGTAGTCCCATTTTTTGTAAAATTCTGTCAAAGCAAAAGCGCATCAATTGCCTTCATCCATAGATACTCCCTTCTGTCCATGGAATCATATATTCACTATAGTGCAGAAGGAGTCCATTTGGCCCTTCGAGTCTCACCAACTCTCCAGAAGAGCATCTTATCCAGGCCCACCACGCACCCCACCACATCCTCCATTCTTATAACCCTCGCATCCCTGTAACCACACACATAATCCAGTGCTGAGGAGCTTGGAAGTTACCATCACAATTATGACAAGATTCTATCATATTAAGATCCTTCTTGGCTTTGTAAAGGCAACCTAGAAAGACAAGACAGAATCATTTCCATTGATTGCCATGTAAACATACCCATGAGCGAATTGAACCATAACATAAAATCCCGTGCCATTGTGGCATTACTAATCCTTTTTCTGCACCTGCTCAAATTTCATGAGTGAAAAAAGACTCCCCTGGCTATTAACATCATACAGTCCCTCAAGTGCAGTCAGAGGTCTTCGACCTATCAAGTCTGCACCAACTCTCCGGTGAGCATCTTTCGCAGGTCCTCCTTGTTAATCCCCATAAGCTACATATCTATGAATGCTATGAGGTCATTTAGCATGGCTAATCCACCTGACCTACACATCTTTCGACTGTGGGAGGAAACTGGAGCACCCAGTGGAAACCCACGCAGATACATGCAAACTCCACACATACATTCACCCAAGGCTGGAATCGGACCTGGGCTTCTAGCGCTGTGAGGCAGCAATGTTAACCACTGTGCCACTGTGCTGTAAGTGGAGATACATGCAAGTACATTAAAAATGTGTTTCCCTCTTCTCTTTCAGACACCATAATAATGGAAAGAATACATCTCTGAACACCATTCCAGTTCTGTATGATTACTCTGAAGAGGAATTGATGGCCAGCATTGTAAAAGAATACAGCTAAACAAACATTAAGGCAGAAATTAAATATAGCCCATTCGACAGGATCCATATACTTTACCAAAGTGCAAAGGAATGACTTTAAATGTACTCAACACTCATTGCAATATAATTGTCTTGTATATACTTTTTAAATAATAAATGATTTATGTGAGGAATAGTCATTCACTGTTGGATATTAACAATTGCTGATTATCAATTATTGTAATCCTGAAGCTGGATTTTGAAGTTTAATGGATGTATTGACAATTAGTAATAGGCAGAGGCAGGTCCAGTGAAAGGGATATCTCATCATAGCAAGTGCCTCGGATTTGAAAACGCAACCAAACAACATTCGAAAACAGCTTGATATTTCAAATGTTAAGGGTAAGTTCTTTGTTGCTAGGTGAAGATGCTGCAGTATATTTGATTCAAAATGTGGTAATAACACTTGATAAAGAAGCAATTTAATCAATAAATATACCAAAGTGTTTACTTCAGAATAATTTATATTTGGGCCATAATTGAGCTAATCAGAAATAAGGCTGCAGCATGTGATGAAATGCAAAGTTTCCCTATCACTAGCGAGTATCATCACTTCCTTTGACATTTTCATTTCTCTCCCTGGGGTTTTCCAGGCTACAGTAGGAATATCAGTAATATTTGTGAGTGTACATGTATATTAAAGCATATTCCCCATGGGAATCAAAAAGCAGCAAGGCAGAACTGTGGAATTTACTCAAATGGCATTCATGCCCTAGTGCAGAACCTCACCAACTTCACTCATATCTCTTTGCAGAACTCTTTCAACAAACTCATTGCTCACATCAATCACAAAGGCTTTCCCTCCATTACTGAGCACCTGATATATGATCAGAGAGGCAAAGAGCATGTTCCTGGAAGCTGTCTCAACGCATTTATGTTATTCCTTCATCCCTGTCAGCCAGTACTCTGCTTGGGCATTGCAATGAGAGGTCGGCCAATTGGGTATAATGGTTTCCCTTGCACACTTAACCATTCTCAGGAATCCACTATTGGTGGCCAATAAACTATGGAGCTCTCATCACACAGACCACTGAAGCCGTTAAGCAATGATTCTGCTGCCTGAGATTCCCCCAGTGCAACACAGAATAAGAGTCCCAGATGATAATAGTTCGATGTACACTGCTCAACCTTTCCCCACAACATGAGGCAACCATTGTACAAAAGCCTCCAGCAAAATAAGGTCAAAACACAATCCTGAAGTCATAAATCTTTGACAGCAGCTGATTGAAGAAGATCATTTTGTCTGCGCAAACCCAGACAGGAGGCTACTGCAGTTCAGAGGAGATCCAGATAATGGTCAGCCCCGAGCAGCTCAGGCCAGAGGTGGCAGCGCTGAAGACTGCAAAAGGTTCCTTGTTGCCTCCCACCCCATTCCCCCCCAATTTAAGAAATCTTCAGAATTTAAACTGAATTTGACACATTGGTTCAATACTGGCCATTTCCTGAAACATCAACTTGTAACATAAATGCTGTCAAAGTGGAGAACTGAGATTTTTGAGCATTAGCGCAAGTATTGAATAAAGTACATTTTGAATTCCCTTCAATGATTTGGTACTTAGTATACAAATGTTGTAGTCATTCCCTGCTCTGTCTGTTAACTGTTGTCAGGATGGGTCATTAAAAGGATATTCTGATTGGAAAGGGTCCAGAGGAGGTTCACAATAATGATCCCTGAAATGAAGAGCTTCTCATATGAGGAACGGTTGAGAATTCTGTGTCTGTACTCGTTGCAGTTTAGAAGGATGAGGGAAGATGTTATTGAAACTTACAGCATACCACACTGGATAGAGTGGATATAGAGAGGATGTTTCCACTAGTAGGAAAAACTAGAACCAGAGGGCATAACTTAAGGCTGAAGGGATGATCCTTTAGAACAGAGATGAGGAGGAATTTCTTCAGCCAAAGAGTGGTGAATCTGTGAACCTTGCCACAGAAGGTTGTGGAAGCCAGGTCATTGAGTGTCTTTAAGACAGAGATAGATAGGTTCTTGATTAATAAGGGGAACCAGGGGCATGGGGAAAAAGCAGGAAAATTGGGATGAAAAAAAATCAGCCATGATTGAATAGCAGAGCAAACTCGATGAGCTAGGTGACCTAATTCTGCTCCTATTCTTACGGTCTTATGGTTTTATGCAAGAGCATCTGTTGGTCTCAGGCAGCCGGAGTTTAAATGGAAGTAGCCTAGCACTTTTATTTGCTACCATCAACTTTGCAGTTCCTTCCACCTTATATTAAGTTGATCTTTATCTACAACCTATCTATGACTGTAACACTATTTTCTGCACCCTCCTTTCCTTCTCCCCACATACTTTGTGAACGGTATGTTTTGTCTGTATAGCATGAAAGAAACAATACTTTTCACTGTATACTAATACATGTGACAATAAATCAAATCCAATCACATCCCAATTCCAATTCTCTCCCCATACCTGGTGGTGCACAAAGACAGACTTTTGTCTGATCCATTGCTAGTTATTCCTAGAATATGTCACTAGTCTGTTGTCAGAGGGGCAGCACACTACATCAGGCGTAGCTGCCCAGGATTCCCACCCGCTCTTACCGCCAGCTGTTGGCATGTTGGAAGGATTTGAAAGTCAACACTCAAGTTGATTAGCCACATTGTGAATGCATTTTCCTTGACCACCAAGACCTGGGGTGGGACTACAAACCGGGAGCTTCTGTCTCAGAGGCACCAACACTATCCACTGTGCCACCAGACCTCCTTGCAGCTCCTTATGGAGTGAACAAATGTACAGACCGAAATGAATGTCCAGAAATTAGTCATTGAACAGATTCGGGCTCTTCTGCAGCTATAGCAGAAGTCTCGGTTGTCTTTCCGGGCAATGTTCAGCGCAATTCCCTGGCAAACCTCAACGGCTTTCTTCCAAAATTGTAATGACTTCAAAGGTGCAAGAATGGCCTGAGCCAGGAGTGGATTTCTGTGGTGGGTGGAAGATTGGTCCTGCTAGAGATGGAACCCAAGGATTCAATGGAAATCCATCCAGGCTGCTGTCAACTTGTTTATATTTAAATAGAGTAATCAGCTTAATCCCAGCCTCACCTCTCACCCCATCTGCAGGTGAGGGACTGAAATTCTGCTTCAGAACATATGTAAAAAGTCTGACAACACCAGGTTTTAGTCCAACCTATTTATTTGATAATATACTCGCAAGCTTTCGGGTTAGCCCCTTCGTCAGGTGAATGGAGAGTTCTGGCCTCAGACAGAGTTTATGCCAGTCCAACGCCGGCATACCCACATCAGAACATATGGGCAGGAATTCTCATGACATGTTCATAAGATCAAACATTCCCACCCACAGCCGGCAGTTATACTCTGATCACTCTGAGTAACCGTCCAGGTAGAGATAAGGGAGGAGTCAGACAGAATGGTGCCAAAGTACCTTGAGTGGAAGGGGAAAAAACTCTGAGATGGGTGTCTCCTTGAGACAGGAGAGAGGAAGGAAGTAAAGTCTTTCCGTGTCACGATCACCGTAAGAGCAATTTTATTACAATTTAGCAGTGAAGGGCATTAAGACAGATACACTTTGGCCTGTAATATTAAGATAAGAAGAATAATTCCAGGTGTTTATTCATAATCTGCCTAGATATAGGTAATGATATATTGGGTATATCTGGAGCTTAGGCTTTGATTAATCTGTGATCCATTAATCTTTCTTGACTTTATGTGCCATAGGTCAGTACTGATGGGGTTAATACTGAGGGAATAGCTTTGAATTGTAAACTCCTTTTATTATCATGTCGACACTTGCTGATTTTCTAAGTTGGAGTGAACATTAACTAAATTGTTCCGAGTGCAGTCATTGGGTGTGATCTGTTTACTGCAAAAGTCCTCAGCCAACCAGTAGAAACCTTTGCTGCAAGCCCATCAGTTAAAGCATATTCATAGGGTGAGCAGTTTATGTAGCATGCATTGCAGGTAACAATCCACAGAACCAGTAGTTCACACTCTCGCAAACGCCTTAGTGAGTTACACTTGGCTCACTGACACATTACTCATGTTCAATAAGTTTCAAACCAGAGCAGCCTGCGCAACACCTCTTTTGGATTCAAAAGTAAGAAAACTTTCCATCCCCCGATTACACCTTACTTGCAACAAGAAGAAAATCTGCCCCTAAATTCAGAATGGACAATATATTTAAATATTGCATTGTTATTCTGACTGGTTTTTTGCTTTTTAAACACTGACGTATAAACTCTGGATATGCAGGGTTTGTTAAAATGAATTGCAACTCATATTTCATTATGTAACAGCATGATCTGAAGTGTGAAAAAAACTTTCTTCCTTGTAAACATGTCAATATAATTGACACTTACATTTGGCACATCAGATCTATCTATAGTAGAAGTAATGGAGTTAATTCTTTTCACATTTGGTCAAATTGGCAACCTAATCATAACAGCTCAGTGAAAATGTAAATACCACAGAAATCCAGTTACGTGAAATGTTAGAATTTCAACCAAGCACCTTTAAAATAGTTACTTTTACGTGAGTTTCACATAACACAGTATTGGTCAGGTCTTCTTTAACTCAGCTGACCTGTTTCTTCCTCTAATACAGCAAAAGGAGGCCCCGCCATGAATCTGTCTTCTCTACGAGGTGGCTGTATCTGTCACAGCTTCCAGGTTTATGGAACCAAACCCATTAATGATCCTTTAATCAGAGTTTGGGAAGGAGTTGTGATAGACCAATACACATCATGCTATATACGAAAATCACCATGTCAAATTTCTAAGTATAGCAAGGAAAGGTTTAAAAAAATTAAAACATTAAAAATACCTAATAAGAATTTACTACCCACAGGAATGAGGCCCAACAGTTTCAATTGTTCCCTTTCTGGCAGGGGAGGGTGCGGGATGTTGAAGGAACATTAATCTCATACTTAAAAAAATATGCTCAAAGCCCTAACTTTCTCAGTGAGTTTGTTAATTAATGTGCAAATGGCATTTTGCCAGGATAATAGGAGAGCATCACAAACTGTTCAGCAACTTACAGCAGTTCACAATTCATGGTGTAACTCTTCAAGTGCCACAAGTTTCTGGACAATTTACACATTAGTAGCAATGACCACCATTCAACTCATTCTTATTTTTGCAGCAAAATCTAGACACTGACTACATTTCATTTCAAACCTTGAAAGTTTATAATAAAATATATGCTTATCAGTGCAGTGATATTATGTTACTGATCATCCATTTGTCATTAATAAACCTGGCAAGCAGTTTTGAATCTTATGCCACTTTATAATACTTCTTGACAAGTAAATATTTCATGCTGGTTAATTACAATGGCATCTAAATGGAAAAATAAAAATTCATGTTCTTTTCTAATATTTATGCATACTGGGAACCAACTGCAATATGTACCCACACTGAAAACATAGAAGGAGAAATTCATTCTTCACTCTCATTGATTTTCCAGGGGTAGGCAGTATTGACGGCCACTATCCATGTGACTCACGTCAGTTTCTCCATTTATATCGTTGAACAAACCTGCTCAGACTGCATAGGTAGTGTCCCATGACTGTATCTTCCCACTGGGAT
Source organism: Carcharhinus amblyrhynchos (assembly GCF_965287045.1). Taxonomy (NCBI): domain Eukaryota; kingdom Metazoa; phylum Chordata; class Chondrichthyes; order Carcharhiniformes; family Carcharhinidae; genus Carcharhinus; species Carcharhinus amblyrhynchos. Next base: position 36,279,531 of record NC_137330.1, on the reverse strand, counting down.
CAATGTAGTCCGTGTAGCATTGCTTGAAACAGCACCACACAAATGAATTTACACCACACCTCACCCAACCAACACTACCACCACCCCCTGGACAACACTCTTTGCCAAGCATACAACAACAACTTGCAGATATAAAGCACCTTCAATGTAATAAAATATCCCAAGGTGCTTTACATCAGTGTTCATAGAATCATAGAATTTCACAGTACAGAAGGAGGCCATTTGGCCCATCAAATTTGCACTGACCACAATCCCACCCAGGCCCTATCCCTATAACCCCATGCATTTATCCTACCCAGTCCCTCGACGCTAAGGGGCAATTTAGCACGGTCAATCCACCTAACCCACACATCTTTGGATTCTGGAAGGAAACCAGATCACCCGAGGAAACCCACGCAGACAAGGGGAGAACATGCAAACTCCACATAGGCAGTGATCCAAGCCGGGAATTGAACCCGGTTGTGAGGCAGCAGTGTTAAACACTGTGCCATCATGCTGCCCGCAAATATGGAACAGAATTTTACACCAAGCCATATAAGGACCTATTAATCAAGATAACCAAAGGCTTGGAAAAGAGTCAGATTTTAAGGAGCATATTAAAGTAGGAGAGAGGCAAAAGAAATCCAAGGCAACTAAAGGAATGGCTGCCAGTGTTGAAGCGATTGAAATCAAGAATGTTCAAGAGGCCAGGACTGTCAGGCGGCAAAGATCTAGGAGATTTGTAGGCTTGAAGGAGATTACAAAGAGAGGATCAGAGTTTTAAAATCAAGGCATTGTTTGTCTGGAATCCAATGTAGGTCAAGGTGTATTGGGGTGAACGTACATATCAGATGCACATACTTGTGGGTATGTTTCAAATTTCAACACTAAGATCAGCTCTGCAGCACTACAATTGTCGGAGTCATTTTTAAAATTTTTTCTCAAGGTGTGGACGCTGCTGGCTTGGCCAGTATTTGTTGCCCATTCCTGGTGGTGGTTGCCTACTTAAACCGTTGCGGTCTACATGGTATTGGTAGACACACAATGCTGTTAGGGATGGAGTTCCAAGATTTTGATCCTGTGACAGCGAAGGAATGGTGATATATTTCGAAGTCAGAGGGTGTGTAGTTTGGAAGGAAACCTGCAGGTTGGTGGTGTTCCCATTCAAGTGCTGCCAGTGTCCTTTTTAGGAACATAGGAACAGGAGTAGACCTTTCAGCCCCTTGAGCCCACTCCATTGTTCAAAAATATCATGGCTAATCCATGGCCTGACTCCATGTACCTTCTCTAGGCCCATAACCCTCGATAGCCCTACTCAATAAAAAATTGTCTATCTCAGACTTAAACCTAATAATTGAACCAGCACCCACCGCTGTTTGAGCAAAAGAGTTCCAAACCTCCACCACTCCCTGCGTGCAGAAGTGTTTTCTTAGATTATGACCCCTAGAGTTAGAGCCTTTGACCAATGGGAGAGCTTATCTTTATCCACCCTGTCCTTCCCTCTAACTATGTTGTAAATTTCTATCAGATCACCCATCAATCTTCTGAATTCGAGAGAATAAAGGCCTTATTTGTCTAATCTCTTCTCCTAACTTAACCCCTGAAGTCCAGATATCATTCCTGTAAACTTGCGTTTAACTCCCTCCAGGGCCAAAATATCCTTTCTAAGATATGGTGCCCATTGGAGTCTAACAAGGGTTTTGTACAACTGCAGCGTAACATCTGCATCCCTATACTCCAGCCCCTCAAATATGAAGGCCAGGTTTGCTGCCAAAGGAGCCTTGGTGAGCTGCTGCATCTGTAAATGACACACACAGTTGCCAAGGTTCATTGATAGTGAAGGGAGGAAATGCTTAAGGAGGTGGATGGGATGGCAGTCAAGTGGGCTGCTTTGTCCTGGATGGTGGCGAGTTTCTTGAGTGTTGTCGAAGCTGCATATGTCCCAGCGAGTGGAGAGTATTCTACCACACTCTGACTTGTGGTTCATAGATTGTGGACAGGCTTTGGGGTGTTAGGAGTTGAGTTACTTGCTAGTGAATTCCCAGCCATTGACCTACTCTGGTAACCATGACATTTATGTGCTGGTCCAGTTCAGTTTCTGGTGAATGGCAATCTCCAGGATATAGAGAGTGAATATCTGGGGCTCAAGTCTTCACTACTACTGCCAGATTGTTGTCAGGGCCTTTGCAGCATCCAATGTATTCACTCATTTCTGGATATCATGTGGAGTGAATCAGATTGGCTGAAGACTGGCATCTGTGATACTGGAGAACTCTGGAGGAGCCCAAGATTCATCATCCACTCAGCACTTCTACCTGAAGATTATTGTGAATGCTTCAGTACTATTTTGAACACTGAGGGGAACTTGCAGGTGGTGATGTTCCCATCTATCTACTGCCCTTATCCTTCTAGGTGGAAGTGGTCATGGGTTTAGAAGGTGCTGACTAAGGCTCTTTGATGAATTGCTGCAGTGCATCATGTAGATATTATACATTGCTGCTACTGAGCATCGGTGATGGAGAGAGTGGATGTTTGTGAATGTGGTGCCAATCAAACTGGCTGCTTTGTCCTGGATAGTGTCAAGCTTCTTGAGTGTTATTGGAGCTGCACCCATCCAGGCAAGTGGGAAGTATTCCATCACACTTCTGACTTGTGCCTTGTAAATGGTGGATAGGCTTTGGGGAGCCAGGGGGTGAGTTATTGCAGTATTCCTAGCCTCTGGCCTGCTCTTGTTGGCATTGTGTTTATGTGGTGAGTCTAGTTGAGTTTCTGGTCAATAGTAAGCCCAAGGATGTTGACAGTGGGGGATTCAGTCCTGGAGCTGAGATGACTGACCCTCCACAACCAGAACCACCTTTCCCTGTGCAGGGTATAACTTTAACCAGCAGAAAGTTTTCTCCCGATGCCCATCGATTCCTGTTTTGCTAGGGCTCCTTGATGCCACACTTAGCTGAATGCGGCCTTGATGTCAAGGACTATCACTCTCACCTCACCTCTGGAATTCAGCTGTTTCATCCATGTTTGAACCAAGGCTGTAATGAGTTCAGGAGCTGAGTGACCCTGGCGAAACCCAAACTGGGTGTCACTGAGCAGGTTATTGCTGCGCACGTGCTGTGCGAGAGCACTGTTGATGACCCATTCCATCACTTTAAACAAAGAGCAAAGAACAAAATAGCCCGGGAAACAGGCCCTTCGGCCCAACAAGCCCGCGCCACTATTTTAACATTACCAGTCCCCCCTCCACCCATGACCCCTGTCTATGCTTATGGCATTCCACATTGAGGGAAAACTAATTTAGGGACAATTTATTCCACCAATCAGCCTAATATCACATCTTTGGGGTGCGGGAGGAAACTGGAGCACCCGGAGAAAACCCACGCAAGCACGGGGAGAATGTGCAAACTCCCACAGACACTGGCCCAAATCCATGTGTCTGCACAGCAAACAGGGATAGTCACTGAGCTGTCATGTTGCCCAGCATCTGGTCCAGTTTAAGCACACACTAATGACATGAAGTACTGGGCTATTCTCGAAACAACCAAGTGCAGCCCTCTTATGAGCCATCGCGTGTATGCCCCTCGTTGAACTTTACTGATGATTGAGAGTAGACTGATTGGGCGGTAATTGGCTGGGTTGGATTTATCCTGCTTTTTGTGTACAGGACTTACCTGGTCAATTTTCCACATTGTTGGGTAAATGTCAGTGTTATAACTGAACTGGAAGATCTTGGCTAGGGGAGCAGCAAATTCTGGAGCACAAGTCTTCAGTACTATTACCGGAATGTTATTAGGGCCTATTGCTTTTGCAGTATCCAGTGCCTCCAACTATTTCTTGATATCATATGGAGTGAATCGAATTGTCTGAAGACTGACACCTGAGATGCTGGGGATAACTGGAGGAGGCCAAGATGGATCATTCACTCAGCACTTCTGGCTGAAGATTGCTGTGAATACTTCAGCCTTATCTTTTGCACTGATTTGCTGGGCTCCCCCATCATTGAGGATGGGGATATTTGTGGAGCCTCCTCCTCCAGTAAGTTGTTTAATTGTCCAAAACCATTCACAACTGGATGTGGAAGGGCTGCAGAGCTTAGATCTGATCCGTTGATTGTGGGATCCTTTAGCTCTGTCTATCAATTGCTGTTGATGCTGTTTGGTATGCAAATAGTTCTGTTTGGTAGCTTCATCAGGTTGATACCTCATTTTTAGGTATGCCTGGTGCTGATCCTAGCATGCCCTCCTGCTCTCTCCATTGAACCAGGGTTGATCCCCTGGCTTGATGGTACTGGTTGAGTGGGGGAAATGCCGGGCCATGAGGCTGCAGATTGTGCTGGAGTACAGTTTCGCTACTGTTGATGGCCCACAGTGCCTCATGGATGCCCAGTTTTGAGTTGCTAGATCTGTTCAAAGCCTGTCCCATTTCGCACTGTGATAGTGCCACACAACACAATGGAAGTTATTCTCAATGTGAAGGTGGGACTTCGTCTCCACAAGGACTGTGTGGTAGTCACTCCTATCGATACTGTCATGGTCAGATGCATCTGCAGCCAGCAGATTGGTAAGGATAAGGTCAAGTATGTTATTTCCTCTTGTTGGTTCTTTCATCGTTTGCTGCAGACGCAGTCTAACAGTTACATCCTTTAGAACCCAATCAGCCCGATCAGTAGTGCTGCTGCTGAGCCACTCTTGGTGGTGGACATTGAAATCCCCTAGCCAGAGTACATTTTGCACCCTTGCCACCCTTAATGCTTCCTCCAGGTGTTGTTCAACATGGAAGACAGTGTATGGTGACCAGTAAGATGTTTCCTTGCCCACGTTTAACCTGAAGCCATAAGACTTCATGGGGTCCGGAGTTGCTGTTAAGGATTTCCAGGGCAACCACCATCCAGCTACCTCTACTGGGTCTGTCCTGTTGGTGGGACAGGACATATTATATCCCATAGGACTTAGCCAACTTGTGGTGGTGTTACCAAGCCACTCTTGGTAATGGTCATTGAAGTCCCCCACCCAGAGTACACTCTGTGTCTTCACCACTCTCCATGCTTCTTTCAAATGGTGTTCAGGTAGGAGGATTCAGAGGAGTGCTGATTCATCAGCTGGGGGGTGGTGGGGGGGGCGTGCAGGAGTGCGTAGGGTGGGAGGGGAAAAGGAGTGTAGGGGTCTAGGGGAGGAGGGTAATCAGCAGGAGATTGCCTTGCCCATGTTTGACTTGATAGTATAAGACTTCCTAGGTCCTGGAGTCGGTGTTGAGGATTCCCAGAGCAATTCCCTCCTAACTTTATACCACTGTGCTGCTCCCCCACCCCTGCTGGGTCTGTCCTGCTCATGGGCCAGGACATACCCCAGAATGGTGAAGGTGATGTCTGGGACGTTATCTGTATGGTACCATTCAATGAGTATGGCAACATTGGGCTGTTGCTTGTCTAGTCTGTGAGATAGCTCTCCCAATTTTGGCACAAGTCCCCAGCTGTTAGTAAAGGGCATTTTACAGGGCTGGGTCTGTCACTGTCATTTCTGGTGCTTAGTTGCCAGATATTCTGGCTGGTTTCATTCCTTTTAGGCTTTTAGTGGTCTGATACAGCTGAGGGGCCATTTCAGAGTCAATGGCATTGCTGTGGATCTGGCATCACGTGGATTTCCTTCCTTAATAGGCATACAAACCAGATGGGCTTTTACAACAATTGTTTCATGGTCATCACTGGACTTTAAATTTAAATTTCATCATCTGCTATGGGGAGAAAGTGGCAATTCTTGTGTGTCTGAAAGCAGGGTGTCAAAGTGGAAGGTTGCTGTGAGAGTTGGGGTGGGAAGCAGATGATCCATTCAACACATTCCTGTTCAACGTTAAGAAGACTCCTAAGGCAGGAAGATGCCATTAGCCTCAATGTTTTCAGCCCCATTGGATAGGCCCGGCCACAGCCGGCTCATGGAGTGGAATACCCCATTTCCTTTGTGTAGGGCTCGGAGTTGTAGAGGTCTCTGCTCCTTTCCCTTGTATGCTTTCCTGTCGTATGAGGGTGGGCAGAATATCAAGGATTCTATTGCACTGTGTTTGGATGATGTGTAACTAATAAACTCACTCTTTGTTTAACTCAAGAAAGCCTCATTAAATTTTTAAATGTAAATACATTTGGACTGGGAAAAGGTAACTTAAGGGAAGGGATCCTTTTAAATTAACCTTCTTTCCAATCAACTGAGAGGGTTGAATAAAGGCAGGAGGCCAGTTCATTCCTCTTCACCCAGGAGCAACTACTTGGGGGTATCCCATCCGGAATCATAACAAATTGTGGGACCTGGCATGGGGACCAGCCGTAACAATGTTCACAAAGCTCTGCACTTGCATAATTTAGTAATTTCAATTCACAGCCAGTTAATTCTTGATTTCAGTAGGTTAGAGATTAAAAAGAAATTGTTCAAAAATACACTGCTGCCAGCAAAACAATTCAATGTTCTTCCAGTGTTGGGAAAAACAGTAATAAAAATCCAATATTTTTTATCTGTTATACACGAAAATTGTTTTATTAAATAGAGCAAGTATACAATGTGCATAGCAAATACTATTTACAATATGATAACTTTCCATGCTGAACACTGGTGGAATTCCATCGTTACAAATGAAAGGAAAATTTCACCCTTAAAACTTATCAGATTTTCACGTCCAGCCAGTTTACAAATGTATCTTGTTACTACTCACATACATAGGAAAGAGAAATGGACTAAGAATTCAGTAAAAACATGCAGCATTCAGAATTGCTTTAGAAGTCCATCAGACCACAGCTGCTAGTTCAGTTCCTGCTGACATCTTAATCTGTTTTAATTTTCTGATAACATAGTGCAAATTTTCTCTTGTTAGGATCTCTCGTTTTAGGCAGAGGTTGGTGGAGAAATCAGTACGCTTGTCATGGGGATGGCAGGATTCCTGACAGAAGGCGCTGAGGCAGCAATTTTATTCAGTTTGTTAACCTCAGCCTGCCAATTGGGCACTTTCTTTGTAGTCATGTGACGACGAGCGTGTTTGGTGAGGTGGTCACTGCGCATGAAGCGTCGATCACAAACCGGACACTTAAACTTCTTCTCTCCGGTGTGAGTCCTGCGATGTCGCGAAAGCTCATCTGAGCGAGCAAACTTCTTGTCACATCCTTCCCAGTTACAGTTAAATGGTTTCTCGCCTGTAAAAAGATAAACATTATTAGTGCACAATGCCAATTCTTTGTCTTGAGTTTCTTAAAAAGGATTTTTTCACACCAAGAGACCATATTTTTAGGTTAAGAAGATTAATTTTGTTTTCCTGAGATGTATTTCAAATTGGTTCATTTCCCATGGCGATATTCACAGGTAGGAAACGAAATGTAACAGGAGTCAGTGACTATGCATTGTTGCTAAAGTGACAGAGTTTCTCTAGATTCAGAGGACCTCTGGAAATCATCAAGAGGAATATGGATCTTAAAAGCATGGCAACGCTCATCATTTTAGGTGGAAATTATAAAATGTTTATTGGGTGTTATCATATACAAATACATATCTAACTTGGTCAGAAGTAGAAAGTGACTGAACCACTTAAAAATTAGATGTTTAGTATTGCAGTCTTTCAGATAGTTTGTCTTGCTTTTCTATTGCATATGTCAGAAAATAGATATTGGCTCAAAGAAAGTAGCTAACCATCAGGAATGCATAAGACTATGGGAGCAGGAGTAGGCCATTTGGCCCTTCAGGCCTGTTCCATCATTGAATAAGATTGTGTGGTTGCAACTACATTTTTCTGTCTGTTCCTCCACATAACCCTAGAGTTACCTGTCTATCAGAAATCTGTCTAACTCTGTCTTTAATAAATTCAATGACCCAGCCTTCACTACTTTCTGGGAAAGAGAATTCTACATTCTAAAGAAATTCTCCTCAGTCTTAAAGGGTTGATCTTTTATTCTTAAACTATGTCTCCAAGTTCTAGTCTTCCCCATCCTCCTGGCATCTACCCTGAGAAGTCCCCTCTGAAATTTATTTGAATTGCATTTTTAAATTCCCATACCAACCAATATTGATGTCACTTTCTATATTTAATGATGATGTCAAACTGTTAGACTATCTAATTGTATTTTAATTCTATTTTGATATTATCACTTAAAACTGATGTAATTTGCTTTTAAAATCTATTATTACAATGGAAGAACTGCATATTAAAATAAATTGTAACAAAATATACAATCTTTCGGGTTAAATAATGCATCATTTCCTCACAAAATTGAAATCACCACATTACAATGGAGGATTTTATGACATAAGAATAAATTATAAATTGGCTCAGATCTTGTAGGCAGCAGTGATGCGACAGCACTCGCCAATAGCCAAGAAGGAAGCTGCCCACAAGGATCTAGTGATCCCAGTGGCATGGATTTCTCCTTTTTGATGCTAAATTGATTCAGATCTAGAACATTTTCTGGGCTGCAGCAACAGTGATGTTATCAAACAAGAGAAGGGGTCCATCATATTGAACGATTCTTACAGATAGTAAGCCAAGAAATAAAATGGACTGATTATCATTTTTTTAAAAAGTTTCACAGAGAGTTAAATGATTAACTTTCTTTAGAACTTCTGTTTAAAACTTTTGAGATTATCATAATGTAGGAATTTGACATTCTGCAAACAGTAAATTAGATGTTCAGTCAGGGAGATTGCTCAACGATAATTATGACGTACAGTTCCATTAAGAATTCAGTTAAATCTCAATCAACAAAACAAACTTTCTCAAGAGTGTTTTAAAAGTGTGTTATAGCACTAAATGGGAAGCTCATGTCAGTTCAAATGATTTCTAATGTTTGCTGTCTGCAAGGCCGCTGACACTGTGCTCCACAAAGCAGCAGAGAATTAGTGACAACAACTTCTGGATTTCCAGGTTTAATTGCACATGTGCGGATGCCAGAAGTTGCTGTCTGCTCCGGATTTGTGATGACAGTGAATGTTGACAGCGTTACAATTTCGCAATAGTAAAATCAGGGTCATTATTGTGCTCAAATCAAAGTATACCTGTATGAGTTCGCAGATGTGCTTTTAAGTGAGAACTCTTGAAGTAGGTCTTCCTGCATCCAGTAAAGCTACAAACATAATTGCGTCTTCTAGAGAAATCCATCTGTGGTACGCAGTTTTGGCCTGATGAGACAAAGACTGGAGCAGGTGCAAGTGGCAGTAACTTTGTGTTGCCGACTGTCATTACTGTCTGTTGACTTGTAGATGGTGGAGTGAGAGAGGGTTGGGGTAGCACAAACATCACAGCTCCTTGAGGCATGGGTGTCCCCATTAAAAGTGGTTGAGAAACTGGAGTCATCTGGGTAACTGCAGGCTTTGTACACTTGCTCTGCGTTTGGATGAATGTTGGAATGACACCTCCTCCTCTTCCTCCTCCATTCACTGGGAACATTTGACAAACAACTGGAGTGTTTGTCACAGGTACAGATGGTAAGCATGCTGGTAAAGGTCTGGCTAATTTCTGATGTTCAGTATCAACTTTGTCTCGTGCACAAGGCAGTGCCAAGGAGGGTACTGCTTGCTGTTGGTCCTTGGTAACTGGGCTGATAAAATTCCGCTGTAAAAAGCATTTACTCGCAAAATCTGTAGAAGTGCATGTGTCCTTAGTGTGCTTAAATTGGCTTGAAACTTTTCCTTTCACCTCTGTTCTAAGATTTTGACTATTTGAGTCCAGTCTCTCAATCAGTGGTGATGAAGGAACGTGGTTGCAGGGAGAATTATCTGCAGTATGACGGATGACACTAGTGGCCACTGACCTGCAGTGATGAGCAACACTTGGTACAGTTAAAAGAGGTTTCTTGCATGAGGACTCCTGAATGTTCACTAAAGCAGGCTTTGCGGTCACAGTGTTGACTGTATAGACTCCACTGTTTACAGTGGCTGCTGTTGGCTTTGTGTAAGTAAGTTGTGGCACCGGGGCAGCATTACCTGATGATTCACCAGGACTATGTGGTGGAGTCATACACTGTAAAAACAAAAGAAACATTAGGTTTAATTTAAGTTGGAACAATGATGCTCTTCACCCAACTATTACGTAAAAAACATATTTTTCTTATCCATAGAATAGAATCCCTACACTGCAGAAGGAGGCCATCCGGCCCATCGAATCTGTACTGACCACAATCCCACCTAGGTCCTATTCCTGTAACCCCACATATTTACCCAGTTAATTCCCTGACACTTTTGCACGGTCAATCAACCTAACCCACACATCTTTGGACTGTGGGAGGAAACCGGAACACATGGAGGAAATCCATGCAGACATGGGAAGAATGTGCAAACTCCACACAATGACCCAAGGCTGGAATTAAACCCAGGACCCTGGCGCTGTGAGGCAGCAATGCTAACCACTGTGCCACCATGCCACACCCATCTTTTGTTATCTTTGATCCTAAAAACATTACACCAATGCCAACTAACTCAAAGCAAATTTACAAGCTCATGATTTAAGTCATTGCCAAGCATAACATGTTTGTCTTTGACTCCATTATTACCAATAGGAATCATGGGAAAATTGCATACTTACAAGTAAAGACAACGAATGGTAGTCCTTCTGCAACACTGAGGGAACAGATTCACAATGTACAGAATCCGTGTCTGAAGCAGGTGTCAGGGGTCGAACTTTTAAGAGATCCCCCTTTTGAGTCCTTTGACCCCAGGAACTCATACAAACAAGAGCCTCGACAGCTTCAATATCATTCTGCTCCAATGTACTCCCAGAAGACCTTTCACTGTCATGACGTTTCCTCTCTAATATTGACTCATAAATGCCCATGATTTCAACCTACAACAAGAAAGAATTCTCAACTTTAAAATAAAAATTAGCTTAAAACTTTTCAGTCCATTCCAATACACCTTTAAATTTAGAGAAGCATTACCATTCCTAATACCATCAGTTGTGCCTTTACCACATCTATACAGGGATTTTAACACACAAAAAAATTCTCAAGGTGTTTCTGAGAAGTGCAATTTAGGTGTCTCCACACAAATTGTCAGCACATTGGCAGAAAGGATTTATCATGTTAAATGTAAATGGCTGTCACAAAGTCAGTGTAATCTCAAACTGCAATGCAGAAAAAATGTGCACAGCTTTAGAAAGAGGCAACATTGGATTTTTTATTCCTTTGCAGACCCAAACTTAAAATACGTTTTGGTTACATTGATTGATTATTCAGATTCTTAGCTAATATACATACAAAATACCACTCCAGACCAAATGTGATAGTGCCAATATATTGTTTTTTTAGGAAGGTTCAGTAAGAGGCACTGGGGGCAGGTTGGATTCAGTGATCCTGATCTCCTCCCACTCCAAATATAGAATCCTATTTACGTCATCGACTAAGCAGCCATGTGAAGTCTGCATGTCTCCCAAAGCTTCTACCAGGAAGTCCCCTCCTACAACATCTCTTTGTCCAAGAAAACAAACTCTAGAGACTGATCTGGCTTCATATGAAATCCAACTTTCCTCCTTGCATTCCTTCCGGGCGACACCAGGGCATCGCTCTCTGGTCTGAGTGGAAAATTAGAAGTGTTTCTTTTTAAATCTGGGAAAATTCTACATGATGCTTAAATAATTCGAATTTGAATCATGTTGTACGTTCAAATACGCAGAAGGTCTGAATTCTCGAGCAATGAGATGAGTAATGTTTGCACCACGTTTAAAAGGGCTGATTATAAAAACGGATTTATTGTTCCCACGGAAGAATACAATATTGTCTACATTCCACCATTTATACTTATTACCCCCAAAACAGCAGGTATTTATCCCCAAAACACCAGACATTTACCCCCCCAAAACGGCAATCCTTTGTCATTATTGTAATCAACGCCTTTCCTATTCTGGTTTCCTATTGATTGGATATTTTTTCTTTAAGACGCACTCTCAGGAATATTAAAGCCGCAAACCAGCATTGTTTATTTCATGATTTGACACATTCATTGCTGCACATGAATGTACTCACATTGCGTGGATCTTCCATTTCTGCAGCTTGACATGGAAAATTACACCGCATCTTTCTGATGGAGAAAAAGGAGTGATTAAAATAAAAAAAGTCCCCAGTCTGAAGGGTTCTGGGTCTGGGGCAGAGAGGGGAACAGCTCAGGGATGCGAGCAACAGGAATAACAGATTTTCTGCGCGGTGGGCATAACCACCCAGTTGCAACACACACAAAAAAAATTACATTGCAGCTGGCGGCGGGGAGGCTCCCGCCAATGGGAGACAAAGGTGTGGCCAGCGCCAGCCAATGGCGGCGCGGCGAGCGCGTGATCAGGGGCTGATGGCTGGCGTGGCCCCGCGCCCTCCGCAGACTGATTGGCCGGGGCGTTGGCGCCTGGCCACGCCCACCGACCTCCCTCCGCGGCCTCATTGGCCGGGGCGGCGGCGCCTGGCCACGCCCACCCACCCGGCCCACGGCCCTGCCCTCACCCAGGTCCGCCCACTCGCACGGAGTCAACCGTGTCAGCGCGAACTGACTGAACTCTGCGCTGGAAACTAGGGGAAAGGTCAGGTCGCGTCAGGCTCCCGCTCAGCCAACGCTGCTGCTGTGTCAACACCAGAGGGGGAGGAAAATACCCACCCACTTGGAACCTTGTTTTTTTCCTTCTTTTCTGAAAGGATGAAGTCAGCAAGTTGGTTTCTTCTTGCCTTTCTTAAAAATTCCCACTTCCTCCCAGTTACTTGAGGGAGCTGACCTATGCAAAATTTAAAGAAAGGACAAACATTCATTTCCTATTCAGCTAAGGCCGCCTTTGTATTCTTTTCTCTCAAAATATACTTTATTCATTAAGCTGTGAGAACATTACAGTCATTCCAAAATGACCATCACACTAAAGTAATAATATTCAGGTTCTTCACATTCATCAAGTAATATTCCGAAATGCTTCAATACAGTAAAGGAAACGTTTCAGATTTTTTTCAATTAACAGATTCTGGGCAATGGAATTATGTCACTTTGGTAAACCTACACAAACGCCTCCCTATTGTAGCCCAGTTGCTACTCTGTACAATAAATGTTCCAGGATTATTTGTTCTCTTTCTCCTTACAGCTGCCCTTTTCTCTGCATGGTGTACCTCAACAAGATGGGTGAGACAGAAACCCATTCCCACCCACCAAAGTTTTCAAGATAATAAAGGGGTGGATAGAGAGAATCCACTTCAATTGGCTGAGGACTCTAGGACAAGAGCACACGGTCTAAAAAAATAGACCCAGTCATTGGAATGACGTTAGGAAACATTTCTACTTATAATAGGTGGCAGAACCTTGAAACTGCCAAATGATTCACAAGCCCAGAATTGTTACAGTGCAGAAGGACACCATTCGGCCTATCTAGACTGTGCCAGCTCTCCAAATAAGCAACTCATCTTGTACCATTCCCCAACCTTCTCGCCATGACACTGCATATTTTTCCTTCTCAGTTAACAATCCCCTATAAATATGCACTGATTGAACCTGCTTCCACCACACTCTTCGGCAGTTCATTCCAGACCCTAACCACTTGCTGTGTGGAAAGGTTTATCCCCATGTCACTTTTGCCAATTACTTAAAATCTGGGCCCTCTTGTGTCTGATCCTTTCACAAGCAGGAACAGTTTCTTCCTATCTACTGTGTCCAGAACCCCCATGATTTTGTACACCTCTATCAAATCCCCTCTTAGCCTTCTCTTCTCCAAGGAAAACAATCCCAACTTCTCCAATCTATCTTCATAACTGAAGTTCTTCAACCCTGGAACCATTTACATGAATTTTTGCCGCACTCTCTCCAATGCTTTGCGGTGTCCAGAACTGGATGCAATACTCCAGCTGAGACTGGACGAATATGTTACACAAAGTTCAACAAAACCTTCTTGCTCTTGTACTCTTACTCTATACCCTTATTAATAAAGCATCGTTATGAAGTGCTTTGAAAGATTAGTCATGGCACAAATCAATACCAGCCTCCCAGACTATCCGGATCCACTACAGTTTGCCTACTGCTGCAAAAGGTCCTCAGCAGACGCCATTTCCCTGGCCCTGCACTCAACCCTGGCACATCTAGATAAAAAGGACACCGATGTCAGACTCCTAAATGTTGACGGCAGCTCAGTCTTTAACATAGAGTAAACAGTGGAAGGTTTTTTCCTAGATTGGAGACAACTATCACGAGGGGTCACGAGCTAAGGGTGAGGGGGGAGAAGTATAATTTGGATACTAGAGGAAGGTTTTTCACACAGAGGGTCGTGGGGGTATGGAATGCACTACCAAGTAAGGTGGTGGAGGCAGGCACGCTGGACTTGTTTAAGGTTTACTTAGATAGGCACATGAGTGAAACAGGGATGGAGGGTTATATAAGATGGTTTTAAATAAGGATCAGAGCCTCGGGACGTTCCTGGAAATCTAATGCTACGTCTCTTTACTCCGCAGGTGTGTCGGTCCACCTTGTTGTCTAACGAGGGGCATGCACACGATGGGTCGTGCATGGGCTGCTCTTGGATGTTTCGAGAGTGACCTAGTACTTCGCGTCGTTGTGTGTGCTTAAAACTTGACCAGCTGATGGGCACCACAACAGCTCAGTGACTATCACTGCTAGCTGTGCAGATGCATGGATTTGGGCCAGTGTCTGTGGGAGTTTGTGCATTCTCCCTGTGGTTGCGTGGGTTTCCTCCGGGTGCTCCAGTTTCCTCCCACACCCCAAAGATGTGCTCTTAGGCTGACTGGTGTAACAAATTGTCCCTAAATTATTCTCCCCGAATCTGGTTTCCAATGGGGGTACCATAGGCATACACATGGGGCAAGGTAGGTGTAGGAAAATGCTTCGTTAAGATGGTGGCGCGGGCTCGTTGGGCCGAAGGGCCTGTTTCCTGTGCTGTGTTGTTCTTTGTTCTTTGTTCTATTATTATTCCCATGAAACTCTGTGGCCTGGTCCTCGGCACCTCCCTCTGCAACTGGATTCTGAACTTCCTAACTCACAGACCATACTCAGTAAGGATAGGTAACAACACCTCCTCCACGATCATCCTCAACACCGGTGCCCCACAAGAATGTGTTTTCAGCCCCCTACTAGTTATACACCTATGAATGTGCAGTCAAATTCCCCTCCAATTCGAGTTTCAAGTTTGCTGATGACACCACTGTAGTGGGTCAGATCTCAAACAATGATGAGACAGAGTACAAGAATGAGACTGAGAATCTGGTGAACTAGTGCAGCAAAAATAATCTCTCACTTAATGTCAACAAAATGAAGGAGATTGCCATCGACTTCAGGAAGTGTAAAGAAGAACATGCCCCTGTCTACAAGTAGAAAGGGTCGAGACCTTCAAGTTTTTAGATGTTCAGATCACCGACAACCTAGTCCTGGTCCCTCCATGTCGACACTATAGTTAAGAAAGCTCACCAACACCTCTACATCTCAGAAGACTAAGGAAATTTGGCATGTCAGCTATGACTCTCACCAACTTTTACAGAAAGCATTCTTTCTGGTTGTATCACAGCTTGGTATGGCTCCTGCTCTGCCCAAGACTGCAAGGATCTACGAAAGGATGTGAATGTAGCCCAATCCATCGTGCAAACCAGTCTCCATCCACTGACCCTGTCGATGCTTCCTGCTGCCTCGGCAAAGCAGCCAGCATAATTAAGGACCCCATGTACCCCAGACACTCTCACTTTCACCTTCTTCCTTTGAGAAAAAGATACAAAAATCTGAGGTAACGTACCAACTGACTCAAGAACAGCTTCTTCCCTGCTGCTGTCAGACTCTTGAATGGACTTAACTTGCATTAAGTTGATTTTTCTCTGTACCCTAGCTATGACTGTAACAGTACATTCTGCACTGTCTTGTTTCCTTCTGTATATTTTGTCTGTGTAGCGCGCAAGAAACAATACTTTTCACTGTATGATAATGCTTGTGACAATAATAAATCAAATCAAATCAAAAAAGTCTAGGATACTGTATGGTTTATTGACTGCTCTCTCAATATTTCCTGCCACTTTCAATTATTTATGCACATCTACATCCAGGTTTCTCTGCTCCTGCATCCCCTTTAGAATGGTTACCTTTAATTTCCATTCAGTCCTTAGATGCATCTTATTCAGTGTCTTATGAATTTTAAGTACAGATAGCCTGTCTAATAATACCTCCCCTTTATTAATTTTATACTCTTCTAACATATTGATTACCTCTTTCATCATGACCTGGGTAGCATCTTCTTCCTTGGAAGAGATGAATGCAATGTATGCACTTCATTCTCAGCTATCTGCCCTGCCTCTATGCGTGGGCCTCTTTTTTGGTTCCTCTTCATCCCTATTCCTCGTTTTAGCACCCTTTTACTATTTATAGGCTGTAGGGGATTATATGTAAGCTTTTCATACTTTCTTTGCTTAGTTTAGTTTTTTGCATACTTTATTTGCTTTTTCACTTCTCCTCTGAACTTTTTATAGTCAGTCTGGTTCTCCATTGTATTATCCACTTAACATCTGCCAGAAAGCTTTCTCTTCTTCATCTTAATCTCTATTTTGTTTGTCAGTTGGGAAGCTCAGGATTTGTTTGCCCCCAATCTGTGGGGACGTACCATTTAGTTGACCAACTGAAGGGCAGCTCAGGGTCACATGGCTCCTGACTTAAACCCACCTGGAAATCAGACTTTTGATTGCATCTACCTCACATTAAGATGATCTTTCTCTACATCCTAGCTATGACTAACACTACATTCTGCATTCTCTCCTTTCCTTTTCTATGAATGGTATGTTTTGTCCGTATAGTGCTCAAGAAACAATACTTCTCACTGTATACTAATACATGTGACAATAATAAGTCAAATCAAAATCAGAAGTTCATGGTTTATTTCCCTGGAAAATGGAGAAGTATGGTCACCCTATGATATATAGAATTAAGTCACAAATCATGAATGTCTAGTTGAATGGAGGAATTTCTTGAGAGGCTGAATGGCTACTTCTGTTTTTATGTGCCCATGTTCAACATGCCGTTCACCAAAACATTCTTTTTGTGGAAGTTCACCAGATTGTGTTGTCGGTAGAATACAGACAGGAAGTATTGTGGGAAGCACACAAATTACCTGTAGGAGGTCACCTAGGAGTGAGGAACAATTAAACTAAGATAAAGGAGCATTTTTATTGGCCTGATTACATAAAGGTGTGGTTGAATTTTGCCGTACCTGTCAAACGTGTCAGATGGTAGGAAAGCCACAGGCACTAACAAAGCCAATACCTTTAATGCCACTCCCGCATTTGAAGAACATTTTACACGGGTTCTAACTGATTGTGTGGGCTTCCTCTCTAAAACCAAAAGTGGGAACCAATATTTACTAACCATAATAGATGTGTTAACCAGGTTTCCAGAGGCAATTCCATTACAGGATGTCAAGGCAAAAACAATTGCAGAGAAGACGCTTGCTTTCTTTACCTGTTATGAATTACCCAGGGAGATCCAGTCAGACCAAGGATCCAATTTTACTGCCACATTATTTAAGGAAGTCATGGATAGTTTAGCCATCAGACACTTTACATCAAATGCATATCGTCCTGAATCCCAGGGAGCACTGGAAAGGTGGCATCAGACCCTAAAGACCATGTTGAGGGCTTACTGCCAGGATCACCCAACTGATTGGGATAAAGGTATCCCATTTATATTATTTGCTATTAGAGATGCTCCAAATGAATCGACTCAGTTTACTTTATTTGAATTGATATTTGGACGCAAAATAAGAGGGCCTTTAAAATTAATTAAGGAAAAGATAGTAGGTCCGAAGTCAGAGACCTCACAGTTGGATTATGTATCTGAGGTGAGAAAAAGACTAAACAATATGGATGAATTGACTAGATAACATTTGAAGGTAGCACAACACCTAATGAAGCAACAAGCGAATAAGAAATCTAAAATTCATACATTTAGAACATAGAACATTACAGTGCAGTACAGGCCCTTCAGCCCTCAATGTTGCACCGACCTGTGAAACCAATCTAAAGCCCATTTAACTTACACTATTCCAATATCATCCATATGTTTATCCAATGACCATTTAAATGCCCTTAATCTTGGCGAATCCACTACTGTTGCAAGCAGGGCATTCCACGCTCTTACTACTCTCTGAATAAAGAACCTACCTCTGACATCTGTCCTATAACTATCACCCCTCAATTTAAAGCTATGTCCCCTTGTGCTAGCCATCTCCATCTGAGGAAAAAGGCTCTCACTGTCCACCCTATCTAATCCTCTGGTCATATATGCCTCTATTAAGTCACCTCTTAACCTTCTTCTCTCTAACGAAAACAGCCTCAGGTCCCTCAGCCTTTCCTTATTAGACATTCCCACCATACCAGGCAACATCCTGGTAAATCTCCTCTGCATCCTTTCAAATGCTTCCACATCCTCCCCATAATGCGGTAATCAGAACTGTATACAATACTCCAAGTGTGGCTGCACCAGAGTTTTGTACAGCTGCAACATGACCTCATGGCTCCGAAACTCAATCCCGCTACCAATAAAAGCTAACGCACCATACGCCTTCTTAACAATCTTATCAACCTGGGTGCCAACTTTCAGGGATCTATGCACATGGACACTGAGAACTCTCTGCTCAACCACACTACAAAGTAACTTACCATTAGCCTAGTACTCTGTATTTCTGTTACTCCTTCCAAAGTGAATCACTTCACACTTTTCCGCATTAAACTCCATTTGCCACCTCTCAGCCCAACTCTGCAGCTTATGTATATCCCTCTGTAACCCTGCAACATCCTTCCGCACTGTCCACAACTTCACCGACTTTAGTGTCATCCACAAATTTGCTAACCCATCCTTCTACACCCTCATCCAGGTCATTTATAAAAATGACAAACAGCAGTGGCCCCAAAACAGATCCTTGTGGTACACCACTAGTAACTGAACTCCAGGATGAACATTTCACATCAACCACCACCCTCTGTCTTCTTGCAGATAGCCAATTTCTGATCCAAACCGTGAAATCACCCTCAATCCCATGCATCCGTATCTTCTGCAGTAGCTTACTGTGGGAAACTTTATCAAACGCTCAATAAGGTTTGTGAGGCATGGCCTACCCTTCACAAAACCCGTGCTAACTATCCCTAATAAAATTATTCCTTTCTAGATGATTATTAATCCTATCTCTTATAATCCTTTCCAAAACTTTGTCCACGACAGCAGTAAGGCTCACTGGTCTATAATCACCGGGGTTGTCTCTACTCCCCTTCTTGAACAAGGGGACAAAACTTGCTATCCTGTACTATTCCTGTAGACAATGACGACCTAAAGATCAAAGCTCTGCAATCTCCTCCCTAGCCTCCCAGAGAATCGTAAGATAAATCCCATCCTGCCCAGGAGACTTATCTATTTTCATACTTTCCAGAATTTGCCCATGGGGATAAAGTATTGGAACTATTACCAGTGGTAGAGCACCCCTTGAAAGCCTGGTTTAGTGGTCCCTATCGATTGAGAAGAAGTTAGCAGGTAAATTATCTGGTAAAGATGCCAGATAGGAAAAAAAATTATAGGGCATGTCATGTGAACATGCTGAAACAGTACTATGACAGGGAAAGAGAACTGGAGAAACAGTTATTGCTTACTGCCACTCAGAGAAAGGAATCAAATCCAGGTGTTTGGGATTTTGATATGCCTCAGAATAAATTGAATAATGAAGAATTCCTTAAGGAATGGAATAGGGTAGTGAGCTATCTGTCCCAGGAACAGAGAACTGAATTAAAAGACTTGTTACAGTGCTTTGTAGAAATAGAATGGGGAGGACTAATGCCATTGTACATGAGGTTGACATAGGGAATGCTGTTCCGATAAAACAATTGGCTAATCCTCTCAAAGCAGAACAGATTCAGAAGGAAGTGGTAGGGATGCTACAAGATGACATCATAGAGCCAGGTCAAAGCAAGTGGAGTTCGCTGATCGTGTTGGTTCCCAAGCCTGATGGTACTCAACGATTCTGCATAGATTATCGGAAAGTCAACGCTGTGACTAAATCTGACTCATATCCAATTCCAAGGCTGGAGGATTGTGTGGAAAAAGTAGGACAAGCCATTTACGTCACAAAGTTAGACTTACTTTGCGGTTACTGACAAGTATCTCTGTTGGATAGAGCAAAAGAAGTTTCTGCTTTTCTAACCCCAAATGGGCCATATCAATTTAAAGTAATGCCCTTTGAGATGAAAAATGCACCAGCACCAGCCACTTTTCAAAGGCTTATGAACAGAATTGTTGAAGGATTGACTAATCGTGCTGTCTACATAAATGACTTAGTGATCTTTAGCCATTCGTGGGAAGATGACATGGAGCATTTGGCATAGCTCTTCGAGAGACTACGGAAGGCAAAGTTGGTCATAAACTTGGCAAAAACAGAGTTTTGCGAAGGCGGAAGTGACATTCTTAGGGCACACATTGGGTACAGATGGATGACATTGAGAAATGAGAAGATGAAGGCCATTGAGGAATTCCCAAGACCTTGAAGAAGGAAGTGCTATGATTTTTGGGATTGAGCGGATTCCAAACTTTAGTCAGGTAGTGACACTATTGACGGATTTGTTAAAAAAGAACACAAAGTTTTGCTGGACAGAACTGTGCCAGGAGGCATTTGAGAATTTAAAAGCAGTGTTATCCACCACACCCATTTTAGCCATGCCAAAAATTTTTGAAAACCTTCAAAGTCTCCATCGACATCAGTGATGTCAGTGTTGGAGCTGTGTTGTTACGAGAGAATGATTGTGGAATTGGAAAGCCAATCAGTTATTTTTCAAAGAAGCTCAATATCCACCAGAAAAAAATATTTAACCATTGGAAAAGAGTTATTGAATTTGGTAATGGCCTTACAACATTTTAATGTTTATGTTGCAAACAATGCATCAGAGACGATCGTGTATACCGATCACAATCCCTTCTTATTTCTGGAAAGATTTAAGGACAAGAACATCAGAATATTTTGTTGGAGTCTCATGTTACAAGCATTTAATTCACAGATTATTCATGTTGTGAGTCGTGAAAATATTATCGCAGGTGCTTTATCCCAAGTTTAAAGAAAAATGCTTATATAAGACAGAAATGGTAATGTTCAATGTTATATATAAATAGAATTAGTATAAAATGTGACACTAAATTAATGAACTATGGATCTAGTAATATAATGAATTAAGGTTTCTCAAAAAAAATCTTTTCATGATGATGTTTCATTTTTTTCTTAAGGGAGGTATTGCGAAGTTGGGCAGAATAATTCTAGATTGGGAGGTAGGAAGTTAAAATTTCGTATTTGTAAGAATGGTAAAATTGTTAAAGGTTTGGGGAAAAAGAATGGTCCCTTTAAAAGCTGGTGTTTTTTCTGTGCTAAGAGAGCTAAAAGAAAATTCAAGGGATTCATAGGGAGCTCCAAACTGAAACATTTGTATTGAAAGACCAAGCAGCAACTTTTACCAAGGCAACAGGCTTTTGAATTTAGTCAATCAATTTGAATCAGACACTTAGATACCAAGAACCTATTAAATTTAAATCTGATGGTTTTGACAACACAGGGCCGATCCTATTGTGGGAAATATTGATATGTCATCCTGGGTATAAAAGAAGGGGGCAGTAGGACAAAAAGAGACAGCAATTGTCACCTGCCAAAGATAACAACTCTCAGCTCTCAACTCTCTCTCAAGAGAGAATTGCTGGCTCTCATAGCTTCCTCTAGGTCTTAGAGAAAACATCATCTAGTTGGCAAAGATACCAAAGAAGAAATAAGTTCCAGACGTAAGAATCAACAGAGAAGGCCCAGAATATTCTGGAAGACACAAAACCTGAATGTAATTTGTGACTAAATTCTATTTTGTTAATGAGTGGGAGTTGTATTTATTGGAACAGCATACCATTAGAATCTTGTTTTATTTGGGAATAGTTAATAGAAGGGATTTATTCAGTTTAATAATTTAGTTAATATGTTCACTGTTAGATAAATAAATTGTTATGTGTTAGTTTTAGAGTGAGTGTCAGGGATTTATTTTGTATTTAACCATTAGAAGTTACTGAAGAGCAGGTCACACCACTTCACACACACTATTTTACAGATTAGAAGGCATGGTAGTCCCCTTTATGTGTTTCGGTGTTAGTTCTCAGAGGGGGGAGTCAACATTCACCTTATAACAATTAGGGACAACAAAGTATTTGTTAATAAAGTGAAATTTTGTATAGGGGTTTGCAGCTCTAGTTTGCCTTGGAGTAGCCTGTCCAGCTGCTCCAGTTTTTATATGCTTACTACATGGCTTCCAGATGTATTCTGCCCTAGAGGGGACTTCACCCTCTGGGGTGATCACTCACTCTCAGTACCATTGGTCCCTTAAGTCAGGTGACCCTCTTATGCTGTACTATCTTAAAGAGTCAGACACCACAATCACTAAAAATATACAAAACATTAGAAGCAGGGACAGGAGTAGGCCATGTGACTCTTTGAATCTGCTCCATCCTTCAATATGATCATTGCAGATTTTGGGCCTTACCTCCACTTTCCCAACTGCTCCCCACCCGCCTTGATTCCTTTGGAGCTGGGGGCAGGATTGGAAGCTGGTGGGCACTAAAAATAGCACCACCGGCCAGCATCCCAATGTCCCAGCTTCATCCTGCCCTATTGCCATTTTTATGGAGGCAGATAGAGGGGCAGCAGGACATCCCACTCACATGTGAGGGCTGAAGGCTGAATTGGCTCATTAAGGCCAACTGCAATTTTTCAGTTGGTCCCCAAATGCCCACAGGACACGGAGACCGATTTAACTGTTTGGAGGTGACTTCCATTATGACCGGTCCCCAGGGGTGGTCCCCCAAACTTCCTATCCTGGATAAGATCCTTCAGATTGTTACCCTCCATCCTCTGTGTGGGCACTATCTTGACACAAGATCCAGTTTGTTAAATTCACGACTGGAATCTTTTATATCAGATTTGGTTTGTGTCTTAAACTTAGGTCAAATTCAAATGGGTGATCCCAGATTTGAATTCCCAATTTCTGTTATGGACAGGAGGGAATTTAGTTTAGACAGCACTTTTGAGGTGGTCCACTTTGGTAGGAATAATGGTAGGAAGGACTATTACTTACGTGGCGAAAAACTGCAGCAGGCGACGGTGCAGAGGGACCTCGGGGTCCTTGTGCATGAGTCGCAAAAACCCAGCTTGCAGGTGCAGCAGGTGGTCAGGAAGGCGAATGGGATGCTGGCCTTCATAGCGATGGGGATTGAATATAAAAGTAGGGAGGTCTTGCTGCAGCTGTATAGGGCATTGGTGAGGCCGCAGCTGGAGTACTGTGTGCAGTTTTGGGCACCGTACTTACGCAAAGATATTTTGGCCTTGGAGGGAGTGCAGAGGAGGTTTACTAGGCTGATACCGGAACTGAGGGGGTTGAGCTGTGAGGAGAGGCTGAATAAACTAGGCTTGTACTCGTTAGAGTTTAGAAGAATGAGGGGAGATCTCATTGAGACGTATAAGATGATGAATGGGATGGATAGGATAGAGGTGGAGAGACTCTTCCCGCTCAGAAAGGACAGTAGGACTAGGGGGCACAGCCTCAAGATAAAGGGGGGGCGGTTTAGAACGGAGTTGAGGAGGAACTTCTTCACTCAAAGGGTGGTGAATCTCTGGAATTCTCTGCCCGTTGAAGTGGTGGAGGCTGCCTTGCTAAATATTTTTAAGACACGGGTTGATGGGTTTTTGATAAGCGAGGGGATTAAGGGTTATGGGGAGAGGGCGGGAATGTGGAACTGAGCCACGACAGATCAGCCATGATCTTATTGAATGGCGGGGCAGGCTCGAAGGGCTAGATGGCCTACTCCTGCTCCTATTTCTTATGTTCTTATGTTTTGCCCTTCTGACTATCCATCCATAAGCAGAAAGGTGTCTCTTATATGCTGTGGTGTATTTCCTAATCCCTCAGATCTGGTGTAATTCAATTTTCTATTAATAACCCCACAGCAAATTCAAGATAAGGTGAACTCAATGGATTAGTTTATTTGAACACACACAAAAAAAGCAGGAGGAGGGTCACAACTTTACCTCCACACTTGGACAGTAAAGAAAGGGATAGAGAAAAGAAGGATTTATATTACAGATACTAAATATTAGTTTACATGAGTTCCAGTGTCCAGAATAAAAGTCTAACGAGATATTCCTTCATTGAGATCAATGCACTGAAAACTGGTGTTGTGAAATTCCGTTTTCCCATGCTGTTGAATTCGCAAGACCATAAAACCATAAGACATAGGAGCAGAATTAGGCCACTCGGCTTATGAGTCTGCTCTGCCATTCAATCATGGCTGATATTTTTCTCATCCCCATTCCCCTGTCTTTTCCCCATATCCCTTGAGCCCTTTATTAATCAAGAACCTATCTATCTCTGTCTTAAAGACAGTCAACAACCTAGCCTCCACAGCCTTTCGCAGCAAAGAGTTCCACAGAGTTACCCTTCTCTGAACAGGGATATCCACTGCCTGCTGAAGTCTAGGTCTGAGACATTCAAGTCAGGCGACACTGACCTATACAAGAAAGCCAGATACGATCTAAGGAAATCTATCAAAGATGCCAAAAGACAGCACCAGACCAAGTTAGAGTCCCAGGCTAGCCACACTGACCCCCACCGACTGTAGCAAGGTCTTCAATACATAAAAAGCTACAAGATGAAGGCATGTAAAATTGCCTGTTCCAACACATCCCTCCCTGATGAGCTCAGTGCATTCTACAACCTGTTTTGAGCAAGAGGTCAGCGAGAGTTTGCCCTCCACCCTGGATGAACCTGTATCTGGGGTCATCATTGCTGATGTCAGAGCAGCTTTCTCGAAGGTCAACCCACAGAAAGTGACTGGACCGAATGGGATACTCGGATGAGAACTCAAATCCTGCGTGGATCAGCTGGCGGGGGTATTCACAGACATCTTCAACATCTCTTTACAACAATCTGAGGCCCCTATCTGCTTCAAGAAGATGACCATTATCCCAGTACCTAAGAAAAACCAAGCAGTGTGCCTTAATGATTATCGGCCAGTGGTTCTGATATCCATCATTATGAAGTACTTCGAAAGGTTAGTTATGGCACGAATCAATTCCAGCCTCCCAGACCACCTGGATCAATTACAGTTTGCCTACCGCTGCAACAGGTGCACAGCAGACGCCATCTACCTGGCCCTGCACTCAACCCTGGAACACCTAGATAACAAGGACACCTATTTATTGATACAACTCAGCCTTTCACACCATTATGTCCGTGAAACGCATCTCCAAACTCCGTGATCTGGGCCTTGGCATCTCCCTCTGCGACTGGATCCTGAACTTCCTAACTCACAGACCACAATCAGTAAGGATAGGCAACAACACCTCCTCCACGATCATCTTCAACACCAGTGCCCGACAGAGCTGTATTCTCAGCCCCTTATTATACTTGTTATACACCTTTGACTGTGTGGCTAAATTCCCCTCCAATTTGATTTTCAGGTTTGCTGATGACACCACTGTAGTGGGTCGGATCTCAAACAATGACAAGACCAAGTACAGGAATGAGATAGAGAATCTGGAGAACTGGTGCGACAACAATAATCTCTCCCTCAATATCAACAAAACGAAGGAGATTGTCATTGTCTTCAGGAAGAGTAAAGGAGAACATGCCCCTGTCTATATCAATAGGGGCAAAGTAGAAAGGTTCGAGAGCTTCATGTTTTTAGGTGTCCAGATCACCAACAACTTATCCTGGTCCCCCTATGCCGCCACTATAGTTAAGAAAGCCCACCAACACCTCTACTTTCTCAGAAGACTAGGGAAATTTGGCATGTCAGCTAAGACTCTCAACAACTTTCACAGATGCACCATAGAAAGCATTCTTTCCAGTTGTATCACTGCTTGGTATGGCACTTGCTCTGCGCAAGAATGGAAGAACTATAGAAAGTTGTGAATGTAGCCCAATCCATCATGCAAAACAAACCTCCCATCCATTTACTCTGTCTACACTTCCTGCTGCCTTGGCAAAGCAGCCAGCATAATTAAGAACCCCACACACCCTGGACATTTTTTCTTTCACTTTTTTCCGTCGGGGAAAAAGACACAAAAGTCTGAGGTAACGTACCAACCGGCTGAAGAACAGCTTCTTCCCTGCTGCTGTCAGACTTTTGAATGGACTTACATTGAATTAATTTGATCTTTCTCTACATTCTAGCTATGAATGTACCACTCCATTCTGCACTCTCTCCTTTCTTTCTCTATGAGCGATATACTTTGTGTCGCACACAAAAAATAGTACTTTTCACTGTGTGTTAATATATGTGACAATAATAAATCAAATCAAATCTCTCTGGCTGAAGAAATTTCTCACCATCTCTGTTTTAAAGGATTGTCCCTATAGCCTAAGATTGTGCAAGATGAGATAAGCACACAGAATGAGTCAATCTTGTAAGCGATGGCACAACTTCCAACAGAATAATGTAGATGAGGCTAAATGTTCAACCTAGGTCAGAGCTCCTTCGGTTTGACCTCCTAGTCAGATATTAAACAGCAGATTGCACTGTGCATTTCAGGAAGAAATTTTACTTGTTCCAGAAGCCAGTCGCCCCACCACATGATTTTACCGCATCACAATGTCTTCAATGAAGGATGTTTATCCAGTCTCTGGAATTATGTTGTGTGTTCCAGGCTGACAATATCTCAGTCATTATGGGTTAAAAGGAATGTTGGAGAGGTCATTGTCTTGACGGAATTAAATCTCTGCTGGCCAGTTTGGGTTAAAAGTACAAATGGCCTTTGTACATCTCCCTCTGAAATTGGGTGGTGCAGGCTGCAGGTTGTCCTCAGAGAGAACGGTATGCAGGTTTCCCTGAAGTTGCAGAGTGGCTTCTTATGTTCATGGGTCACAGACAGACACAGTTTCAGCCATTTTACAGGTTTAAGTTCAGTTTTAACAATTTTAGAAATAAAGATCTCTGATCTGTACTTCACAAAATATATTGGGTGAGGTCTTAGTCCCTCACTCACAGACGTTGACTCACATTGTGCTATGTCAGCTTTTACAATAGCACAACCCAGGGGTGATTGTAATAATAGCAACTCAATGTGACCAGAAGTGAATTTTCATGACATCTTTACAAATTGTCATCTGCCTTTTCAATCTTTCAAAAAGTGGTTCAAGTGAATACTTATTTAGACAAATCTGGAAATGAATTTCTTAGCTGTTCACAAATCATATAGTGATATAGTACAGAAGACAACCATTCCGCCCATCATGCTTGTGCTGATTCTTTGGTAAAGCCACATTGTTAGTCTACTTTTATCCCATAGCCTGTATTTTTTCCTTCCAGTATGAATCCAATTCAACTTTGAAATTTATGATGGAACCATCTTTTGCCATCCTTTCTGGCAGTACATTTTAGATTACATCAATTTGCTATATATAAAAAAAAGTTTCCTCATGCTGCTTCAGGTTCTTTTGCCAAACTGTTGTATTTTTTCAGATAACAAGCTTACTTTCTCAGAAGCACCTGACTTTATGTAGAACTGCTGGCTGTGAGAAATTGAGGCCCTAAATCTGGCCATCAGCCCAGAACACAGCTTCCTTTTCATGCTCACTGGCTTATGTTGGCACAGTGTCTGCCACTGGCTGAAACTTTAAGTGAACATTCTTACTTTAATATTCTTCCATAGCCTCATCCCGTCCGATCTACAACATTCTCCAGTACAATAACCCTCTGAGATCTCTCCGCCTTTCCAACACAGGTATTGTACACATCTTGTTTGCTTTACTCTACCAATAATGGACATGATTTTACCATTGCTTTACACCCATTTTCGGGACAGCCATTTAAACGCATTTGCCTGCATTTAAGTTGACTTAATGGGTTGCACATCCAACTTTACCGGCACTTCCCGCTTTACCACTGCATTCGCCCAGAATCAGCATGAAACAGACATGCTCCATAGAAGTTCAATTCGGGCGCTCCAGTTAGTGCAAAGTTAGGTGCCTAGTGTCCGACAGCTGTCTGCTTGAGATGGGTTGGGGGTGGGGGGGGAGGTGGGAAGGTGGGCCCGCAGCCACTCTGCTTGAGATCAGTGGGGGGGCTAAGGAGAGCCTGCTACCCATTCTGCCTGAGATTGGTGTGGGGAAGGGGGAGGGACTCGTGATCAGTTTGGGTGGCGGGGAAGGGCGGGTAAGGGGGCCAGTAATGTTGTGGGATGGGGCAATGTCAGTGGGGGCCAGGGATCGGCATTATCTGGCCCGGGAGGGATATGGCAGGGCAGCTGCATGCTATCTTCTTTTTTCTGCACATACACAGTTGGAGGCGTCAATCGGAGCTGCAGGGTTTTGGGCGTGTTAAGCCCCACCCACAGATTTGTGCAGCGCGATGTGGAGTCACTGATATTGTTGCAAGCAGAGTGCGTATGGGGTCACCTCACAATAAAAGTCAGACCTGAAACATTCCCAGTTTCAAGTCCATCCAGCACTTAGAATCAAAATAGTAAAATAGGGCCCAATGTGTCTATATATTAAATGCACGTTGTGTTGTTGTTGCAGTTTCTTTCCTTCTCCTTTCACGATCAACCTGACTACCCTTACCCCCAAAAATGGGATCAACCTGGTTCATAATTTGCTGCTGACGTCTTCTGGGCTTTTTCTTTCTCCATTTACTTCTGTGTGTAATGGTTTTGGGACTATTAATCTGACAAAGCGAGGTAGCAAATTTTCACAACTAACAAGGTTAGTCCCCTCTTGCAACTCACTCCCTCTTGGCTTTGTATTGAGTAGCAATTTTAGGAGCTGGTACCCTAACTTTGGAACTGAGTATCCAATAGAGGAAGAAGAAGCAAACTGGAGTGAAAACACATGGAACATGTAGACAATGTAACCCTTACACGAATCCTTTTGCTGGGATTAAAAACATTGCAGGAGGAATGAGGAAGAAAGGAGATTAAATGAACCAAAAATTTCCTTGCTGGAGGGTTTGTAGCAATAAAATTTAAATGCATGATTAGTGGCACCACACAACCCACTGATTGCAGGTCACTTAAACGCTTTTGCAGATATGGGTTGCAGACACGAGGGGCAGTTACAGTCCGCTACACTCCACATCCATTTCATGTCAGCAAATGTATTGTTTATGGATCCTGCACTTAGAGTGACAAAAATCCACCTATTCATTTGTTCTCGGCCTCTTGACTGATTGGCCTCAATGCAGATTGAAGGCGTTGCTCCAGATTAACAGGAACGCAGAGGTTGCCGTGACTGTTCTACTCACTGAAGAAAAGTTCAGTTGACCCCAGCACTTATCCAAAAATTGGATTTTGAAGGCCTCCTCGCTTATAATGGATTTGAACCATCTGAAAATTGGCAGGGAGATCTCTGTCTGTCGGTGGATTTTTTTTTCAAAATAAGACACGGGCAGTGCACCATGCAACCTGACAAATGATAAGATGCTTTTATTTTTCTCCCTTGATTCCCATTAAGAGAATTTGTTTGGTCTAGGGAAAACCATTTTCTAGTCCGCTTATCTGCAATTGCCTATCGCGAGTTCAAGTTATTGTCACAACAACAGGGAGAGGTGAAACAGATAAATTGCAATGAGTTCAAACGCTCCAGGATAGGTTTTTACAGCTAGGGCTGATAATGGTTCTTGTGAAGCTGGGTGAAGTCAGAAAACTCCACAGACTTTTTGTGCGACTTTTTTCTTAAGAAGAAAAGGTAAAAATAAACACTTGCTTTTATACTGCGATCGTGGGTGAACCAGTGTTAATTCACAGCAGTGCTGCAGATTAGTATAAATGTATCAAGAATGCAGGGTCACCTGAGCAAAATGGAATGAAACTCCCTGGAGGAGATTATCTTACTCTGCTTTACTTCACAATTAAAGCACCACAGTCACTCCATACAACCATTAAAGGTAAATACACCCAAATATGTCACAAAGATGGCGATAGCTTCACCAGGCATATTGACCATTTTATGGGAGACCTATGTTTAAAGTAGATATTGATGACTGATATTCAATAGAACCATAGAATACCCACACTGCAAAAAGAGGCCATTTGACCCATCGAGTTGAAGTTAAAAAGTTTATTTATTAGTCACAGATAAGGCTTACATTAGTACTACATTGAAGTTAGTGTGAAATTCGCCTGTCTGCACCAACCACAATCCTACCCAGGCCCAATCCCCATAACCCCACATATTTACTCTGCTAATCCCCCAGACGCTAAGGAACAATTTTGCATGGCCCATCAACCTAACCCACACATCTTTGTGTCTGTGGGAGGAAATGGGAGGAACCCGCCAGCGGAAACAGCTGCCGACTTCTGCGGCTATTGGCACCCGGAGGAAACCCACACAGACACCAGGGGAAACATGCAAACTTCACACAGTCACCCAAGGCCAGAATTGAATCCAGGTCCCTGGCGCTGTGAGGCAGCAGTGCAGTAAAGTGCAATAAAGTGACCATGTTTTGGAAAATTCTTATGTGGATTATACTGACAGAGACATGTCTGAGGGAACATGGAATTTCACAGCTGAAGAGATGTCAAGGCCCACTTCAAACAGAGACACTTGAAAGAAAAATATAGAAAATGGAAACGGCTCGATTTTAATCTCCTCTGTTTATGGAGATAATGGATTGTTTCCTACATCTCATCAGTCATTAAAAAAAACAACTCCTGTTGATTTATATCTCAGACTGTGTAAAAAAGAATTCTGAGATGAAATCAAAATGGGCTGGTAAGACATTTCTATTCCCCCTTCCAGATACACAGAAAAAGTGGATTAAACCTAGCTAAGGAGAAGTAAATAGTGGAAGCAAGAAGCAGTCGTCAGTCACTCCTGCAGAGACTGGCAATCTGTCTTTCTGTCACTGGAGGCAAGTGTTTTAAGAAGGAGAAGCAAACACCAGACTCCTGCAGAAACAACCAAGTCACCCTTTCCTAAGACCATAAGAAATAGGAACAGGAGTAGGCTGTTCAGCTCTTCGAGCCTGTTCTGACATTCAACAAGATCATGGCTGACCTCACACTCACTAAGTCCTGCCTTATCTCCATTACCCTTAATTCCTCTACTGATTAAAAACCTATCAGTCTCAGCTTTGGAAATGTCCCTGGCTTTCGGGGTAAAGTCTTCCAAAGATTCACCACTCTTTGAGAGAAAACATTGTTCTTCAAATTCATCTTAAATGAGCATCGTCTGGGAACAAGCCAGCAAAATAGTTGACTGATAAACTGTCAAACTCCTCTCTACCTTAGTCACCAAACTTAATGGCCATCTACACCTCAAGGGCAAGCCAAGGACTGATTCATAAATTTTTAAACTTTTATTTGGACTCTTAACCTTCTTATTTCTAATCTCACATTTGTGTGTTTATTATTTTTCCTAATAAACTTTTGATTTGATTTATTGTTGTCACATGTCTTAGCATACAGTGAAAAGTATTGTTTCTTGCACACTCTACAGACAAAACATACCGTTCATAGAGAAGGAAACAAGAGAGGGCAGAATGTAGTGTTACAGTCATAGCTAGGGTGTAGAGAAAGATCAACTTAATGTGAGATAGGTCCACTCAAAAGTCTGATGGCAGCAGGGAAGAAGCTGCTGTTGAGTCAGTTGATACGTTACCTTGGACTTTAGTATCTTTTTCCTGACGGAAGAAGGTGAAAGAGAGAATGTCCAGGTTGCGTGGGCTCCTTAATTATCGGGTCCTTAATTATGCTGGCTGCTTTGCCGAGGCAGTGGTAAGTGTAGGCAGAGTCAATGACACCCAGGTCACGCGCTTCTGTTCTTAAACTGCCACCATTTAGACAATAATCTTCCTTCCTGTTTTTGTCACCAAAGTGGCTAACCTCACATTTATCCATATTATATCACATTTACCAAGTATTTGCCCACTCAGCCAGCCTGTACAAGTCATCTTGCAGCCTCTTAGCATCCCCTCCACAGCACACATTGCCATCCAGCTTACTGTCATTTGTAAATTTGGAGGTATTGCATTAAATTCCTTTGCCCAAATCATGAATGTATATTGTCTACAGTTGGGGTCTCAACACTAAACCCTGCAGTACCCACTAGTCATTGCCTGCCACTCGAAAAAGGACCTGTATACTCCTACTCTTTGCTTCCTGTCTGGCAACCAGTTCTCTATCCCAATACTAAGATCTTTAATTTTTCTCACTAATCTCTTGTCAAAATCCAGATACACAACATCCAATGGTTCACTCTGGTCCATCCTACTGGTCACATCCTCAAAAAATTCCAGATTTGTCAAGCACAGTTTCCCTTTAGTGAATCCATTCTGACTTGGACTGATTCTGTCACCACTTTCTAAATGCTCAGTTATTACATCCTTAATAATTGACTCCAACATTTTCCCAACCATCGGTGTCTGGCTAACCGGTCTAAAGTTCCCTGTTTTCTCTCTCCCTCTTTTTTTTAAAAAAGTGGGTTACATTAGCTACCCACCAAACCATTGGAATTCTTCCAGAGTCTATAGAATGCTGGAAAATGATCGCCAATGTGTCCACTATTTTTAGGGCCGCTTCCTTAAGTACTCTGGGATGCAGTGCATCAGTCCCTGAGGACTTATCAGGTTTTAATCCCAGAATTATTCTCTCCCTCCTTCCCCACTCCATGTCAAAGATCCATGGCGGCGTGCTGTCAGAATGGCATGACTGGTCTCAGAAGGTGTGCACCTGACAAGCAGCACTCCTAGGGGAGCTCAGAAGTGAGTGGAACATTCAGGGGTGGAAGGATAAAGAGGGTTGTGCCAGTAAAATGCTAGCTTGATGCTAGGGAAGGTGCACCTGGGTGAAGACTATTTTCTGGTTGGACACAGGGGTGGCCTTTACAAATGCTTGGATCATCGAGTGCCTGATTTAATGGCAGGATGGGTGAATCAGAGGTCGCCGTCCAGTGACATAGCATGGAATTCATGACAGTCTTCTTTCTAAATCCTGGATGATAAAATGGGAAAAGCTCCAATTGTCGTTGACTGCTTCAGTGCAGCTTTTCCCATCTTGCCAAAATCAGAGAAAATCTCTCCCTTTGTTTCCCTCTTCACAAATGCTGCTAACCTGATCACTTCCAGCATCATAAAAAGTCTGACAACACCAGGTTTTAGTCCAAGCGATTTATTTGATAATAGATTCACAAGCTCTCGGGGTTAGTCCCTTCGTCAGGTGAATGGAGAGTTCTGGCCTCAGACAGAGCATATTCCAGCATCCACAGCTTTTGTGATTGAGCCAAAATATTTACATAATATGCTGTTCTTGATATGAGTGACACATTGATACTATGTGCTCAGCATTTTAATTGCATTAAGTATACAATGACATAGAAGTAACATTAATCAACATAGTTTATGATACAAGTTTGCTGTGTCATTACATAACAGCTTTTAAAACACTGTGATGCCAATGGATGAAAGTAAATCGGAGTCAAGTTAATGCAACATCAAATGTTGGTTTAAAGTTTGACTCCATTTTAGCCAATTTCAATAAATTTCCACTA
Organism: Carcharhinus amblyrhynchos; assembly: GCF_965287045.1. NCBI lineage: Eukaryota > Metazoa > Chordata > Chondrichthyes > Carcharhiniformes > Carcharhinidae > Carcharhinus > Carcharhinus amblyrhynchos. The sequence goes on along the minus strand of NC_137330.1, from coordinate 36,246,059 downwards.
GAATTGTAGACAGGTCACACAGTCTTTGATAGCATAGACATTTGATTATCGTTAGAACACTGACTCAGCAAATGGAAAAATTGACAGTAAACCACAAATTTGAGAGATTCAAATACAGGAATGTATAACCAGAATGATTCAACAGTACCAGTAAAGAAATAAAACTTATTTTGGAAGAATGACAAATATGGTCCAAACCTTTTACACTGAAAGCTCAGAGTGCTGGAAATCACCATTTAGGACAGAAGCTAGAATACAGACCATCTTTCTAATGTCCTTTAGGGAAGGAAATCTGCTGTCCTTACTTGGTCTGGCCTACATGTGACTCCAGATCCACAACAGTGTTGTTGCCTCTTAAATGGGCCTCGCAAGCCATTCAGTTCAAAGTTTGAGGCAATCAGGGAAGGGGTAATGAATACTAGCCCAGCCAACGACACCCACATCCCATGTAAAATTTTCTTAGAACCAGAGGTTCACAGTACAGAAGGTCATTCAGGCAATAATGTCTTTTGTAGAGCAATCCAAAAGTAATCCCATTAATTCACACTCACTCCAAAGTCCTCCATCATCCTCCGTTTACATAAGAACATAAGAAATAGGAGCAGGAGTAGGCCATCTGGCCCTTCGAGTCTGCCCCGCCATTCAATAAGATCATGGCTGATCTGTCGTGGCTCAGTTCCACATTCCCGCCCTCTCCCCATAACCCTTAATCCCCTCTCTTATCAAAAACCCATCAACCCTCTTCTTAAAAATATTTAGCGAGGCAGCCTCCACCACTTCAACGGGCAGAGAATTCCAGAGATTCACCACCCTTTGAGTGAAGAAGTTCTTCCTCAACTCCGTTCTAAACCGCCCTCCCTTTATTTTGAAGCTGTGCCCCCTGGTCCTACTGTCCTTTCTGAGCGGGAAGAGTCAAATATTAATCGAATTCCCCCTAAAACTTCAGCTCAACCATTCCCTTAACAATGCAGTCCAGTCTATAACAGTCTCCTGCATAAAGAAATTTCTTCCATCTTCCCTCTTAATGACTACTTTCAATTGATGCCCCTATCAGAGGCTATCATCTTTCTCTATTCATCCTATCAGAATCCTAAATAATTTATAAAACCTGCTCTAGTTCAGTGGGAATAGTTCCAGTTTCAAATCTTACCTCATAAGTATAGTTAGCATCATCCTAATGAGTGGACTCTTTACGCTTCCTACAATGCTATTTCTATAATGGAGCGCCCCAAACTGCACACGGCACTCAAGTGAGAGAGCGGCTGTTGCTAATGCATAAATTTATCACTTCTTTCCTCTTGTACTCTATGCCCCTCTTGATAATGCCCAAAATACTGTAAACCTTTACTTAAAACATTTAAAACCCTATGGCCAGGAATTTCCTCAGAGTTACTTGGGCTTTGTTGCTGTAACTTCACCAAAGTGTGGTGTGAACTCTATTTAGATATCAGAAATAAACACTTAGATTTATATAATGCCTTTGATCATCTCAGGTCATTCCAAGCACTTTACAGCCAATGAAATATTTTTGAAGTGGAGTCACTGGCAAAAACGTAGAAAGTACTGAAGCCTATTTCACACACAGCAAGCTCCCACGGGCAGCCTTGTGATAATGACCATATCATCTGTTCTGTTGAGTTTGCTTATTTATCTACCATGGGTGCTATTAGGTTGTGGGATCCTCCTTACCCGATCTCCCAGTACATATTCTTCACAGGATTATTTACAACCAGACACAAAAGAGGAAAAGCTGCCTCAAAATGTCTGATAGCTTTAGGTCTTTTTGAAGCCATTGTTTTCAGGGTGGATTCTAAATTGTTTTCCTTTTCATTTCCTACAGGGTGCTCTCAAAATGATATGTGTAAGGATGAAACAGAGGTGATAGCTGTCATATATTAGTATATAGGTGGCATAATTATGTTAATTGCTCATGGACCTGTTTTGTTCATCATAGAATCATCCAGAATTCATTAGTTTGTATTTAAACCCATAAAAATATATCAGTAACTGTGACTCAGTGTAGAAATGGCCATATAAAATTTATTCCCTTTGGTATACAATAAAGTTTGAATACATATTTTCAAATGCATATCACAAAAAAAAATCAGAAAAGACACTTCAATAATACAATTAAAACAGTTTCAAATAAGCCCATTTCCATTTTCTTCTGAAAACAGTTGGATTGAGTTGCAGTTGCATGAGGTTCAGGTAGTCTGATACTCAATTGTAACATGACCTCTTACCAAAACTGTACGTATAGAGATGTCTTTCATTCCCACACAATTGAATAAAACTACAATAATTCTTTTCCTTAGCAATTAAAGGCTAGGCCCTTATTTGCCAGTCATTGCTCTTTGAATATTTTTATTCTGCAAGTAAATTCAATTGTTTTGTATTTGTCACTTTTGTTTGATTCACAAGTTGATGAATGTCAAAGAATTTTTTTTTGATAATTCTCCGCCGTGGGGTACTAACAAAAATATCTGATAGTAAGGGAATTCTTTTGTCAAAGTATTTCAGTATCCTTCTGCTGTGGTCACAAAGATGAGGTTTGATTAGGAACAACTGTTGCTCCAACAACTATACAGCTTTAAAACACAAGGTTTTTACAGACAACACTATCATATCACTAGCCATCCAAATTTGTCCTGCCAAAGGGTTTGTCAAAATGTTTCACAATCATGGCCTGCTTATTTTTCAGTTCAAAGATTTCCTTTTCTAATACAGGGTATAGGTCAATGATTGGCACTTTGCCAAATGGTCACTCTTTCAGGCAATGAATGTCAATGTAACATTTGATCATATGAGTGTCACAGTTGGATCAATTCCCCCCTACACGTGTCCGGCAGGCAGCCCTTTAGAGCAATGTAAAATGACAGCTCTGGCTGATAACCTTTCCCATCTTGATTTATGGGGTTGCATCCAATTGTCACATTCCTCGTTGTAGCTGAAGTCAGCCAACTTGGCACTGATTAGGAATAAAACTTGGGACCACTCAGTAGTAAAAATGGTAAAAAAAACACATCCAATTTTACCATCACAATGACAAGAGTGCGTGAGAAGGGCCACAAATTAGACCGGGATACAGAGCTGCTAGATTCTGGCTTTACATCAGGAATTTTCGGTCCCACCTTTGCAAGATGAACGAGTGCAGAACCCCCATTAGCAGGAGTTCCTACATGCCTATCCTTTCATTCGGCTGGACTATGATTAGTGGCTGTACCTGCCACCAAATATTGGTTGTGGGGTTATCTGGGTGTTTAGGGGCCCTTGAAACTAAAATATAATTTGGTCCCATGTAGAAAGGCCACTGAAAGATTTGTTTTTTTTTGTGCGTTGCTCAGGCAGGTGAGAAGCAGTAGCCCACGTGGCCCTGCCACAGTACATGGTCTCTTCAGCAAGCAGTTACCCAAAATGTGCTCCTAGAGAAATTCAAAGTATGGAATTTCCTTGTAGCACCACAATATCGTGCAGCCTGAATTTCCAGTGTTACTTACAACACAATGTGCACCTTTCAGACTTTTAGTCCTTTGGATTTGTAAACCTCAGTTCCACACTATACAGTGCAATGGGTGAGCCTGCCAAGGGCTTTAAAAAATTTTAAATCCACTAATTATCAATTAAAACTTGGATTGAGATAAAAAGCATTCAGCAGTGTCCTAGAAGCAGACTGCTGCAGATGATTGCACGTACAGGTGTACAACTGCTTTTGTAACTTCAGCATAACAAACTTGCAATGTGGTGAGGCAAAGATATGCCATAAAAATATTTCAGCAAGTTTTAAAATTATTTATGATTGTTGAAATTATTGGTTCTCAGATTCAAAATCAAATCAGCTGCCGAAGGATTACGACGTACTGTAACCTTTCAAAACAGGCTTCGTTTTAGAAGAATAGTAGAGTCATTCATATGGCAAGGATGCTGTAAAATCTAGTTTATACATTACAAGTTTTACACTTTGTACTAGACTCTAACAAATTGATGTTAACATTTCTATAATTACTCCAGCATGGGATAACTTTATTTATGATTGCAGTGACCTATTAATTGCTCATCGCTGTCAAATTGGAAGGCTACTGGAAAAGAAAATGCAGGTTTAAAAACTATTTACATCTTCCCAGGAAACCCAAAACAATTTTAAATTGGCCTCAACTGTTTTCCTAAAAAAAAGTTCCATCGTCAACACTTAGAAGTACAGCTGAGGTTTTTATTAAATACGATGAAGCATTACTGTTTATCTGTAAAACTTAGACCCAGACCCTCATCCTTAGTAAACCTTTTTTTGTAAATAACAATGATAAAAGGTAGTACAAAGTTATATATTTCTCTGATAATATATTGCACTTAATATACATAGAAACATGGCTTGAATTCTATGGCTTGTTTTTTAGCCATTCACTGCATTTTCCTTAGTTAAGGCAGTCCAACACCTAAAGAAAGGAGTGTTACCACCGTTTGTGAGTGAATATGAAACAAAGAACATACTTCAAGTGCTCTGTCTCAAATGTTAATTCCTGCAGCTGATTAAGTTATAAAATGTAACATTTAAATTTCTAAAATCTGAACTTAAGACAAGGCATAAATTGAGACAAAACACGATTTGCTTTCCATAATAAAAATATAGGATACACAATTATTGAGGCATCTTTTACAAGACTGTAAATGCATCAGGGTGTTCAACTGTTATCATCTGAACCCCAAGATGTACTCCACCTTTGAAAGACACTGCTATGCACTTTTTATGTTATATATAATATATACAAGTCTAATAAGGGCATGGGTTTGTATTGCAAATGTTCTTTGGTTACCAAAAATTGAGATATTCTATGCATTTTGTTCTAGATTTTGTTTACATCAATGTAGATATCACAGTGGTGAAGAATTTAATTGAGGAATCGGGAATGAATAGAAAAGGATTAGAGAAATTATTGGTGGAAGCCCAAGGATCATTGCACAGGAGCAATTCGCTTTTACTTTATTGTGACAGTTTGCCATAAGTGATTTTGATTACAAATAATATTTGCTAGGGTATTATACACTTTCACTTGGGAGGTTGATATTGACTTACATGGTACATCTGGTAAACATCATGTGATATTTTCCTGTTGTATGTTTTCCTCTATTTTCACATCATTAGCCTGGCCAATAAATGCATAAGACTGGGAATGGGCTAGAAAATAACTACTCATCAATCCTCTTCAAATCTCGGCAAGGATGAGCTTATAGGATCCTGCAATTTCTTCAATGCTGAGTTGGAATGTGTCTTCATTAGAATAGTGTTTCACTATATTGTCATCCATATTCACCAAGATGCTAGCAACAGAATGAGAACATATCAATATAAGTTCTTTGACAATTTTTTTTTTTAAATGCTGAAATGTTCTTACGCCATTTTAACACCTTCAGATTTTTAACGGCAATGTGATTAGAAAGGTCCTAAATGCTTTACTACAGGGGCCACTAAGATTGAAAAGAGAGCTGGATGAATTAATTTGTATTAAGGCACACCAAGCGTGGGCTTTCAAAGCCATAAGAGCATTAGAAGGAGGAAGAGCTAAAAGGAGGCGAAACATTCGACATTCAAGAAAAAATGGATACAGATTAAGTGGGGTGGATGCAGGAACATGGAGTTTCTGCTATGGATGGTGGTAAAACACACCAAATCTTTCAGCCCCGATCTCATTAATTATGCACCCGGATGTTCTATGCCATATTCAGTGGGCAGGCCTGGATGGTTATAGTATGTTGTTGTATCTGGATGCCACATTGAAAATCCAGATTTCCTGGCACATTCTAAGGCTGGAAGATGGACCTTCTCCAGGATACCAAATCTAAAAGGTCCTCCTTCAGATGCACCCCTGACCCACTGCTGTGATGGTTCCAGATCGCAGGCAGCCCTCACCTGAAACTCTGGAGGAAGCCCCCAGCACGTTCAGATGAGTCCCTATAACCGCACACTTATAAAAGTGGAAAAAAGAGGGGAAAAGAATTAATTGGATAGAATCAATGAAAGGAGAATAGAGGCTGGGGACAGTAAACAAAAGCTTTGGTTTTGATGTTCAGTTGGAGAAACTTTGACTTATCCTTGATTTAATAGGTCACACAGATTGAGGTGAAGGAAATCAGCGGTGAGCGTCATCAACAATCTCTCTTCATGGATACCTCCAAGGAGCATCATGTGGATGAAGAAAAGGAAACTTGGGGAGCTTCAAAATGCGACTGCAAAGGCTGGAATCAATTCCATTATTGTAAAGCCCCGAGCTTCATTGAGATAACAGGACAAGTAATGGCTAGAATACTGTGGGCAACCACAACACATACTGGGGGTGGTGAGAATGCTATCAGTGACAACACAATTTGGTTACAGTCACAATAGATGCCAACTGTAACTTTAACCAGAGCTGTCCTAGTGTTTTGAGCAAGGACAGAAGCTGAATTGGAAGATTTTGTAGAAGAATTTGTGAATGAGATAGAGATAAAATTGAAAAATATTTCAAGGATCTTATGGATGTACCAGAAGTTAGGAACTGGATTGCTGCTGAGGAGCACAAATGAGTAATGGTAGGCTTCTAAAGAGACAGAAAGAGACAAAGAGTCAGAGCTAACAAAAAGCGTACTATTAATGTCAGCAAAAATGGAAGCCATTAAGGCAGAGCGATCAGGAGCCTGGATGAGGAGGGAATCAGGAAAAAAAGCAGGTAGAGGGAAACTGGCAATCTAGAGCAATAGGTTTGGAATGAATAAAACAGCAGTGTTACGATTGGGTGAGACAGATGGATAGAGAAATTAGAGGCAACTCTGCAGACAGTCTCAAATGATAGAGATCCACAAGTATTTCATATTTGGAGGGGAAAGTAAAGGTAATGGAGAAAGGCTTTGATGCAGCAGTTTATCATGGAGAAAAGGAACATGGACTTGTCTCCTCCTCTCCAGGACAACCCTAGAGGAACAGCAGAGGCGAGGGAAGAATTGTAGTTTTTAAAATTTGGTCAAGTCTAAGAATGAGGGTTGAGACAATCTAGTATTAGGTGCATTCATGTTTGCAGCTCTCTGACTCAATGGATTGAGAATGGAAGCTGTATTAGAGGAAGACCAGATATATTTATTATTAACTTATTGCAGAATGATTTTCCCCACACCACCAATTCCAACTGCAAATTGGCACTAACTCACCCTTTCTTGCATTTCTTGTAGACTTTCGCAATTTTCTCAAGCGGTACTTCATATTTTTCTGAAATCTAAAATAACATCGGAAAACAAGGTGGTCCTTTTAAAAGTAATTGTGATTTCATTTAATTATACAACAGAGCAGATGATGATTCAGCCCAATGTGTCTGTACTCGTTCTTTGAAAGAATTAAGTAGGTTGACTCCAGAGTTCCCCAGCAGTTGCATGCCAGGTACAAAAGTCTGCCAAGTGCTGTGTGCTTAATTATCACAACTGCGCAAATCCTGATAGTTAAATTAAGTTTACTACCACCCTAGTCCACAAGCACAAAAATGCTAAACTTCCCCTGGCAGGAGATCAATAGATGAGAGGCAGGTCTGGCATGATTAATCAGGTGGAATTAACAGCTAAAATTAACTCAGTACTTGCCTTTCCTGTGGCCCACTCATCTAGTCTTCCATTCAGTGCCTCTCCTGCTTGGTCTTTCTCACCCTGACCTTCTTTATTGCTCCCTCATTCACTTTATTGATATCTCTGCCCCTTTCCCAAACCCTCCATGCAGCAAGGGTTCAGAAAAGAGAGAGGGGCACAGGATTGAGGAGGGTAGCGGCAGCAAGTGGAACAGGCAGCAGCAAAAGCAAACAGGGAGGTCAGGAAGTAAATGGCGAGGAGGGAAGCGGCGAGGAGGGGGGTCAAGGAGAGAAATGGCGAGGACAGGGGTCAGGGAGGGAAGTGGCGAGGAGAGAGGGATCAGGTCAGGGAGGGATGTGACGAGAGGGAGGGAGGTAGCAAATGAGGGACAAGCGGATGATGATTCAAATCATAACATCTCATTAAGCAAAAAAAAACACTTCATCTTCTCATGGTTCTTTTGCCAATTATCTTAAATCCATGTACTCGGGTTACTGACCTTCCTACTAGTAGAAATTGTTCCTCCCTTTCTTATCAAAATTTCTCATTTTGAATATTGTAATCAAATCTGTCAACTTTCTCCTCTCTAAGGAGAATAATCACAACTTCCCCAGTCTCTCCACTTGACTGAAGTCTGTCATGCCTGGTACCATTCTAGTAAATCACCTCTGCACTCTCTTCCTAAAGGTCCTTCTTAAAGAGTTAGTGCCCAGTATTGGACAACACACCCATGGAGGCTTCATCGGTGATTTATAAAATTTTACCTGGTTTTGTGCTCTTTGCCTTTAATTATAAAGCCAGGAATCCAGTATGTTTCTTTTTAAAATTGATTTGTCCTATCACATTACAAGATTTCTGTATATGAACACCCAGATATTTGCTGTTTAATTTGTACCATTTAACATTGCCTCCCTCCGTTCTGCCTTCCAAAATGTATCATATTTCTCTACATTAAACTTCACCTGTCAGATATGAGTATTTCTCCAAACAGCACTTACCATTTTCACTACTTTCTAAGATTTATTTTATGCTCCCTATATTCATGTCTTAGTCTTTAGTACATACACAGATAGATATTTAGTGAGAATGCCACCCCCCCTCCCCCACCCCACCCAAGTAAGTGCGCTGTGAAATGTATGTTTTAAAAACCTCTGTGGATACTGCAAGCACTGCAGCATCACACTGTACCAAAGGGCTACAAGGCCCTCCTCTATGAGAAATATTCACATTTAGATCCGTTTTCACTGGGACAGCACGGTGGCACAGTGTGCCTCACAGTGCCAGGGGCCCAGGTTTGATTCTGGCCTTGGGCGACTGTTATGTGAAGTTTGTACTTTCTCTATGTCTGTTTGGGTTTCCTCCAGGTGCCCCTGTTTCCTCCCACAGCCCAAAGATGTACAGGTTAGGTGGATTGGTCATGATCAATGCGCAGGGTTACAGGGATGGAATAGGCCTAGGCTGAGTGCTCTTTCAAAGGGTTGGCATAGACTCAATGGGCGGAATGGCCTCCTTCTGCACCGTAGGAATTCATTGCTAGTGAAGGAATCAGAAAAAAATAAGAGGAAATTCCTTTACTTACCGCCTCTATTAGGCCTTTCAGAGAAGGAGTTTTCAACATTAGTGCATCAAACACCTCTTCACATTCCTTTCTCACGTAAAGCAAAACTGAAAACAAAGTGAGAGTCTGAATATAAAATAAAAACATAGAAAGATCTTCCAGACATTTGTGATACCTTTTCTGGCACTGTTAACTGAAGCACAATAGTACAGTACAGCATGGTCTATTTTTGTTTTGAAGAGTTTGGAAAGAAAGAGAGCTCAGACTTATTAAAGGTATCATGATTTTGTGGTATCCTCAACCTAAGATGCAAGTAGTAACTCATGTCAAATGTGGGATTTTGGCAGAGCCAGAGTGAATGTTTACTTCAGTAGGAAATCAGTGTTAATGTGACTGACTAAGTCATTGAAAATCATTATTCAAACAGAAGGAAGGTCACATAGTTTGAAACTTTTCACTGTCCAGCTCTCCGAGCCAGGGCTGCAGATCAGTAGCTGTCAACATAGTGCTTGTGACCAAAGTTTGAGTTTATATACACACTGAGAAAAGTACACTGTACCCACCGTCAAATGCCCTTTGCTTTCTATTGTGCTGCCAGTTATTAGTATGCAACAAAGAAAAGTCATTTTATGAAGGGGGCTTGATTCTCCTTTCACATGATGCACAAATGTTTAGTCACTTAAAAGCCAGAACTGCTCCGTGTGACAAGATCGGAAGCACTTGTGGGGTAATGCGTCATCTGAATATTTTTAAAAACTCTTCAAGGCTGCTTGCATCTTTTTAAACAGTTGCAAGTATTTCCCTCCTGCAGCAGCAAGAATTCTATTCACACCAACCTCGACCCAAACAACACCTCATCCCATCCCATCCCACCATTCATCTCAAACAGCAAGATCCCAAGTGCAGGTGTGAATATCTCCAGGAGCCTGCAAATGGATCTGACCCAGGAAATACACCAGTTTGACTTATCAGGCTTCCAGCATGGAGACCCATAAAATAATTGTCCAGCCATCAAGTATTAGGTGCCTAGGAGTTGCTGTCAGCAACGAGATATTTCAATTTAATGGAGCAAGAAAATCGTGAGTGCACACTGGGGAGGCAGTGGCATAGTGGTATTGTCACTGCACTCGAAATCCAGAGATCCAGGGTAATGCTCTGGAGACATGAATGGCAGATGGAGAAATTTGAATTCATAAAAAAAGTCTGGAATTATAAAAGTCTAATGATGAGCATGAAACCATTGCCAATTTGCAAAACCCACCTAGTTCACTAATGTCCTTGAGAGAAAGAAATCTGTTGATCTTACTTGGTTTGATCTATGTGACTCCAGATCCACAGCACTTTGATTGACTCTTAAATGCCTTCAGGGCATCGGCAATAAATGCTGGCCTGCCCACGTCACACACAAAGGATTTAGGCTTCCTTTGTTAAATTGGCCTAAATGTAGGAACAGGAGTAGGCCATTTGACCCTTTGAGCCTGCTCCATCATTCATTGTGATCATGGCTGATCATCCAACTCGAAAGCCTGATCCCGCCTTCCCCCCCCATCTTTTGAGCCCCTTTGCCCCAAGTGCTATAGAAACGTATACATATGTACAAACACATACAACCTAAGCATTAGTACAGAAGGCTTCTTGCTGATGCACAGTTTGTGTTAACTCATTGTTCTGACCACACAAATGGCAAAGCTATTTAAGCTTCTAGAATACAAAAAAAAGGGGCTCAAAAAGCCAAGCAAAATTCAAAGAATTAAAAACACAGAGGAGATTGGACTATATGGAATTAATGCAAGCAAATAAAAAATTTAAAAATGAGGAAAAACTAGAGATTTTGCTAAGTGAAGAGAAGAATTAAGGGAATATCATGATGGCCAGTGCTAGTTACACATCAATGTGTTAAAGGTATTGCACATATGCAGATCAAGTTGCAGACCATGAGTTGTATTGCCCCTTCCAATAGATAATAATTGTTGTGAATGGTGTTCACAAAATGATTTTTGTTCCTTGTTTGAGAATCCAAAAACAATCATCTACTCACTTGAACAAATAATATTTTGAGACAACAAGAATGCCTGACTGAATATGACCACATAGATACCTAGACAAAAGAGATCTTTCTTACCTAAATCTTCTCCCCTTTCGTCACACTGGATCTGAATATGCCCCCATCACTAAGCTTAACTTCTTATAGCATAACAATATGACAATCATTGGGCATGTGATCTATTTCAATCAAATGATTTATCTTCTCCTTCACTGTAAGAAATTTAAGTGCAGCTTACTTCAGCCAATTGAATTTCCTCACCCATGGGAAATTATCTAATAGATTTCAAATTATGGTTTCACTTTGCAAATCAATTAAATCATATAATCTCTACAATACAGAAGGAGGCCATTCAGCCCATCAAATCTCCATTGACACTCCGACACTGCATCTTACTCAGGCCCTACCCCCATAACCCCACATATTCACCGTGCTAATCCCATAAACAACACATGTTGAAATTTCTAAGAGGCAACTTAGAATGGTCAATCCACCTAACCTGCACATCTTTGGACTGAGAGGGAAAACCAGAGCACCCTAAAGAAACCCATGAAGACATTGGGAGAATGTCATTTCATCCATCTATTGGTGGCATCCTTGAATAATTCCTTAATATGACTAGAAAGTTTCTAGAAAGAAAGAATGGGAAAGGATTTGTGCTATAAGCCTTGTGATAATGATTAGAATGCCACTGAGAAAACATTCAATGTCCATCTGGACTGCAATCCTGAGAATCTCAGCGAGAGTCTCACAGCATCATGATTGAGTCATTTTCCCACACTTCATATTCAAAGCACGTCTAGACTTTGCCCACTTACAAATGGCAAAAAGGGTATAAAAGGGTGTTCCTCCCATTGTTTGTCAAAGCAAATGCCAAAATAAAACATGACTGCCGATTGTGATATGGAGGGGGTTTCACAAAAGGTTAAAATAAGAAGAATGGAGAGTCAAGGAAGAGGGTGTCAGACCAGGAGGCAGTAGCAACAATAAGCAGGAGTAAAGCTATGAAGGGATTTCAACATGAGAATAAGGATTTAAAATCTGAAGCATCAGGTGATACTGCAATCACACAGTATCATGCCAAGCCTACATAATGTTTTCTTTACAAAGAACAAAATGGAATAAATTACATCCCAAACCAAAATGGATCACACTACTTACTGGTGAAAACCATTCTCTTCTTCCTCCTATTACCTACTTTATGTTCATATGGACTACACAAAAGTGCTATAATTTTCACTTCTACTACATGCCAGTTAAATTTTCTATAGAATAATAGAGCTAGTCCCTCAGCACTGCTCCATATCTCCAGTCTACTAGAAATATTTACCTTTATTTGGTTCATCTATCCTGAGGATTTTATTTTGTGAACCAAACTCTTCATCAGGCATGTATGACAGCCTTTTCAGCCCAGATCTGAAAGATAAATTACATGTACTGTTCAGAGTTCTAGTAATAAATCACCACTCATTAACAATTCAATTTTCTGAAGATTGTTTTTCCTACATTTCCCACTTATGGGTTGTCAAATTTGTAATTTTCATTGATTTAATGTACAAAAAGGTTGTTGAAACAAGTGAAATAGAAAGGTTTGCTGAAAATTGACTACAAATAGAATGTGTATATGCATATTGGTCATAAAGGGCACTCAGAGATTTGAGACTAATATTATTTGGTACAATAAACAGTGAAATAAGGCGATGGCTCTGAAAGATACACAAGCCTTTCAAATATGACTAAGAGTACAAATCAACCTGGACCAATCTGAGACTTTATTTCAAAATGCATTTTTTTAATGTTCTGACTCATCTTGTATCCTAGGTTCAGTTTTCCTTCTAAATTGGGGACCTAAAATGCATTCAATATTACTAGTTTCCTAGATTGCTTCTTCATAAATTATTTTCTTCCTGTTCACATTTGGCCATTGCATGATGATCCAGACAATGAGCAGAGATGGGTATTTGTCTTGTTTTTGGTAGCATGGGTGGAGAAGACATGACTCTCAGACTATCTGAGGTGCTTTGTACACCCAGCAGGTAGAAAATTACCATTGCCCAAAGAATAACAGCTGCTTTTGTTTGGCCACCTCATCATCGGTAAAAAAAATACCATCCAAAAAAAATAGGTGTCGGCAGATAGAACAGTCCCATCTGTCTAAGCAAAGTCATTATTTACAGGGCTTGAAAAGTTATAAATTTGGCAATCCTAATGTTAACACCTAATAATCAATGCAAACATTGTAGAACAATCAGCAGATATGTCTAGTCCATTGTATAATGAAGTGAGCGAGCGTATACTGTAGAGTGGGTGCATGTCCACTACCAACTGAGGTTAGTCCTCACTGGTAGCGAAGTACTAATGAGGAACATGTTATCTGCTTTACTTTTTCAAGTGATACTCTCTAAATGCTATTCTTAAATTTAAATAGCAGCATAGCAAATTTAATTAATGACAGAAAGGACAAAACACAAGAATCCACAACTGAGATATTTGAACAAATAAGGATTTCTGTTCTGCTGCAATTTACATTTACAGAAATCCCTATTAAATACTTTATTTTATCAAGGATGCCTTCCCCCAACTGCTGTGTCGATATCATGCTGAAAAAAGTCAAACAAATAATTAATTTCGCTTTCCTGTTTCACAATTCTTTTCTCTTTTCAGTGAGTACAAAAGGCTTACAGCCTTATACTCTGCTGTATTGCATACTTTGCTGGTAACTTTCAGAAATAAAATTAGTTGAACAACTAACTCACCCTTCGCCTTCTAGCTCTTCAGACCCAACGGGGAACCCCTGTGAAAAGACACAAGATCACATCACTAACTTCAATATTCCGGCTTCTACCAACCAATCCACAAGTTCAGATTTAACTAACCAAAAATCTCAATGAGCTTGCATCAATAATAGCTTACACTTGTATGTCCCCTATAACATAATAAGATGCTCAAGGCATTGAAAATAAAATTTTAGCATCAAGCCACATAAAGAAATATTAGAGCAGATGATCAAATGCTTGGTCACAGAATAGATTTTAAGAAACATAATAGAGGATAGAGAAGATTAGGGAAACAATTTGAGAGTTTGGGTGAAGCAGCTGAAGATACTTCCACCAATGGCTTGCATTTAAAATAAGGAATTCCCAAGAGGCTGGAATGAGGGAAACAAAGAGATCTAATGGGGCTGGAGGAAATCAGAGAGATAGGGAGGACTAAAGCTATGGAGCTATTTGAAAACCAAGATGTGGATTCTAAAACTGAGGCATTTACTGGGATCCAAAGTAGGTCAGCAAGCACTAGATTGATGGATGAATTTCAGATTACCTTAAAATTATGGAGGTTAGAATGAGGGTTTTGGAATGGTCAAGTTTAGAGGTATCAAAGGCATGAATTGAGGACATAGAAGAGCAGAGACAGGGATCGAATTGGATGATGTTGTGGAGATGGAAATTGGCAGTTTTGGTGATGGCATGACGTGTGGTTGGAGCTGAGGTCAAATATGACAACAAAGTTACAAACAATCTGAGCAATGGATGGAACTGATAGCTAGAGAACAGCACCTACGGTGGAAATCAAAGATAATGACATCAGTCTTCCCCAATATTTAGGAAGAGGAAATTTCTACTCATCTAGTACTGAATATCTGATGAGCAGTGTAACAATTTAGAAACAGAGGAGGGCTTGAGAAACATGGTGGTGAGGTATAGCTGAGCATCGTCAGGATACATGTGGAAACTGATGCTCTATTTTCAGATGATATTGCAGAGGGCAGTATATAGTTCATATTGGGTTCATTTGAGAAGCAAAACTCACCTACTTTCAAGCTCCTATAATGAATGGTGGGATTTTCCAATCCCACCCACCATGGGACTGGAAATTCCCACCCAAAGTTAACAGATGTTTTGCTGGTGCATCCCACCTGCAATGATTCTCACAGTGGGCGAGGCAAGAAAATCACATCCAAAGTACAAATAGAGAAGGCAGTTTTTTTTGTGCATAATAAAATGTAATCTATTAAAATCACAAATCCAACAATATCAATTAAGTATTCATAGTGAACAATTTAAAAAGACAAAATATATAGTATCATGGGCCATTTGCGTTCACCTCCTATTTTGTCAGGAAAACATTGCCAATACCACAACTAAAGAGGGAAATGTCAGAAGCCTATCTAGAAAAAACTGCAGCAATGTTGTCAGGTAATGCATTATGTTTTTGATTTGATTTGATTTATTATTGTCACATGTAACAATATACAGTGAAAAATATTGTTTCTTGCATGCTATTCAGGTAAAACATACCAATCATAGAGAAGGAAATGAGAGAGTGCAGAATGTAGTGCTTATAGTCATAGCTAAGGTGGAGAGAAAGATCAACTTAATGCAAGGTAAGTCCATTCAAAAGTCTGACAACAGTGGGGAAGAAGTTGTCCTTGAGTCGATTGGTACGTGATCTCAGACTGTTGTACCTTTTTCCCAAAGGAAGGAGGTTGAAGAGAGAATGTCTGGAGTGTGTGGGGTCCTTAATTATGCTGCCTGCTTTACAGAGGCAGTGGAAAGTGTGGACAGAGTCAATGGATGGGACACTGGTTTGCATGATGGATTGGGCTACATTCACGACCTTTGTAGTTCCTTGCAGTCTTGGGCAGAGCAGGAGCCATGCCAAGCTGTGATACAACCAGAAAGATTGCTTTCTATGGTGCATCTGTAAAAGTTTGTGAGAGTTGTAGCTGACATGCCAAATTGCCTTAGTCTTCTAAGAAAGTAGAGGTGTTGGTGGTCTTTTTTAACTATAATGTCAGCATGGAGGGACCAGGACAGGTTGTTGTTAATCTGGACCCTAAAAACCTGTAATTGCAATGCTAAATGTGGTTAGCTATGGTACAAAGTCATCACCAAAACTTATTGCAAACAAGCTCATATGAAACTAAAAGGTGAGACATACATGCACAGTGCGTTGCTGCACATCAGGGATGAAAAGAACTGGCTGGGTGACAAGATCAGGAATTGATTTGAAGATTGTGGCTTCCGTCTGCTTGAAGTTGGGGATCAACTGCAACTTTTGGTCCTGGACTGAAAACATAAATCACAACATGAGAATAATCAAAGAGGATTGTGCAATGACCAGTGGTGAATTGCACTGGCTGGGACTTGAACCTTAAAAACCAATGTTCCTATAGCCCTTGTTCCTTCAATTAGAAAATTTTGCTTTTGACAAATCTGGTGTCATGTCAGGAACCTGGGAACACTTTGGTAATGCCTTGTTTCAGTTAAAGAGCCTTGGCAAAGCCCACTGAAGCTGCAATGGTTTTCTGACCCATTACATTTTGGCAGGGATCATCTTTTTGAAACTTTTATCCTTTGTTTCAATGACTTGAAAAATGCAGCCAATCTACAGTTAATTTGAAAAAAAAAGCAGTACTTGCAAAATTCACAGGTTGCTCTTATTTGAAACACTGATTAATGTCACTTTTTTTTAAAGTCATAAAATTATATAAACCCTTAGATTAATCTGTAATCTCAAATATCTGTGCAATCCAGCATTTTTTACTCTTTACAATATCCACACACATTCACCTGGTTTTGTTACTTTTATGTACTTCAGTACTCACAGGTGTTTAGATGGGAACTGCTATCATTGTGTTTGGACTTCTTACGAGATTGTTTACGCTCCTCGTCACGTATTTTTCGTTCTGCACCCTGTAATATTAATGACAGGTTGAAAAAAAATGTATTATTTCACTACTATTTCCAAGATTATTTACATTGCGTTAAAGCAAAAATATTCTAAGCAGATCATCTCATTAACATGGCCATCAATATAATTCCTTGCACATAGTTTTATTATAACACATGTCCTTGCATATAGGAGTTCAGTTTGCAACACCAGTGACTCAGCACCAAGGAGGAACCTTTCTTCCACTATCTGAATAATATGTAACTAAGTTCTGGTTGGATGTTCACTAGAAAGAATCCTTGGTATTACGCTCTTTTATAAAATAGTAAGTAAATAAAAGGCAATATCTCCATACATATACTACAAATAATATCCAACTTTTGCAATGAGGAATTTACCTCTGCCTCATTAAGTTTGATTACGTTAATGAAAACCTACTTGTGTCGCTAATAAATAAACATTAAACTTTGAATTTGTGCAACAAAGATCCATGAGGAGAAGAACATGGTCCATGCCTTAAGATCAAAGCCAGTTTGTGAATAATGTATTCATTAGTCTGGAGATTATTTTAACTTTGGGCAAGTGTTAAGTGGATCCCATTGACTAAAACACACATTTTACACTTCTCCCAATTTTAATTTCCACTGACAACAATTGATGTATAACAGGTGACCAGTCTGATATCATTGTTGTACACCATCAAAAAACAAAGTTATCTGCATTATCTTTTTTAAAATTAATTTTACAGGATGTGGATGTCGCTGAACTAGTCAGCATGTATTGCCCATCCCTAGTTGTTCTTTAGAATAAATAATGCTAAATTTGTCTTTACAAGACTCCTACCCAAACAAGGCTGGCATTTAGAAAATGACACTATTTACTCTTCACACCTAGTCATACTTATCACTTAGTTTTCAACTGTATAGGAAGGTAAATATGGCAAAAGGTCATTTTGATTATTACACCTATTCTCTTCGTATACAATGTATCATTTGCTCTATTACACAACACTGTTGTAACTTTCTATAGGTTTGCAGGTGTGAATGCTTATACTGTCGCATAACTATCCTGATATTTTGCAATCTACCAAACTTATTTCATGCAAAACATTGTTCAATGTAAAGAATGACTTGCATTTATATAGAACATTTGACAATCACACGTCATCCCAAATTGCATTATAGCCAATGAAGCATTGTTTAGAAGTTTAGGTGTAATCACAGTCGTACAGGTTGTGATTATTCAGCCACCTTAAGGGGGAATTTTACAAGGTGCCATTCCTGATGTAAGAGAAAGTACCCCTTCATTGGTCCATGCATTCCCAGGTGCAAGAAGGGCTGGGAACTAAATACTTGGCTGAACATCAAGGCCAACGCTTCCACTCACAAAGTATAAAATGATGGAGGAAGTAATGCTGCTGCTCCATATGCAATGCATTCTATCATTTCCTTACTGCTTATTTATCAGGAGATATTACCAATTTATGCTTCTAGCATGCAGCTTTACAGCAATTAAGAACTTGATGCAAACTAGGTATATTTTCTGACTGTGATCTATGTTTGCCAAAAGTAGCACCATAAAGGATAGAACATACCTTGTCACAGAAGACTTTAATCTGACAATAGGCCCTGTGGATGGGTTTGTTGCTTCGGGTGTTGTAACTGTATGTATCTATCTGGATGTTCAATGGTAGTCCTTTGACTCCTTTCTGAGATGAGAAATCGGTGCTGAGACAGTTGACTGAGATGAAAATCTAGAAGAAGAAGCAGTCAGACCTTATGATTACTACTTTATCACTAACTTAGTTAAGTAGAAAAATACTTCTGGCGGGTCCTGCGACTATAGCAAATGTTGGCTCTTATTATTGCTGCAGTAGCATACTGCAAAAGTGGAAAATGTACAGGTTAATGTTGCAAGGTTTCATTTCCAACATAGAGCTTCACTAGAAGAGCGTGCACTGATGAAGATTATAGCTCCAATTCTGCAGTCCATGCTCATTGTCAATCTGAGTCTGTACCATGAACTGCATGCTCCAAAATTATCCCTTCAATCTCTAGATCAGATGTGCAAATCATTTTTCAGCAGACTTTAGCTTATGCACTGAATGTTCTTTGGATTTTTCAACAATTGCTTTTATGGAATGTGGGCATCACTGGCAAGACTCGCTTTGTTGCCCATCCCTAATAGACCTTGAACTCAATGGCTTGCTAGGCCATCGCAAAGAGCAGTTCAGAATCAACTGCAGACCTGGAGCTATATGTAGCTCCATCTGATTAGGATGGCAGATTTTCTTTCCTTAAGGACGTTTGTGAACAATCAATGGAGTTTGTCATGGTCACTGTCACTGAGATGACTAGTTTCAATTCCAGATTTATTGATTAATGTAAAATTCCAGTTGCCATGGTTGAACCCATGCTCCCAGAGCATTAGCTGGGCCTTTGGATTACGAATAGCACAAGGCCACTGTCTCCCCCTTAATTAAAGATGAGTTAAGCACATTTGGTATTTATACTTGTTTACACATTTAGAGCCAAAATATTTAGTCCCAGCTTCAACAGAGTGTTTCTATTCAGAATTTAGACTTTCTTACATTAATGGGAGATGATGGCCTAGTGGTATTATCGCTAGACTATTAATCCAGAAACTGAGCTAATGTTCTGAATATGAATCCTGCCACGGCAGTTGGTGGAATTTGAATTCAATAAAAATATCTCGAATTAATAATCTACTGATGATCCTGAAACCATTTGTCAGAAAAGCCCATCTGGTTCACTAGTGTCCTTTAGGGAAGGAAATCTGCCGTCCTCATCTGGTCTGGCCTACAGGTGACTTCAGAGTCACAGCAATGTGGTTGACTCTCAATTGCCCTCCAAGGGCAATTAGGGATAGGCAATAAATGCTGGGCAGCCAACAACACCCATGTCCCACAAATGAATTTAAAAAAATTGCGCCCCACAATCCAGCATTTCAAATGAAGAGATCAAGATCACTTCCAACAATGCAGCACTCCCTCAGTGCACTGCTTTGATAGCCCACATTACATTCTCAAGGCCTGAAGAGGGTCTTGAACCTGCAATATTCTGACATTGAAAATAACAAGAGAGACATGTTTAAAAAGTTGCTTTGACGTACTCTTACCCACACTTGCATTTCTACTCACTTGTTGTTGATGAGCTGAGCAGAACAGAATCAACCCAACTACCTTGAGGTGGTCCACTTTGGTAGGAATAATGGTAGGAAGGATTATTACTTACGTGGCGAAAAACTGCAGCAGGCGACGGTGCAGAGGGACCTCGGGGTCCTTGTGCATGAGTCGCAAAAACCCAGCTTGCAGGTGCAGCAGGTGGTCAGGAAGGCGAATGGGATGCTGGCCTTCATAGCGAAGGGGATTGAATATAAAAGTAGGGAGGTCTTGCTGCGGCTGTATAGGGCATTGGTGAGGCCACAGCTGGAGTACTGTGTGCAGTTTTGGGCGCCGTACTTACGCAAGGATATTTTGGCCTTGGAGGGAGTGCAGAGGAGGTTTACTAGGCCGATGCCGGAGTTGAGGGGGTTGAGCTATGAGGAGAGGCTGAATAGATTAGGCTTGTACTGGTTAGAGTTTAGAAGAATGAGGGGAGATCTCATTGAGACGTATAAGATGATGAATGGGATGGATAGGATAGAGGTGGAGAGACTCTTCCCGCTCAGAAAGGATAGTAGGACTAGGCGGCACAGCCTCAAGATAAAGGGGGGGGGGGCGGTTTAGAATGGAGTTGAGGAAGAACTTCTTCACTCAAAGGGTGGTGAATCTCTGGAATTCTCTGCCCGTTGAAGTGGTGGAGGCTGCCTCGCTCAATATTTTTAAGACGCGGGTTGATGGGTTTTTGATAAGAGAGGGGATTAAGGGTTATGGGGAGAGGGTGGGAATGTGGAACTGAGCCACGACAGATCAGCCATGATCTTATTGAATGGCGGGGCAGGCTCGAGGGGCCAGCTGGCCTACTCCTGCTCCTATTTCTTACGTTCTTATGTTCTTATCCCATATTTCCAGCAACCATTCTGACCAGGACATTCAGAATTTAACTTCCCCTCTTTACCACATCTTTCGTGTGCTCCCCCCACCCTAATGCGAAAGATTATTCTACATTTAGCTGGCAACATGAACAATTACAGGTACAGAGGAGATGTCAGGCGTTAGTTTTTCACTCGGAGGGTGATGAGTGAGTGGAATCGGCTGCCGTCGGTGGTGGTAGAGGCAAACTCGCTGGGGTCTTTTAAAAGACTTCTGGATGAGTACATGGGATCTAATGGGATTGAGAGTTATAGATAGTTCTATGGCCTGGTAGGTATGGATATGATCGGTGCAACCTGTGGGCCGAAGGGCCTGTTTGTGCTGTAGTGTTCTATGTTCCATGTTCTAATTACGCAGCATTTTACCTGACAATGTGAAAGATTACTCAGGTGTGTCTTCCAAAGCAGAATAAATCTAACTTGGCCAATTACTGTCTCATTAACCTCTCCCCAGTGAGTCATCAACCAACATAAGAGCTGAATGTCAGAGTGAATGTTGCTTCCTGCAATATCAAACCAGCAGTTGAGCAAGTATGGTGGTAAGGAGCCCTTGCAAAGCTGACATCAGTGGAAGTTGAAAAATAAAACCAGTGGCTGCAGTCATGATTGCTTCAAAGAGAATTGGTTTGGGTGCAAGAAGCCAGTCAATCCTGTCCCCAGACCATCACTGCAGGAGCTCCACAGAAGTCCAAATATTTTGATGTGCTCACCTAGCCAACATCATTGATGAACCAACCAAAACAAGGATTTCAGCAGTTCAAGGAGAGGGCCCAGTATCATCACCTCAGGGAAACTAAGGCAAAAATTGTGGGCTTTTCTGTAACACCAACATCCCCAGAACTAATAATAATTTAAAAACTCCAAGATAGGGCAATAGTGGAGATGTAGCAGCTGCAAACACAGCCTTCAGGTTTTTCAATGCCCATATCCCTAAGTTAATGTGACAGACATGGTACAAAATAGGAGAAAGAGTAACATAAGTCTTAAAGGAAGAATGGACATTCAAATCAGCTCCTTCAAACATTCCATGCACAGTTATTACTGTGAGTGACAGTGACATAAATTGAATGCAAAAAGCAAGATTAAAAAAAACTTTAGATATAAAGAGATGACAGCCATAGATAAAATGATCACAAGTGTAATTTGACAGTTTCGTGCTCCTATTGTAGATGGAATGCCTCTTCAGATAGCTGAAACCATTAATTGTGTTTAGACATATCTTTCAAAGGATGGACATCCCCTACTTGTATTTTCCTTTGCAGTGTGAGGTGCCCTCTGCTGGATGCTGTGCAGCAACAACTTCTTTTCTCCTTATTTGACAGCATTTTAAAGTTTTAAAAGTTTAAAAATGTATTAATGTCACACGTAGGCTTACATTAACAGTGCAATGAAGTTACTGAGAAGCCTCTTAGTTAGAAGTCTCCCAAATTTGATTCTGGGACTTCAGAGATCCTCAGATAAATCGTACAGGGACGTAAAGGAGCAATAGATTTTCCACAGCCAGCTACATTGTCCTGTACTCTTGGTTCAGCATTCCAGTTAATGATACTGCAGCTTGGTGATGAAACTGACATGATTCATCTCTGTCAAAATGACAATACGCTGCCCAGTGTATACGCTGAATAAAATCTTGCACTCGACTAACTGCTTGATATTTTATACACTGACGTAGATAAATAAAACAATAATCTGCTGACTTCCTCAGCAACTTCTGCTCAGCATCCACTCTTGCATTTTGATTATAATGCTGAACATGGATAGATGAACGACTAGTTAATAGGAAAAAAAAGGTAACCTAAAATGGGTCTTTTTTTTTGGTTGATCGGACAAAATGTAGTAGTGTCCACAGGTATCAGTGCTGAGCCCTCAACTTCTTACAGTTTCTATAAATTACTTGGATGAAGGGATCGAAAATATGGCTGCTGATGACACAAAGATCGAAAGGAAAGTAAGTATTGAGGAAGACTGAAGGGGCTACTAGAATACATAAATAAGTTAAGTGAATGAGCAAAGATCTGGCAAATTAAGTTTCTTGTGGGCAAATATAAAACTGTCCATTTGGTGGGAAGAATAAAAAAGCATGTTATCCAAATGATGAAAAAGTGTAGAGCTCTGAGATGCAGAGGGATCTCTTTGGATGTCCCCTGGAACATGAATCACAAAAAGCAAGCATGCAGGTACAGTAAAAAATTAGGTAAGCTAATCGACCTTTTGGCTAAGATCAAGTGTAGTGTTGACATGCTGTACTTGGTTGAAGTCATTGAGTTACATTTTAGCTTCATTTGAAGCAATTTTTTAAAGCCGCATCTTGGCCTTTTGGCTAAGATGCAAATAAGATCAAGCCTTGGAGGAGGAGCTTTGCCTACTCCAATCAGCTTGGACCATGTAGATCAAGCCTGGGATGGGAGGTGAGAGCCCTGTCTTGTCAGCTTGGATCGGGAATGTCTCAACTTGTTGGGACTCTGAATTGGATTTAATTTGATTGGATTGAATTGGAATAAAGAATAAAAAAAATTAGGTAAGCTAATCGAACGTTATTGTTTATTGAAAGGGCAATTGAATACAAAAGTAGACAGGTTATGTTTCAATTGTACAGGACATCGGTGAGATGAGATCTGGAATACTGTGTAGAGTTTTGGTCTCCTTATTTAAGGAAGGATGTAAATGTATTACAAGCAGTTCAGAAAAGTTTTACTAAACTAATACTAGGCATGTGCAAGTTATCTTATGAGAAAAGATAGGACAGGCTAGGCTTGTGTCCACCTGAGTTTAGAAGAGTAAGAAATCATTGAAATCTTTCTGTTCCTGAGGGGCATTGATCCTGAGGGGATGTGGAGAGGATGTGGAAGAATCTAGAATTAGTGGTCACCCATTGAGACAAAGATGAGAAGAATTTTTTTTTCTCAGAGGGTTGAGGGTCTTTGGAATTTCGTTCCTCAAAAGGCAATGGATGCACAGTCTGAATATTTTCAAGACGGAGCTGGATAGATTATTGATAAACAAAGAGGTTACGGGGTTGGGGGAGGGGGGGGTGGGGTAGAGGGGAGGTTACGGTCAGACCAGCCAAGAGCTTATTGAATGGTAAAGCAGGGTCATATGCAACAGTCCATCCTCTGCTATCAATCAAACTCAGCCAAAAGGCCCAGCAAATTTGTCACCAATATACAACTAAGCTGTTTGAATAGGACAATTGTTATGACCAAGAATAAGATAATATCAGGGCTTTGTCATGGATATTGTGCTGTGTCCGTATTTCCATCAATAGCTTTATTATCATAATGTTGGAAATACCCCAAAAACAAAATTCCTGGGGAATTTTTATTCATTGTAATAAGCTGTGCACTGTACTATATGGTATCTTAAGAGTTCTGTTCTGGTTTTTGTGCCAAATGGCTGACAAGCAAAAAAAGAACTTTGCAAACATATATTTTGCACTCGATATCTTTCAGTCCATTCAATCTTTTAAAGCGTATGATTCAATGTTAAAATTGCTTGGTCAACAGGCAATCACAAATATGCTCTAAATGCTTAAGTCTCTAAAGCAGAAATCTCATAGGAAGGCAAAAGCAGGTCATGTAGGTTCTCACCAAAACATGTACTTTTTTTAAGGAAACAATGTGTTATTTTCCAGAAAGCCAGTTTGTGAAGGATGATATTGGATCCAATGTTTTCCTCAGTCTTGTATTTATTTACAGAGTGAAACATTACAAGTCTTCTCATTCCATTGTTAGCTCCTAACTCGACCATGCCACACAGGTTTAGTTTAGTGTTTGTGTATCCTCAAGTAAAACCCCAATTAATGCCCCTCCACCTACATACAGGTAAACACAGTTGATACCTACTTAACAGAATGCAGCTAATATTTCATGCTGTCCACTTAAGTATTTTTCTGAGGTCATTCAGGTTTGTGTAATTTAAATATAGTTCAACAGCAACAATTTATATGTATACAGCTCCTTCAACATAGTATGGCACAAGGTACTTCACAGTGGCAAGAATGGACAAATAATGGTAGTAAGAAAGCTAAAGAAGGCAAATGATAGCACAGTCAAAAGGTAGGTTTTGAGGAAACAGAAGGAATGAGGGAGAGTGGTTTAAGGGAAAAGTTGCAGAATGTGAGACCAAGGTGGTTGAAGGACCTACCACTGAGATTGGAGTTTAGTGAGCACACAGGCTACAGGAGGTTGCTGAGGTAATAAGGGAGCTGTAAACAAGGGCAAGCATTTGAAATTCATGTTCGAAGGTGGGAAGCAGATTGAAGTTGCCATGGATAAGGGAGAAGGGGAGCAGGGTATTATGTGAGCTCCACAGGATAGTAGTGGAGACGTCAAGCCCAAATAGTTAACCGGATGAAGATTTCAGTGGTATGAGTGAGGAGAACAAGAGTTCTCAAGATGGCAATAGTGTGAAGGAGAAAATGTGTGGTGGGGGTTTTCTTTGCTGCGGGGGGGTGGGGGTTCCCGATCTTTGGCAGAAGACCAATGGAAACCTGGATACAATGTATAATCAGGTCATCACCAATCTTCCAAAGTTACAGTGACCAGGAACGCAATTAATTTTTAGTTGGGCTGGTCCAGTCCCTCTGGACCCAAAATTTACAATTAACAGAGTGAAGAAATATATTTTGTTTTAAATCAACAGAAAAAAAGTATAGGACTGATAGGTGGAAATTGGGTCCACATTAAGAAACAAAGCACCAATGATAATCCTGAAAGGAATGAGGTGGGGAGGTGGGGGGTGGTGGGGTGGGGAAGCAGTGCGGAAAGAGTTGCAAATAAAATTGAAAGATTAGAACAAACGCTGAACAACTGAATTTTCAGATCCCATTTCCCTTTGTTAACTGAAAAAAAGAAACAAAATAAAAACAAGCTAAAATAAGCATTGCTGTATTACAATTGTGATGGTACTTTGCCAAAAAACAAGTGAATAAAAATCTCTGTTCTCTAGTATTAAGAAAATAGTACTCTCTGGATCACGCATAGAACCATTATTAACTAATTGGAAACTCCCATTCACTGAACTAGAACTGGCCTAGGCCAGCAATACATAGTAAAGTGGGTTAGGTACTGTGCAGAAATGTTTTTCAGTGCAGCTTTACGTTAGGCCCAATCTAAGACCCCTGGTACGGTGGCCCAAGAACAAACAGCAACTTCCTTGGATTGCAGCCCACTTGTGAAAGCATAAAGTGCTTGCAGCGAAGTACCTGGATCAAGTTATGTGGCCAATTAAACCTCCCTTGCCTCCTATATGCAACATCGATATCAGGAAAGCACTAATGCTTAAGCCCATCTATTTTCTGAAGATCTACAGCTTAGGAGTGATATTTCACTGAACTGCTGCATGATATCAAGTAGAATCAATACTTTGATCATCGTGTAGCTATAACATTTTAAAATACACAACAAAGTAGGATATGAATAGAAATTTATGGCAAGGAAATAAAGAACAGGCACCAGGAGAAAATAAATATTACTCAGGTTTGGAATGGTCCAATAAAAAAGTATTGAGCAAAAACATTAGGGTCAATCAAAATACTTATACATGCAATAAGAGAAAACATAAAGGGGTGAGATTCATTCTGCCTGTTATTGCCTATTGCCAGCCATTCAGCTGGCCAGCAGGGGGCACTTGTGAACTGTTATATAGGTATGAGTCAGATTGCCATCAGCAAAACTCAAAACAGTGTCATTGGGCAACCTGGCAATTAGTTCAGTGTTACTTACGCAATTGGGAGATTAATTCACTGCATGTTGAAGGGAAGCGGAAAAAAAACTTTGAAAGACCGGCTGGTCTGCTTATGAGAAAGAAATAAAATTCTATAAAGGAGGGAGAAACTGAGGCAACATTCAAAGTTATTCCTTTAGTGACTCATTGAGTGTTAAATTAGATGTCAGATTTAATCAGACACTGGTGTCGATTTACAGTTGGATCAAGTTTATAAGCCAGCAGAAAGTAACACCCCTGCACCAAACCCTTCCCACTCGTCCATTACCAGTTTGCCTTCCACACTATTGATTCCCTCTAACTATCTTGACCACTGCACAGGGCTAACATAAAAAAAAGCCAGAAATTTGATTTGATTTTTGAAACAGATAAGACAAATCGATTAATTAAACCCTACAAATACAAAGTCTGCATGTGTGTAAACACGAGTCATTTTGTTGTTCCTCACACAGAATTATTATTTTTTTAACCCATTCTTTGGATGTGGGTGGCATAGACAAGGCCCTCATTTAGTAACCATCCTGCATTGCCATGAAAAGGTGTGCCACCTTCTAAACCCTCTATAGTTTCTACCCCCCCAACTCAGCATTGTTACTCTTGGCGGCAATTTGACAGGACGGTGATGTTGGCTACACCACTTTAGGGGCAGTTAAAAGCCAACTGCAGGATAGCCGACACACTCGTTGTAACTTTGACGAATCTGCTGCCACAGCAGCATAAAATGGATGGCTTTTTCTGCACTGCAACAAGCCTCAGCTGCCTGTCACAGCTTGGCCCAGATCCTACAAACCTCTGGGCGTGTTTGCTTTTTGGGAAGTGTAGGCAAATGAGTGCAATTTGCATCAAAATGAACTAGTGTGTGATCTTATCAGTAGAACCTGAGAACCCAGAACTGAATATCTTGCTTTTCTTCAAACTGGGACAGAGTGAAATCTTGGGATTGTTAAGTTATTTTAAATTGCATATAGGACAACTTTACACAAGGCTTTCCATCATTCCACCTGCACTGAATAATTACAGTTCCATTCTTGTATTCAAAATGCCTCCCATATTTTCTTGTGTCCATTTTCACCATTTTTAGAATTGATTGCTAGATGCAGCACTGATAAAGGAAAACATGACATTAGAGGAACATGTTAGTTTAATTTGTTTATTATAGTTGCTATGAATAGGCTTATATTAACATTGCAATGAAGTTACTGTGAAAATTCCCTAGTCGCCACACTCTGGCACCTATTCAGGTATACGGAGGGAGAATTTAGCATGGCCAAAACACCTAACCTGCACATCTTTCAGATTGTGGGAGCAAACCCACGCAGACATGGGGAAAATATTCAGACTCCGCAAAGACAGTGACTCAAGCCAGGAATTAAATCCAGGTCCCTGGCGCTGTGAGGCAGCAATGCTAACCACTGTGCCATTGTGCTGCTCTGTTAGCAATGCTTTTTAACATTAAGAACATTGCCAGTACACAGAAATCATCTTTCATAACCTCAGGTCATCCCGAAACACTTTGTAGCCACAATGGTAGTTGGAAGTGTAGCCAATACAATTAGGGGGGGAATGCAGCAGCCAATTTCACACATAGTGTGCTTCCACGCACATTGTGGTAATAGCCAAACAATCTAATTGAGCAACGCCAGTTGTGTGGGATAAATGTTGACTTGAAATTAAGGAGATCTGATAGCAAAATTTTATGGATGCCAGAAATCTAAAATAAAAACAGTAAGTGCGGGAATACCTCAGCAGGGTCTGTCAGCATCCCTGGAGAGAGAAACAGAGTTAAAGTTTCGAATCCAACTCTTCTTCAGAACCTAAGAACTCCCCCTGTTTTTCTTTTTATAGTCCCATTTGAACAAAGAAACATAGAAAATAGGAGCAGGACGAGGCCATTCAGCCCTTTAAGCCTGCTCCACTATTTATTATGATCATGGCTGATCATAGAATCTGTACTGTGCAGAAGGAGGCCATTCGACCTATCAAGTCAACACCAACCAAAATTCATCCAGGCCCTATTCCCATAACCTCACATATTTACCCTGCTTATCCCCCTGACACTACAGTCAATTCAGCATGGGCCAATCAACCTAACTCCCACATCTTTGGACTGTGGGAGGAAACCAGAGCACCTGGAGGAAACGCACGCAAGCACGAGGAGAACATGCAATTTCCAAAATAACGATGCCCAACATGGGGCATGAACCACAATCCTAAGATTAAGAGTCTCATGCTCTACCGATTGAGCTAGCTGGGCACACCATACGATCATTCAAATCAGTAGTCTGATCCCACCATCCCCCCCATATCCTTTGATCTGCTTCACCTCAAGTGCTACATCTAACTGCTTCTTGAAAACATTCAATGTTTTTTGGCCTCAACTACTTTCTGTGGTAGTAAATTCCATAGGCTGATCATTCTCTGGGTGAAGCAGTTTCTCCTCATCGCTGTCCTAAACAGTCAAATACCTTATCCACAGACTGTGTCCTCTACTTTTGGACACCTCAGCTGGAATTTTACCGGCAACATCCGTCCCGGAATCAGGGCAGGTGAGGCTCACAGAACGGAATTGTCTGTTGGCCTCGGGCTGGATTTTATTTGCTTGTGGTTCAGGCAGTATCCAGAGGTTATTTTTGCGGTTCTACTTTTATAAACTTAGCCACTAGTTGTTCATGCTCCCTCAGCAGAACCTCTTTACTAGTCCTACATATGTTGTTGATACTCATGATGGCCACAATAACTAGATCCTTTCTCTTCCACTGCAAGTTAGATACATAGATACATTAGATGGGTCATTTTTGAACAGTAAAAGAATTCAGATTTATGGTGAGCAGCCAGTGAGTGGAGCTGAGTCCACGAAAAGATCAGCCATGATCTTGTTAAATAGGTGGAGCAGGCTCGAAGGGCCTGATGGCCATTGTTCTTATTAAGTTCCTCTCCAGCCAGGTGATGTCCTTAATTCCGGCAGCAGGGAGACAAGACTGCTGAGGACCAAATTCCCAACCACAGAGAACCGTATCTATCCCCCTAATTTTACTGTCCTCTTATAAAACTATGCCCCTTTTCACTTCCCCCCTCCCATCGAATGGCATATTGCACTACAGTGCTGTGATCAGTCTGCTCATCCCCCCTGCAGTCCCTGCTCTCATCCACAGAAGCTGTAAGAACGGTGAACATGTTGGACAATTGAAGGGGCTGAGGACCCTCCATTATCCATTTACCTACGTCGCTCACAATCACACCCACCTGTCCCTAGCCAAGGATAAATCAGAAGTACCTAGCCTAGGGGATATGACTGCCTCCTCAACAAAGTGTCCAGCTAACCTTCCTCTTCCTGATGCATCGCAGCATCCAAAGTTCAGTCTCCAGCTCATCAATTCTGAGCTGCAGACATTTACAGCAATATGTTCGCTGTGCATCACACGAGTGTCCACCAGCGCCCACACGCAATATACCACCATCTTTATTGTATCATATTTAACTAGTTAGGTTTCAAGTTTAGAAATATCACTCAGTTGCAATCCATAATTATATTAAGTAATTTAAACTAGTTTAGCTATCAATTTAATACAATATTTGGATCTCCCTAGAGCTGGTTTAAACTATTGCTGCCATTAGCAGGTAAAATCTTAAAACTCTCCAACCTACCTGCTCATCTGATTGATGCTTTTCAATGCTCATCAGCTACTGGAGGCTGAAAAGAAAAGTTACAAAATGCAGCTTCTCATTGCCCCTCACACTCAGACCACTCTGTGCTCCCACTCAGTTATACACTATTGCACCAAATAGGCAAGGATATTATTTGGATTTTCAAGTTTAAAACAAAAGTACCATTAAACAGAGTCACAATACTGTTAAAAAATGTATAACTTCTGTACTTTACTAAAAAAGAAAATCGAATTCAAGGTTATTGCGGGCTTCATAAATTAAGCTTGCTTTTCCTTCATATATTTTTAATTACTCGCCCATGTAAAGTTGCATATCGGCTGTCTAATTTGTGAAGATAGACCAGAGGCAGTTTAATATTAAACACGCTCTCCACATTTAATCCCACTATTAATTTTACTTCACTGCAAAAATATACTTACTAAATGCTTCCCATTAAAATTAATTGCCTGGAATTTCCACAGGGATTCACTGATGGACAACTGGTGAAAACTCCAGAGAAAGAGTGGTGGAAATGGATAAAACAGCTGCTTGCCATTTCTCCAGGCCTTCTGCTGATCCTCTGCTGAAGTTATGGAAAACACCAGAGGGGGAGATTCTCATCTGATAAACCGTGCTTCTTCACACAACAACTGCTTATGATACAAAAATAAATGTGCCAATATCCAAACCAAATATTCAGTACTCATGCATACTCCACTGGCCAGAGCACTAAACACCTCGTCTGAGAATGGTGACTAGCAAGTGCCTTGGAAGCCAATGAAAGTGCTGACTGGAAAAATAATAAAAGCAAATAACTGCAGATGCCAGAATCTGAAACCAAAAGAGAAAATGCTGGAAAATCTCAGCAGGTCTGGCAGCATCTGTAAGGAGAGAAAAGTGCTGATGTTTCAAGTCCAGATGACCCTTTATCAAAAGCTGACAAAGGGTGACGCTTTTGACAAAGGATGACGCTTTTGACAAAGGATCATCTGGACTCAATGTCATTCTTTTCTCTCCTTACAGATGCTGCCAGAGCTGAGATTTTCCAGCATTTTCTATTTTGGAAAAATAATAAAACAGATTTGATAAAAATAATCCTTATTTCATGATCCATAAATGATTGAATTGTGGAACAGTTCCATAATGCAAGCACAGAAGCCATACTGAAAGGCTCTGTGCATTTCACAAACATGTACAAAAGATGCTAATTGTTTGGTAGTTTGAAAGGTCCATTAAATTCTGGGCTTGTAATACTATCAGAGCTCCTTTGCACTTCCACATCGTGGTTACATTGAAGACAATCCCACAAGTACCACAGTTTCCACCTTGCACAATGTGCAAGAGAGGAGTGCAGTGTTCTTTACGAAATATTGTGGCAAAGAAAGACACTGGATTTTAAATTAAATTGTTGGTTAAATTCAAAAGACAAAAGTGGGGGTGAAGGTAAGTTGGGTTCTGATGCCTACTTTTGCATGCCTGTGGGCTGATTTCAAGTTCCCTCCCTCATACTGCAGGAAAGAAAGCTGTTTTGAGCTCATATTATAAAGAAGTTAAACAAAACAGACACTTTCTCTTTCATTTCACATGCAGGAAAAGATTGCTGTAGTATTCCTGTTGTGTTAAGTCATCCTCCCATACACAACAGGAGGACCAGCTGACCAGTGGCGTAGTGGTATTGTTGCTGGACTAGTAATCCAGAGACACAAAGTAATGCTCTGGGACCCAGGTTTGAATCCCATCACAGCAGATGGTGAAAGTCTAATGATGACCATGAAACCATTGTCGTAAAAAAAAATTGGTTCACTCATGTCCGTTAGGAAAGGAAATCTGTTGTCCTTACCTGGTCTGGCCTACATGTGACATCAGATCCACAGCAATGTGGTTGACTCTCAAATGCCTTCGGGGATGGGCAATAAATGCTAGCCCAGCCAGCAACGCTTAACTCCCAAGAACAATTAAAAACTAAGCAGTCATTTAGTGCTACAAAATAGCCTTTGTAACCTCATAATAGAAGGAGTAAAAGGAGGTGCCATTGAATATGAAGAACTACTGCCTTTCTTGGGATTTATGTTCTTCCCAATGTTTAAGGGTATAAACACTAGAGTTATACTGATACAGGCAATAACTAGAGTAATACTGATACACTCAGCTTTGACAAAGGGTCATCTGGATTTGAAACATCAGCTCTTTTTCCTCCTTACAGATGCCGCCAGACCTGCTGAGGTTTTCCAGCGCTTTCTCTTTTGGTTTCAGATTCCAGCAATTGTGCAGAACCCAAAAGCTGTTTCTAAACTGATATAGTTTTTGTTAGTGAAATAAAAAATGTATTTGCATTGCAGAGCCCAGAAGAAATGTTAACATTTCAAACATGACCTTTCATTAGAAATGGCTACTTTCCATTCTTATT
The DNA here is from genome assembly GCF_965287045.1 of Carcharhinus amblyrhynchos. Lineage (NCBI taxonomy): Eukaryota > Metazoa > Chordata > Chondrichthyes > Carcharhiniformes > Carcharhinidae > Carcharhinus > Carcharhinus amblyrhynchos. Next base: position 36,213,377 of record NC_137330.1, on the reverse strand, counting down.
TCAGTATGCTACTATCTTGCTGAAATAGCAAAAAGCAGGGCTGGACTTCCCACCGCTACATTGCCCACAATAAGGTGATGAAAAATGAAGGAAAATCAGACATCAGACCTACAACTACTGCACCTCACATGCCTCAATTTCAAATTCTGTCCTTCCCCTTGTACTGGGAGGTTAGACTTTCCTAATCCTAAACCACCATATAGGCATGCGGATAGCAACAGGAAACAACGCCTAGTAACCCACCTGATCTCCTTCCTTTCTACTTCTCCTGCTGAGTACAATGACCAGAGAAGATGGTGGTGTACCCTTAGTTAAAGGGGAAAGGCATACTAATTAATCACTTGAAAGAAAAGGGTCTATGTGGCAGGGTGGGGCTACCATTGTCATATAGGTGGTTCTCCAAGACAAGCATAAGCTTGCCATTTTTTGAGTTTCATTTATTTTTGGGGCAGTAGGGGTGGTTTCTGCATTTTGTCCTATGGTGTTGGAAGTTCAACTGCAGTTGTTTGTTTCTCTTCTGGTAAGGTTTTATTACCTATGCAGGGAAGGTTAAGAGTTGCTGGCAGCAACCAATCAGCAAGCCCTTTATCAGGGGGTGTGTAACATAGTTAAGGTGGTGGTGAAAAAGAGGGAAGGTGGTAAACCCAATGATCATGCCTTCTTCATTAAAAAGTCTCACAACACCAGGCTAAAGTCCAACAGGTTTATTTGGTAGCACGAGGCTTCGGAGCACTGCTCCTTCATCAGGCCAGTCCCTCCCCACTCCAGTCCAACGCCAGCCTCTCTTTCTTCATTAAGGGAACTCTTTTGGAATGCTGCAGGTTTAAGCTGCAAACATCAACTCTCCCAGCGCCGGATAGTTCAACATGGTCTTCAAGAACATCACTGCATGCATGAAATTATAGAATCATAGAATCCCTACACTATGGAGGGAGCCCATTTGGCCCATCAAGTCTGTGCAGACCACAATCCCACCCAGGCCCTATTGCCATCACCCCACACATTTACCCTGCTAATCCCCAAGCCAGTAGAGTCAATTTAGCATGGCCAATCTACCTAACCCATACATCTTTGGACTGTGGGAGGAAACAGGAGCATCTGGAGGAAACCCATGCAGACACAGGGAGAACATGCAAACTCCACACAGACAGTGACCCATGGCCGGAATTGAACCTGGGTCTCTGGTGCTGTGAAGCAGCAGTGCTAACCACTGTGCCACCATGCCACACAATTTCTCAAGATATTTGAGGAAAAAAGAAATCTACCATAGCTGAGAATCCTTAGCTAGTGTTAAGGCTGCCCTCACAATGTAACCAGATTGTGAATGTGCATCTTTACAACCTCCGTGTTCCTGTTGTGTGGATGCACTTACCTTCCTCACAAGGTTCGTTGGCATGGTTGGGACCAACTCAGAGGGTCAAGGATACCGCCCCCCCCCACCTTTTGGGATTTGGACCAACAAGTCAAGGTGGACTGCTCTAATATCAACTTTGAATAGTCATGTAACATACTTTTCTAAATGTAATATTTTTGCAACCAAAAATAAAATCTGCCTCCTGAGGGTAGGGCCGCAAAACAGGTCACTTCAGTGCTGCATTCTACTCAGCAGCCTTCATTTAAATGTTGTGAGAGGACATCAGGATCAAGACCCTTAGCAGCTTTCTCTGTTTCTGCCGCAGAAGTAAGTTCCGTATTAGTAGTGGGTTCCCCCGCCCCCCCCCCCCCCCCCGGCATCCTACCCTGCATAACCAATAACATCCAGTCCAGGAAAATGTCAGTGTCACAGTGAGGAGGAGATCAAGACACAAGGAGTATATCCTGTGACATCTTGCAACTCAGCCCACAGCACAATCTGATCCCTAATCTCCCAAAAGTTAAAGGAACTGTTGCTTGGAATTAGGGTCCCCTCAGTTTCCCCCACTCACTTCCGCAGTAACTTCAGGAAGAGTTGGTCAGAAACAAAGATTCTACAGAATTGAAGGCTCTGAAGCAGGAGCAGCTTTAAGCAAGTTAAACTTATTCCTTATGCTGGCCAGAAACTTGGGTGTGGCTAGTGTAAAGCAGACATGCAATCAGGTTGCACAAGTTTTTGCATCCAGTCAGCATAAATTAGTTGCAGAACAGGTCAGTCATCAGCCAAGCATCCATTAGCACTTTTATCCTCCAAGTTTCTGCTATTTTCATTGTTTAGGAAATGATTATTCTCTGATTGGCAACAGATAATATTGGGGTGAGGTACAAATGAATTAGATTCACAACTTGGGACAAGCTCAGAAGTAGCTCTGAAAGACAAAGAAAATAGCTACAACTATACAGATTACAGAAAATCCCAATCTTATCCACCTAAGGCAGTGGACATCACCAGCCCCCAGTCTGAAGAGAATGGTTTCAATTCAAAACTCCACAATACTCACCAATGAAGCCAAAAAGGAATCTACTTTTCCAAACTTGAAAACCAATGTCAGCTTTAAATTCATTCATTTAAATCCTGAATCATTCAAGGTGAACAGCTTATCCCAAAACATTTTGCTGCTTGCTAGCCAAATGATGTCAGGAAGCTAAACGCAATGCGCACTTTACTGTGGAGTTGCTGCTAATTTTTCCAGATTTACATTTTACTCACTTTACATTTTATTCACAGTGGATAGACGGTGCAATCTGAAAATGGCACAAGTATCCTTTGTTTTATTAACACTCTGTCCAATAAGTAAAGTTTGTGCCTGGGATTCTCTGCATAACAACCTAATTGATGGTTGACATCACAAAGTCTATCTACCTGGGTGAAGGGCTCGGCCTGCCTTCTCAACTGTACTTGGGGGAAGAGAAAATAATAAAAACAAAAATTGCTGATGTTTCCTGATTCAACAAAACATCCATCATGTCTTTGTTTCACACATTTCACTTGTGTGGCAAGATTCCTTTTCAGCCAAGAAGCCTGTCTTTGTGCATAGTTCCTCATTCCTTGCAAATTATGGAATTAACATCAATAATGTGGCAATGTTCCTGTTTAGAAAAGGGTCTTCTAATTTTCTTATCTGATGCCCTTTTTATTAGGAGGGCAGATCATTGAATTTTAATAGTCTGATTAGTGAGGGATGCCATTGTTCAAATAAAGTATGATTGGATGTTTTTCAACACACCACATGCATGCCCTGTTGCCAGGCAACACCAAAGTCTTTCAAAACCATGACTAAAATCTAGAGAAAGAAAACCTACGCTCTTCAGAAAAGTGTGTCTTCCTGCATTCACTAAACATAAGAACATAAGAAATAGGAGCAGGAGTAACAGAGATAACATTAAAGCAAAAAACATTGCAATTCTCATTTATCTCCAAACTTGTGGGGAGAGTCTTAGAGTTAAACGTTAGTTCAAGGCCAGACATAACAGGAGTGAGAAACATTGAGGGCATCATAGCTCAAAGAACCCCAACATTCCAGACCAAAATAGGAAATGCCGTGCGGAGGGGGATAGAAAGTGCATCTCTGAAACAAAAATGGAAAATGCCCCAGCATCCCTGGATGGGAGCAAATGTCTCAGATGCTGATCATTCATCAGAACCCACATAAGTAAGTTGGTTTATTTATTAGTCACAAGTCGGCTTACATTCACACTGCAGTGACGTTACTGTGAAAATCCCCTAGTCGTCACACTCTGGCGCCTGTTTGGGTACATTGAGGGAGAACTTAGCATGGCTAATGTATCTAACATGCACATCCTTGGACTGTGGGAGGAAACTGGAGCACCTGGAGGAAACCCATGCAAACACGAGAAAACATGCAAACTCCACACAGACAGTGACCTGAGCCAGGAATTGAACCCAGGGCCCTGGCGCTGTGAGGCAGCAGTGCTAACCACTGCGCCACCGTGCCACCCATGACTGAGTACACCTGCATACACCTAACATTAACTTATCCATAAGCTCCATGGATACTACCTGACCTACAGAATGTTTCCCAATGTTTTCTGTTTTTGTTTCAGGCCTCTACATTTTTTTTTTGCCTTTTCTTTGAAGATGAATCTCTGCTTCCTCAGAGTTGGATGAATGAGTGATTAGGAATGTGGCTGAAATTTGTCAAAGAGCAGTGGAGACAGAAACAATCAAATAGTCCATAAAGTACAATGGCTGGCAAGGAGTAGTATTGCAGTGCTCTGCCTGGGACTAAGTCCTGGGACATTGAAAAGTAAGTCCAGAAGGTAGGAAGCAATTGCAGCATCAGAGTAGAGGCCACTGAAGAGGAACACCCAGTGATTCAACATTCGGGGGTGGGGGGGGGGGGGGGGTCCAATTCAATTTTACACTCCTTCCCCTCCCCCTTCGCCCATTAATTCTAACAGTGAAGAGAGAACGTTGGCCATGGACAATTCCCTGACCTTGATGGCTCACTCCCAACTGGCAATATTCAATATTCCTTTTATTCCCCTTCCAAATGCCTTCATTACAAGTTCTGCTGTTTAAACTTTTCCACTCCTCCATTTGACAGTTATAGCTAGCTTGCACTGTTATTTTAATAGGCTCAGAGATGTGATGGTCTATTTGCACACTGACATCATATACACCCATGTTTGCCGATAGACTGTTTTTTGCAAGACCTTAGAGCCCCTTTAAATACCACTAGCTTCATTTTATTATTTACTGTCCTCCTATTACCATCCAATGTACCAAAGTGTCCTTTATTTCTCTAAAACCACAAACACACACCCACTTTTATTTGGTATTTCGAACTAGTTCGAGTAACACGACAGTTTGGGGCCTCTTCTTAAGAATAGGCTTTTAATTGTCCTTATTTCAATAAGAACTACAAACTAAAATCAAAACAGAAGGTGCTCTCAATTTTGTTGCAGGTGACTTTGTGCTATGTGAATCTGCTATAGGAAAGGCACAACAAAGACCACTCAGGTAGGACACACTATGACAGCATTCCTTGCACCACCTTCAACCAGTTAAAAAGCAATTATTTAACTACTTTTATTCATTTTATTCATCCAGAAATGAAGTCCATAGAAGTTTAGAAAAAGGGCAAAAAGAGAATGGAGGAAAGTGCAGTTCACCAACTAGGCTGTGAGGGCAGTAACAATATTTTCAGTGGCATAAAGAATTACTGGACAAAAAATAAAACTCATGTCAAACTCGAGCAGCAGGACAGTACAATACATGTTGAGTTTGTTAGCTAGCTAGGTTTAGGGGACATCATCCACCAGTAGACACATAAGCAAAGTTTGGCTCATTCCAAGTTTAATCCAACTATCAAACTAAAATATTTACCAAACCAATTAAACTTTATACTGAGAAACTAGGTCCATTGAGCGACCAACACCTTGAGCTCAAACTTCCGGGTCAAATCCACAGCCCCACAACAATTTGCTACTACCTACACCTTTCTGAGATGCAAAGCACTAAACTACAAGTGTCCAACTTTTACAGATGCACCATAGAAAACATTCTTTCTCATGGTATCACTGTTTGGTATGGCTCCTGCGCTGCTCAAGACCGCAAGAAATTAGAAAAGATTGTGAATGTAGCCTAATCCATCACGCAAATCAGCCTGCCATCCATTGACTCTATCTACCTTCTTCTGTTGGGAAAAAGATACAAAAGGCTGAGGTCATGTATTGACCAACTCAAGAACAGCTCTTCCCTGCTACTGTCAGACATTTGAATGAACCTAACTCGCATTAAGTTGAACTTACTCTACATCCTAGCACTCCATTCCACACTCTCTCATTTCCTTCTCTATGAATGGTATGCTTTGTCGATATAGCATGCAAGAAAGAATAATTTTCACATATGCTAATATATGTGACAATAATGAATCAAATAAATAAAGCGTCCTTAAAAACTCATGCAGCTACTTCCCAAAATACAAGATGTTTACATATACAAATATCTCCCATTTAGAGCACTTTCTGAAAATAGAAGGGCACTTCTTTGAATACTGTTGCCCGCTGGATCTCAATTTGCAGTTCAGCAAAATGGATAAGAGATATCAATCAATGCTTTTAAATCTAATTTCACCATAGGGTGCATTTTTCATATAAATTCTCCATCAATGTGCGTACGATGTTAAAAGGGGGTGTTTATGATTAAAATATAACTACACAGCATTGTAGAGCATTGTATAGAATTGTATATATTATTGTAAGCCACAACAAATAAAATGTTTCTGAAATAGTCTTCCCAATATAAAAGATAGAAGTTTTCAAACTATATTTCAAAAATAGATAAAATAAAACGATTACAAATGTTACGGTTCAAAAGGAGACATTTGGCCCATTGTGTCTCTCAGAATGAGGTATTCACTTCATTCCATTTTCCTGTTTGCTCCCTATACCCTGCACATCCTTTTTGAATGCTTCAGTTGAACTTCAGGGTAGGCAGGACGTGGAGTAGAGGCCACCATCAGATCAACCACAATCTTACTGAACGATGGGACAGACTTGAGAGACCAAATGGCCTACGTGCACTGCAGACATCATACTTGAGCATCTCAGTAGGTTTTTTTCTCCAACTCTCAAGATAGAATGATAGGAACATTTCAATCCACAAACTATTCACCAATAAATACCTATCGATCATAAACTGCATTTGTTGGCAGCAAGATGACATAAGGGATAGCAGAACATGAACACCATTCTACCACAGCAGCAGAATGACACATTGTGCCTTACACAGTAAAACAGTCCTCTGATTATGAAACATCCTTATTCCTAACAACATGAGCAATGTTATTAGAGCCCTTGTAGCAGTCATCTAATCACAACTTTTGACTTGCCCATTTCAACTTTGGCTTCAGCTTGTTTCACTTGGCAATATTCTCATCTCAAGGTTCAAAAGTTGAAAGCTCAAACGTATGCCTGGATCCTGAGCAAATAATCTAGATTAGCACTCCAGACATAATTAAGGAAATAGTGCATTGTCAAAGATGGTTTCTTACAGATTTTAAGATTCTGCTCATCTTCTCAGATGGGCATCAAAGATCACATGGCATTAAATGAGGAACAATAGGGAATTGTTCTGACCAACATCCCCCTCTTCCTCAAGCAATACCATCCATTTGTGGGAGCTTACTTTGCACGAAATAGTTGTTGTAAATATACAAATACACAAAATTACTGCACTCTCTAAAGTAAAGAGCATTGCTTGCCTTGTGGATGCCCCATGTGAAAGGTTTAAATTGGTACTCCTACATGTTATAAGATAATAGCTTTAAGTTTTCCTACATACGGAGTGTTGATGAGAAACACATCCCTTCTGACTCCAAGAGCCCCGGCTATCATTTTATACTCTATGAAAGTTGATTGATACAAGCCAGGACTTCAGCCCCTCAGTTGGAAGAATGTACTAGGAGCCAGAAATCCAGGTAAGTGCCAAGGGTCGGGTCCCGGGGGGGGGGGGGGGGGGGGGGGGGGGGCGTGCAAAGGAAGTCTGGTTGATCACAAGGAGGGTTATCGGATCTGAAGAGGGTGAGGGGGTGGGATTGCTAAGGAGGTCTGGAGGTCATCAGTGTGCCCCCCACCCCCCCCCCCCCCAAGTCAAATGGAGGCACCCCACTCCCCTCTGGCTGAGATTGACCTTTCATCGTTTCCACGTCTAGTTCCAAACTGTCATTAACCCATCAGCCTAAAAGCTGTGTGGACATAAAATTCTGATCAGTGGTACTTTCTTCTTAATCTGGTGTCAAATCCACATCAGCATCCGGGAAGTGTAAAGAATTCTCTGAAAGGGCCACCACACAAAAATTAATCTGTTTCTTCAAAACAATGACTAAACCAATGCATAAATTCCAGCAATCAACAAGGATTGGTTGATCAGTTTGTTCTTTTCTAGTAAAGTGGAGGACTCGAGAAGAGAGGAGAGAAGAGAGGGAAGCAATGTTGGGAGGGGAGGAAAGGAATCAGAGAAAGAGAAAAAAATTACCCAGCAGCCTGGGGACCAATACCTATCCTCAATTTCCCTCATACTTGCAGAGGATGAATCTTATTCCGTGTTAAATTGTCAATGAATGCGGAGGAGATGGGCAGGCGAGCAATGTACAAACAACTCAGCCCCATCAACCCTAGCATGTAGCCAGGTTCCACTTGGAATGTGTTACATCAGGCATATAACCAGCGTCACCACTGATCAGGAAGATCGGATCAAGGTCCCACACAATTTCAAAACATCACCCCATTCCCCCCCAACCCCAAACACAGTTAAATTAATTCCTTATACGTGAAGCATTGAGATATTTCCGAGATACTTGAGGATATGCTATTTACATGCAAATGTCTCTTTTCATTCTTTCGGCCGTGCCTGCAGGATAGACTTTGGCCCTTCACGTAAGTTTCCTCTTAAAAAAAACTCAAAACAGCTATATACTCAAGTCACACGGACATTAAAAGTCACAGTTGTCCGCTAAATTCTCCTGAACAACGTTAATCAGGCTCATAAAAAGATATATATATGGATTGCTGTGGCTAGTTACAGAATTAGCATCCTTGGCTGCGATTCTCCTACTGCGACCCGCAATTTTTTCTGTCGGGTCGCAGTGGAAGGCTTGTGTCTGTGGCCTTGAACAGGGATTTGCACATGCGCCAAGAACGCACGTGCATCTCCCAGAGCCGGTGAATAGTCGCCGGTCAGACCACCCTGGAAATCTTTCAGGTCCCGATTAAATCTTCCACACCGCCAGGAGTACTTAATTCCAACAGGGTTAAGACTAGATCCCCTTGTTCAGAGAACTAAGACAGCCCACTGGAATGAAGGGCAATCCGGCCCCCCCCCCCAGGGGGTTGGGGCAATGGGGGATGGTGCCCCCTAGGCATGGGCACCCTGGCAGTGCCAGCCTGTGCCCCACCACTGTCCAAAAGGCATCAGGCAGTGCCAAGGGGGTGGGACCTACTGTGGGCAGTGCCTGGGTGCGATCAATGGGGATGGGGGTCCTGCAGCCATTCTACAGACAGGATCGGTCTGGGATAGAGGGAGGGCAGTGATTGGGGCAGGGAAAATGGCCACTGCTGGTGGGTGGGGCTTGGACACGGGGCACTCCGGGACAGGGGCTGGGGTGGGGGGGGGGGGGGGCGGGGTAGTGGGTGGCGGTGGTCAGGGCTGGCCTGGGAATTGTTGTGGTGGCCGTGGGGCGCTGGAGGGGTAGCACTGTGGAGCTCATGGGCTGGCCAGCAATTGAGCTGGCAAGCAAATGGGAGGTTGACAGTTTGGGGCCATTATCCTTGCACAGAGCTTCAGAACTGTCACACTCTGGCACAAATAGCCCACCCCCCCCACCACCACCCCGCCCTCCAAACTGGCTTTTAATGAGATTCATAACTGGCACCTCATCAATGCACAGAATGCAGAGATTCAGGTGAGAAGCTGAGCTGACAGAAGAGTTGGGATTTAGAACAGCCTTCCCACCAATTCAGCACCTTTCGGAGAATTTCCCCGCTCCGCCTTATGCTTTAACTTCAGATACTCCTGCAAATTTGCAAATCAAGTTCTAATTTGCCCAAGAGCTCTACTTGTCCAAGATGAGAGTTTTTTTTAACCACCACAAACATTTCAATGAATATTTTAAAAGACTTCTGGCAAATTGCTGTGCTCGTAATACCCCAAGCTGGTGAAGGATCGTAGCTGCCTGGTACAGCAGCAGTAGGCATTTCTAGGCTGAATATCACATGAGTGAGCATTGCCCTCTCTCAGTGGTGTTTGCCAAATTACAAATCAATTAATACAGAGCTGCACCCACTAAGAATCAGGTTGAAATGACTAAATTAATCTTAAAGTGGACCCCAAAAGGCAATAGAAAATGAAGACTTCATCCCATCAGTTCAGACAGGGCTTGAACCCGACACAAAGTTTGAAGTTGTGGAAGTACTGAGAAAGGCACAGACAAATCTAAATATTGTCAGTTGTGTCCAGTGGAAACCTAATCATGTTAAAATGAATTGAAATCTGCTGCAATACAGGCAATAAAGTCCTACCTTAGCTTCATCATTGATGTCCCACGTAAAGGAGATGGCATTGTAGGCGATTTCTTCAATGTTACTAATTGTGTTGAAACTTTCTTTGTAATCAGCTGCAGGAAAACAGCAATAAGGGACTGATCACTCACACTGAAGACAATATTCTGCCATTGTCAAAACCGCTGTCTGTACATTGAATCACCATTTTGCCAATGGCTAAACCACAACAAAAATGAATCATCATTTAAGGGTGGATTTTCGCAATTGGCATGGATGTTCACATATTGAAATTATACGTTAGGAGTTTGGGTGCCAGGTTTAGTTGGCCCTGCAGGGTTTTTGATCCAAAGTTAATGACCGAAAAGTCCTGTGGAGCATGTTGCCTTAATATCCCTATTCTCAATGTCTTCACGCGTGAACACTGGAAGCACAAATTATAAAATGCAACTTTATGTTTACTTGATTTCAGAGGGTGATCAAAGAGAAATACAATTTCCAACATTGAATATGAAATATTTCTTCTAAAACAGTCTTCAGGGAAACAGAATTAATAATTAAAATGCCTCTACCCAATTTTTCATAGAGTGATAAAATCCCTACAGTGCAGAAGGCAGCCATTTGGTCCATCAGGTCTGCACTGACTCCCTGACAGAGCATCTTACCCAGGGCCCCCAGTCTATCCCCATAACCCCACATAATTAACCCACTAATCTACACATCTTGGGATACTTGGGGGCAATTTAGCAAGGCCAATCCACTTAACCTGTATGTCTTTGGTCTGTAGGAGAAAACATGCAGACACGGAGAGAATGTACAAACTACACAGTCACCTGAGGCTGGAATTTAACACAGGCCCCTGGGACTGCGAGGTAGCAGTGCTAATCTTCCTTCTTGCAGAAAGTGAATGTACACAAATATATTGTAGGCGGTACAGTGGCACAATGGTTAGCACTGCTGCCTCATGGGTTAGGCTCGCGGCTTGGGTCACCGTCTATGTGGAGTTTGCACATTCTCCCCGTGTCTGCGTGGGTTTCCTCCAGGTGCTCCGATTTCCTCCCACAGTCCAAAAGATGTGTGGGTTAGGTTGACTAATCATGCTAAATTGCCCTTTAATATCAGCAGGACTAGTTAGGGTAAACGTGGATCGGGCCTGGGTGGGAGTATGGTCAGTGCAGACTCGATGGGCTGAATGGCCTCCTTCTGTGTGGTAGGGTTCTATGATTCTATAAAAAATTCCCACTACTTACCTGAGCTTGCATTTTTTTTTTCCAGGTACAATTTGAGATTGCAGATATGGTTTACGGAATGCTAACCTGTCCAGATCATTCCTGTATAATACTTCACATTGCATTTGACTCATTGTTTCATTCAGCACCCCAGAATTGGTGTGCTCTGGTTGCAAGGGGTCTTTTATCTGGGTGACCCATTTCAAATGGTCTCTGTAAAGCTTAAAAAGTTGAGGCCTAACTATCCAAAGCATTTATTTTCCTAATAGTCTGGGAGACCTCGAGGGCAAGGAGGAGTTAACTGTCTAAAGCAGACAATTATGTGTTGATAAAGCTGCTCATTCGAGGTGCTCATTTTGCTAGCACTCTGGAGGCACTTCCCTTCACAGACCGGCAATTTGTATTTAAGGCGGCTAGATTCATTTAGTCTGAATATTGGCTTTCAAGACCCATGCTAATCTGAATGCTGTCTCATTATATCTTACACTATGACTGTTTCACAAAAGTTCTCAAAAAGGTTAAAGCAAAGTTCTAATGTGTTGATTTTTGCCTTCAACTGTAAAGTTCTGTTGAGAAATCAATTCTGGCTTTCTCATGGAAAACTGCTAAACAAATCCATTCAAAACAGATAAGTCTGGCCTGAAACCTAACAATAGTCACTGACGTCTTGCATGACAACCAGCTGTGTCTATCCTATAATTATTAAAGCTTTGCAATTGGTGTTAGATTGCAAGATAAAACTCTGCCTGTCAACAGTTTAAGTGGAAGAAAAGAAAAGGAATTTGCATATATGTCTGCTTACATTAATTTCCTTATGACATGCTCCTGGAAATTATTGGTCATGAAGGACTATCAGGTCAAGCCTCGTGAATTAAACTGCTGGACTATTAACTAGCTGCAGTCAGAGCATGTACCCACGAGAATAATTGCAGATGAGACACACAGTCAAGATTGATTAATCCGCTATGGGAAAAGAACCCAATCCGAAAAAAATGTACACTCAGTAAGGCTGAACGTTTGCCTGACCATCTGTCAACGGTCATTAACAATGCCTGGGCAGCACATTCCCTTCATAATTGAAGCATAATGCAAATGGTGTGCACTTCACCCCACCCGAATATAGTAGCTAATTAAGCCATAAGCACACAACCAAAGCCACCAGACAACAAGTCTGGTGGGCAAGCACTGAACTGTAACCTAACACTACCAACACTCCTCAGAATTAGTCCTCAGAGTCACACATAAACCATACCACAATGTGTGTGTGGCTCGTTATTACATTACCACATATACTGCATCTTGTACACCATTAACATAACAAGGTGACATTATATGGCAAACTACTCCTGAATTCAAAGTCAGTTGTGGCACTACCCACACCAACTCAGCAAATGTGAATGATTCAACAAGTTGAACAAAGCAACTTTGAATTGAGGGGTACTGGCACTGGAGAGCAATTGCAAAAATAATTCTCAGCTGTAGCATACAATGGCTGAGACATCTAGCACTTGGAGGTGATTCCTGCCCATTTAAGTACAAAATAAAAATGCAAAGTGAGGGTCGTTAGTAAAGTAAACTCACTAGCTGGTTGAGACCCCACTACAGGCAAGTCAGAGGCTATGGATCTCAGGCAAATCAAGGTCCTCTGACAAAATTAAGATCGTAAGGAGTCTCACAATACAAGTTGAAGTCCCAACAGGTTTATTTGGTAGCACAAGCCACTAGCTTTCAGAGCGCTGCCCCTTCATCAGATGAGTGGGATTTCAGTTCACAAACTGGGCATATAAAGACACAAACTCAATTTACAAAATAATGGTTGGAATGCGAGTCTTTATAGGTAATCAAATCTTAAAGGTACAGATAATGTGAGTGGAGAAAGGGTTAAGCACAGGTTAAAGAGATATGTATTGTCTCCAGCCAGGAGAGTTAGTGAGATTTTGCAGCCCAGGCAAGTCGTGGGTATGACAGATAGTCTGACATGAAAGCAGGATCCCGGTTGAGGCCATCCTCATGTGTGTGGAACTTGGCTATCAATCTCTGCTCAGTGACTTTGCGTTGTTGTGTGTCGCGAAGGCTGCCTTGGAGAATGCTTACCCAAAGATCAGAGGCCAAATGCCCGTGCCTCTGAAGTGTTCCCCAACAGGAAGAATACATTCTTGCCTGGTGATTGTCAAGCAGTGTTCATTCATCCATTGTTGTAGTGCATGGTCTCCCCAACGTACCAAGCCTCGGGACATCCTTTTCTGCAGCGTATCAGGTAGACAACATCGGCCGAGTTGCAAATGTATGTACCGTGTACCTGGTGGAGGCTGTTTTCATGTGAGATGATGGCACCCAACACGGACTTGCCTGGGCTTGCAAAATCTCACTAACTATCTTGGCTGGAGACAATACACATCTCTTTTACCTGTGCTTAACCCTCTCTTCAAACATATTGTCTGTGCCTTTAAGACTTGATTACCTGTAAAGACTCGCATTCCAACCATTATTTTGTAAATTGAGTTTGTGTCTTTATATGCCCTGTTTGTGAACTGAAATCCCACTCACCTAATGAAGGAGCAGTGCTCCAAAAGTTATGGCTTTTGCTACCAAACAAACCTGTTGGACTTTACCTTGGTGTTGTGAGACACAGTAAGAAGTGTTACTGTGTTTACTCCAGTCCAACGCCAGCATCTCCAAATCAAAATTAAGATCTCCAGTGCAATTTTAAGTTAGAAAGAAAGTTAAAATCCTGCTGAGCACCAAGTCCATCTCTGTGTTTCTCATCTCAGTTAGGATGAAATGCTACTTTGAAATCTGCTCATTTATGATTTTTCCTTTTGGTTAGTGACCACAAGATGCACTGCACCCTTATGATGTGTAACACTCTAACTTCACTGTTCTAAGTGGAGAAGGAAGAAAGAGAATGTTATATTAAGTTGATCTTTCTCTACACCCCAGCTATGACTGTAATACTACATTCTGCACCCTTTCTTTCTCTATGCACAGTATGCTTTGTCTGTATAGCAAGCAAGAAACAATATTTTCCATTGTATATGAATACAGATGTCAATAATAAATCAAATCAAAGAAAAAGAAAAAGAGCAGAAAAAGAGCACTCAACATTCAGCAAGAGCTGCTAAAAACAGCATTTCAGTGGAATGTTTGGAGATGACTTATTTATCCAACAGGACCTTCAAAGTAATGATGGCTTTTCTAGTCATGTCTGAGGAGGTTGCATTTCTCAAGACAGATTATCTTTGACCTTTGCAACCACCTAGAGGAAAATCTGTTGCCTGCTCTACAAAAAGACCATGCCTTGCCAGTGGCTGCCAAATGTGATAATTACCCTGAAGATCTTTGCCTCAGGATCATTCCAGGGTTCTGCCCTGGACATCTAATGCAGTCAGTCAGGCACAGCAAGTGCAGCAGGGAAGCGATCAACACTTTATTTTCCAGGGTGGATCAAATCATATTATTCCTCATTGATGATCACAGTCAAAAAGAGACACACTACACCACGCTGTCCCACTTATTTGTTGCTTCTTTAAACAAACTGCCTTTTATTTTATTGCAAGAAATCTCTGGTTCCATACCGATGTCAATGCAGCGTTGTTTTGCAGTGTGCTGCCGGGAGTGCCAATATTTCCAGTGCCGAAGTTGCTCATCGCGGATTTTATCATCACCAAAAACAACCATTATTACACTCTGAAAGTAGAAGAAAATCCAGAATTTTGCATCATAATAAGGAAGTGGAAACTTTAAACAGGACAAGAAATAGAATCCCTACAGTGCAGAAGGAGGCCATTCTGTCCATCAAATCTGCACCAACCACAATCCCAACCAGGCCCTATCCCCATAACTCCACATATTTACCCTGCTAATTCCCTGACACTAGGGGCAATTTAGCATGGCCAATCAATCTAATCTGCACATCTTTGGACTGTGGGAGCAAAACCCATGCAGACACAGGGAGGATATGCAAACTCCACATATAGAAAGAAAATAATATATGCTGTCCCATTTACTGCTTGCGATTCTTTCTTTATTTTTTGAAAAAAGGGGCTCGATATCAACTATGTGTAAAGCAGGGCTACAGAAGAAAATAAAAAATTGGAGATGTCAAGTTTCTGACTTGCTATCACCTGTTTTACAATATCACAAAGTTTGAATCTATGCCATTTATTAAGAGCTTGGGTTTACAATACGGATGCTTCTTTCAAGGACTATGTCAATTAATTTTTTAAAATTCTTAAATAAATGAAAATGGTGTGATCTTGTTTGTGCAGTTAATGGTTAGATCTTATTTCAGTAAATTACAGGTGACAAATGATTAATACTTACTCTGACTTTGCTGACTGGATGATGGATTTCTTCATTAGAACCCAATTCTTTGAGTGTGATGGGATAAAACTGCCCCTTGTTCAAGTACGTCATGGTTCCATCACCTGTTTTCTGTTTTAGTGACTTGGAAGCTTCCAACACATATTCAAATGTACTTCTGTGAAACAGTAAATTTTAAAAAATGAACCGTATGTCCCACAGTCAGCTAGAAAGTTAGTATTTTTGTACTCCATGTACATACTTATATATCAGAAACATACATTTCTGCCAGAATAACATAGCTCAATAACTCTTGACAGCATAAAAGAGTTGGTTTCTGCCCTGATAGCTGAATGGGTGAAGTGCATCAGTGAATCAACACATACTCAGAGATTTCCTGGTCAATCACCTGGTTAGTTCAGAACTAAGGGGCATAGTTTGAGAATAAGGGATAAAACCGGAGGTAAGGTGAAATTTCTTCACCCAAAAAGTGGTGGATTTGTGGAATTCACTACCGCAGAAAGTAATTGAGGCCATAACTTTGAGATTTCAAGAAGAAATTAGATATAGCTCTAGGGGCTAAAGGGATTAAAGGATATGGGAGGAAGATCAAGATATTGAATTTGATGATCGGCCATGATCATACTGATGGCAGCTCAGGCTTGAAGCGCCAAATAGCCTACTCCTGCTTCTGGTTTCTATGATTATAATACAAGATGAACAGGATTTGGAGGAGGCACAGGCACCTGCACAGATCAGTTGGTTGAATGATCAAAATTGTAGACTCTAATTGTACATGGTGATTGTGCCATGTTAGCTGACCTCAAATGATGCAGTAGAAGCTGGAGCACTACATTTAATACCAGCCACCAACCCCCCTTGGCCAGATTTGGATAAATTGGCCAGGGTTCTCGCCCCCAACTGCTTCTCAGCAACCTCTGCTAAAGTTCACATGGATATAGAGCAAGGGCAGATACAGGCTCAGCCCTAATACACCCCACTATTAACCAACCTGCTGATGCTCACTATTAGAGCTCACACACAAAGAGTGGTCAACTGAGTGCCAAAGGGTAACCAGCATCCTTGGAACTCTACCCAGGAAGGAATTATTGCTTTTAAAGAGGAAGGTGAGGAGATGGCAGAGTCGGGAGGAAAAAATTCATTCATAAACATTTATTTTCCAATGAATCTGTAGGAGGTATAACAGCAAAGTAACTAATTGTTTCACAGGATAGATCACCATGATTCCAGTACCATCCATGGAAGGTAGCAAGCTGTCAGGTATGGGGTTGGGTAGATATTCTGATATTTTCTTTGATTACCTTTGGAGATCAAAGTGCATCTTTGTATAGCTTTTTCCCCGTAAATTAAAATTGACGGGGTGGAGTTTGTGTTATAAATTATCTTGATGGACTGAATGGTTTTCCCTGATTCCTTGCTTTCCTAAGTACCCATTTCTCACAGAAACAAATACTCTGTTAAAATCATTTAGCTCAGTATTACATTTGAAGAATCCTGAAAACTTCTATGAAACATCTGATCATTCTGCCAGTCATAGAATCCCTTCAGTGCAGGAGGAGGCCATTCAGCCCATCAAGTCTGCATCGACTCTCCAAGTTTCAACTCTCCGAACATCTGAGCCAAGCTGTACGTCCATAACACCATGTATTTACCCCTCTAATTCCCCCAGCCTCCACATCTTGGGATACTAAGGGGCAATTTAGCGCAACCAATCAGTCTAACCTGCACATCTTTGGAAAGTGGGAGGAAATTAGAGCATCCGGAGGAAACACATGCAGACACAGGAAGAACATGCAGTTCCACACAGTCACCCAAGGCTGGAATTGAACTGGTGTCCCTGGCACTGTGAGACAGTAGTGCTAACCACTGTGCCACCAAGCTGTCTTTAGTCCCACTGAAGAAATGGTCCTTTGTTCACTATGTGAATTACTGGTTTTTATATATTACAAAGACCAAGTTAACTTGGTCATTGTAATTAGGCGAAAGAAGATACAAGCTACCATGAGGCGTTTTTGACAACTGCCAGTATATCACGTGTGTTATACAACAACAATGCACTTTCTGGTCCTGGATCACAGAATTATAAACTACTTAATACATCCAAGTGTCTATGGTTATAGCCAACACTGTCTGCTGTTAAGTGCTAGATTGAAGTTTTGTTCAACAGCTAATGGCTGACAGAAAGTAGTGCTGATTAGATTCTGTATTCCACAATAGATTCTTAGAATGTTATATCACAGAAATAGGCTTTTTGCTCCATCAAGCCATCGCAAGTGCTTTTCTCCACTTAAGCCTGGGTCAAATCCGACTCTCTAGCTTGATGTGATTTATCATGTTTATCGCGTGTCACTGCTGTCATAAAAGCCTGTAACTCACCATTACACATAATGTAGGAACATTTTAAAAGTTCCAAGTGTTAGCAAGTAATGTTTGAAATGCAATAATTAATGTGTATATTTCAAACTCCCACAAGATGATGATAGGAATATTTAAAATATTTACCTCATTCTATCAAAGGCATACTCCTCTGAACTCATTGTGGGCATTCGAATGTGGAGATCAGTAGGAAAGCCAAATACCTGTTGATAAAATGAAACATAAGAAACATAGAATGAAAAAAAAAGGTTACTCATGTCATGACTACACTCATGCATAGATTAGTGCTACATATCCCCTTATGAACTTTAGTTGGCTTAGAACGGAAAGTTCTAAAAAAAAAACCTGTGTCTTGACCCCAAAGATAAATGATAAATGTATAACCGGTATATTGAAGCATAAGCAATTGCTCACTGTATTACTCACCCGGTTCATCAGCAAGAATGTATGGACTGATCTATGCTTACAGTAATTTTCAATTTCAACGTTCTACATGCAATTAAACAGACTTCTTTTGCAGAAGCCTTTTAACACATTCACCATTACATCTGACAACAAACAACTTTTTTTAAAATCACACCTTAAGTCAACATCAGCCTAATTCTGATCCACAAACAGGCTGTTGCTGGTGAATGAACTTAAAAGCTGTTTTTCGCTTAAAGCAACAATGATCTTGACTGGAGCAGGAATATAACTTCAATCTGTGTTTGTGGACGTATTACTTGCTCACCCAGGATGAACATCAAAATATATTTGTATTTGCGCTTATGCAGGTTTTGATCCATTCCTGAGTAAGGCTGTGCATCGATGGTACTGTGGCAGCCTTGTTCTGCTGATAAAATTCTTCTTTGAGTGGGTTGCAGCCCCATTCTGGGGCTTAGAGTAAATAATTTAGGCAGCACGAGGATTGCTGCACTGCCAAAGGTACCATGTTTCAAATAAAAATGGTGAAAGTAGGTTCCTGCTTGCAAACTCTTCTGGACATTAAAGGTTTTGTGACAGTAATTGAAGAAAAGCAGGTAGTTCTGACCAACTTTCTTCCCAACCTACTGCTGAAAATTATTTATCTCTCTGGCATTTTTGGAGGCCACTTTGAGCAAAATGGTTGCTGCATTTACTCACAGGGCAACAGTGACTGTACTTCAAAGCAATTCAGCATATGTGAAATGCTTATAGATGTCCTTGGAGAGTGGCAAGCTTTTTCTTTCCTAATGCAAAGTAGAGTTACAATGTGGGCTATAATTTTCCTTCTCCATTAATTTCAACAAAAAAAGCAGTTGGAAGTATTAAATAGGAAAACAACACCTCATACTCATGACTACCTTTCCACTTAAAAACCAGCAAGTTAAAGTTAAATATACACCCACGCTATTGTGATTCCTCTTCCCCATCAGTTCAGCAGCATCTTACGCACGGCTAAGAAATAGAAATTCATTTCTGGACAATAGTGTAAAATGAGAAGGGGTAAGAACCATGTTTAATAATACCTCATGTGGTTTGGTGTCATATTTGTTTATCATGCTTAGCGCCTTTGGACATGTCATCATGTTAAAGTGCTATAAAAATGTAAGTTGCAGTAGACTTGAAGCTTTTTTTCCTACGTTCAGTGTACTACATACATACATGGTGTGTTTATCTGTAACTGTGGTAAACAGAAACAGCTGTAATGGTGAAGGATGCTTAGTGGTTACATAATCTATAATAATCTATTATTCTCATCTATCTGTAAATGGTTGCGGTAAAGGCTGCAATTGAAGTTACTGGTCCGACGAGGAAAGTTCTAGTTAATTATGGGCCTAGTGTGTTCTTGTTCCATGTGATGGTGTAATTGTTCTATATTATGAAATAGAACATAAAAGTAGCTCAAAAACACTGGGCACAGTAACAACTTGCATTTATATTACATCTTTAAAACATCCTGAGGCACTTCAAAAAAATTGACACCAAGCCACATAATGAGATGTTAGAACAGATAATCAAAAGCTTGGTTAAAGACATAGGCTTTAAGGAGCATCTTAAAGTAGGACAGAGTGGAATTGTAGAGAGGCTTAGGGAGAGAATTACAGAGCTTAACACCGAGGTAGCTGATGGTGTGGGTATCAATGGTGGAGTGGTTAAAATTAATGTGCAACACACCAGAATTTGAAAAGGCAGTTGTCTCAAGATGGTTGTGGAGCAGGAGGAGGCTACAGAAATGGAGAGAAGAAGGGATCCGAAAACATGAATGAGAATTTTAAACCTGAGGCATAGTCCGGCCAAAAGCCAACATAGAATGGTAAACACAAGGTTAATGGGTGGACGGAATGGTGCAAGCTAAGATACAGGCAGCAGATCTTTGGATGAGCTGAAGTTTATGGAGAAAAGATGGGAAAGTGGCCAGAACTATTCCATTTCTTTTTCAGATTTAAATATGTCTACCTACCATCTGGCCAAGCCTGGCAATCCCTTCTATCTTTCTTTCTCTCCAATTATACAATTAATTGACCTGGAACTCATTTAACAGTGTTTCTTTGGATTTTTTGTCCTCTAATTTGCATTGTGATCAGACCTAGTAACTGTAGCTGATACTTTTCCCTAACAGTCAATGGTAGCAATATCAATTCAAACTGTACTCAAACTTGATTAATTGAATTAAAACAAAAACACAACAGGGGCATTGCATTTGTAAAATAATTATAAAATTGGAACAAATTCACAGATAGAATTTGTTCCCCTTGATTCCAGCTAATGAGAGCTTTATAGTGTATCAGTTAAATAATGGAGATAGAAACCCAGCCCAATGTAGTAAAAGTGCAATTTGAACACTGAGTATAAAAACAGGAATGCTGGAAAGATTCAGATCTGGCCGTGTCTGTGGAGAAACAGGGTAAACATTTTGAGTCTGTATCTTTTCGCTCCTCAGATGCAGCCAGACCTACTGAGTTTTTCCAGTATTTCATGTTTTTATTTCAGATTTCTAACATCTACAGTATTTTGCTTCTAAATAACAGCCTACTTTACTACATGATAACAGCTGACACTTGTTAACATAATTCACCACTTTTACAAACAGACATTTCTTTGTGAGAGATTTTTAAAGAAACTACAAGTCTTTGATTTTATTTAATTTTACTACTTCCAGTGATGCAACATTTTAAAGACACGACTTTCTCACAGGCCTCCTAATACTTTTCTTGAGTGAGTGCACCTGCCGACTGCTTTAACTCACTCCTATATTTACACTTCGCCTACCCCACCAAGCAGGAAGAAACCCTGGACTACCTGTGTCTTTTTACAGGCATAATGTGGACACCACAAAATGTGATCATTTAAAATAATATCCTATGCCTCAGGACAACTTGAAAAATGTTCTAGTTGAAATTGGTGCTGACCATTTTCACTTCCAATGATTTACTGATCACTGAGCAAATTCAGCAAGTAGATGACATGGCACACTAAGATTCAGCTTCAACTAACAATGCTGCAAGGAGTGGTGTGTGCTATGGTCCATTGGAACATGACTTTGTGGCATAATGGAATATTGGTTCAATTCTTCCCATCCAATTCTGTGGCATTCTCAACGTCTGTCATGTTGTTGTGGGGTAACATCAGCAAGAATAGAAATCAAGTCAGCCAAAACCTGCTGCTACACACCTCATACCACAGACTCAAGTTGGTACTAACATTAAGAGCTGGTCATTTCTGATTTCTCCCAGGGCAGCCGAATTTAAAATTCAGGATCTTTCCATCATAAAGGAGATCAATAAATAATTTAAATTATGCCATGCAGTAAATAACTGGTTTACCTCTTGAGAGCTTTCCTTGAAAGGCTCTGTGAAGGTGGTGTCCGGAGTTCTTCTTTGTGACTGTGCAGTTGAGACAAAGTGGTCACCATGGGGATTTCGGTCATAGATGACTGAGCGTTCAGGAAGCTCGCTGCAGTACGATGTTGGTGGCATTCCCACTGAAAAGTTATTAGGGTTCATTTCGGTTTTAATGGAGTGGGTCGGTACTGTTGTGACAGAGACGGTGACAGTAGTGTCTGGGGTTGTAAACTGATTGACTTTGTCGTGTGCTATGGGGTGGCCGGGCAACACCAAATTGACCGGCAAAACTCTCAGTTGCTGCACTCGGCTGTCTGCCGTGGAAGCGACTGTGTGATCCGTTGCAGATGGCACGCAATTCCTTGAAAAAACAAGACAATGGTTTTCTATGCACAGTAATACAACAGCAATGTGGGAAACCACTCAAACATTTTCCATAGAATCCTCATAGTGCAGGGGGCCGCCATTCGATCCACTAAGTCTGCACTAACCACAATCCCACCCAGACCCTGTTCTCACAACCCCGGATATTTAACCTGCTAATCCCCTTTAAGCTGACTTCTCACAAAATGCACAGTTCTATTTGAACATCAGGGTAGATTTTGATTGGGAGAATAAGTAGATCAGCTGCACAGTCTAGCAGAGAAGTGTCTCCCCAGCTTTAGGTGATCTTGAGTTTTCATCATGCGATCACAGCCTCCATGAATCCCTCACCTGAATCAGGTAGGTGATTTTGAAGTCTTTTAGAATGGTGAGGACTGCATTGTTGGTAGTGGGGGATAGTTTTGCTACTGACCCCATTGTGAACATGTTGATGCCTGTCAATGTCAGGCAAATCACTCAAATTTGACCCCAAAAGTTCTTATTAAACATTAATGTTTCCATTATAAATGATTAAAGGAAGAGTCGAAGTGGAAGGTTTCAACAGTCTGAAGTTCAAAATGGAATAAAGTTATTATTTTTGTTTTGCAAGTCCAGCATTTCCCAAAGACTTGTGGAAAAATTAGGCCATTTCACAGACTGGTGAGAAAAGCAGAACAAATCAATAATGACATGTAAATGAATGAAAATATCAAATCTGACAGGATGGGACAGACAAGCTAGACATTGTTACTGGGCTGTAGTAAATGCATTTTTCTGAATGAATGACTTTTTTTTGAAGGTTTCATAAGACATCATTTGCCACCATACGGTTCGATGGCTATTGGGTGAACGCAGTAAGAAGTCTCACAACACCAGGTTAAGGTCCAACAGCCAGTGGCGTTTGCTAACGAATAAACCTGTTGGACTTTAACCTGGTGTCATGAGACTTCTTACTGTGTTTACCCCAGTCCAACACCGGCATCTCCACATCATGACTATATTGGGTGAATGGGCATGGAAATGCCATAGCTTGGCATGGAGGGTATGAGGGACCATGGGGGTCATAGCGTGGAATGAGTAATTGGCTCTAAACTCATCATTCAAAAGGCTCCCTCATTCAGACTACAGTTCACTAAAACTCTTGAGGTGCTGCAAACCACTAGGCCTTTCTTGGCCCAATTCTTGTGAAAACTGCCTTTCCCTGCAATGCAACTAGCCAGATCAGGACTGCAGTGTGTGGATTTGTGACACGAGCCATCCTGCACTCCAGTAACAGTACTGGTAAAATTCAGTAATCCCAAAATTAGATCACTGCCACCATTTTCACACCTACATAGAGTCTCGCACCATCCCCACCCATTCCATTAAAATCCAGCCCAATGATATAGATACACCCTCCCCTCCATTTCCCAGGGGAGGCAGTGACATGGAGATACCCCACCCCAAAAAGGAAGACAGTGACACTGAGATTAAGCAGGGGAATCTCAGGTAACATGAATAAAACAGCAATGAAAATAAAATGGGTTCACGGGCAAATATAGAAATTGTACATGGAATTCATTTTTGTTTCCACTAAAAACATGCAGGAAATGTAATGCATCAGCGAACACTGCCATAATAAATATTAAATTAAGTGAATTTTTGTTTGATTCATCATGTAAAAATGACAATGCGGTAAAGCCCAACTGGTCCAGCGAGCTCACCTAACACACAAAATGCAGACTATCAAACACTTCTTTCCTCCCCAACATTTCGTAACCTCACACTTTCCCCAATCCCTGACCCAAACCCATGCCCTAATACCGCACTCTAGAAGTCATGTAATCTCCAAGTAGAGGCAAAAAGAAAGAAAAGAAATCCTGGAAAATTCATTGCGATCCCCTCAATCAAACCCAAGATTTAACTTGGGCCAGAGTGGCAGTGGTTAGCATCACTGCCTCACAACACCAGGGACCTGTGTTCGAATCCAGCCTTCGGTGACTATCTGGAAGTTAGCATGTTCTCCCTGTATCGGTGTGGGTTTACTCTGGGTGCTCGGGATTTCTTTCACAGTCCAAAGATGTGCGAATTAGGTGGATGGGCTGGATGGCCTACTTCTGCATTGCAGGAATTCTATGTTCTATTCTATGATGTTAAGATTACCTATAAACATAGTTGCCTTCTACATTGTGATCTGTGGCCCCCCCGCCCCCTTTTCAAAGGTATGTCGAGAGTCATACTATGTAGCCGGTCCAGGGGCTATTCCTCTATTGCTGACAGGCATTTTAGTAATACGATTTTATGCTGGATTACTCTGTTGCCAACCTGCAGCCAATTGTTTGACTAACCTGTATTTCTAGCTTTCCTTGATCTTAATTCCCACATTAAACTATTTATATGTGCCATCATTGCTCTTTACATCCCAGCTGTTGACTATTTTCCACAGCCCAGCCTTTAAACACTGGAAGATGGTAATGGTAGAGATTTTTAATCGTAACTTTTTATTCCAAAGAAAAATTTATACAGAGAATGCCTTTTCTGAACTAGCACTTGACAAATAACGTTGTTGTAATGAGCTTTTTAGAGTATCCCTTTAAACAAAAAAGCCAATGTAAAGCTGGAGATTCTCACCAATACGAATGCAAATGTTTAATGCTTCAGTGGGATAGGACACCTCTTTGCTTACAACAAGTGTTATCTTTGCCCTTCAATCACAAAGTGACTCATGCTGAGATGCAAAGCCCAGATAGCATGAAATGTGGGTGAACCTAATTGGTGCACCCCACTTGAATATTCAACTGTGGAGGTCATCACCGTCAACCTGAAACTTATTTTTATCAGATGCCCTTTTACATGTACTTTCCAGTTAGGTTATGGGCAAAATTCAGGAGCAAGAAAGCCCATAGATTTCCACTCTCCCACCCCATTCCCGCCACCATCCTTCACCCAGCTATCACTAGCCCATCTTTTATCAACGGTTTTGTGTTGGGATTTGTTGTTTCTTACTCGAGGAGAGATCTTGCTGGAGGCTATGGTTTTTGTTCAGAAAACATTTATTTGCATGCTAAGTGAGACTATCATATAGCTAGAGCTGCCCTCCAAAATGCTACTTGGACATCCTTTGTGAGTGACATCGCTGTGCTCTTTCTGCACATGCTCAATATGCTCTTTTTAGAGTTAATCCTTTCCTCTACAGCTCTTGGGTTAGAACATAAGAACATAAGAAATAGGAGCAGGAGTAGGCCATCTAGCCCTTCGAGCCTGCCCCGCCATTCAATAAGATCATGGCTGATCTGTCGTGGCTCAGTTCCACATTCCCGCCCTCTCTCCATAACCCTTAATCCCCTCTCTTATCAAAAACCCATCAACCCGCTTCTTAAAAATATTTAGCAAGGTAGCCTCTACCACTTCAATGGGCAGAGAATTCCAGAGATTCACCAACCTTTGAGTGAAGAAATTCTTCCTCAACTCCATTCTAAACTGCCCCCCCCTTTATCTTGAGGCTGTGCCCCCTAGTCCTACTGTCCTTTCTGAGCGGGAAGAGTCTCTCCACCTCTATCCTATCCATCCCATTCATCATCTTATACGTCTCAATGAGATCTCCCCTCATTCTTCTAAACTCTAACGAGTACAAGCCTAGTTTATTCAGCCTCTCCTCATAGCTCAACCCCCTCAACTCCGGCATCAGCCTAGTAAACCTCCTCTGCATCCCTCCAAGGCCAAGGTTCTGGAAGCAAATGTTGGCTTCCCTACCAAATCAATCAAATTAACATACAACAACTCACAATTTTACAGTTCCCCATTGTCACAATTTTTATATCTGTATAAATGATTTCACCACCTAGTATATGTACTTAACAGCACAGCATTTGGATTGCTAATGTGGTTGGCTAATGCATCATTGCAGAATGTAACAATCAAGGTAGAAAATCCAATCTGCTATTGAGAAGTGCTCGAAAACATTTGATGAAACAATTAATTTTTTTTAAATTTCCCGACACCTAAACAAGAGTTACACAAAGTAAATTTTAGAGATCTTACTCTCAATCCCTTATTTACATGTTTTGGTACCAAGCAACATTGAAGGCACCTAGATAAATCATCTTGCCCAAGAATATGATCACAACATTACTCTAAAGAAGAAACATTCCTAACAATTAATTAGAATAAAGGATTAATGTAATGAAAAGTTTGTCACTAAATACCATCAGCATATGTCAAACACTTCAGCATTCCTTTGTAAATTAAATGCTGTTACTGTTGGAGATGGAAATTGAAACCTGAGCTTTATCGGAAAAAGTGTTTTTCAGTAACACAAGAAGGACTTGCCTCCTGACTGGTAAGATGGAGATTCAAGTCTCAGGACCAACAGTTACTCAAATTGGCCAAGGTTATTTTTGTCAAATTTGTTAATTCACAACCATGGTTCCCTGATGGCATATAATCAGTCATTACACGTCAGAAGTTTTTTAAAAATAGATATGGACAGCTTACCCGGTTTGAATTGTGCCTCCTTCTGGTCGATCATATAGCAGCATTGATGCTGGCTGTGCAGAAGGCAGCATCCCAGATCTCACTCCCCTTCTAGGGCGAGGTGGATGCATGGGGGTTAGCAATCTACAATGAGAAAATAAAATGGAAAGAAATAAAAAATATATTGTAATAAAAAAAATGAAATAAAACTCAGTCAGTTTGTGTAACAGTTCACAACTTGCTTTGATCATGTTGTAATCGGGGTTCCTGGGATTGCTGACCTTTCTTCCATATTTGTTCAAAGAATAGTATGGTGGCCATATGTAAACAGGTCTCAATTCTTAAAGAATAGTAAAGCACCCAGCATCCATGTCTGTTGATTCCACAGGCTATGTGGAACTTATCTTTATGAGAGTTCCTCCCCATCCACTCAAATTTGAGGGGACCACCAGTTAAAATCTTTGAGAAGATACAATTCTGAAACCTAAAAATGATCTCTGAATAGACGCAACCAAACTGCAGAACATCATTTGAGCATGCTGTTTAGCCTTGAGCAGTTTCAGTGCAATCAAGGTAATATTTCTATTACCCCAAGAGCATAAGAATCATTGTGTTATGCAGAAGCTGCTCTCAGCTAAGCAGACAACGAACAAGAAATTTGCACCTCTTCTTTTAATGGACAGATATTTCAAAATCTTAAAATCTAAAATTGGGACAATTCCACAATTACTAATTTTCAGTCATCTCTCTATTTCTAGAGCTAATAGCTATAAATAAAAACTTGTGGTGGGGAGGGGAGGGGAGGAGGATGGAATATGTGTGTATTTATCAGACCAAGCCAGGCTCAGCCAGGATTGGTCTGATAAACTACATTGGAAAACTGCAGTAATCCCTACATTTTAGACCCAAATGACTCATATCGAGGAGATCACTGAGTATCGGCAGCAGTGTCTAAGTGGTTGATGTCAGATTAGTTGCTGTTACACACTTCTGGCATTGGCAGCCAATGCAAACGAAAATTTGGACCAACCTCTTTAATGTCATTGATCTAAATTAATAAATCTAGTTAACTGTAGCTGGTTACAAATTTCAGATTCCATGTCAATGACTGAGTTTCTTTCTTACCTTAAAAAAACTGACTTGCATATATAACAAACTATAAATGTCTGGTGTAGAACATTTGGAGCCTGATTTGTCCACAAGACTTCTTTACACAAACAGAAGATACAGCAGGTCCAAAAATCTGGCACTATTCCAACAGGAACAGCTAGGACTTTGATGTGAGATTGGAACCTGGTCAACCAAGTTTACAGGTTGATTTTGTGGGACTGGAGTCTCCATCCATCAACTTAAAGGAGGGCAGGGGGCTACCCCTCAAGGATATGGTATATTGCAAACCCTGGTACTATGGGTTGACACACTTGGAAATCAAGTATATGGTGGCTGCTTGGCACGTTGAGGCTATGAGTATGGTTCCCTGGAAAGGGAAAAATATAACGATATGGGAGTCTCATTCCTGATCACTGCTCAGTAATAATAATTTAGGATATTAAGCTGGGTTTGGATAGATCCAATGGTTAAACAGGCAACCAACGTTTGTTGTTTGAGCTCAGACAAAAATAGCTGATTTAATACAGATATTGAAAATTATGGAGGTTTTAACTGTTTCCGAGGACAAGTGGGTCAGTAACCAAAAGGCATAACTTTAAGCTAGTTGACAAAAAACCAGGGGAAGATCAGGATTTTCTGTTTTATTAACCGCAACAAGTTATGACAACTTGGAATGCAATACCTAGTAAAATGGCACAAGCAGATTCAATAGCAACTTTCAAAGAGGAATTAGATGTGTCCTTGAAAAATAAAAGGAAATGTTAAGTTATCAGGAAAAAGCAGGGTAGTAAGAACAATTGGATAGCTCTTCCAAGGAGCCAACACAAGATGTAATGGGATGAATGGTATTCTACAATTTTAAACATACGTCAATAGCTATAACACTCCTGCATGTCTACCTTTTATTGTGCTCAGAGTCAGTACTGGAATTTTTTTCTGGTGGTAATGTCCTCTTCTCTCTGGGAACCTAAAAAAAAATTTAGATGCTTCTGTATCAGTTGGTTTTGAACAATATTTAATTGGCAGGACTCAAAACATGCATTTCCTATATTTCTAGCAAATGCTTATCAGTTCATTGTGATAGCCAGCCACTCAAGTCACTCAATTTTGATCAAATTGCACAAAGAGCCCAATTATCAATCAATGTCATCTGCCATCCATAAGATTCAAGTTGAACAAAAACTCCCTTTGCTACGTTAGCCTCCATTTAAAATCAAATTAATTTCTGTCCCATCATTTTTGTAAAAAGGCAGGGAGTATTTCACTCAAATGCTTTCACTCAGTAGTATCTGCAGCATAACTTTAAAGCCTGCCATTAATATTGTACATGAATAGAACATAACTCATTAGGTATTCAAAATTATTTACCTCAAACAGAAGCTGAATTCAAACCTGGCACTGCTGGTTTCATTTACATTTCAATAAAGTAGTGACATACCGCAGCAATTAGTGCTGGGTCCTCAACTTTTTAGAATTTCTAGAAAAGACTTGGATGAAGAGATTAAAGGGAAGGTTGCTAAATTTGCTGATGATACAAAGATGGGTAGGAAAGTTGTTGTGAAGAGTATAGAAGGAGGCTATATGGGTACGTAGATAAGTTAATTGGATGTGCAAAATCTGGCAAATGGAGCTTCATGTGGGTAAATGTGAGATTTTCCATTCTGGCAGAAAGAATAAAAATATGATATAAACAGTGAGAGCTTTGAGGTTCAGAGGGATCTGGGTGTCCTTGTGCATGAATCGCAAAAGACTAGTCTGCAGATAGCGCAAGTAATGAGGAAAGCTAACAGAATATTATCCTTTATTGCAAGGGGAATTGAACACAGCGGGAGGGAGGTCATGCTTCAGTTTCACAGTACACTGGTGAGATGACATCTGGAATACTTTGTTAAGTATTGGTCTCCTTATTTAAGGGAAGATGCAAATGCAATAACAGTTCAGAAAAAGTTTACTAAACTAATACCAGGTGTGGGCAGGTTATCTATCTTATGAGGAAAGATTGGACAGGCTACGCTTGTGTTCACTGGAGTTTAGAAGAGTAAGAGATGACTTGGTTGAAACATAAAAGATCTGGAGGGGTCTTGACAGAATGGATGTAGAGAGGATGTTTCCTCTTGTGGAATAATCCAGAACTAGGACTCAGTGTTTAAAAATATGGAGTCAACCTTCATGAGACGAATGAGAAGACAGATGAGAAGAATTATTTTCTGAGGATTGAGTGTATTTGGAACTCCTGCCCTCAGAAGGCAATGGAAGCAGAGCCTTTGAATATTTTCAAAGCAGAAAGAGCTAGGTTCTTGATAAACAAGAGGGTGAAGGGCTACCAGTGGTAGGCAGGGGGTTACAGTCAGATCTGCTATGATCTTTTTGAATGGTGGTGTAGGTTCAAAGACCTGAATGATCCACTCCTACCCCTAATTCCTATATTTGTACGTTCACATCAACTTCACAAATAAGCGAATCATTCGATGGCTAAAATCTGATTCAAAAGGAGCTGTATGCTATATTTGACATATCCTATGTGAATGCACACAATTTTCAGTGACAACAAATTCCAATTCATAATTTCAATTAGAATTATTTTTCTTTTCAAATTAATTTTCTCGCTCTCCTGTCCTGAAGGTGTGATCCATTCTTGATGGCTTTATGGCCAATCACTCTCCAAATTGACCCAAACATTCTTTAAGTGCGAGTCTCAACAATGAACATTCAAAAATATTTGAGGCATCACAGCAAGCACTGATCCTTTACACTTCCACTAGGGATGGTTGGCAAGCAATCCAGACATGGAAACCCAGGCTGATTTTCTTTTGGACACCCTCCTAACTCAGGATCAGTTATCTCAATGCAGGAGATCGAACTTGAGCCTTTGTGTCCTGCATGACTCAAGCTATTCACCAGACAAACTGATTGGTCAATTCGTTTACATTCTGATACCCCACGCTGACCCTCTGAAAAAGGTGGGTGATCTTTAGCAGGCTCAGACAGAGAGTCCATGTCTTACAGGGAAATGAGGCCTAGCAGTTAAAGTCCGAGAGCTCACTTGGCACAATCAGCTGTATTTTTCACACACCATACCCTCAACAGAACTCTTCCTTAGAGTTAAAATCAAGGTTAATTCATTCTTTAAAAATGTTGTGATAATACTGGTGGCCAAGATTCTAGTAGCGCTAAATTTTTGACAAAATTGTTCTGAGGTAACAGTTGCTTCCCTAAACCTGCCTGCTAAAGTTTAAGAGTTGAAGATCGAAATATTTCATAGAGACCATTTCTTCAATATTTGTTAATCAATTTAAGTTGCAAAAAAAATCCACATACAGGTGTTGACAAAGGCAGCAGATGTATTGGGAGTCAGTTCTAGTTAAAAATGGCAATTAACATGGTCAGAGCAAACAAACAGCAATTTCGCTAGGTCCAGTCACATTATCTACATGACTCCCTGGAAGGCTCATTTTGTCAGCAGGGATCACATACCTTGTAATAATCATAAAGTAAACCCAAAGCAGCAGCACTATCATCATCACCATTAATGCTCATCATGGCTTTGGTAGCAGCAGTCAGGGGATTTTCCAGGAAGGATTTCCATGCTTCATCTTCATTGGTATATGAGCGCCTTGGAGGATAAAGTTGCTCATTCTGTAGCACCAAAACTGCTCTCTTACTGCAAAGAAATGGGAAGAAGAAAACCTGTGAAAGACCCCTTAGCCCCAAAGATAACCAAGTAAATTTAAATAAAATTCCATACTTCGCTCATAAAATTTTAGAAGTAGATAGTATGTTCACCAATGGCCAAATTCCTTTAAAAAAAAATTGCAAGATCCATCGTCTTGAAGTTAGTTCCAAATAGCTCTTTGTACTTGATAAACAGGTTTGGCAACTGTGGTTTATGATATTCTTCCACTTACATTGTAATTCTTTCATTCTGGCCTCAGGTGCACAGGATCATTCCAAATCACTCAGAAGATATGAAAGATATACCAGACTCTGAGTGTAATGTTTTTCATACATAAAAATAAAAGTTGCATGCAACTTGAACATCTCTATACAGCAAATATTTCTTAGTTTTAGTCTCAACTATCGTTAGTCTCAATCTGGAATACCCTTAAATGGTAGATCTATGACATCATCTAATAATAAATGCAATGACACACCTCAGTATCATTCCCTCTTAATTACTTACTCATCCTAAATCATTCAATTCAGTGCATGTATGTTAAGAGGGTGTGTCAGTGTAGTTCCTGAAGCATCTGGTGACTGAAACTATTCAAAAAAAGAGTGTTGACATCCAAAGATTACTCTTGCAGTTTGACAGTCCCCATTGCATGTTTGACCAATCCTATTTTAAATTGGAAAGCAAAGCCTCATTTACGCGAGGTCTGAATCAAAGCCTTTCAACACAAGATCCACGGTTGAGACAACAGCAATATTCACTCCATAAATGATCACAGTGTGTCATGAGACAGTCTCATGACATATGCTTCATAGTGTTAGATTCAACCCTATAATGGCGTAACGCATCCTCTGGTTTAGCATTCATGCTAAGCAAATTCTGGGACATTCATCCTTTAGTCCAACACAGCTCAGTTCAGATATTGACATATCCTGGGTCTAAAACTATCCAATCCAAAACCAAATTGTTTTCAAATGCTCAGAGGTATTTTTCTTATGTAAGGACATGAGAAAGCAAGGAAGGTTATCTATCAAGGCTGCCTCTTTCATGTCCATTTATAATGTCTCTGCATATATCATATGTGCATTTTCCACATGGACAAGTGTATCAATGTATACTGATATCAAACTTGGCTAGAGGTAGCATTGTTGCCCTCTGCGGCGGGGGGGGAGGGGGGTAGCATTTATCCAGGAAAGTGGAGACTATTCCATCCCGACTTGTGCCTCGTAGGTGGCAGAAAGTTTCTAGGGACTGAGGAGATGAGATATTCACTGCAATTGTTCAGCCACTGATCTACTCTTATAGTCACAGCATCTACATGACAAGTCCAGTTCAGTTTCTGGACAATGGTAATCCCTCGGATGTCAAGAGTGAAGGATTCAGCGATGGTAATACCATTGATGTTAAGGGGTGATGATTAGATTCGCTCTTGTTGGAAATGGTCATTGCCTGGCACTTGCGTTGTGCAAATGTTATTTTCAATTTATCAACCCAGGACTGAATGCTTGCCCAAGTCAGTATCCAAAAAGTCACAAATGGAACAGTACACTGCATTCGTAAGAGAATGTCCCCATTCCTGACCTTGTGATGGAGAGAAGATAATTGGTGAAGCAGCTGAAGATGGTTGGGTCTAGGACACTGACTTGAATATATAACTGAATTATGAATTTCAGTGCTTCATTGTCAGAAGGTGTTATCTTATAGAAGAGGCATTAAACTTCATGCATGTAAAAGATGCTATGGCATTATTC
This sequence comes from Carcharhinus amblyrhynchos, assembly GCF_965287045.1. Classification (NCBI taxonomy): domain Eukaryota; kingdom Metazoa; phylum Chordata; class Chondrichthyes; order Carcharhiniformes; family Carcharhinidae; genus Carcharhinus; species Carcharhinus amblyrhynchos. Next base: position 36,180,364 of record NC_137330.1, on the reverse strand, counting down.
AAAGATGAACAGAACATTCACCCAATGACTTTGCTGCCAGGAATGCTTTCTTAACAAATATCACTATAGGAGATAGCCTGGTCCTTTATCTTATTACCTTTGTGATAGTATGCAATGCAGAGATTAAATTGCCCAATTAAAACAGTGCTTACATTTCAGAACATCCTACAGAAGGGCAGATAAAACAAGCATAACAAAGCTGAACCATGAGAGGTCTGGATGGCATGGGAATAAAATGAGGAGATAGACCAAGAAATTTATAGGATGAGACAGTAAATAGATGAAAAACTGAAAGACAATAGTATAAACAACGGTGTAGTCCAACAGGTCCATTCCTTCCATAAACCATCACAGACTTAAGTCACTCAATCTCCTGAGAGAAGCAAATAACCACAGATCAGCCACCAAGAAAAAGCTCTGTTCAATTCCTGACCACATTCCACAGACCCAAAATCTAAAGTGCAGAATACTGATACAACTCAACCTACAACTGCAACACTGACCACCAATGCTCCATATGTTCTGTAGAACATTTGATCATTTATTTTAATCTTTAATCATGCACCATAACAGATATCGGTTAAGCTTGTCTTAAAAGAGTCAACGCTGAGGACCTTTTTCACATTTCCTCTTCTGACTTAGAGGGAGGTGGGGTAGTGGGCAGGCAAGGAGCCTCTTTTAGTTGCTAGTTTTAGTCATAAACCTAGATCATCTTATTTATTGTAATCTCAAATAAGAACAAGTGCAGTTCTAAGCCTTCCTTCAATATTTGCATTTCCAAAATCATCTTCCATACCAATGTTACACTGCTTTATGCATAACCATACACTTAGCCAAAACAAAATCCATCTGCTGCTCTTTTTTCATCCACTTGTAACAACCTGATTTATTTGAATGGTATCAATTTTCTTTACATTAATTGCTTAGTCACATTTCATCAACCAATACTGATATAAAAATTACTCTTCTTCATGTTATTTGTAATGGTGACAAATGAAGATGTAAAATTCTACACCTTCTTGTCAGCCAGCTTAGCTTCACTTTTTCATACGTATCACTGGCTAAAAACAGCTCACGTGCTAGCAGCTTTTATTAAATAAGATCCCTGATGTGGCAACCAGCTTTATCAGCTGGAGTGCACTGAATTGACAAGAGCTTCCTCTCCTACCAACACTGCCTCAAGTCCACAATACTAGAAGTCCCACCTGGAGGAGAACAGTTGCTTGTAGCTGGAGATCTTATTTTTCCAGAGTACTTTTCATCAATATTGTTCACCTCACTGATGTGCAGATTTGCAGAAAGCAGAAAGAAGGCAGTTCAACTGAGCACAATTGGCTTAATCCAGATTCACAAAGTTTGAACTGGAGGATGTCTGAGTTCCAACCCTACTAAGAAACTGTCAAGCAAGTGTCACAAAGCTTTGTGTTATGCCAAATAATGATATTTAATCCACCAGCTGGAAACCAAAATTAAACTTTTAAAAACAGACTTTTTAAAAAGGACACAGACTAAAATGACTTCAATTCACAGCCCAAGATGGCTAACCTTTACTATATATCCTACATTCCAATTCATTAGAGTCTGACTGCAAAATCCAAAGACAATGACTTCAGGGGAATGTAAAGGATGTGAATCTCCTGCGTCATTAGCAAGACCTCCAAAGTAATGAGCTGAAGTATTCAACTGTTGGATAATGCAACCTGGTTAAATTAGTTTCCTGACATGAGTGAGTCGTCACGTTTAGAATATGTGGACAATGTCACTTTTTTTTAATCCCCCGGCATCTGGAGAAGGAAGGTCACCAAGCTGAGCCAACCCCTTGTGTGGTTTAAGGATATGTTTTTCTCAACAGAACAGTGGGCAAGCAGCTTAGGGAGAAAGCCTAAGTGGGGTCCCTCCTGCCTCCTTTCTTTTTCCAACCCACCCGATAAGCTTCAAGCTCCGTTTGCTGACTGTGATCATTCAGGGATGTCCTGCTGCAGCCAGCGATTTCTCAGAAGAACCCAACCCAGCACCACCATCTTTTGAAGAATAACCAATTCAGTAATCCAGAGCGTCCAAGTTCGGAAACATTGAGACCATCACAGTCTGTCTGAAGCCAGTTGAATCACTAATGTGTGCGTGTGTACAATTCGAGCATGAGAGCGTTTGCGCGCAAGTTAGTTCACATATATTACTTAGATCACTTTAAATATAATAAAGCTAACCTCTTTGTTAAACTCAAGAAACACTGGTTACCTTATGATCACAGTGTGTAATAGTCAAGTATTCACCGCATTGGAAATTGTATGCGTTTCAAACAAATGAAAGAACTGCTGTGGTAATGAGAAGATGGCAAAGGCAAGAGCCATTTGATTCCCCCTCCTCACCTGGTTGAAACACAGACCCCATTTCCAGCAATCATCAATTTTATATGCATTCCTGCTCACCATGTTTCAGATATAGTGGTTTCCTTAAACAGTGCACCTCCCAAAACAGCTGCTACTAACCATCGCCCGAGCCCCCGCCTGGTTTCTCAAATTCAACCACTAATGCTACTGTCTCTCAAAACGAAAACACGCAAATTCTTATTCAACAAGGAGAAATGGGATGTCAGCCAGACACTCAGACAGACAAAAATGATAATGTCTGAGTCCTGTCCATCATATTTTAGAATCATGCAGTGCAGAAGAAGCCTTTCAGCCCATCCAGTCTGCACTGGCATGCGAGAAACACCTAGAATCATTGAAACCATACAGTACAGAAAGAGGCCATTCGGCCCATCAAGCCTGCACCACAATCCCACCCAGGCCCTACCCCCATATCCCTACATATTTACCCACTAATCTCAGGACACTAAGGGCAATTTTTTAGCATGGTCAATCAACCTAACCCGCACATCTTTGGACTGTGGGAGGAAAGTGGAGCACCAGGAAAAAACCCACACAGATGAGGAAAATTGTAAACTCCACACAAACAGTGACCCAAGCCTGGAATTGAACCTGCATCCCTAGAGCTATGAAGCAGCAGTGCTAACCACTGTGCTACCATGCCACACCTAATTTACCACCTAATCCCATTTACCAGCACTTGGCCCCTAGCCTTGAATGCTATGACATGCCAAATGCTCATCCAGGTACTTTTTTAAGGATGTGAAGCAACTCACCTCTAGCACCTTCCCAGACAGCTTAATTAGTATTTTGTCATTTCAGTCTTCCTCTGACATACGTCAGAGACACAGACAAAGAACAAGTGAGGTAGACCAGAAAACAATAAGATGCTGTGAAACAGACTGCATGCAGTAGAGAAGAGAGAAATCTAAAATCGGCTAAAACAAAAGTTGACAATGTTTTGGGCTATATGTCACTGGATTTAACAGGATTTCTTTTGACAAATTCTCAAAATGACTTTGAAATTGCAATAAGGTTTTTTTTTAAAAATTATGAGTTATTTTAATAGGTCTGCCCAGGTTCCTGCCTACACATCTTTTTCACAATGACAGCCTGAATTTATCTTCATCTTGCAGTCCAGATGTTACTTTCAAAACAAATCTTCATCAATAACCTCCTTTCTCCATTTTGAATTCCAAATGCAACTGAAATATCTTAAAAGACTGATTCTGTTAACATATGGAAAATTACTTCACAGATAGGATCATAAAATTGCTGCGAGTGTAATTGTTTAGAGAAATTACATTCCTTGTCTACACCTTATTTTAGGTGCGCGCCCCAAAGCTGTTTCTGATTAAGTCTCACGCATCTAATAATTTTCTAGCACAGCCCTGTATTGCTGCTAATTGCGAATAAATAAAACAATATCAACATCTCATTTTAACAATTGTAGTTTTTAATGTCATGATTTATTTTTAAACATTCCACTCACTACATTTCTGGACAAGAGCACATTATCTATTCATTGGCACAGCACTCCACTCTAGGTCAATACTTGAAACATTAAGAACACGGTTAAGAATGTGATCCCAACAAAATATCTGACAGATATTGAAATGAGTTTCCATACTGATTAAATTGGCTTGCAAGGCATTTCACAGCATTCACGTATGTTGGAGGATGGGCAAAAGGTGATACAATAGAAATGTTTGGAATCACTGATCATGTCTGGTACCATAAATAATCTTAATCACAGTTCGATAACAAACAAGCTTAACGCAAGCTACGTAGGTCAGGCACATTTCACATTTAATTCTTGTGCCTACAGAGTTATCCCGTTTGTGACAAATGTGAAAGTTAAACTTCGCACTGAGAAAAGTGCAATTTAAATAATTTGAATTAAGCAGTGTAAATAACACTACATGGAGACCTACAGCAACAATTTTTGTATTGAACTAACACATTTAACGTAGGAAAAATTCTCAAGGCACATCAGAAATGCAAGCAGAAAATGGGACAGAAAGGAAAAAAAAACAATATTAACTGTGGTGACCAAAATCTTCAAAGAGGAGTGGATTTTACAGATTCAAGAGACAAACTATAAGAATTGGAAGGGTTTGAGGGGCAAATTTCAAAGCATAGGTTCCATCAGCCACTAAGTTAGGGTAAAGAGATGTACAAGAGACCAAAAGGAGGAGTGTTTGAAGTTTGATAGTGCCCTGGATATAAATGTAGAGGAACAACACTGAATAAAGATTTAGAGAAAAGATGAGAATTTTAAATTTGAGACACTGGGCAACAAGGTGAACAGTGACGGGAATAATCAATTAAATGGAATCAATTGGAAAGAATAAGATAGAGGTAGCAGAGTTCTGAATACTGAAACTTACAAAAGGCAGAAGGTGGGAGCACTGGGATTGTTAAATCTGAAAGTGGAGAAGGGATATATGAGGATTTTGGCAGCATATGGGTTAAGGTAAAAAGCAGGCAATCATTGTGTTGGGAGATCTGAGAGTTGGAAGTTCAGCTGGGCGTGGAATAAAATTTCAATGTTGTAAGCAGACATGTACATAAGACAGAAGGTAAAGGAACTGAAGGCAAAGGGACAGTGAATGTGGTAGGGTCCAAAGACAATAGCTCCCACCTTGTTGACAGCTAAGGTGAATGAGGGTTAGTTATTGGAAAGGGAAAGTTAAAATTAGGGCAAAAACTACCTACCCCTCTGATCTCTGTGCCCTCCTTCCATGATGCAAAGATAACCCATTCTCAAGCAAAGAGAGCACCCCAAGGTGGCAAGGTCCTTCTTTAAATATGCACGTCAAGGCCCAACTGCAAAATCAGGAGCTAATCTGCACCTTTATCTGGAGGTCCAAGAAGGGGAGCAGTGACAGCTTTTACATCAAGCCAAAATGGCTGGGAGGTGGATCATGGGCCAGAAGATGCCCAGCTGGGCACATTTTTTTTTAAAAGAGGTCTCCTTTTGGGCCAGCCAGGGGTCGAGAAGGGGTGGTTAGGAAAGAGCATTCTCCTCCAGGCCCTACAAAATCCTTAGGCTTCTCTTGTCACAGACATCCCTTTTAACCACCATTGTATCTCAAACGACTATTTATTTGACTGCTGGGAATCAGAGAAATCCCCAGCAGCAGCCTCCAGTCACCAAATTCCCACCCCACTTCTGTGGATTTTGACAGATTAGAATGGGTCACTAAAAATTGTGGAAACCTGATACAGCCGTTAGAATCATCCAGCCTTTACATTTCTAGATGCCACAGGTTCAGCATCTGCTCCAGGCCTCGGACACAGCATATGTGCTGCTCCTTAAAAAAAATCAGACCGGTGGCTTTGGGTTTTCCCAATGTTAAACCAAAGGGAATTGCAACTAATCCAAGGTTGGACTTTGGACGAACAGCCTAATACATGGGTAGTAGTAGTAGAGTTGAGCCAAGCCAGGAATGTCCGACTGAGTTTGACAACAAAGGAGAGACAATATCAGGGAGGACAATACCAAAGGATAAGGACTAGTGAAAGAGCACAAGAAGGATAATGTATCACAGCCAGTCATGGAGGATGCCATTTATAATTTTGGTTTTGGCAGTTTTGATAGTGCATGATGGGAGATGGGTGAGGGACCTCGGGGTCCTTATGCACGAGTCACAAAAACCCAGCTTGCAGGTGCAGCAGGTGGTCAGGAAGGTGAATGGGATGCTGGCCTTCATAGCAAGGGGGATTGAATATAAAAGTAGGGAGGTCTTGCTGCAGCTGTATAGGGCATTGGTGAGGCCGCAGCTGGAGTACTGTGTGCAGTTTTGGGCGCCGCACCTGCGCAAAGATATTTTGGCCTTGGAGGGAGTGCAGAGGAGGTTTACTAGGCTGATACCGGAGTTGAGGGGGTTGAGCTATGAGGAGAGGCTGAATAAACTAGGCTTGTACTCGTTAGAGTTTAGAAGAATGAGGGGAGATCTCATTGAGACGTATAAGATGATGAATGGGATGGATAGGATAGAGGTGGAGAGACTCTTCCCGCTCAAAAAAGACAGTAGGACTAGGGGGCACAGCCTCAAGATAAAGGGGGGGCGGTTTAGAACGGAGTTGAGGAGGAACTTCTTCACTCAAAGGGTGGTGAATCTCTGGAATTCTCTGCCCGTTGAAGTGGTGGAGGCTGCCTCGCTAAATATTTTTAAGACGCGGGTTGATGGGTTTTTGGTAAGAGAGGGGATTAAGGGTTATGGGGAGAGGGCGGGAAAGTGGAACTGAGCCACGACAGATCAGCCATGATCTTATTGAATGGCGGGGCAGGCTCAAAGGGCTAGATGGCCTACTCCTGCTCCTATTTCTTATGTTCTTATGATACTCACACAAATGGAGAAAAGTAAACAAGCAGTTGTGGGAAAAATGAGCCCAGATTTGAGAGGATACACAGTATATTCAGGATATGAAAAGAAATAGAGGTTGGAGCTTGGGTAGTAGTTTGCATGGTTAAAGGAGTTTAAGGTAGATTTTCTGGGGAGGTAGTGGTGCTATTGGTTTAGGCTCGAGGTGGTGGGGGGGGTCGGGGGGGGAGATGAGGGGGTGTCGAGGAGTGGCAACCCCCTCGTTGTCGCATTTTCTTTTCTTCAATTGGTATAACCACAGAAAGTGAATAGAAAATGTATGAAGACAAATTAGTGAACATTTACATGGAGCAATTAAATGGTTAGCAAACACCAAACAATTAGCAAACACCCATGTGAACTTGATATTATGTAATCTATTCAACAGTTGACAAACTATATGTATCTGATGGAGACAGCGTCTGTAAGATACTTTAGGCAGTTAAAAACAGACTGATCAAGACACAACAGGGGTAACCTTTACTTGAAAGGGGTGCAAATCTGGCTGTATTCGATTGGCAAGCTATCATAACATCCTGCCGAGTTTTCATTTCCATTTATTTGGTGGATCCAAGGCCAGTTTTGCAGCCTTGCTGAAAGTGAAAATGGTTCCCCAATCTCTTTTTGGACACCTTGTTCCAGAAACAATTCGTATTTTCGGCTCCTGCTTGCAGCAGCTGTCATAGTCAACAGGAGCAGAAAACATCACGAGATTGCAAAAATTGGTTTTACATCATCATAAAACCAGTTTTGATCGCCTGCTCCACCTGTCAATGACAGACTATGTTTTCTGCAACTCCTATAACCATGCAAACTACTGCCCAAGCTCCAACCTCCATTTCTTTTCATGTCCTGAATATACTGTCCATCCTCTCAAATCTGGGCTCATTTTTCCCACAATTGCCTGTTCACTTTTCTCCATTTGTGTGAGTCTCAACACCCATCCCCCATCATGCAATGTAATTTCCTAATTTCAATACTTTAGCATCTCATTATAAATCCTACTCACCAAGTACCCACCTGGCCCTCCCCCCTCCCCCTGGCAATCATCAGGTGATGTTGGAATGATTGCATGCTAACGTGTTTCACAAATGGCACATATGCAACATGCACTTGGCGGCCTGCATTTTGCACTTTGCATTTTGCACTAAGTGGAAAATTCCACTTAATATAAGCAATAGTCAATAAGTACTACAATCTTGCATTCACAAATAAAAGATCTGATTTGATTTATTATTGTCACATGTATTAACATAGTGAAAAGTATTGTTTCTTGCGCACAAAACAAAGCATACCATACATTCAGAAGTCAGTGCAGAATGTAGCGTTACAGTCTTAGCTAGGGTATAGGGAAATATCAACTTAATGCAAGGTAAGTCCATTCAAAAGTCTGACAGCAGCAGGGAAGAAGCTGTCCTTGAGTTAGTTGGTATGTGATCTCAGACTTTTGTATCTTTTTCCCGATGGAAGAAAGTGGAAGAGATAATGTCCGGGATGCATGGGGCCTTTAATTATGCTGGCTGCTTTGCTGAGGAAATGGGAATTGCAGACAGAGTCAACGGATAGGTGGCTGGTTTGCACAAAAGGATTGGGCTACATTCACTACCTTTTGTAGTTTCTTGCAGTCTTGGGCAGAGCAGGAGCCACATCAAGCTGTGATACAACCAGAAAGAATGCTTTCTATGGTGCATCTGTAAAATTTGGCGAGTGTCGTAGCTGACATGCTAAATTGCCTTAGTCTTCTGAGAATGTAAAGGCATTGATGGGCTTTCTTAAGGAGGGACCAGGACAGGTTGTTGGTGATCTGGACACTGAAAACCTTGAAGCTCTCAACTCTTTCTACTTTGTTCCCATTGATATAGAGAGGGGCATGTTCTCCTTCACCCTTCCTTAAGTCTATGACATTCCCCTTTGTTCTGATGACATTGAGGGAGAGATTATTGCTGCCACACCAGTTCATTGGATTCTCTATCTCATTCTCGTACTGTTTCGCCATTGTTTGAGATCCGACCCACTACGATGGTGTCATCAGCAAACTTGAAAATCGAATTGGAGAGGAATTTGGCCTCATAGTCATAGGTGTATAAGGAGTATAGTAGGGGGCTAAGAACATAGTTTTGTGGGGCACCAGTGTTGAGGATGATTATGGAGGAGGTGTTGCTGCTTATCCTTACTGATTATGGTCTGTAAGTTGGGAAGTTCAGGATCCAGTTGCAGAGGGAGGTGCCGAGGCCCAGGCCATGGAGTGACTAATGACTTCCTCAAGTCAATATGCCAGCACACTGTTCATCCTCTTGATTTACAGATTGTCTAGGTTTCAATGTCAAAACAAAAATGCAGTAGCACCAGTTCAGTTTGTCAACATTTCACACTGGAGATTGGAAGGGGAGGTACAAGTTTCCAACCAATCTTCACTGCCTCCTTCCAATACAGACAAGGTTCTGACACCTTCAGAAGTGCTTCTTTAAATGTGCTCGTGAATAATCTGTCAGTACGACCAATGCTATCCCTCTTAAGGCGGAACTGGGAGCTTCCCCATTGGTTTAGGCTCAGTTTAAATATCACTGCCTGGTATGGAACTGAGTTAAAGCAAGAGAGGTGTCACGTTTGACCCTGGTCTGTGTTCAGTTAAGTGATTTGTAGTGGGCATCGATAGGGTTGTCACAATTGGTAGTATGCCCCTGAAATGAAAGGAGGAAAAACATCTTCAAGGGTGCCCATTTCTTTTGTTAACCAGCCACTTTTGCTATATAGTGCCTGCATGGAGGATTAGATTGTGCTTAGGTTGAATGCGTCAAAGGAACGTTGGGAATCTGCAGCACAGAACAGGTCATTCAGCACGTGGACTATGCAATTCTTTATAGTCAACACTAGTCTCCTGCATTTTCTTCACTGTTTCAACATCTCTTTTGCAGAGGTGGGACCAGAATTGCAGACAGCGGGTGTCAGAAAGGTTCTACATAAATTTAACACACTTATCCTTGTTTTTGTATTCTATTCCACTACAATCGTCACAAATGGTGCTGAACATTGCACAGTCTTCAGCACTTTTGACATTATGACGGAAGGAAGATGATTCATGAAGCAGCTGAAGATGTTTGGGCTTGGGACTAACCTTAGGAACTCCTGCAATGACTGCCCAGGCTGAGATGACTCACCCACAACAACTACAACTATTTTCTTTCGTGCTAGGTTGAACTGCAACCAGTGGAGAGTTTTCCCCAATTCTCATTGACTTGGGTTTTGCTAGATCTCCCTGATGCCACACAAATGCAGCCTAGATGTGAAGGGCAGTCACTCTCACCTCACCCTTTGTCCATGTTTGGACCAAGGCTGAAATGAGGTCAGAACCTGAGTGGCCCCAACAGAACCCATACTAAGCATTGGTGAGTAGATTATTGCTGAAGCCTCTTAACGACACCTTCCATCATTTTGCTGATTAAGGCTAGACTGATGGGGCGGTAATTGGCCAAGTTGAATTTGTCCTGCCTTTTGTGGGCAGGACATACATTGGCAATTTTCCACATTATGGGGTACCTGTCAGTGTTGTATTCAAATAGTTTGGCTCGGGGCACAGTTAGCTTTGGAGCACAAATCTTCGGTAGTATTGCTGAAATGTTGTCAGGACCCATAAATATGATCTACCTGTTAAAATACCTTTATTCTTAGATTTTCCATTTTTAGATGTTGTCTCTAATCTTACAGCATAATTTCTAGTATCTTTCTTACTACTTATCTGAAACTAGTTGGCCTGTAAGTCCCCTTTTGAAGATCAATATTGCATCTGCTGTATGCCAGTCGTCTAGCACTGTGTTTTTTTCCACTGCTGCCTCTTCCATCTCCTGCTCAGATCCCTTGAGTATCTCCAGGTCTAACCTTTCTAGACTTGGGCTCTTCCCCTTGATTTTGTCTTTTATCATTATTTCCCCTTTAATCGTGTCCTCAAAGATTGTGAAAACCGAGAAAAAGTATCTCTTTGTTACCATGGTTATTTAAACATACTCTCCCATTTGCAGCCCAATTAGTATCTTAATTCTCTTATGTCACCTATGTGCTTATATAATAATTTACTGCTTATATTTATTTCATATTTCCCCTTGATCATCCTTTTTAACTTTTGCATTTGCTTCTCCCAAAATCATATTCCCTCATCATCCTCTCCTCTATTATTTGTTGTTTTCTTTAGATTCAATTTTAACTTCTCTTTATTTATCCATGATGTTTCATTCCCTAGTTTATACAGGAATATATAGAACTCTATGTCTCTTTTAAATAAGCCATCTGTCAATCCAAGTCTATCAATACTTTCTCCAATTCACAGCAACATAATCCTAGATGCCCTCCCACTCTTAGTCCTCCCTAGCTCTTTGTTTCATTTCCAATTATTAATCTAGGAGCACATCCTCCTTTTTGAGCATCTTGCACACTGGGCCAGAAGGCAGTTCTTTAGATATGAAAAATTCCATCATCATCTTCAGTTCTTACTCCCTCTCCGTGACACTTTATTTGGAGATACTTGAGATTTCATTGATTATGCTTTGTTTGCTTTACTCATTTCATAGCTTTGCCCACATATTTATTTCTCCATCTGCTTCCTTTCCACTATTGAATGGTCTATAGTCAGTAACAGTGTGGCTGATCCTTTCCTTTCCTTTATCTCAATCCATATGGGTTGTCTTTATGAGATTTCTTGCTATTCACATCATTCCATTTCTAATTAACACAGCTATCACATCATCCCTTCTTCATGCGCTATTTTTCCTGGGTACATTTTTGAAGTTAAGCCTGCAATGCTTAACTCTCCTGTTTACTCTTTTCTATTAGCCCTATTGCATCCATTTTCTTACTCCAACCAAGTGACCTTGCTTGAAACTCGGTGCACAGACACACACATGAAGATGAATGTTCTGGGTGAGAAATCAATGGCTGACAGTATCAGTCAACGCCTTCAGATTTGAAAGAAGGAAACAGATGAGATACCAAAAAAAAAATTAAAGAGGCAATGGCTCAAGGTCATTTTTGATTTGCAGAGTAGAAAACTGATCTAAAACAACTCACTTTGTCCATATCATTCACCCCATGATGACAGCATGCACATCCCACAGATAATTTTGACTGTCCACCTAAAAATTACAAATACTACTGCTTTTTGTAGACAGAAATATTCAGTGCTACACTCTTTTAAGATCAGCGCTACAATAATAATACTATCTCTGCAGATTTACAATCAATCAAATCCACTGTACCATACTATCATCACTAATCACTTAAATTGTACAGGCTCCCACTTTCCAATAGCACAGTGATGTCCCTTTTTGATCACTTCACTGTTTTCAACTCTAACCCCTCAAAGTATGCAGTGAGTTGCTGGTTTATTGACCAACATTGTCTGAACATTGCATTATGTGGGCGAAATTATGGAAAAAAAAACCTTTGCATAAACAACCTCAAGAGTACAAATTAAATGACACTGGCAGTTACTGAAGTAATCAGGTAACCCACCCCTTACTTGCGCTATTCAACTTCTGGTTTCAATTAGCATTAAATCTGACCATAAATTTACACAGTTTCAGAAATCTAGCAGACAAAAATGATTTAGAAGGTAGTTTTGGACAATGTCAGAGGAGAGAAAACAAAAGTATTGTTTGCAGCCAAATGCTTGAGTTCTGTTGGTCAGATTTCTTTAAAATAATTTAAATACTGCATATGACTAAATATTAAATGAAGGTACTTTCCTGACATTTTTAAACAATTGGATGAAGTTATTTATTTAGAGTGCATTATTTGTTTAGAGTTTAACAATTTATTTAGACCTGACTAAACAATTTTGATGCTGTAGCCAAATAAAACAAAAAAATTCTTCAGGCCAAATGTTCGCAAATCTCAGTGCAAGTTATGCACCAAAAGTTGAAACTTTAGAATAATAGTTATCTATAGTGCTCTAAGTAGGAGTTGGGCAGAAAACTTTGGGAGCCAAGTGTTTGCAGGAAAAAAAACATTTTCCCCACGCACAATTTTTTTTTACAATAAATCAGAGAGTCAATTTCAAAACTATCTTCCACGTAAATGTTAATCCTGGATTTCAGGATATACATCCTTCATTTACATTTGCACCATCCCTCCCCTAGTTGCGAGACCCCAAAACATCACCTATATTAAAAACTAATGAAATAGACTGGTTAAATTTTTTTAATATCAAGTCCAGGGTACCAGTCTTGAATAAACACAAGAGTTGAGCATTCAATGTAACTTTTTGCAAAACTTAATTCTGTATCTAACTCGAAGAAAGGAGGGTGTTGAGCTTGGGGGGGGGAGCGGGGCGGGGGGGTGGTGGGAGGCGTGAAAATGTTTTCAAGTGTTAACTAAGAATAAGGATATCAGATGGAATGAATTTTTAACAATTTCCTTACTGTCAGATGTCAGAACTGAAAGCATAATGGCCCTTTCTGGCTGACATGTAAACACATCTTGCTGCTGTTGATCTTATTAGGGCGGTAAAAAGTTGCCTGGGGTTGACATTCTTCACGGGGGTACATAAAACAACACATCTCACAGGGTCATCAGATGAGTGATCAAAACAAGCACAAACCAGTGCAAGTTGATGAATCTTCAGCACCCCCCCCATCCCCTTTTTACATTTGAGAAAGGTGTTTATTGCTGAGCACCTGCCAACCCGATTGTTCGCCTGACTCAGTGAAAAAAAGATGTTGGCCAACGCCTAGCAGGTGTAGAGTTTCATCGCTGCCAAATGTCTTCACGCCATTTTCCCTTCAAGCCTCCTTGTCGAAACTGAACACGAAATCTGTGGCCAAAAAAAGTTATCCTATTGTACCGGGGGCGGGGGCGCTGGGTGGAAGAAGAGATGCGGCTCTGATCTAGCAATGTTATCATTGCAATGTCACATTGGAAGGAGGTTATATTTAAGAGAGGTACTGGAAGCAGTGGGACACTTCCTTCAAAATCAAACTACACCACCCGCCCACCCCCGCCATCCCGGCGAAAAGGCAGAGAGCTGCTGTCTTGTTGGAAAAGGAGCCAAGCCATGTCCCTAAGACAGTCACTTCCTCCTGTTGTCGCCTCCTCACTCCCTACCACACCGAGCTGTGCCCGGCTGCAAACTCTCCCCCAAAACCCTCCCTTCTCTGTCTCTACATCCAACTGATTTGCCTATTTCTGATCATCCCAGCCCCATCCTTTACGCTGCCCCAGGATCAGGCGGCAGCCCCGCTCTCCAGTCACCCGTCCTCACCGCTGAGACCACAACACTTTACAAACACATTTCTCCCGGAAAACACTGTAGAAATGATCCCTGAGAACAGGGACAAATAAACAAACGCCCAACACTTCGCTGATCAGAGAAAATGATCCACAGAACATCCAAACACACCAGCAATCTTTACAGACAAATTATTCTCATCGATCTTTCCTCGGGATGGGGTTTTTCCTCAAATCCTAACTTCGGCGGTAAATCGACGGAATAAAAAATTCCCCCTTTTTATTTCCAACCCTCAGGACGAGCGATGGGGAGGAAAATGACAGAAATAAGTAACCTCCACCCCACACCTCCCCACCCCCCCCCCCAAAAAAAATCTACAACACCGCTTCAATTGTTTGAAAATAAAATACGGCGGTCAAAGTGAGGTTTACTTTTTTTTGTTGCTGCTGTTCGGAGAGAGTCTCCACTCAACATGACCACCTGGAGGTGGAGCAGGTGTTGCTGCCTGAGGTTTGCTTTGACAGGTGCACCGCATTCCCACACATCCATGATGAGCCGAGCGCGCAGAGAGAGAGAGAGGGGGGGGGAAATCACGGCAGCAAATTCAGCCCAGACACCGTGAACCCCCCCCCTCTCTATCCTCAAGAGTGAGCTATACTCAGTTTCCTGAGCTGGACTGGGCGCACAGCCCCAGGACAGGCAGACTTCTCTTCACTTACTTGTCGTGTTCTTGTGTCATCTTCTTCTTTCTCTCACCCCCCCTCCCTCCTCCTCCTCCACCTCCACACTTGGTCGGTCGGTCCAACTGGACTTTCTAGTTGACACAATGCGTGGCTGACTGAACCCGTACCGCCAGCCTCTCCGCTCAGCGCGGGAGCCAAACGGGTTTTCCTTTCGGAAATGTTTTTGTTTTCTTTCCTCAAACTCACTCGCCCGGTTGTGCTTCAGCTGCGAACCGGATTGCGGGTTTCAATACGATTGGACTGTCGGAGTGTTTTTTTTCTCTCTCCCTCTCGCTCTTCCCCCTTCCCTCTCCTCCTGATCTGATGGCTGATGTGATTGGGCATGCTAATGATTTCAGGTAAATTTGGGTGTGCTCTCAAAAGTTCTGTTCTGCAACCTGTTCCCCGCTAAAAAGGTGTGTTGGGATCTGTAGGGTTTACTCATAGCCAGAGCTGCATGCAGAGGGGAGGCAATGGTAGAGTGAAATTGTTACTAGACTATTAATTCAGAGACTAAGGGTAATATTCTGGGGACCCAGGTTTGAATCCCACCCAGAATTAATCATGAAACCATTGTCGGTTGTCATAAAAACCCATCTGATTTGCTAACGTCCTTTAGGGAAGGAAATTTGTTGTCTTTACCTGCTCTAAGTGCCTCCAGATCCACAGCAATATGGTTATTTTAAATGCCTTCTGGGCAATAAATGCGCCAGAGCAAAGCCCAAATCCTATGAACTTTTGTTATGCGGGGGAGGGCTACATCTGGGTGCCCCTCCAATCATCAGCAGCACTTTGATAGCCTCTTTCGTCATTTTCAGGAGATCCCAAAAACGCTTTTCAACTAATTAAGTACTCTTGAAGTGCAGTCGCTGTAGTAAAATAGGAAATCCTGTAGCAGAATTTTTCACGCAGCAAGGTGATAGTGACTAGATAAATAATTTTAGCGATTTGGTTGGGCAATAAATATTAGCTAGAATAATTTCCCTCCTCATCTTGCATATTTTACCTCTACCGGAGGGACCAGGACACAACTGCTTTATCAGAAAGATAGCACCGCCAACAGTGTAACAGTCCCTCAGCATTATCTCAAATCCATGAAGTGCAGCTCACGAGAGTTTACACACTGCATTTTAAAAAAACTAATATAAAAACAAATCATATCACAATAAACCATACTTAATGATTTTTGATTTGATTTATTATTGTCAGATATATTAGTAGACAGTGAAAAGTATTGTTTCTTGTGTGCAAAGGCAAAGCATACTGGTCATAGAGAAGGAAACGAGTGAATGCAGAATGTAGTGTTAGAGTCATAGCTAGGATGAAGAGAAAGATCAACTTAATGCAAGGTAGGTCCACTCAAAAATCTGATGGCAGCAGGGAAGAAGCTGTTTTTGAGTCAGTTGGTAAATGACCTCAGACTTTTGTATCTTTTTCCCAACAGAAGGTGGAAGAGAGAATGTCTGAGGTGCATGGTGTCCTTAATTATGCTGGCTGCTTTACCGAGGCAGTGGGAAGTGTAGACGGAGTTAATGGACAGGAAGCTGAACTACATTCACCACCAAAGGACCATGGGTTAATTCACTCCTGCTTGATGACAATGTGTTTAGGCTTGAATTTCACCTTGAGTTCCTAGCCAAAGTGATGTGGAAATTGAAGGAAATTTTTTCAACATTGAACTATAACTCTGTACTGCATAACACCAAAAGGAATGACTGGTGAAATGTCAGAACTCAACAAATGTCTTAACTTTTTGTCCTTTTCAGTGAATGTTTTTCAGAGGGAGGGATAAACTCTTCTAATTTTACTTGTTTCTTAACATATGTTTACGTGCAAAATGAAGTTTGGCTATAAAACAATTATTAACAAAAATAATGAGAAGTTCAAAACAACAATGAAGCACAATAGGTGAAAATAGGGAATATTGCAATTTGTGACAAAAATGACCTATGAGACATTAGAGTGCTGTCATAAAGGGGCACTTCCAACTTCCTGTTGACAAACTGAACACTTGTTTATAACAAATTATTGTAACATTATGAACTTCCATAAGGTAACATGGTAACATTCATAACCAGCTCATAGTTGAGTTTAGTACACTCAGTTTAGTACACTGTGCTAAAGTTTAGTATACTGTAAAGACTCAATGATGAAAACACAACTATACAAACTAAGGAAATGTAATGACCATAATTTCCAAATCAAGGTGTTATTTTAACATATCAATGCTCCTGGTTAATTATTCATTTAGTGTAAATGAAAGCAATTTTTACTCAAACTTTTCAAACATCCAAATATAACAACCACCAAACCAATATAACTGCAACAATTTTACAAATGCATGCTTTCAGTGAGGTTTCCAGCAGGCACATTGTTTGTATGGGGAAATTGGTCTGCATTTGCTTGTAACCATGTCTTTGTAATCACCACCAAATCAAACCCTTCTGTTTCTATTTGCACCGTTAACACATTAATTTTGTTCTGAATGCCTCACGCATTTAGATTCAAAACTTAAAATTTATTCTAGTGGTAAATTCCCCTATTTTATATTTCCTTGGTGTATAAAGACATTCATCCATTCTGTGTCTCTCGTCTGGTAACCATCCACCACATCATCAACTACACTCTTACCTCCTCCTTTAATTTGGGTTTTCTAATTTTCCCCACAACTGCACCCCCCAGTTCAATTTAAAGGCCTGTCTAAGCCCTAGTTATGCGATTCGCCAGGACTCTGGTCCCAGCAGGATTCAGATGAAAACTGTCCCACCGGAACTTCTTTGCCAGTACTGGAGTCAATGTCCCATGAATTCAAACCCATTTCTCCAATCCCAATCTTTAAACCACACATTTATCTGTTTAAGATTATTGATCCTATGCCAACTAGCTCATGGCTGAAGTCGTAATCCAGAGGTTATTACCTTTTTGGCTCTGCTTTTTAATTTAGTTCCGAACTGTTCATACTCCCTTAGCAGGACCTCTATTCTTGTTTTATCTATGTCATTGGTACCTTTGTGAACCACGACAACTGCATCTTTACCCTCCCATTCTAAGTTCGTCTGCAGCCCAACGATATCCTGAACCTGAGCACCAGGTAAGCACACAATCTTCAGGATTTTCGCTCCTGGCCACAGAGAATAGCGTCTATGCCCCTAGCTATACTATCCCCAATTACAACTAAATTTCTTTTCTCATCAAAGACTATTGTGAAAAATAAAAGCTCCAGGTGTAGTGCATAACATATTGGCATGGATGAAGATTGACTAGCTAACAGCGAACAAGGGGTAGCCTCAACTTTTTACAATTTATATAAATGATTTGGATAAAGGGACTGAAGTTACAGTTGCTAAATTTGCTGATGACACATAGACAGGGAGATAAGTAAGATGTGAAGTGAACCTAAGGAGGCTACACACAGAAATAGATAAGTTGAGTGGGCAAAAATCTGGCAAATGGAATGGAATGTGGGAAAAAGTGGAACTGTCTATTTTGGCAGGAAAAAAATTTTAAAAAAGCACATTAGCTAAATGATGAGAGCTCTGACATGCAGAGAGATCTGGGTGTCCAAGTGCATGAATTTTGAAAGGCTAGTATACAGGTTTGGTACAGTAATTAGGAAAGCTAACAGAATGCTATCATTTATTGTGAGGAGAATTGAATACAAAAGTAGGAAGGTTATTTCAAATAACCACAATAATTTATACTACAGGAGAAAAGGGTCCTGACTGATTGACCAAGGTGCTGCCATACAGAAAGCAATATGGACCCATAGGCTTCCCAAGCTCCCTTGTAATTCAAAAGTGGCACAATGCTTGAACATTTTCCTTCTATTTGCAGGGAACAGTTCTGTGTATAAATGTACATCATTTTTAGAAAGTGTAATTTTTTTATTCCAAAAATATACTTTATTCATGAAAATCTCAAATAAACTATTGCAAATCTACATGCCTTTGAATTGCAAACAATGCAGAATCAAAACATGTTTACAGATTTAAACAAATTACAATCATTACATTTCAATACTTAAAACTATATATATGCCTCAATAAATTACTGTGTGCCGTTATTGCTCAGATTGGCACACAGTTACACAGGTCGAGGGTATTCTGCAGTTCCCGGGCCCTCGGTCTGCCTCCAAATGAGCCACGTTACAAGCCTGAAATTGATTGCTAAGTGTAGGTACTAGCACCCTCAGGTCTGTTCAGCAAATGCTGCCCAATCATGGAATCACATTTAACAGATGTTTTGTTTTGGGTTTGTTTTTATTCCAATTCAATCAAATCGAGTCCAATTCAGAGTCTCAACAAGTTGAGACATTTCTAATCCAAGCTGACAAGACAGGGCTCTCACCTCCTGTCTTGGGCTTGATCTACATGATCCAAGCTGATTGCAGTAGGCATAGCTCCTCCTCCAAGGCTTGATCTCATTTGCATCTTAGTCAAAAGGCCAAGATACTGCTTTTAAAAATTGCTTCAAATGAAGACAAAATGTAATCTAATGACTTCAACCCAAGCACAGCATGTCGATACTACACGATCTTAGCCAAAAGGCTGAGATTTGCAAGCAAGCATGGGCTGGATGAGTTCGATCTGTACTCTGCCCATTATAAAAACCAAAGGAATATGCTGCTTGATTCGATCAACCAGTCACTGGGACATGGGTTTTATAAACCTGGCATCACACCAGCACTAAAATTCATATGTGAATATTTATGATTAGATGTATGAATTTCAGTGCTCGTGCAATGCCAGGCACATTCAACATATGTCCCAGTGATTAGCTGATTCAATCAAACAGTATGTTCCTTCTGTCTTTCATAATAGACAAATTATAGACTGCACTCAACCACCACACATATGTAAAAGCCAAAACAAAACGTCTACAATTAGGCATGATTTTGTGATTAAGCAGCAGTTCTTGAACAATCCAGAGTGTGCTCATAGTGACACTAACAAACAATTCAAGATAATCAGTTGAACTCATAATGGTTTATTTACACTTGCTAGAAGTGACATAATTTCATTTGCAGGAACCTGTTCTCTGCAAGCAAAAGGAATACGTTCAGGCTGTTTCTTTTTTAAATTACTGGGAGCATCGGGAGCCACAAGGGTGAGAACAGCAAATGCTGGGGAGCTCAGGTAGGGCCAGGTCAGTCGGGGATGGATGAGACAGGATTGCACAGGGACAGGCTTGGGTATTTCTCCCTTCCACTGCAGTGGATGCTAAGTGATTGTGGGGGGTAGGCGGGAGGAGCAACTTCATCTCAGATGCTGAGTTCCGGGTGTCACAGGCAGTGGCATCATAGGCCACAGCTGATCATAGTGACATGGAAATTTTGTGTCACAGCCCCACTGTGACTGTTGTCTGTTGGCATCTCTCTCTCTGCAATAATCTTCAATGTTTTCTTTGTGGCACTTTATATAGAGATTTTGATCATTTACAAGCTCTTTTATTAATCTTCCAGTGTACAGTCTAATTAATTCATGGGCTAGCTCCAGAACCTGCTTCTCTGGAATTAAACAGGATAATGTGTTTCAATCAGATTGGGTGTAGGAACTTTCCTACTGCTCCAAAAACATACTATCCCTTCAGACATACTCATTTACAGTTTAATCACTGTTGAATGTTGATGGTGAGACCCCTAATGTGTGTATCTACCTTTATTATTAACCAGGATGTTGCCTGGTTTGGAAAATTTAGTGCTTGGTGTCCGGTACAGACATGGACCAGAGTTGCCAACCAATTGGCACCCTTTTCTCCTGCAGCATAAACTGCTGCAATTGTTTAAATTTGGCATTCTTGAATTTGTTCTGATGAGTGCAAGGCAAAAAGTTTCATCAACACGTCACTCTTTTCAGCAATATTCATGCCAAGTTGTTATCGCAGGTTTGAGACTGACTGACAAAGGACTTCACAAGTCCCTGCATGTTCAGTTTCACTATTTCTCATTAGTAACAAACTCTTTCATAAGCAAGTAATCTTGCCTTAGGGTTAAAGTCATGGGAAAAATGTACGATCATTCTATACTTGATGGATCTCAACTTTGAAATAAACATTACAGCACATCTGTTGGAAGATGTGGTTTGGCTTTTCTGCTTCTAGCGTCATCTTCCTTTGGTTTTCTGTCTATTAGATGAATAGGTGCAAAACTGTGGGCTAGGGGGTCAGAAGAGTGAAAAAGCCTTGACAGCAAGGTAATTTTAACTTCCAGGTGGGCGTTTGGCCCACTTGGGAGTGGCAGTACAAAGCAAACCAAGTTTAATTGGCTAGGCCTTTTTAATATCTCACCAAAAAGCCAGGAAGTTGGCATAAAGCAACTGCTCAGGACTTAATGCTGGTGTCTTGGAGGCTGATATGTGCAACTCCATGGTAAATGCAGGGAAAGGTGGTGGTGGAGGGAAACGGTCATTTGGGAAAAGAGATTGTGCAGGTGTGGGGGAGACAGTTTGGGAGCGCAAAAAAAAGGGAGGCCTCGACTTCCTTCTTGAGGCCTGGAAGAGCTCTCTTCCTATTGATCCAAATGCTACTCACCTTCAGCTTGTCAGGAAATCAGTAGTAGGTTTCCTGCGCAGGCTAATATTAAATTGGTAATCCAATTCTGACAGTGTCATTGGTACCTAACATATAGAAAGATGCATTTATTCAATGTCTGCAGTTTAAAATTGCAGTCAGAAGTATTGGGGCAGTGAGCAAGTCTTCTGCTCTATTCCCCACCCCAGTTTGCATAGGGCAGAGATAGTTAAAATTGCCTTTATGTCTGCAATTTCTTTCTTACCAATATTTAGCACAATAAACAAGGCGCTCCAACACTTTTTATTTTGGATTTCCATTATTTGCACTGTTTTCTTCTCTTTATTGCAAATGATGTTCTTAACATAGAACATACTTTAAGGTACGCCCTGTCTGCGAGGGCAGATGCCCACCATTGGTGGGGCTGAAAAATCCTGGCCTTGGTTTTGTTGAGACTTAAAATTTACGAACTCAAGGACATTTAGTCAGTCAATTCTGAAAATTAAATCAAAGCAGCTGAAGATCCTGCCACCGATGCTGGAACTGTTGTGGCGGTGGTGGGGGGTGGGGGGGGGGGATTGCTGGAAAGGTTGCAGAAATGTGTTATAGGGTGAAACTTGAAAATGGTAGGAAGGCAAGGGACAAGGGACAGGGGACAGGAGTTTACACCGTCGCTCATCCTAAAACTAAAATCTCGCTCAAGGTCAACAGGTCTTCCCATGCTCTGACCCTCATTCGTTCTGATTTCCCTGGTGGACAGGCTGGTAAAATTCTGGCCAAGGATTTTGAATTCAGCAGAGCAGATTTTTCCATCAGTAACACCCAATGTTCAGGCATAAATTGGGCATTCCAATTAGAAAATTGGGTAGAGATCTTATCTACCCAATTGTGTATTGGCAATTTAAATGATGTTTAAAAGCACCTAGCACTTTGTGGTCAATTACTTAATTTTGGCTTTATTTTTGTGTCATAATCATCGACACAATTTTCTAACAATTCTGTCAGTATAATTATGCACCCATTTAAATCAGTGATTGCCACATAAATCTTCCTGTTTGAACCCCTTCTGTGCTCCATTTCCTTTTCTTCCATCTCATCCTCTCCCTATACTAAAATTTAGGTTACCATTTCTTAATAGAAAGTATCATACCATATTTACCTTGGAGACTGTCATTACCCAGTAGTAGACAGTTAAAATTTTGCTGTTTGCGGCACAGAATCAAAACCTTGACAAAGTGTATTCTAGCAATAAAGGTTTCACACCATAAAAGCTTTTATGCTACTGAATTCTTCTAAGTCAGGAAGCATTGCCAAATTAGCCAATTGTTCAATGTATCAAGTAAATACTGATCCATTATTTGCAAGGACAACACTTTCATGACATTTTCCACAGCAAGGAGCCATCAATTCAAAAAGGATACATAAACTCCGTCAAACAGCAGAGCTTCAAGTCTCCTGGACCTCAGAAATACAAGTAACACTGGTTTTGTGACTGAGCCAAAGGATGATACTTAAATTATGACTGGGGCCAGAATACAATTTTTTTAAGCGAACAGAGGTAATTACTACAATCCAAATATTGTAAAGAAAATAAATTTGGGGAATGAAGTGTGGAGAAACCCTATGTTTTCTCTTGTTCTTTTTAGAGTTATCCTTTTGTGAACTGTCTTCTTGGGGATCTGACTGAATTGAACAGTGAGGTGATACAAAGAGAAAAATATATTCAAATAAAACTTTACATACTGTAGACTTGGCTCGAGGGGTGCTTGTGGGTATATTTAGTTAACCAGGAGAGTATGACTAGACATTTCCCATCCTCCTAGTACATTTGCAGTCTGATCCGTTATCCTGGGAATGAGGAGGAAGTCCTGTGGCGCAGTGGCAGTGTCCCTGTCTCAGATCAGAAGCTCTGGGTTCAAGTCCCACTCTGGGAGTTACAGTATCAACCTGTTTGACTACATCATGAACATTTTGAAGTATATATCTTTACAGCTAATCGATGTAATCGCTTAAAACAGCTGAGTACCCATCTGGATATTGATGAAGTCCCTTCCCAGCATTCTCCTTCTCAGGCACCATGCCTAAAGGAGGGATTGATGAACATGAACTTTCATTGGATTGGCCAAGATTATGCTTGACAAAAGTATTGGATTGGTTTACCGTAGCCTTCTGCAGTATATCCAAATAAGGTGAACACATTTTATTTATGGTAATCTTATTTATAGAAGGAATGATAAGCAATTTGTTTAATATTCTCCAGAATATGTTAAATATTCTCCAGAATATAGGCGATATAGGTCTGCTTGGGTACCTCTCATTAAGGTTACCTGCCTGTTTTCTTCCTTCTATAACATTTAAAACTGTTAAATCTCCGGGGCCTGATGGCATTTATCCTAGGCTGCTTAGAGAGATGAGGGATGAAATTGCTGGGTCTCTGACGCAAATCTTTGTTGCTTCTTTGGACACAGGTGAGGTCCCAGAGGACTGGAGGATAGCGAATGTGGTACCGTTGTTTAAAAAGAGTAGTAGGGATAACCCGGGTAATTATAGGCCGGTGAGTTTGACGTCAGTGGTAGGGAAGTTGTTGGAAAGGATTCTTAGGGATAGGATGTATAAGCATTTGGAGTGTGGCAATTTGATTAGTGATAGGCAGCATGGATTTGTTAAGGGGAGGTCGTGCCTTGTGAATCTCGTAGAATTTTTTGAGGAGGTGACAAAAACGGTCAACAAAGGACAAGCCGTGGATGTCGTCTACATGGATTTTAGTAAGGCGTTTGACAAAGTCCCTCACGGTAGGTTGGTGGAAAAGGTTACGGCTCATGGGAAACAAGGACAGGTGTCTAGATGGATTAAGAACTGGCTCAGTGATTATCACTGTTTGCTGTGCAGATACATGGATTTGGGCCGGTGTCTGCGGGAGTTTGCACATTCTCCCCGTGATTGGGTGGGTTTTCTCCGAGTGCTCCAGTTTCCTCCCACATCCCAAAAAACATGCTCTTAGGCTGATCGGTGTAACAAATTGTCCCTAAATTAGTCTTCCCTCAATCTTCCCCAATAGGTGTAGACAAAGGTCATGGGTAGAGGAGGGCACTCAATGTTAAAACGGCGGTGTGGGCTTGTTGGGCCAAAGGGCCTGTTTCCCGTGCTGTGTTGTTCTTTGTTCTCTGTTCTTTATTTATTGAAATCATTAGTCCTACGAGTGATGTATAATTACAGCGTATCATTTTGTACACTATCTTACTCCATTAATTTATCCATTAATCTCAGTCATGCACTTCTATCCAATCATTTGTTAGAGGCTTTATCCCTTAATCCTACCTGTCTACCACATTAACATTAAGGCTTTAACTTTTGGGTGGGGGGGGGGGGGAGAAGGAATAAGTGGAATCTATCCCGCTATACGGTAGGCTCTGTTCCACTGAAGATGCGCAATTCAAAATTATCTCACTACACAATAAAAAGGCCACAGAGGAGATTTGCAACAAGTACAAGGGTATCTCATTCCTTACTATCATGAGAAACACCTATGCTACGATTATACTTAAAAGACTCCACCCAATGCAGACCAAGTGCATCAGACCAAGTAGAGTTTCTGAGCTGGTAGATTCACTGCTTGCTACAAGAGAAGTGTAGGGAACCAGTATATCCTCTTTACTTTCACATATCTCATCAAGCCATTTGACACCATCAGCAGAGCAGGACTCTGGATGATTTTGGGGAAAATTGGCTATTCACTGAAGCTCCTCACATTAATTCACTCCTTCCACAACAACATGCATTACAATGTACAGTTTGATGGCCCCAGTTTTGACAGTTTTAATGAAGAATGGAGTGAAACAAGACTGTGCCCTCGTCCACACACTGTTGGCATCCTCTCCTCCATGCTCCTGACTTTTGTTTTTCCTGCAGTTTTGGAAGGAATCTATTTGCACACTAAGTCATACGCATATAGTTATCAGGACCTAAAGCAAAGCCAAAAACACATCACACCCTGATTAAAGAACTCCTCTTTGCTGATAACGTAGCTCTAGTCGCCCACAGGCTACAAGTGAAGGCATGTACAATCGCCAGCTCCAAGGGCACCCCTCCCTGATGAGCTCAATGCATTCTATGCCTGTTTTGAGTAAGAGGTCAGCAAAAGCATACCCCCCACTATAGTCTGCCTACTGCCGCAATAGGTCCACAGAAGACACTATATTCATGGCCCAGCACTCAACCCTGGAACACCTAGATAACAAAGCCACCTGTGTCAAACTCCTATTTATTGACTACAGCTCAGCTTTCAACACTAATTCCCACGAAACTCCAAACTCCGTGGCTTAGACCTTGGCACCTCCCTCTGCGACTGGATGCTGAACTTCCTAACTCAGACCACAATCAAATCAATAAGGATAGGCAACAACACCTCCATGATTATCCTCAATACCGGTGCCCCACAAGGCTGTGTTCTCAGCCCCCTACTATACTCCTTGTACACCTATGACAGTGCCACCAAATTCCCCTCCAATTTGAGTTTCAAATTTGCTGACAACACCACCGTAGTGGATCGGATCTCATAAGAACATAAGAAATGGGAGCAGGAGTAGGCCATCTAGCCCGTCGAGCCTGCCCTGCCATTCAATAAGATCATGGCTGATCTGAAGTGGATCAGTTCCACTTACCCGTCTGCTCCCCATAACTCTCAATTCCCTTATCGATCAGAAATCTATCTATCCGTGACTTAAATATATTCAGCGAGGTAGCCTCCACCACTTCAATGGGCAGAGAATGCCAGAGATTCACCACCCTCAGAGAAGAAGTTCCTCCTCAACTCTGTTCTAAACTGCTCCCCCCCCTTTATTTTGAGGCTGTGCCCTCTAGTCCTGGTTTACTTTCTAAGTGGAGAGTCTCTCTACCTCTACCGTATCTAGCCCCTTCATTATCTTATAAGTCTTGATAAGATCCCCCCTCAGCCTTCTAAATTCCAACGAGTACAGGCCCAATCTACTCAATTTCTCCTCATAAGCTAACCCCCTCATCTCTGCTATCAGCCTGGTGAACCTTCTCTGTACTCCCTCCAAGGCCAATGTATCCTTTTGCAAATAAGGGGACCAAAACTGCACACAGTACTCAAGTTGCAGCCTCACCAGCCTTGTACAGTTGCAACAAGACTGCCCTGCTTTTATATTCTATCCCCCTCACGATAAAGGCCAACATTCCATTCGCCTTCTTGATCACCTGCTGACTGAGTTTTTGCGATTCGTGCACAAGGACCCCCAGGTCCCTCTGCACAGTAGCATGCTGCAACTTTTCACCATTTAAATAATATTCCTTCCTACTATTATTTGTACCAAAGTGGATAACCTCACATTTGCTAACGTTATATTCCATTTGCCAGGTCCTCGCCCACTCAGCCTATCCAAATCTCTGCAGACTTTCCACGTCCTTTTGTTTTTTGTTTGTTTTGTCTTTTTATTCCACAGGTGTCGGTCCACCTTGTTGTCAAACGAGGGGCATGCACACGGTGGGTCGTGCGTGGGCTGCTCTTGGAGGTTCCGGGAGTGGCCTAGTACTTCGTGTCGTTGTGTGTGCTTAATCCTGGACCAGCAGACAGGCACCGCAACAGCTCGGTGACTAGCACTGCTAGCTGTGCAGATACATGGATTTGGGCCTGTGTCTGTGGGAGTTTGCGCATTCTCCCTGTGGTTGCGTGGGTTTCCTCCGGGTGCTCCGGTTTCCTCCCACACCCCAAAGATGTGCTCTTAGGCTGATTGGTTTACCAAATTGACACTATTCTCCCCTGAATCTGGCTACATTAGGGGTTCCACTCACATACACACAGGGCAGGGTAGGTGTAGGAAGATGCGGCGGCACGGGCTCGTTGGGCCGAAGGGCCTGTTTCCCGTGCTGGGTTGTTCTTTGTTCTTTTGTTCTTTGTCCTCCACGCAATTCGCTTTTCCACTCATCTTCGTGTCATCAGCAAACTTTGTTACCCTACACTCAGTCCCCTCCTCCAGATCGTCTATGCATACGGTAAACAGTTGAGGCCCCAGCACCGATCCCTGCGGCACGCCACTAGTCACCAACTGCCAACCAGAAAAGCACTCATTGATTCCAACTCTCTGATTCCTGTTAGACAGCCAATCCTCAATCCACGCTAACACTTTACCCCCAACTCCGTGTACCCTAACCTTCTGCAGCAACCTTTTGTGAGGCACCTTATCGAACGCCTTCTGGAAATCTAAAAACACCACATCCACCGGTTCCCCCCTGTCTACCGCACTAGCCACATCTTCATAAAAATCCAGTAAATTCGTCAAACATGGACTTCCCCTTCATGAATCCATACTGCGTCTGCTTGATCAAATCGTTCTTTTCTAGGTGTCCTGCTATTTCTTCTTTAATGATAGATTCTAGCATTTTCCCAACTACAGACATTAAGCTAACCGGCATGTAGTTAGATCTCAAACAATGATGGGACAGAGTACAGGAATGAGATAGAGAGTCTGACGCAGCAACAGTAATCTCTCCCTCAATGTTAACAAAACAAAGGAGATTGTCATCGACTTAAGGGAGAACATGCCCCTGTCTATATCAATGGGGATGAAGTAGAAAGGGTCGAGAGCTTTAAGTTTTTTAGGTATCCAGATCACCAACAACCTGTCATGGTCCCCCCATGCCGACACTGTAGTTAAGAAAGCCCACCAATGCCTCTACTTTCTCAGAAGACAAAGGAAATTTGGCATGTTAGCTACGACTCTCACCAACATTTACACCTGCACCATAGAAAACATTCTTTCTGGCTGTATCTCAGCTTGGAATGGCTCCTGCTCTGCCCAAGACTGCAAGGAACTACACAAGGTCGTAAATGTAGCCCAATCCATCACACAAAGCAGCCTCCCAACCACTGACTGTCTACACTTCCCACTGTCTCGACAAAGCAGCCTGCATAAGTCAGGACCCCATGCATTCTCTCCTCCTCCTCCTTCCTTCAGGAAAAAGATACAAAAGTCTGAGGTCACGTGCCAACTGACTCAAGAACAACTTCTTCCCTGCTGCTGTCAGACTTTTGAATATACTTACCTTGCATTAAACTGATGTTTCTCTACACCCTAGCTATGACTGTAACACTACATTCTGAACTCTCTCGTTACCTTCTCTATGAACGGTATGCTTTGTCTGTATAGTATGCAAGAAACAATATTTTTCACTGTATGTTAATACATGTGACAATAATAAATCAAATCAATTACAAGACTCATAAATTGTCTCTCCTATACCTCTTAGTTCTTCCTGACTATAAGTGTCAAGAAAGTCATGGTATAGGTCAATCTGTTTCAACTCCACCTCTGATCACACGAAACAACATCCCACTATAAATGGTAAGCAAATTCTGCTACCTCAGGTTCAGTGACAGACAACCTTTCCCTGGATGCAGAGCTTAATATGCAGGGAAAGCAGCCACTACCTTTGGCCAATTCATGGAACACACAAACATCAAGCTGACTCTTGTGACAAAGCTGATGATTTAGGAGGCCTGTGTTCTCAGCATGGCTGTGAGACTTAAGAGCTATCACGAGAAAAGCTCAAAAATGTCCACCTTTGCTGTCTATGGCACATCTTAGTCGAACAATTAAAAATGCAGCAACCCTCAAAACAGAGGTTTGTTAGCACTCAAAACAGAGGTGGGTTTATTCGCAGGATGGAAGACAGTCTTGTATCCAACCACAGTCTGTATGGTGAAGTAGCCAGTACTTATGATCAAAAGGAGGCCCATAGCTCTGTTTCAAGGATCCTTGATGTGGAGATGCTGGTGTGGGACTGGACTTGCACGGTTGGAAGTCTCACAACACCAGGTTAAAAGTCCAAGAGGTTTATTTGGAATCACAAGCCTTCGGAGCGCTGCTCCTTCAACAGATGAATGCCCACCTGTTGAAGTGGCAGCACTCCAAAAGTTCATGATTCCAATTCAATCTCGTGTTGTGAGACTTCTTATCAAGGAACTTTATAAGCGTGCTGTGAAGGCCTGAAATACTGATAATTTCACCTGGGAGTCACAAGCTGATGATAGAGGAAAATGGTGAGCTGGTGTGCATCACCATGATGATAACAGATACCAACACCTAGGACAAGAATCCACAAGAATTGGCCTCTTCAGGCATTGGCAAAGCTGTGCCATGTGAAGACACCCTATCTGAGAAGGATTCTTTGCCACATGTCCATCATCTTTCATAGATGGAAAGACGCTGATGCGATGGAAGGGAAATAGCAGCGATTCCATGATTGGACAGCACTTGCAGAGCAATCCCAAGTCTGCTAAGGATTAGACAAACAACGTATCAATTGGGTTTGCAATATGGCTATATGCAAGGACCTGCCCTCTGCAGGCAAAAAGAATATGTTCAGGTTTTGCATTTTTTTTGTATTAAACAAAAACTTGAAGGACAATAATTCCTTCTCCATTGCAACATCTCAACCAATTAGAGGTGACTAACCAATCAATCTGTACCCTTTTCTCAAACAGTATAAATTGTTTCTCCCTTTGAAATTTGGCATTCTGGCACCTGTCCTGATGAAAAGTGCAAGACCAAAAGCTTCCACAGCATATTTCTTTTCAGTAATACTCAAGTTCTATACTACCAAGCAATTATTTACATATAACATTGTTCAATTTTTAGAGGGTTGACCTTAGAGAAAAAGTTACTGATCTTGGATGGAGCTTTATGCTAATTCACAAAAATGATGCATAGAATGAAGGGATTTTATTTTAACGTAAGACCGTGTAAACTTGAGCTATGAAATGAATGCTTCAAGTTAGTTGTTTAATGTACTGAAGAAAGCTGATTGGATGGATAAAACTTACATCCTCCCTATTACGGAATCTGGAAACAATGGACAAAAACAGAAAGAATCCAGGAAGTAGAGCTTGCATTGAGTGCCAAAGCACTAAATCAGCTTTGCAAAGAAATAAATTGAGATTAAAAAGATACGGTGAGATTTTTGCATATTCATTGTCAACACTAGACAATCTAAACCTATAAACAATTGTCATTGTATGCAAAGTGGCAGGACAAATCAGGAGGGTCCAATGGCCAATTCCTATTTTTTATATTTAATACATCATTTGAAAGTTTTGCATTGACTGACCACAAGCTGAATTTCAGGAGTCTCAAGATCATTACTGCACAAAGGTAGGTCATTCAGCCCATTGTGTCTATGCTGGTTCTCAAGGGCTAATTTGCCTTGTATCACTCTCTGGCCTTCTCTCTATAATTCTTCACAGTTAGTAATCCAAGCCCGTCTTAAGTACCAAAATATTAAACACAGATTCCAGTACAAAGACAGGGTTGTAGAAGATGGTTGCACTTTTAACCAATTTGAAAGTTGAGATAAAAAGTGGGTTTGGGATGCCAAATGAATGTATGAGAACTGAAGAAATGCACAAGGAATGGTTAATTGGTGTTATCAGTGTAATTCTAAACAATCACTATATAATGAACTGCCTGCAGCAAAAGAGTCATGTTTTTGAAATAAAGCATTAAACAGATAATTCCATAGCTAAAAATGATGAAGGTGACTGCCGTAAAGGAATTGTGTTGGTCATTTGGAGTTTGAATCCAGTGATGAGCATTTTGATGGTCGATTCATTCAATAACGTCGTTTCAGTTAGCGGTTACATTTCTACAGTATGTGGGGTGAATTGACTTAACTGTTAACTGGAATCTCTCAATGAGGCTGATTGGTGGAAGGTTAAGGAGTAAAGAAGCTCTGCCTTCTTTAGGTTTGATGATGATACACGTTAACGTCTTCCAAAAGGGTAGTCCTCCCTTACAAGATAGCTGGGACCAGCAATTTCATTAGTGTTGATGAGATCACTAGCAGACAAGAACATAAGAACTAGGAGCAGGAGTAGACCATCTGGCCCCTCAAGCCTGCTCTGCCATTCAATCAGATCATGGCTGATCTTTGTGGACTCAGCTCCACTTACCCGCCTGCTCACCATAACCCTTAATTCCTTTACTGTTCAAAAGTTTGTCTATCCTTGCCTTAAAAACATTCAAGGAGATAGCCCCAACTGCTTCACTGGGTAGGGAATTCCACAGATTCACAACCCTTTGTGTGAAGAAGTTCCTCCTCAACTCAGTCCTAAGCTTCCCCTTATTTTGAGGCCATGCTCCCTAGTTCTGGTTTCACCTGCCAGTGGAAACAACTTCCCTGCTTCTATCTTATCTTTTCCCTTCATAGTCTTAAATGTTTCTATAAGATATCAACAAAAGATACCTCTTTTGTTGAGCGGATCTTTGATTTAAAAAAAAAACCAAGATGAAGCTGGACATGGAGAATGCCACAACAATTCTGTTCAGACAAACTGTGGATCTACATTTTACTTGGACAGGTCACAACTGGCTGCTAGTTAAGAAGCCACATGTTTCTTATCAAACGGTTGAAGCAATCTTGTTAAATTCTGGGGATTAAAGTTTGGTGGACAAGAAAATAATCATTTGGAAGTTGCATAGATGATTTGTTCATCTGGCATCACAAAAAGTGGAAGTTCAGCTGCAGGATGTTAGAGTGATTAATGGAGAATATGACCATCAAGTCATCACTCAATGTGACATTTGTGTTAAATATCAAAGGACACCACCACATCCTGTTGTGAGTCTTCCACTGGCAAGGGAATTTAATGTTGCAGTAGCATGAATTTAAAAAGATGGAACAAAGAGTGGGATTTTTTGCTACATTTTGTAGACCTGGTGACTGGATTT
The DNA here is from genome assembly GCF_965287045.1 of Carcharhinus amblyrhynchos. NCBI lineage: Eukaryota > Metazoa > Chordata > Chondrichthyes > Carcharhiniformes > Carcharhinidae > Carcharhinus > Carcharhinus amblyrhynchos. The sequence goes on along the minus strand of NC_137330.1, from coordinate 36,148,435 downwards.
AGCCTATCTACAGTAATAAATGGTAAGGACACATAGACCATTGCCAATAACGTCATGGAGAAATGGATGGATACCAGATTAGGAACATCAGCAGAATTCCTGACGTATAAATGGGCGGGTATTCGTGAATAAGAAATTTGAGACATATGTGATAATTTGAATATCATAATCATGCATACTACAGCTGAGACACAATGGTTCAGCAATGGTTTGTGTGAGAGAAATCATGCAGTGAACTATGACAACCGGATTGCAAGTTGCAGATAACATTTGCATGGGCAGAACATGCAAAGAATTCTTTACAAATGGTTGGAGGTGGGCAGTTGGTGTACGGAAGACATTCAAAGTTGCCTTCAGTACTATCAGATGTTTTGCCTGCTCTTGAGGAGTTACTTTTAGCTCTGCTTTTTCTGCCACTTGAGTGCCTTGCATGCATGCAGCAAATTTCTCATCAAGGTTTCAAAAAGAGTTGGATGTTGCAACATCACATCAAATCCTTGGAGATAGAATTTAGTTCAGGTTTATTGTAAGGGAGAGCGGAAAGGGAATGGATAAGCCCAGGGAAAGTTATAGAACAAGAAGGGAAAACTATGAACATGGGAATCAAACAATAAAAACCCATTCTTTATGGGCCATCGAAATGAATTATGAATTTTGAAATCCTGACAATGTGATAGAAGATGATGAAGCACCATGTGCATCGCATGCTCATATTTTGTGAAGCAAAGCCAGTGGGACGAGACATAATGGATCAGGAGTTAGATTATCAGTAAAAAAAAATCAGATTGTGATAAATTCTAATGGGCGACAGAAATGGTCCCGAGGTCAGTTGCCCAAAGTGGGCTCCCAGGTATCATATTATTCAGAAGAATCATATAACTGGAGGGGTGCAGTAATGGGATGGGCAAGAAAATCTACTGTAAGAATTGGTTGAATGTCCAGGATGGTGGACAAGCAGCGAAAGCTTACTTGGAAAGTGGAGTTGAGAAAGAAAAATAAGGGAATATGCCCAAATTGCAGTAATGGGCTGGGTGGTGAATTCCAGGTGAGGGAACATCCACATATGGTGGATGGGGCCTCTGACTGGGTAAGCAGGGGATCTGACAGAGGCTCCCATAAGGGATTGCAGCATGACTACGAGTGGGGAATGCTGAATCATTACAACAAAGTAGCAGAAGCAGGAGTGCCCACAAAAAATAAGTTCTTGTAAAGGCTGACATTAGGGCTTAAAGCTAACCAGGAGTCTAAACATTGGGGGTTGGGCAGTTGGAGGAAGTTGATGTATTCAAAAGCTATAGGTAATAGGTCTGTATGGAAAAGGTCCCACCAGATGGTACTTATGAGGCCAAGCAAAGTTAGTGGCCCAGGGATTTAAAAAATGCTCATCTGATAAAGAAATCGGTGTGAACACAGCCACAGCAGGGAAGGCAATTTTGCACATTTTTTGGCTCTTTTGGTGACATTTTTATAAGAATGTGGGAATGTAAGTCACTAGATATTAAAGCAGCTTTCCTGCAAGGGATCACTTCCAGAAGAAAGTGTTTTTAAAACCATCTAAGGAGGCATCATAGATCATGGGAAAACTGGAAGTTGAATAGATGTACATGATTTAAATGATACTTCTACAGTGGTATTTTTAAATTCTGTCAGTGTTGTTAAAGTTGGGCTGTGAAGGTAGAATCATGGTCATGGTCATGTTTTACTGGCACCGTGGCAGGAATTGGCAGGCATCTTCACGATGCGTTTTGATGATTTCCTGTGGAATGGCACTAGTGAGGTTCCAAGCAGAGTTATTGACTTTAAGGTTGGGAGTCAGGCTAGTGGGGCCTTTAAATATATTGGATTAGATATTAAACGGTGTAGGTCTGAGGATACTTTGCACCAGCAATTCTATTTAGAAAGCGTTGCAGCTGCGAGATCTGGTTGGGTAACTAAGCTGTTTGGGCACACAGATGAAGTGGGATGCAAGTTTTGATGTTCTTGAACTGAGTACTAGAATGAAACATCCCAAGGCCCAGGATATCTCATGGGTGAACAAAACATTAAAAAAGTAACTTGACTTGTTGTCTCTTAAGTTTAGAAGGCGTGGAGATGATCTGATTGAAGTGTTAAAATTATGAAGGAACTTGATTGAATCAATATAGAGGAGCTATTTCCTCTGGTATAGAATCCAAGTACAAGGGGGCATAACCTAACATTAGAGCTAGGCCAGTGAAATCAGGAATCACATTTTCACAGAGGAAATCTAGAATTTGATGCCTCAAAAGATTGTAGACTATAGGTCATTTCAACTTTGAGACTGAGGTTACATAAGAACATAAGAAATAGGAGCAGTAGGAGGCCAACTAGCCCTTTAAGCCTGCCCCGCCATTCAATAAGATCATGGCTGATCTGTCTGGGCTCAGCTCCACATTCCCACCCTCTCCCCATAACCCTTAATCCCCTCTCTCATCAAAAACCCATCAACCCGCGTCTTAAAAATATTTAGCGAGGTAGCCTCCACCACTTCAACGGGCAGAGAATTCCAGAGATTCACCACCCTTTGAGTGAAGAAGTTCCTCCTCAACTCCGTTCTAAACCGCCCCCCCTTTATCTTGAGGCTGTGCCCCCTAGTCCTACTGTCCTTTCTGAGCGGGAAGAGTCTCTCCACCTCTATCCTATCCATCCCATTCATCATCTTATACGTCTCAATGAGATCTCCCCTCATTCTTCTAAACTCTAACGAGTACAAGCCTAATTTATTCAGCCTCTCCTCATAGCTCAACCCCCTCAACTCCGGCATCAGCCTAGTAAACCTCCTCTGCACTCCCTCCAAGGTCAAAATATCCTTGCGTAAGTACGGCGCCCAAAACTGCACACAGTACTCCAGCTGCGGCCTCACCAATGCCCTATACAGCCGCAGCAAGACCTCCCTACTTTTATATTCAATCCCCCTCGCGATGAAGGCCAGCATCCCATTTGCCTTCCTGACCACCTGCTGCACCTGCAAGCTGGGTTTTTGCCACTCATGCACAAGGACCCCAAGGCCCCTCTGCACCGTCGCCTGCTGCAGTTTTTCGCCACGTAAGTAATAGTCCTTCCTACCATTATTCCTACCAAAGTGGACCACCTCACACTTGCCAACATTAAATTCCATCTGCCAATTCCTGGCCCATTCGCCCAGCCTATCTAGATCCTTCTGTAGACTCTCCACACCCTCTGCACAATTTGCCTTTCCACCAATTTTGGTGTCATCAGCAAATTTCGACACCCTACACTCGGTTCCCTCCTCCAGATCATCTATATAAATGGTAAATAGCTGAGGCCCCAACACCGAACCCTGGGGCACTCCACTAGTCACCATCCGCCAATCCGAATAGCACCCATTGACCCCCACTCTCTGCCTCCTATTTGACAACCAGTCCTCTATCCACGCTAACAACCTACCCCCAACTCCATGCCCCCTTACCTTCTGCAATAACCTCTTGTGAGGTACCTTGTCAAACGCCTTCTGAAAATCCAGAAAGACCACATCCACCGGCTCTCCTCTATCCACCGCCCTAGACACATCCTCATAGAACTCCAGTAAATTTGTCAGACACGACTTCCCTTTAACGAAACCGTGCTGCGTCTGCTCTATCAAGCAGTTCCCCTCAAGATGCGATACTCGTTATATTGAGACATCAAGGGATATGGTACAAAGATAGATAAATGGAGTTGAGATCAATTAATCGAGTGGTGAAACAGACTTGATACCTCATTTTTCATTTTTGGGCGATCCTAAGGATATAAAATTGAATTGTGTTCAGTGATGCCAAGGTAAATAGTTTTTGGATGAAGTGTTATCAAATCATAACGTCATTGAATTATAATTGTCATTAGTACATTTAGGAGAAATGCTTAACTTATTTTTGAAGAATCTAATACTTAAAAGGTGTTAACATAATGCTAACATTGTGTTAAAACAACAATATGCCATTTTAGCACAAAAGTGCTGAACTGCAGTAGAATTTGTAAAAGAAATATCACAGAGGTTATTATTGCTTATAATCGGGCAGCACGGTAGCACAGTGGTTAGCACTGCTACTTCACAGCTCCAGGGACCTGGGTTCGATTCCCGGCTTAGGTCACTGTTTATGTGGAGTTTGCACATTCTCCTCATGTCTGCATAGGTTTCTTCCGAGTGCTCTGGTTTCCTCCCACAGTCATGATGTGGATATGCCGGCATTGGACTGGGGTAAACACAGTAAAAAGTCTGACAACACCAGGTTTAAGTCCAACCAATTTATTTGATAGTAAACTCACTAGCTTTCGAGGTTACCCCCTTTGTCAGGCGAATGGAGAGTTCTGGCCTCAGACAGAGCATATAAAGCACAGACAGTTTACAGATTAGAAGCGAATCTTTACACCTAACCTGCTGCTCAAGTCTTAAAGTGGCTAACAATGTGACTGGAAGGAGCACAGGTTAAAGAGATGTGTATTGTCTCCAGACAGTACAGTAAGTGAGGTTTTGCAAACCCAGACAAGTCACAGGGGTTACAGATAGTGCGACATGAACCCAAGATCCCTGTTGAGACCGTCCTCATGTGTGCGGAACTTGGCTATCAGTCTCTGCTCAGCGACTCTGCACTGTCGTATGTCGTGAAGGCCGCCTTGGAGACTGCTTACCATCATCACACGTGAGAATACCATCCACCAGGTACACAGTAAATACTCTTGCAACTCGGCCAACATTGTCTACCTGATACGTTGCAAGAAAGGATATCCCGAAGCATGGTACATTGGGGAGACCATGCAGACGCTACGACAACAGATGAATGAACATCGCTCGACAATCACCAAGCAAGACTGTTCCCTTCCTGTTGGCGAACACTTCAGTGGTCATGGGCATTCAGCCTCTGACCTTCGGGTAAGCATTCTCCAAGGTGGCCTTCACGACACACGACAGCGCAGAGTCGCTGAGCAGAGACTGATAGCCAAGTTCCGCACACATGAGGACGGTCTCAACAGGAATCTTGGGCTCATGTCGCACTATCTGTAACCCCTGTGACTTGCCTGGGTTTGCAAAACCTCACTTACTGTACTGTCTGGAGACAATACACATCTCTTTAACCTATGATCAGTGCTCCTTCCAGTCACATTGTTAGCCACTTTAAGACTTGAACAGCAGGTTAGGTGTAAAGATTCGCTTCTAATCAGTAATCTGTAAACTGTCTGTGCTTTATATGCTCTGTCTGAGGCCAGAACTCTCCATTCACCTGACGAAGGGGGTAACCTCGAAAGCTAGTGAGTTTACTATCAAATAAATCGGTTGGACTTAAACCTGGTGTTGTCAGACTTTTTACTGTGTTCCTCCCACAGTCCAAAGGCGTGCAGGTTAGGTCAATTGGTTATGCTAAAATTGCCCGTTAGTGTCCTGAGATGTGTAAGTTAGAGAGGTTAGTAGATAAATGTGCAGGGATATGGGGGTGGGGCCTGGGTGGGATTGTGGTCGGTGTACACTCGATGGGCCAAATGGCCTCTTTCTGCACTGTGCGGTATCTGTAATCTATGATAAGAAATTACTTTTCCTCCCAGTGTACCAGTTTTTTTATTTGAAGAGCTGGAACTGCAGACTTCTTAAAATCAGGCTTAAAAAAAAACTCACTTTGGTGCAACCCTAGCAACCTATAGTAAACATTCGAAGATTGTCCATTTCAGATTCAAGAGTTGTTTGTGCAAGCTGCCTTGGATCCTCAGAGAATCCTATTATTTACTTTTCTTGCGCTTTCTTTTAGGCTTCAATGCTTCTGGTATATCAAACAGTCTATGTTCCAACTGACAAACTTCCTTATGTAGTATGGAGAACTCCACCCCAAGCAGGAAGGAGAACAAATTTAAAACAAACCGATAACTTCCAGAAAAACGTTCTTCTTCAGTTTTAGTTAAGTGTCGACACAACCTAGCAAGGGAAAAAGAATATTAATCAGATTGGCTTCAAAACACTCTATAAAAACAGCTTTTTAACATGGACCCAAATTTATAAAATGTAAAGGACAGGTCTTAACTTCAATATTAGAATGATGTTTATCCCATTTCCCTGTCACTCCCCAACAAGCACCCGTACTGTACTATAGCATCCTTAAGGTCTATGGATAAGACCACCACTTAAATGCATCAGCAGCATTTAAAACAGGCAAAGTTATTTATCTTGGGATCGTTCCAATCAACAAGGAAGATTTTTATTCTGTTAATCCAAGCTGAATTCATAACTAGATGCCAGCGGTAAAATAAAATAAAAGGATGTTCAAACTCATTTGGTAAAGAGGCATATTTAGTGCACTAGCGTCCTGTTTTAGCCAAATAAATTGGAAAACTAAAGTCCAAATATTTGTACAAGTGTGTTGTCATTTCCAAGAATTTGGTGAATTACCATTTCTAAAGAAAATGATAACATTTGTGTTATAAATTCAGATCTGCTTTAGATAGTCCTTCAGGTTCAATATCAATTGTTCTCCTGTAAATGGGTTCTTATGATCAAGGATTTACTTTTATTGTCCAAACCTAATCAAACAACAGCATAACCCAAGTCTATGACAGATATAAATCACTAAGTTGTTTTGCACTACAATTAGTGAATGAACATAGAGAATAACACTTACAATAAATCTAATCTTAATCCAATTTCAGGCAACTAAGAAAATGTGCAAGCCATTCAGCCCATCAAGTCTATTTCACCTCTTGACTGATTGATTTGCGTTTCAACTCCATTTACCCATCTTTGTTCCATATCCCTTGATGCCAAGTATCTTTCAACCTCAGTCTTAAAGTTGAAATGACCTATAGTCTACAATATTTTGAGGTAGCAACTTCTTGATTTCCTGTGTGGAAATGTGTTTCTTGATTTCACTAGCCTGGTCCGCCTAACTTTAATTTACATCCTCCCTCAACCTTTGGCAAAAGGATGAGGAGGGGCAATTTAAATTAAATTGTGAACTAGATTTAACTTAAAAGGGAACACTTTTCATACAAATCATATCAAGATCCTTCAGTGCCAAAATGGTCAAAAAAGTGTTACAATTTCTGTACGTCTAACACAATAATTACTTCGGCTGTCTGCCAGTCCTCCGGCATTACACCTAATAGGATTTCCCCTCACTTTATTTTAACCTTTTTACATTCATGTTCTACAACTCTATTTATTCCTTTGCTATCAATGTCCTCACTTACTTTAATCTTTCCTTTGCTTCCTTGCCTTACTTCGTTTAAATTTAGCCTATGTATATTTCTTATAAATCCCTCCCTTCCTAATTTAAAGCCTTTGCCACCTCCCAACTTCAACTTTCACTCTAAAACTTTGAAAAATAATCCAGGCTAAGTATTAAATTGGAGAGATGGTGGTGTAGTGGTAATGTCTGAATGAGTAAACCAAGATAAGGCTCTTGGAACATGGTTCAAATCCCACTGCAGCAGCCAGTATAATTTAAATTCAATTAATAAATCTGAAATATAAAGCTAGTGTCAATAATTGTCTTGACAACTATTATCCATTGCCATAAAAACCCATATGGTTCACTAATGATCTTTAGAAAAAGAAGTCAGCCATCATTAGCTGGTCTGGCCTACATGTGACTCCAGACCCATGGCAATGTGGCTGAATCTTAACTGCCCTCTACAATCGCCTAGCAAGTCATTCAGTTCAAGGACAATTAGGGAATGGCAACAAATGCTGGTCTTGCCAGTGATGCCCACAGCACAGGAAAAACACACTTTAGTGCAGTAGAGAGACTGCTCCAAGTCTTTTTGATGATACACTGAAAAAAGGCATTGCCAGGTATATATAATAGACCCTATCCACTATTTTAAAAAATGTTATTCCTTTCCCAGTTCTAAAGCTAATACGCAGACAGGTCAGGCCCTTAATCCATCACCTTGCTTGCTCTGAAAATGATACAAATTGAATCCAATTCATGGTCCCTACAAAAGACATATACAAGATCCAAGCTCACAAGAACAGGCATTATACCTGATCCTGGGCTTGATCTTAGTCAAAGGTTATTCGCTATGTCATTGCCAATATTTTTCTTCAATAATATCACTAAAACAGGTCATTATCTCATTGCTATTCCATGAACCTCATTGTGGACAAATCAGTTACCTGCCTAATAACAGTGGCCACACCTAAAAAGCATTTAATTGGCTGTAAATTGCTTAGGGATGTGCTGGTTGTGACAGGTGCTATATAATCATTCTTTATTAATCTCAAATTGATTTGGTTAACCTTGCTATGAGGATTTGGGACACGAAAACTTATCCGACTGAAAAGCAGGACAGCCTCTAGGAGCTAAAAATTACAATGTAAACAGGGTAGCTCCATTGAACTTGGCACTGGAAATTCAAGTGTCGGGCAAAAGTCAAGGCATCAGGAGTCAGTGCAAACAAAACACCAGTTCAAAAGAGGAAACCAAGCTAAAATCTTCAATTTTATAATCATTCCAATCTATGCACTCTACGGTATTTCTTATTCACTTCATTAGTAGCCAAATTGATTCATTTTATTTCTTACCAGTACACCAAGAAAAATACTTCTAATGCAGAAAAGATAGTTTTAAATTTATTCATAACTTAGCCTCTGTGCAAAACTTTTGCTGCATGCAAGACCATAACAGCACTTACGAGGTGTGTTTATTTCTAAGATGTGTATGATTTAGCATTTCTGGCTAAATCATACACATCTTATTGGCTAGAAATTTCTAGCTCATTTAAAAGAATGTACCTGTTAAAAAAGATCCATGTAATACAACACTATGTTTACTTTTCATTTGCCATAATTGTATGGCAAACAATACACAAGAAGTTCAATAACTAACAATACATTCAAGCATGGGCAAGTCCTATGAAATACAAAAATTTAGGTCACTGTTACTGACATGCATCACATCATGTTTTGTCAAGCATAAAAGAAAAATTGACTTGCATTTATATAGTGTTTTTCATGATCACAAGACATCTCAAAGTGCTTTACAGCCAATTAAGGTGCTTTTGAAATGCAGCAACTGATTGTAATGTAGGAAATGTGGCAGTCAATTTGCACACAGCCAATGCCCACAAACAACAATTATGATGATGATGATCAGATAATTTGTTTTAATAGATTAAATAATTTTCAATAATTTTTGTAATATAATTTTATTGAATGCCCATCATTACTCAAAAAATGTGTTCTAGCTTTGCATCTTTTGAATGTTTTAACTTATGTATAAAAAGACTGCATTGAATATTTTTAATAAATGGGTACATCAAATTTTGTTACACTGAAACAGCTCGTTTTAACATCTAATATGGAGATGGTTTGGTAAACAACTGTATATGGAATTGCTTATTAATTCACAAATCATAAATTTCTTTCAGCTGCAAAGTGCAACAAATTCAGGTCAGGAATTCTTGAATGCAAGAAAGATTTTATGAAATTAAAGGAAACACGTACTTATCACTGCAAATTTTTAGACAATTGATCCAGTAGCACTTATTGACAGTTGCTATTCTTTCATTTTCCTCATCATCATATGCTTCTAAGCTGTTTCCATGAAAGCAAGGTCTCTCTGAATTGCCTTCACTCCAGTTGAACCTGAAACTGGAAGGGGCTCCTTTTCTCATTGTTGGATGGGAGTTGGTGAGTTTAACAAATTGCTTCTTAAGACTGTGGATCATACCTAAAATAAATTCAAAAATAAAATTCTCAATTTTAAACCAAGAGAAGGCAAGACTCTTAGTTAAGTGGTAACCTCTGGCAACAAACTCATTTCAAAATTTTACAATGGATTCTTTGCTCACAAGTTATGCAATAGCAATCCACATTTCAGGCATCACAACCAGGATTTTAGCCTGCAGGCAAGTTCTGCATGGGGGTTGGAGGATGGTGGGGGTTGGGGAGTGGTGGGGGTGGGGATGTGGCTACTGTGAGGTTAGGAAGCCTGGAGAAATGTGTTTCCTGAGTGTCCCAAGACTTTAACTGCAGGTTTCCTTTTTCTTCTCTGGGATACCTGCCTACTGGCAGCATGATCGACAGGCTGGAGACCTTTTGAGCAAGCCGAACAGTTTCAAAAACATTTAATCAGCAACAAATACACAAACAAAATAAATCTACTTACGTTTCCTTTTGTAGATCACTGACTTATCTTTTATAGAAAAGAATAGTGGCTTTTCACATTTCCATGAGTGCCTGTGAATCCAATGTAAATCAGAGCAGTATTTTTAGACACATTATAATTTATTTCATAGTCATATTTTCCCCATTAGAAAATCCACTATTGTTATGTGTCACCTTGATGTCTCTGGATTCTGTAAGCAACAAATAATAAATGCATTTCTATAGGAACATAGGAATTAGGAGCAGAAGTAGGCAAATTCAGACCTTTGAGCCTGCTCCGCCATTCAATCAGATCAAGGCTGATCTCTCCCTGGTATCAAATCCACCTCCCAACCTGTTCCCCTCTTTCCTTTTTTTTTATTAGAAATATGTTGATCTCCCTCTTGAAATCATTCAACGATTCAGACTCCACCACGCTACTGGGCAGCGAATTCCACAAATACACCACCCTCTGCGAGAAGCAGTTCCTCCTCATCTCAGTTTTAAATCTACCGCCTCGCAACCTATTCCTGTGATCTCTTGTTCTAGATTGCCCCATAACAGGAAACATTTGGTCTACGTTTACTTTATTAATCCCTTTTAAAATTTTATAAGCTTCAATCAAATCTCCTCTCATTCTTCTAAACTCCAGCGAGTGCAAGCCCAAACTGTTCAATCTCCCCTCATATGTCAATTCCTTCATCCCTGGAATCAATCTAGTGAACCTCTCTGAACTGCTCCCAATGCCACTACATTGTTCCTCAAATAAGGAGAGCAAAACTGGACACAATACTCCAGATGTGGTCTCACCAAAATCTTATACAATTACAACAACTCTTTTCTACTTCTATACTCCAGTCCTTTTGCAATAAATGCCAACATCCCATTTGCCATTTTTATTATGTGTGCATCTACACACCGACTTTCTGTGATTCATAACCTTACTCATTTTATTTCTCAGTACAAGTTGAAGTACTCTGCAAGTCAGATGTGTGCCATCCGCATAAAAATAAAATTCTAGCAAAAATTAATTCAACAAGTGGGGAAAAGGAGGCAGGCAGCCATTGAAAGGGGTTGGAGGAGAAAGGGGAATGTTGGCAACCGGAGGGGAGACCGAGTGGTGGGAAGCTGGAGCCCAACAAGGAAAACTCAGACGATAACGAACAAGGGAGTGGATGGAAGGTGACAAGTATTACTGGGAGGGGATGCACAGACTCCGGAATCGGAAAGTGGAAGGGGGAGAGGGGATATGGTGTGTGTTAATGTGGCAGAAGAGGGATGGGTCGCACAGGCTCATTAAGGAGGAGAGGTGGGAAAGGGAAACTGTGTAGTAAGCAATCATGAGGATAATGGGGAACTTATTGAAAGTCAAAGTCATTGCAGAGAAGAGAGTAGAGTCATTTCTTGGGCTCACAGTCAGGAGTGAGAGTATACAGACTCGTCTTAGGCTCTGTGAATTTCACAATCAAGAGTAACAGAGAAGAGACAGTCCTGGGGTGCAGTGCACAATGTTACAAGGCTATGCATATATTCTCACTCCAGTGAGGGGCAAGGGCTGTGTTCAGTCAGGATAATGCACAGCTTTGTGTGCATGCGTGCGGACCTTTGGTGCTACCAGGTACTGGTGGGGCAGACAAATCATTTCACACACTATCAGGTGATTCGCAGAGCTACTTGCCTGCGTAGAAATAATGAACTTCCAAGTGCGGAATTGCATGCGTTCCAACCAATGGGACATGTGCCTTGGGACCTGCCTTCATGGTGCCTAGTTACATGAATAGAAAATTCTACCCCAAGACTGTGCTCTTTTAAATCAATAAACTCAATATTGAGTTCAACAACTGCAGGTTATAACCACTGCTCATTTTTTCAGTTAGTAACTATTGGTAATGATTATTCTATTGCCATTTATGCATTCTCTGGTCCCATCTTTGACTTCTCCCTCAGGAGTACTCTTCTTACTCTTTTCATGCCCATCTATTTTCCTCACAACCTTTTAAATAAGTTGCAAACCCATGTCTTTCATGAAATTTTGACTGACTTCCCCTCATTTGTCCCAGAGCTGCTAGATTAAGACATTTTCCATTAAACCTTCTTTTCTAGCCAATCTTTAAGCTTATCCTCTAAATGGGCACCAGCTTTTAACCTGTCCGACTGACAGTTATACAAGATGATTAATAACTAAAATGCTATTATTGCATTTTATAAAAGTAATGAAAACTTTACCTGGCTGCCTGCTCTTCCACTTCCTTCATACTTTCATCCAAACTGAGTCTCATTACTTTGTACCATTTTTTGAATTCGAACACTTTAATACCTAACAAAAACACAAACCAAAGGAAAATAAGAGTTCTACTGAAGGTAGATACCTGAAGCATGAACCTATCTTTATTCGTAACACAATTAGCCAATATTGGCTGGTTTGGAATGGAAAACTAAAACATAGATTCACATATTCTACAACAATGATAATTAAATACCTTCACTATTTTGTTTGTTTATCTCATCCGCTTGCTTAGATAGCAACCTGTTCAATGATATAAAATTACAAAACAGTTGTTAAAATCAAAGCTCTGCACCTTCTGCAATATTTGACTAAAAACATCAAGTGCCTTACCACTCATGTTTGTCATCAAGCACAAACAGCAGTTTCAGGGCAACCACAATTACTGCCACAGCCTGAACTTCATATTTGACTGTCTTTGCTCTTCTAGACAATGGATGGAAGGTCAGAAAGTCCACCTCTCCAATACCCATTTTCTTCACCAATCTTTGGGTCCAAATGTGCATGCTCTCTGGTTTTGGTAGCCAAAATTAAAATAGAAACAAAACACAGATTACTCAATGAGAACTGCCGAATATCAGATATTGCTTCAACTCAGAAGTAATCCTTAAAGTTACATTTATAAAGTCTTAATGTAGATATATTCATGATTTTTTTTGGGGGTGTGAGAAGGAAGATGGCAGGATAGGAGGCATTGGAGTGGGGTGGGGGATACCCATCTTTGCTTTCCGTTTTTTCCCAGTAAATCTAGTTTCAATACCAATCATTGATCATCTTTAATTGTTAATAAATAAACATTAAAAAGATAGCAAAATCTGTTTTCATCTTCAGGCAAGAACAGGAGCAGATCAGCTAGATTAGTTTGCACTAGCCCTGTGATAGCCAGCCTTTTAGTATTAATGACTGTAAACAATAATGAATGTAAACAAAGATTGACTGGTGCCAACTAGTCTTTACAACTGTAATGGAAAGCAAGATAAAGAATCTGCTGGAGGATATGGAGCTTATGGTAAAATTGTACTGCTGACTATTATGCAGCCAACAAGTTTAATCATCCAAAAATGTAAAAGACTTAAGTTTATACCTTATAAATTCTTGGCATGCATTTTTACCACATGTGCTGCAATGCACAAATAAATACTTTTGTAAAAGACTACTTAGATGGAGAAGTATGGGGCTGGACTTCACAGTGGATTTTGATGGCTAAACTATCAATGTTTGCAGTCATTACTTCTCTGAAACTGACCACAACATCAGGATTTAGCACATGGGTAGATTAATACAGAAATCCTACAGTTGTGATCTGTTCCCGCTCTGCCACAAGCTGTGCTGTGGCCCCACACAAAGTAAGAAGTCTGACAACACCAGGTTTAAGTCCAGCCGATTTATTTGATAGTAAACTCACAAGCTTTCGAGATTTCTCCCTTCGTGAGGTGAAGGGACCTTCTTACTGTGTTTACCCCAGTCCATCATCTCCACATCATGCCCCATACAAAGTCAGCAACTGATGAAAAAAACCAAGTGATTGTCCCTCTACTACTCTCACATCTGATCTACGTAATACCTATTTCTGAACAAAAGATCTGGCCCTGAAAAGGTAATTTTATATTTGTGGAGTGTTGTTAAACGTCATCATTATGATTAGTTACTCGACTTTACCCACATTTTAAAATTTTATTTTAAAAGATTTTTTTGTGATATTTCAGCCCCTACATTCACCCCACGTGTACATCCCAATCTTAATTTTGCTCTGTGTAAATTGTTTAAAAAGTTATTTCATGGTTTGACCACCTTTGTGAATTCGTTAATGTGATTGACAGCTTGTGCAATGTAACGACATTACTGTAACTCCAATCTGGGGATTGCCATTTGACTATGCTGCAAGTTGATGCTCAGAGAGAGAGACAAAGTTCCCGCCACAGAAAGCTTTGCCACTGACAGCAAACTCTTGGTCAATGCATTTATCTGTTTCAGACAAAGCCAAATGAAAAGTAAACAACATTCAGGTTGTGTTGGGATAACAATTAGCCCATCAATGTGACTGAAATTCCATCTATTTGTATTTATGGACCCGAGATCAGATATCAATATTAAGAATGACATTTCTTAAAGAGACTAGGTTTCACCTCATTTGTTAAATAAGAAATCTATGGTAAAGAGAAGTTAATAAATGAAAAGTGCTATGTTTGAAAGTATTTCAAAACCTCCTCCCTACCCACTTGATTATCAGGACTTAATTTTACAAAGCCAGTAATCCTGTCAACGTAAATAAGCTTAAGTAAAATTATAACCATCTACTCCCTCCCACTGTGAGACCTGCATCTACTTTAAGGCTCCAGACTCATAAGAAGAATGCAAAACTAGGTCTCTCATGGCAGACTGGTGCAGAAGATGAAGACCCTTGGGACTGGATGTGAACTGGCAAGGTGAATACAAAACTGGCTTGGTCAAAGAAGACAGAGGGTAGCAGTGGAAGGATGCGTTTCTGAATGGAGGGCTGTGACAAGTGGTGTTCCTCAGGGATCAGTGCTGAGACCTTTGGTGTTTGTAACATATATAAATGATTTGATGGAAATTGTAACTGGTTTGATTAGTAAGTTTGTGGATTGGTCGGGGCACTGAGTTTAAAAATTGGCAAGTCATGTTGCAGCTTTATAGAACCTTAGTTAGGCCGCACTTGGAATATAGTGTTCAATTCTGGTCGCAACACTACCAGAAGGATGTGGAGCCTTTAGAGAGGATACAGAAAAGATTTACCAGGATGTTGCCTGGCATGGAGGGCAGTAGCTATAAGAAGAGGTTGGAGAAACTTGGTTTGTTCTCACTGGAATGACAGAGGTTGAGGGGTGACCTGATATAAGTCTACAAGATTATGAGGGGCATGGACAGAGTGCATAGTCAGAAACTTTTTCCCAGGGTGGAAGAGTCAATTATTCAGGGGCACAGGTTTAAGGTGCAAGGGGCAAGGTTTAAAAGAGATGTACGAGGCAAGTTTTTTTTTTACACAGAATGGTGAATGCCTGGAACTTGCTGCCGGAGGAGACGGTGGAAGCAGATATGACAGTGACTTTTAAGGGGCAGCACCCTCTCCCAGGCAATGACTATTGATACAGAAGTTAACTGCAGAATAGCAAAGCCAAGTTCTGCTTTTGGTAGTCTGCGCTCCACTGTATGGGAACGTCGAGGAATCAGCCCAGCAACAAAACTGAAGGTCTACAGCGGTGCAGTACTCACTACCCTCCTGTATGCCTGTGAAACGCGGACTGTGTATCGAAGGCATGCAAAACAGCTTAATCATTTCCACATGACTTGTCTTTGCAGAATATTACGCATCAGATAGCGAGACAAAGTATCAGACACTGAAGTTCTCTCTAGGGCAAGTCTACCGTCAGTCCACACACTGCTGATGAGAGCGCAGACCCAGTGGACAGGTCATGTCATCTGTATGTCAGACGAGCACATAGCCAAGCAGCTCCTTTCTGGGGAACCCGCTGCTGGAAGACGCTTGCATGGAGGGCAGAAGAAACGTTTCAAAGACACACACAAGGCCTCCCTGAAGTCGCTTGATGTAGACACGACCACCTGGGAAACGCTAGCACAGAACCGCCCTACCTGGTGCTGCCTCATCCACAAAGGCTGTCAAGCTGACGAAGCAAGGTGCATTGCTGAAGCACAACTTAAACGTGAGCTGCGCAAGTCCAGAGTCACCAACACAACAACTACAGTGTCTACACAAGTCTGTCCAACATGTGCCAGGACATTCTGTGCTCGAATTGGCCTGATCAGTCATCTTCAGACACACTGCAACCAGCCTCAAAATGACTAATGGTGTCGAGGTCCCCATCGATGATGATGGACAAATAACAGGGGGCTTTAGTTCAGTTAGGCAGCATGGTTGGTGCTGACATGGAAGGTTGGAGGGCCTGTTCCTGTGCTGTAATTTTGTTTGGTCTAACTTTGAGTGCCAGCTCTGTCACTAACCAAACACAAAGAGAATGTTCTTTACTTCCTAAACTTTTTCTCCTCTCCTCCATAGTCAACATCCTGAAGGAATCATTCCCTCCACAATACACTGGTCCACTCTTCAACTACCCTGCTAGACCCTACTCTTCCCAGGACCCATTCCCATGAAGGCTAAGAGATGCACCACCTGGGCTTTTACCTCCTCCCATCCCACCATCCAGGAAGCCAAACACTCCTCAGGTGAAACAGGAATTACTTGTGTTCCTTTCAAATTAATATACTGCTATCTTTGCTCACTATGCAGTCTCTGGGGAAACCATATGCTCACTGGCTGACCAATTTGTGGGACATTTCTGTTCATGCTTCCAGTTGTCTGGTCATTTTAACCCTCCACCCCACTTTTCTTCCCTGTTCTCTGCATTCTACAATGTTCCAGTGAAGTTCGTTGCATGTTCAAAGAACAGCACCTCATCTTTGATTTCGCAATTTTTAGCTTTCCAACTCAAAACTGGGTTCAGCAATTTCAAATCACGAACAATTCTACTGTTGCCATTTACACCACCTCTGAACCTTATGTTGTTGCTGTATTTGATCTATTACCTTCCCTTTTTGCTTTGCAGCACCATCCATCCCCTTGTCATTTAATTTCTCCTGCCTTCCACCCAATTAAACTCTTCCCTTATATGTTTTCCTCCCCTCCCCACTTTTCCTGCCTCCAAGAGCAAAGCCTGATACATCACTCATACTTTCCAGTTCTAATGAGAGGTCATCGACCTAAAGCCTTAACTTTGTTTCTTGCTCCACAGATACTGCCTGACGTCCTGAGTATTTCCAGCCATTTCCTTTGGTTTCATTATGGTACAAGAATCTGCAGTGTTTTGTCTTTGTACCTTCTATGGAGATGTTGCTCAAAAGGTTTTGAATCTGCCATTTGAACAACTTCCCAAAAAGGAGTCTTCATGAGAAGAATGAAGAAACTTTGGAAAATTCTTCTATATAAAAAATACATCAAATTGAGGGAAGAGTGGGAGCATGGTGGGCAAGAGAAGTACTTTGCATTGATAATCCTTCTCGCACCTCACCAGCTTGTTTCTGAACTATACTGTTTCAGGCATTTAGTTGCAAGTCTACCTGGCAAGTTAGCTTCCATCAAATACTTGATACAAAGTATATCTGGATGGAGAAAACACTTCTCAGTTATTTCAGGAAAACGGGGCATGTCCAGAAAATCAGCAAGTTGATGCATCTTCCTTTGAATTTCTTCATAGGATGGAATTGACTACAACAGATCAGCACAGAAGAAAACACGATTAAATTAGTGAAATGACCTGCATTTGACATAGTAAAGCATCTCAAAGCATTAAACAAAGCACTTGTGCATATTAACAATTACTGCAATTACTTAATGCATGAAAAACTATACACACAAAGTAACCAAGAATGCAAAGCAGTGACAGAGCCCATACTCACCAATTAGATATTCAAAATTATCACATTATTTTGCTCACATATTCCTACAGCCAGTAATTTTTAACCTTTCCTTTCACCTCAGCAACCTGGCATTAAATCCACCCAAAACAGATGACAAACATAAGAGTGATTCTTGTGGAATGGAAATCTCTCAGTGTGTGAACAGTTCAGGAGATGAGGTTCAGAACATTGTAAAGGCAGCAGATGAGGAAGCCTGATGAGCACTGTGGGTGCAGGAAACAGCAGGGTTTTTCACTGCCCAATGCCCCCTCATTTATTCAGTCCCCAAAAAAATTAAAATTGAAGGATCAATCCAGGAGAAGAGACACTTGGCCAGAAAACAAGCACAGGATGATGACATGTGGGACATTGATCTGCAGCTCTCATATCTGTCTTGCAGCAGAATATTTATCGATGACTAATGGACAGAATGATAGTTCCTATCATTCTATAGAATGATAGACCATGCAAGTCTGCCCTTGTTTAAATTTAAAAGTATCCATTTGTTCATGCCCAGAATTTTAATACCATGTTATGAATTCAGTCAGCAGTTGACTGAAACCAGGTGTAGTTCACCATCCTTTTTGTAATCATATATGTCAAGCCACAACAGAGGTAGATTCCAAAAACCAGAACAAGACCAACATGGGATTAAGAAATCAATCTGATATCTGAATCATCATTTTCAACCCTTGCATCAGTAGATCAGTGTGAAAGATCATTTAAGTTCCCATACATATTACAGCAATACTCTTTATAAAAATAACATTTCTATTGTTCAATGTTTTATTGCCATAGGCTGGCTTAATAAAATACACTTACAGTAAGCACAACAATTGTTGTGACTATTACTGAAAGGGTTAATCAGTCTGGCTACACAAAGTCTGAAAAACTTGGCAGTGGTTCAAAAGATTAACTCACACCCACGCAAACGCCTAGTTAAACTAGAACTCGTCATCACAATAGATTTCATTTAGGTAACCTGTTTGTGATGTTATGTTCTTATGTCCTTGTTATTTTCCAATAACTTATATCTCACCATTATAAAGCCACTTTCTTTCTATAGATTTTCCTCTATTATTTCCTTAGCAACTTCCATACACCTCACTGCACCGACATATTTAGCTCTGACCCAAACAAAAACAATGACCAACTTTCCTTCAAAAGAACTTCAGGCAAGTTGACAAATAGGTTTAAACTCAATTCAAAAACAAGGATTGCTGATCCTCTTAGCGCTTTCCAGCGCTACTAATGATGCAATCTTTAAGGTGAGGATTTAAGCTTACAGGAAAACATGAACTGAAATTGAGGACCAGACTACAAACAGTAATTAATTTAGGGCAAAAAGAATTTCCAGACTCCAGTCTGTACATGAGCAATATTCCCCTGGTTAGCTTCCACAGAGACTGGATGACCAAAATGAGCTATGTGCATCCAAGTTTCATTGAAGTACACTCTTCACTAAACTTGAGGTACAATGTCACATTTGATTGGATGGCGCCAAAATGCTGCCATGGAATAGTTTTAATATAAAGTATCAATAAAACATTTTATTCATCTCAATTTATTAGGATATTCCACCCGATCTGTTTCATCCATGGGATGAATCCACCTTTCATCATTGCGCACCATGGCAAGTTTTATAAAATTGTTTTACAAAGTTTCAACAAATAAAAAAATTCAGAATATAACAAACTGGTGCCACAATTATATATCTGATAAATAGTAATATTACTATGCTTAATCAACGTAATCAGATACCATTCTATCTGTTCGGAGTCAACCCATTCCTGCTTCTTCTTACTGCTTCCCACCCCTCCCCCATAAACAAAAAAAAAATCAACAGGCAGAAGAAAGGTGCACAAAATCAGAGGATTTGACAATAGGGAAGAAGTTTTGAAGAAAGTAGTTTTCGTGAAACACACTATGATATTCATATATATTCAAGAAACAGCCAGGAGTAAAAAAAATACTATGGGCGGAATATTATGGCCACATTCATCCCAAAATCGTAAAATCCTGCCTGAGGGATTGCACGGTCTGCCCCTTGCCCATTCTGATTCCCATGGCCGGTGGGATGGTAAAATTCAAGCCTACATCTCATTTCAAAACCACAAAAATTGATCGAATAAAAACAAGATTCATACTTACACCTATAAGATCACTTCTTCTTCCACACTAATTTCTTCCCTTCACTATCTAGAGTATTGACTCCTTGCTGAGATTGAGATACAGATTTACAAGTGTCAAATGCCCTGTAGTATCTTGCAGGGTGCCATTATTTGTATGAGAGATACTGGATATTTTATTGTAGAGGCAGAATGAAGGTAAATATATCACATGGACACTTGAACCTGTTGTAAATTTTTTCTATTGTATTAGTGTCCAAGTCAGCTTACATTAACACTGCAATGAAGTTACTGTGAAAATCCCCTAATCACTACACTCCAGCACCTGTCCAGACTCACTGAGGAAGAATTTAACTCGGCCAATGCGCCTAACCAGTCAAAAGTTACATACAAGCATTTCGGACTGGGATCATGGAATTGAAATCAGCAACAGGAGCAAAAGGCAAATTTCTTGCTCTCTAACCTCAATTTCAATTGCACAATTTTAACTGATGTTGCAGCTAAGGCTAGCACAGATATGGTCGAGACTTTCCTGTTTAGCTGTTCGGATAAATGCATAGAAAAGTCCAAAAGAAAACAGTCTTACAAACATACTGTGTACTGTTCTGGCAATAATCCAATCTGCATATCTATATTTACATATTAGGTTTTATTTTAAATGCTTCAGAGCAATGTCTGAAAAAGTTTTTCAACTGTGTGCGATGAAAGTACTCCTCATACGTCAAAAACAGTCTCTAGAATGAAAATGTGGCAAATTCTGAGATTCTTTTCTGACCTATAGAAAAATCTCTGCGTAGAAAATTAAACAAACAGGATGTGTTTTAATGATCCCTCAAGCCATTCAGGGAAATAATAGTTGATGTTTAATCTCACTATTGTTAACATTCTGTAAGATTTTAAAGTACATTTAAAAGAATAAATAAAATCTTGGGATTTTCAAAAAAACTTTTCATTGATAATGAATTAAGTCATTGAATAAAGGATGTAACCGCTCTTTGAATCATCTCAAGATTGGCATACATGATTGGAGAGAAAGAATGCCATGGAATAAGGGAGAAAAAAAACAGGAAGAGCAATTTATGTCAGTGCAACATAAATTGCCAAAACTTAGAAATCATTGTGGTCTTTTTGAAGACTATATTTCAAACCACCCAAATAAATAACCACTCTAACTACTCAGTGATAAAAACTCAAGTATTAGTCAATCTCGTATAAATGTTGATCCCCATTCATCCGAATTCTATTTTGCACCTGCTAGCCACCTCTCTCACAGACCAATTCTCTCCACAGGCTAACTTTTTCTCCCTCTGGCCGACTCTTTCTCTCTTGATACTTCCCCAGCCAACTCTCCCACTTCCCTGCCCAACTCTCCCACTCCCCACTTCCCTCCCTGGCTCTCCCATTCACTCTTCCACATCCCTGCCCAACTCTCTCATTCTTCCACTTTCCTGCCTGACAGTTCGCCATTTACCTCCCCAAGTCTTCTATTTCCCCATCTTCTTTTCTGAACCCTCCTTGAGTATAGACTCAAGAAAGGGACATTGAAAGAGAAGCGAACAAATGGAGCAGCAAGGAGGGAAGTGACAAAAGAGAGAGAATCAGGAAAAGAAAAGATATTTAAGATATTTCAATATCATTCATTTTTATGAAACATTTTTCTACAAAAGCTCAATTCTAAATGCTTCAACAATTGTCATCCAAGATCTAAGACTTTTGATTTTCATTTCTGTATTTAACTGAGCCACGACAGATCAGCCATGATCTTATTGAATGGCGGGGCAGGCTCGAAGGGCTAGATGGCCTACTCCTGCTCCTATTTCTTATGTTCTTATGTATTTGATGTACTTTCAGCATGCAAACATTACACCACACCATTATCTTTGTCTGTGTATAAATGTCACACTGCTCAGATCAGTGAGAACAAATCTTCTACTTAATCACATGCAAAAACAAAACAAGGAAAATGAAACCCTACACTTTCCCATGGTGAGAATATGAGACAAGATCACAAGACGGTGCAACAAGTTGCTCAGAGCTGGATTTGTAAACAAGGTACTACTTAGCTAGCAACACCCTTGTAGTATTGCATCACAGAATGGTGACAGCATGGAAATTGGCCATTTGACCATCATGTAGACAGCTGGCATGAACAAGAGAGAGCTCTTTACACTTAGTTCCAATTCCTTGTCTTTTCCTGTTGTCCTGCACTTTAGATAATTATTCAATTCTCTTCTGAAGGCCTCAATTCAGAATGACAGTCTTGTTACAGAACAGGGAGAAGACCATTTGGCCCATTGCTTCTATACCAGCTCTCCAAATGAACAATTCACCTAGTGCCATTCCCCACCTTCACCCCATAATCCTGGACATTCTTCCTTTTCAGAAAACAACTGCATTTCCTCCAAATGCCTTGACTGAACCTGCCTCCACCACATTCTCAGGCAGAGATTACATTTGCTGCATAAAAAATATTTTCTTCAGATCATCACTTTAAATTGATGTCTCAAGTTGTCAATCCTTCCACCAATAAAAATGGTTTCTCCCAACTACTCTGTCCAGGTCCTTCATCACTGGTAACTATCCTGAATTCCTGGAGAACTTGGGACCTAATGAACATGACTAGTTGGTTTCTTTCTTTAAAAACATCCACAGAATTACAGATGGAACAGATGTCATCCCATCAGTCTGTACAGATGCTAAAGTCATCTCCATCCACAAGTCAGGGAAATCTGCTGCTAACTCAACTAGTTACTGGTCCATATCTCTGCTTTGCCCCTCTTACAAATTTAAAGTTAATTTCATTAGTGTCACAAGTAGGCTTACATTAACACTGCAATGAAGTTACTGCGAAAATCTCCGAGTCACCGCACTCTGGCGCCTGTTCAGGTACATTGATGGAGAATTTAGCATGACCAATGCACCTGACCAGCACATCTTTCAGACTGTGGGAGGAAAATGGAGCACATGGTGGAAACCTATGCAGTCATGGGGAGAATGTGCAGCCTCCACACAATGACCCAAGCCAGGAATCAAACCCAGGTCCCTGGCGCTGTGAGGCAGCAGTGCTAACCACTGTGCAGCCCCTGGCTAGGGGCTATCTGCACTGGTGGAGCCAAACCTCCCTATGGAGCAAGCTGGTTTCAGACCTGGTAGGAACTGTGTTGGTCAAGTACTCACAGTTACGCCACACTGAAAGTGGCGGCCAGCGCACGTTCAAGACAAGTGTTCTATTCATCAACCATACATCGCACATGACACTTTGTGGTGACATGGAATTCTGTTGTAAGCTACCAGACCTTCTTAGTGTCAGTCAGGCTAAAGTACATGTGTCTTCTTCAATGTTTAACAATTGAAGATGCTGGGTTTCACTTGGAGACCAAACAAGTTCCACAAGGAACAAACACAGAAAATGCTGGAAAATCGCAGCAGGTCTGACAGCATCTGTGGAGAGAGATTATATAAATATAAAGTGATGGAATCTCTCCACAGGCCTATCCATCCTCTACTGTAGCCTCATCACTGTGAACACCCAAGAAGGGTCATAGAAAAGACCAAGACTAGAATAAAAATTGTTTAGAAACTAGCTGGGAAACCACTGCATACAGCCTAAGTGCTGCCAATCTTGTTCTCTGTATTCTTCAGCAGAGGAGTACAATATCCAGGCTTCGGTCGGAATAAGTAACATTCACACCATACAAATAGTGCCAGGCAGCGACCATCACCCTTGACATCCAATAGCATTGCCATCATTTACTACCCCACTATCAACATCTTGGGGGTTATCATTGACCAGAAACTGAACTGGATCAGGCATATAAATGTAGCAGCTATAAGAGCAGGTCAGAGACTAGGAGTCCTGTGGCAAGTAACTCACCTCCTGGCTCCCCAAGGACTGTCCATCATCTACAAGGTACTAGCCAGGAGTGTGATGGAATCTCTCCACTTGCCTAGATGAGTGCAGCTCCAACAACACTCAAGAAAACTTGACACCACCAAGGCCAAAGCAACACACTTGACTGGCACCCCAACTTCAAACATTCACTCCCTCCATCATCAATGCACAGTGGCAGCAGTGTACCATCTACAAGGTACACTGCAAGAACTCACCAAGTCTCCTTAGCAAGCACCTCCCAAATCCATGGCATCTACACCTAGAAGGTCAAGGGCAGCAGGAACATGGGAACACCACCATCTGGAAGTTCCCCTCCAAGCTACACATCATCCTGACTTGGAAATGTATTATCATTCTTTCACTGTTGCCGGGTCAAAATCCTGAAGTTTCCTTGCTAACAGCTGTGTGTGTCCCTACACCACTTGGTCTGCTCGGTCCAAGAAGGCAGCTCACCAAGCCAGTTCAAGAGCAATTAAGGATGGACAATAAATGCTGGCCTAGCCAGTGAAGCCCTTGTCTCTTGAATGAATGAAAAAAAAAACTCTGCTCCCCTATGGAGGCTGAAAGCAGTCACATTAAAGATTGGGCCACTGTTTTCAATACAATGATGTGGAATATCAGTGGTACATAGAAATCAATGCCTGTAGAAAAGCTCCTAGTCTTGTTTCAGATCTTGACATGCAAAGAAAGGCAAAATCCTGAATCTGATTCACAAATCTTTCTGGAACTCTGCAAATGTTCAGAGCGATCCGGGTTTTGACAGAAAGGGGAAATGGTGCAACCTCTGGATTGACACAAATAAAAATAGGATAAGTAATCTGACGGTAGAACCTCCAGGGTTCAGCCTCCCTCGAAAACAGTGGTCTACATTCAACAGGAACTGTCTGCTCCATGCAAGGACATCACCGTTCCTCCACAAATGGAATTTCAAGAACAGTCCATCAATGTGACTGTGCTCACCAAGGTCAAGAGTTTTCAGCACATTGTGAATGAATGTGGCCTCTGAAAATTTGCAACAGGATTCAAGGCAATCCACCTAACATACAATGCAGTGATTTGGCTGTTTAACTTGGAGTTAGATGTGTAAAGCTGTAAAATATCATTTGCAAGAACAAGACAACCCCTCGTGATTTTAAACATATTTATTGAGTCTCCTCTTATCCAAGGAGGACAGTTGCACTTTCAATCATTAGCATTAAATGATAATTTTTTTTAGATAGGAAGATGTAAAGATTTAGTTCAAATGTAAGTATTTACCTGTACTTGAAAAATACGGATATCAGGCCCATATAATTTCATCTCTTCAGGAAAATACTGGAAGGTGTTCAAATATGGCACATGTTGTTCTGAAACAAACCTATTTCAAACAAATTACGTACATATTTTTAAAAAGGTTAGTGGTTAAATTAGTCTACAGAATATAGTTGCGTTACCTAACAATTATTTATTTCATTTAAAAGGTTGGTCAAATTTAAAAAGATGACAATAAGTTCATGTCATCTAGCAGCCTAGAGTTGGAAAGTGCTTAGACTTGATTGTTAAAAATTAGTTTTTTAACAATCAGAACAATAATACACCATCAAGAATGCAGTTTGCACAGTTGAATCAAAACCAATAGAGAGAAATGTAGGGAAAGGGAAAGAAATAAAAGCAACACAGCTACAAGGCTCCAAGCTTATAAAAAGATAGTCAGAACTTCCCCAATCCCTTCCTTCAAGAGAAAAGTTTTCTCTCTAAAAATTAGCATAATACACCATAATTGGTGACAACCAGAGCTGACATCAGCCGGCCAGCCCAATTACTCTTAAGTTCACACATCAGGAAACCATGAGAGTAGAGATTCAAAGCTGCATAAGCCCAATCACAAAATCCAAGATAAAGAGCAAAAATCTGGACTTGTTCAAAATGTAAATCTTAGCAATGTGAAATGAGGACATCAATAACTAAAAGGCTAATTGGGTAGAAGACCAGGATATAATCAAGTGTTCACCACAGGGAAGAAGAATGAGATACTCAAGGAAATGTTACAGTAAAGATGATAAATAACAATAGCCTGCATTTACAAGAAGGAGTCCGAGAAGGAGGGAGCAAGGATAAAATGTGGGGAGAAGGTTCCAACTACAATCAAAAATCATGAAAAAAGTTAAAAGGAAGGAGAATTCAGGAGACTTTATTATGGAAGTGTTAGAATTCAAAAAGGTACAAAAACTAGCACAAGGGCACTTTATCTGAATGCTCATAGCATTCAAAATAAGGTACATGACTTGACAGCACAAATCATTGCAAATGAGTATGATTTGGTGGCCATTACAGAGACATGATTGCAGGATGGTCACGACTGGGAGCTGAACATCCAGGGGTATCAGACTGTTCGGAGGGACCAACAGGAAAGTAAGGGAGGTGATGTAGCTCTGATATTTAAGGATGATATCAGGGCAGTAGTGAGAGATGATATAGGTTCTATGGAAAAGAGGCTGAATCCATTTGGGTGGAAATTAGAAATAGTAAGGAGAAAAAGACACCGATAGGCATAAGCCATCGGCCACCAAAAAATGACATCCTGGTGGGGCGAGAAATAAACAAAGAAATAACTGATGCATGTAAAAATAGTACAGCAATTATCATGGAGGATTTTAATCTACATATCAATTGGTCAAAACAGGTCAGTCAAGGCAGCCTTGAGGAGGAGTTCATAGAATGATCCACGATAGCTTCCTTGAATAGTATGTAATGGAACCAACAAGGCAGCGAGCTATCCTAGATCTGGTCCTGTGTAATGAGATGGCAATAATTAATCATCTTAAAGTAGGGATCCTCTTGGAAGAAGCGATCACAGTATGTTGAATTTAAAATACAGATGAAGCGTGAGAAGGTAAAATCCAATACCAGTGTATTGTGCTTAAATGAAGGAGACTGTAAAGGGATGAGGGAAGAGTTGGCTAAGGTAGACTGGAAGCAAAAACCTTATGGTGGGACAATTAAGGAACAGTGGGGGACTTTCAAAGTGATCTTTCACAATGCTCAGCAAAAGTATATACCAGGGATAAGGAAGGACTGTAGAAAAAGAGATAATCAGCCATGGATATCTAAAGAAATAAAGGAGAGTATCAAGTGGAAAGAAAATGCATACAAAGTGGCAAAGATTAATGAGAACTTAGAGCATTGGGAAATCTTTGAAGGTCAACAGAAAGCCATGAAAAAAGCTATAAAGAAAAGTAAGATGGATTATGAGAGTAAAGCATCTCAGAATATAAAAACAGATAGCAAAAGTTTCTACAAATATATAAAACAAAAAAAAGTGGCTAAAGTAAACACTGGTCCTTTAGAGGATAAGAAAGGGAATGTAATAACTGGAAATGAGAAAATGGCTGAGACATTGAACAGGTATTCTGTGTTGGTCTTCACACTGGAAGACACAAATATCATGCCAAAAGTTGATGACACGAAGGCTAAGGCAGGTGAGAACCTAGAAACTATCACAAAAGAGGTAGTGTTGGGCAAGTTAATGGAGCTAAAGGTAGACAAGTCTCTTGGTCCTGATGCAATGTATCCCAGCGTACTAAAAGAGATGGCAGGAGAAATAGCAAATGCACTAGTGGTAATTTACCAAAATTTGCTGGACTTTGGGGTGGTTCCCACAGATTGGAAAACAGCAAAGGTGATGGCATTGTTTGAAAAAGTAGGTAGACAAAAGGCAGGTAACTATAGGACGGTTATCTTAATTTCTGTAGTAGGGAAAATGCTTGTATCTATCATCAAGGAAGAAATAGCGAGACATCTGGATATAAATTGTTCCATTGGTAAGACACAGCATGGGTTCATGAAGGGAAGATCATGCTTAACTAATTTGGTGGAATTCTTTGAGAACATTACATGTGCAGTGGACAATGGGAACCTGTGGATTGGTGTATCTGGATTTCCAGAAGGCATTTGACAAGGTGCTGCATCAAAGACTGCTACATAAGATAAAGGTATTAATATGGATAGAGGATAAGTTAACTAACAGAAAGCAAAGAGTGGGGGTAAATGGGTGTTTTTCTGGTTGGCGATCAGTGACTAGTGGTGTGCCTCAGGGGTCAATGTTGGGACCGCAATTATTTATCATTTACATAGATGATTTGGAGTTGGGGACCAAGTGTAGTGTGTCAAAATTCGCAGATGACGCTAAGATGGGTGGAAGAGTAAAGTGCGCACAGGACACTGAAAGTCTGCAAAGGGATATAGATAGTCTAAGTGAGCAGGCGAGGGTCTGGCAGATAGAGTACAATGTTGGTAAATGTGAGGTCATCCATTTTGGTGGAATAACAGCAAAATGGATTATTTAAGTGGTAAAAAATTGCAGCATACCGTTGTGCAGAGGGACCTGCATGTCCATGTGCAAGAATCTCAAGAGGTTGTTTTGCAGGTGCAGCAGATAATTAAGAAGGCAAATGGAATTTGGTCCTTCATTGCTACAGGATGGTGTTTAAAAACAGTGAGGTTATGTTGCAGCTGTGAGTATGGTGCTGGTGAGGCCAAACCTGGAGTACTATGTACAATTTTGGTCTTCTTACTTGAGAAAAGATATACTGGCACTGGAAGGGGTAGGGCATATTCACTAGGTTGATTCCGGAGATGACAGAGTTGGCTTATGAGAAGAGACTGAGTAGACTGGAAATTCATCAGAATTCAGAAAAATGAAGGGAAATCTTATAGAAACATATAAGATCATGAAGGAACTAGATAAGATAGAAGCAGGGAAGTTGTTTCCACTGGTTGGTGAAACTAGAACTAGGGGCATAGCCTCAAAATAAGGGGAAGCAGATTTAGGACTGAGTTGAGGAGGAACTTCTTCACACAAAGAGTTGTGAATCTGTGGAATTCCCTGCCCAGTGAAACAGTTGAGGCTATCTCACTGAATGTTTTTAAGGCAAGGATTGATAAGTTTTTGAACAGTAAAGGAATTAAGGGTTATGGCGAGTGAGAGGGTAAGTGGAGCTAAGTCCACAATAAGATCAGCCATGAACTTATTGAATGGCGGAGCAGGCTCAAGGGGCCAGATGGCCTATTCCTGCTCCTAGTTCTTATGTTCTTATTACATCTTTAACATTTTAAAACATACCGAAGGTGTTTCATAGGAATGTTACCCAACAAAATATGACACCAAGCTACACAAGGAGATATGAGGACAGATGAACATATGAACAAGAAGCAGGAGTTGGCCAATTGGCTCCTCACACCTGCTCCATCATTTAACAGGATCATAGTTGACCTGATAGTAACCTCAAATATCCATATCACAGATCCCCGGTAACCTTTCACCTCCTTGCTTACCACAAATCTATTCACCTCTGCCTTAAAACATTCAAAGACTCTGATTCCACCAGCCCCACAGGAAGCGAGTTCTAAAGACAACACTACAAGAGAAAACATTTCACCCCCTTCTCAGTTTTAAATGAGTGACCCATTATTTTTAAATGGTGACACCTAGTTCGAGACATCAAAGAGGTAGGTTATAGATAGCAGCTTTGAGGAGATAGTGACATTTAGGCAGAGAATTCCAAAAACTTAGAACCAAAGCAACTAAAGACACTGTTGGAAATGGTGGGCCAAATAAAAATGGGGATTTACACAAGGCAATAATTGGAGAAAGGCAGAGTATTCAGAGGGTTATAGGGCTGGAGTACATTAGAGAGTTAAGCCAGATCTAGGCTATGGAGGAATACAGGGATGAGAAGCTTAAAATTCAAGGTGGTTCTGGATTGGGAACCTATGTAGGCTCATTAGCACAGGCTGATGAAGAACTTGGTGTGAATTAGGATACAGCTAGCAGAGTTAGTAATGAGTTGAAATTTATGACGTGTGGAAGATAGGAGGCTGGCCAAGAGAGTATACAGCCCTCTTTGATTCATACTGCAGCCAGCATAAACAACATAAATTGGGTGATCTCTGAAAACGAGCAATATGGGAAAAGTATGGGCAAGGGATGCACTAAAGTGTAAAGTTGGCAATTTCATGATAGCTCTTTGTGCAAAGGTTTTAGTTTGCTGAATCTGTGTAATCTTTTAGCTAAAGTAAAGCTGGTCAAGTGCGTGTTGCTTCATTGACCAGGTTGCAGGGAAGGTGCATCGGATTGTAGGAGAGGATTGAAAATATTAAGCCCGTGGAATACCAAGCAAAGTCTAAAATCCAGAATGATGGCAATAGGAAAAATACAAAAGCTAAGTGTTAGAGTAAAGGAGGGCATGTTAAATGATGGCAAAGAGTAAAATACAAATTGAGAAGTCCATGCCTGCAAGGAGGGCTATGATATCATGGACAACAGGGAGGTATAGCTAAAAATAATACAGATTTGCAATTAAGCTTACATGGATAAAGGCTACAATGCAGGGACAGAGAGGATAAAATTGCAAAGTATTTCTATTTAAAAGACATAACTGAAATGACATCAGACCACGTTTGAGAAACACTGCAGGTCAACAGTTACCAAGAAGAAAAAATGATGGCCCAACATTTTGGTGGAGAACCTTCATCACATCCAATCTTAACAGTGATAGGTAAATTTGAATCAGGTGCAGATGAAGTGAAACAATAGAGATCAAGTTAAAGAAAAACACTCGGGATCTGTTGCAGGATTTTATCTGGAATACACGTACGAGATATTGAATATAATTGCTATAAGTGATTTCAATTGACCAGTGATAGGATTAGACAACTGGAACTGGAGAAAGTTAGTCAACATCAACTCTGGAAATGGTAATGACAACTGATTTGAA
Organism: Carcharhinus amblyrhynchos; assembly: GCF_965287045.1. Classification (NCBI taxonomy): domain Eukaryota; kingdom Metazoa; phylum Chordata; class Chondrichthyes; order Carcharhiniformes; family Carcharhinidae; genus Carcharhinus; species Carcharhinus amblyrhynchos. The sequence continues at coordinate 36,117,855 of NC_137330.1, read as the reverse complement.
TAGTCAAGGAATATGCAGGTAAGGAGTAGTTTTAGACTCAGAAATATGTAGCATCAGAGACCATAAGACATAAGAGCAGGAGTACGCTATTTGGCCATCAAGACTGCTCTGCCATTTAATGAGATCATGACTGATCTGAGATAATGCTCAACTCCATTTTCCCACAGAGATCTTGGAGGCTTGTAGGTAGTTAGAGAGTTACAGAGGGGCACAACCATGGGAGAATTTGAAAGATAGTTGTAAGATTAAAATATTGCTCAATTAGAAGACAATTTAGATCAGTGAGCACAAAGGCCAGGGGAGTATGGAATTTGATGCAAGTTATGAAAAAGTTAACAAATGTTTGGATGAGACTGAGCTTAGGGAGGGTGCAAGTCAGCGAAGACACAACTGCAATTCAGTCATAGAATGATATATTGTACATTGCATGATGAAACACCTCAGTCCTTAAAAAGGGTATTGTCTGATTTATAGCGAATAATACCACAAAACATCCATTCATTTACTAAGAAAGAAAAATCAACATGAACACTTTACTTTTAACATGTAGCAGTTAATGTCAATACACTAAACAAAATACAATATAAAAAATTGAGAAGTGAATGCCACTGTCTTACCGTAGGAGGTCTGCAAGAGTAATTGATTCTCGAAGCCACAGCAGTGCCAAGTAGCAGAATGCCAATGTCAAAGGCATTGACATCGGTAATCCTTTGCGGCCAACAGCATGTAGATATAGATGGCCATCAATAGAACCCGATCGTATAGATGTTACTTCATCATCTTAACAAAAGAAATGTTTCACAGTATTTATACGTTATCCTTCCATTTCCTTATAGGCCATGAGACATTCCCCTTTTACTATCTTCTTGGAAAAATTCTTTATTTCAGTATTACAGCTGAATTTAGGAGTAGCATAGTTCAAAAAACAAATCATCACCTTCATCTACCATACTATGCTTCAACATGTTGCACCGTCACATTGATATTTTGAATATGAGATAATATACTGTAATGCAAACAAAATGCTTCTGCCATGTCCAATTCAAACAAACATTATAATCCCACAATGATAGAAAACATCTGAACTATTTCCAGGCTTCAGTCCATTACACAAAATATTAACCATGAAGAATTAAGGGGAATTCAAAGTTATTTTTCCATGTGTCCTAATATCCAGATTAAAGATTAAGAATCGACTGTGCAGAAGATTATGGATGTGAAATAGTATGCACCAGTCTGGTATAATGTGCTCGATGCACAGGCCTGCAACTCTCTTGGACTGCCCTTCAAAGAGGTTTCTCCCTTAAAATAGTTTATAACTGAACAATACATTAACATTTATGCATAACTCAAAACTGACTTCAGGACGCTCTTGCACACAGTAGAATTTGCTGTTTCCATTAACTACAGAAACAAATATTGAACTAGGTTGCATTCGTATACCATATCCCAGAATCAACTTACCATTAGATGTTAATTTTTTTACTGGATACTATCATACAAATTTGCACTTGGGTTCTTGTACCATCAGTAAATCTACCATGGAAACCAGTGCCAAACAGACGTCTGTTAAAACTGATCTATCCACACAAACTACAGTGTGCACATATTAACAAAAATGAAGACGACACCTCAACAGCACAATGGCACAGTGATTAGCACTGCTGCCTCACAGTGCCAAAGACCTGGGTTCCATTCCCAGCTCAAGTGACTGTCTGCGCAAAGTCTGCACGTTCTCACTGTGTCTGTGTGGATTTCCTCCAGGTGACTCCCACAGTCCAAAAGATATGCTGGTTAGATGCAGTGGCTAAGCTAAATTCTCCCTCTGTGTACCTGAACAGGCACCGGAGTGTGGCAATTAGGGGATTTTCACAGTAACTTCATTTCAGTGTTAATGTAAGCCTACTTGTGGCACTGATAGAAATGTGATCCCAAAGTATGTGACTGGGAGCATGGGATGAGAAGTGGAAGGTAAGAGAATAAATATATCAGAAAAAGTTTGTGATCATGTGACAGGAAATCAAGAGAAATAACAAAAGGCCCTCAACTAAAGTGAATGCACAGAAACAGTAAAATATTAAATATGGACAAAGTCTCATACCTGATAGTACTGCATCCTTGGATAAGTGAATGCTATTGTCTTGACTTTCAGGATCATTGCCAGAGAACGAAGACCATCCACCAACGAATGATAAATCTGAGCTGGTCTCCAATCCTGATGAACCAGAACTGTTCTCTGAAATCTGTATTAATATGTGCGTTCATTAAACACTAGCATTTGCAAAGTGGTCAGGTGGGGACAAAAGAAAATTAAGTCTCTGAAAAAAACTTCATATTGGGACCTTACTCTGTGCAATTAATAAGACTTGTTTTTTAAAAAAAAAATGAAAGCACACAACTATATGTGCTTTGTAAAAAGACCTTATTGGTTTCATTTATTTAATTTCATTATATTGTTCCATATAATTCTGTTCCCCAACTCACCTTTATTTAATGTCACAAAGATACTAAGCTGGATTTTGCAATCAGCTGCAGAGCAACAACACTCGCCACTGACTGAGAAAGTTGTGATCTTGGTGCCATTAAAGGAGGTACCAAAGCCTAACTATCTGCAATATGAACTTCCTCTTGCCTTTGCAGAGTCACACTTGTATTACTTGGCTCAGCGTCAGTGACAGAACTGCTATTGATGGCCAATTTGACAATATAAGTGCATCATAAGTCTGTAGAGAAGAAACATTATGTGCCATTAAAACCTCAGATTATTGCCATTTTCAGAAATAGTGAGTTACTGTGAACTTGGGGAATGAAAATACTGGAATGATCAATTATCCTGCTAACAGCAAGATGGCATCTTCGCACAGATACACCATTGTGTTAATAATACCCAACAGTTTACAAGGCTCTGCCTCAATTTACATTCAGTTCAAAATGAAAATCAGTTTAAAGGAATCCACACCCACTGTTCACTTGCACAGACTTCCTGGTGTCTAAAAGGCAATTAAAATAACCACAAACATCCAAATAAATTGAACCTGAATTCTTTTAAAGAAATGCAAATTCATTGGCACCACAATAGTCTTAATATGCCAGAAGCATATTTCAGTAGGTCTGTTTTTTGCATCGCCTTCATTAAATTTTGAGTACTCAACATATTCTTATGTATATACGTACATTTATACACACAATTAAATTAAACCACTAATTGTATACAACTGCTGTTAATTACTACTGTACTAAATCTGTATCATTTTGGTAATTTTCTTTAATAGTTAACAATGGTTATAGACAACAAAACTACAACTTAACAACGGTGGTGAAGAAGAGTGTAGAACTTCAAAAGGACATGGACAAGTTAGTAGAGTGGACAGATCGGTGGCAGATGAAGTTCAATATGGAGAAGTGAGAGAAAAGGAAGAACATGGACAGACAACACAACATAAGGGATAACATTCTTAAAAGGCTGTAGGAGCAGAGGGACCTGGGTATATATGTGCATAGATTATCAATATTGGCAAGACAGGTGGAGAGAGCAGTTAATAAAGCATATAGTATTCTGGGCTTTATTTATGTGATCAGAACTCACCACTCACCACTCACCTGACAAAGGAGCAGCGCTCCAAAAGCTAGTGGTATTTGTTACCAAATAAACCTGTTGGACTTTAACCTGGTGTTGTGAGACTTCTTACTTTATTTATAGACACATAGGAGGTAATGCTAAACTCATACAAAATAGTAGTTAAATCTCAGTTGGAATACTGTGTACAGTTCTGGATGCCATAGAAAAGGAAGGATGTGAACACATTGGAGAGAGTGCAGAAGACGTTCCCAAGAATGGTTTCAGGGATGAGAAACTTCAGTTGAGGACAGCTTGGAGACTTTGGGACTGTTCTCCTTAGAGAAAAGGAAGTCAAGAGGAGATTTGACATGAGGGAGCTGGACCAAATACATAGGAAGAAACTATCCTCACTCGTAAAAGGATCAAGAATGAGAAGACACAGATTTAGCATGATTTGTAAAAACACAAATATGATACAAGAAATCTTTTTTCACACATCGAGTGGTTTGGGTCTGGAATGCACTGCCTGGAAGTGTGGTGGAGGCAGGTTCAACTGAGGCATTCAAGGGGGCACTGGATGGTTACTTGAATAGAAAAAACATACAGGGCACAGTTAAAGTCATGGAAATGGCACTAAGTCATGTTCCTCATTTGGAGAGCTAATGGAGACACAATGGGACAAACAATCTGCCTCATAGAAACATAGAAAAACTACAGCACAAACAGACCCTTCAGCCCATAAGTTGCGCCGAGCATGTCTCTACCTACTAGGCATACCTATAACCCTCTAAGTTCCATGTACTTATCCAAAAGTGTCTTAAAAGACCCTATTGAATCCGCCTCCACCACCACTGCTGGCAGCCGATTCCATGGACCCACCGTCCCCTGAGACAAATACTTACCCTGACATCTCCTCTGTACCTATTCCCCAGCACCCTAAACCTGTGTCCTCTTGTGGCAACCATTTCAGCCCTGGAAAAAAGCCTCTGAAAATTCACTCAATCAGTACCTCTCATCACCTTATACACCTCTATCAGGTCAACCCACAGCCTCCTTCAGCACTGTAACAATTCTGTGATTCTCTGATTCTGTGAAGAACGTAACTTTGTACTGCAATGATTCGCAATGAGAAGGAACTTCAAGGATCATTGTGTTATACCTTACTCTGTTAGTTTAGGGGGATCAAAGTGATGCAAAGTGTTAAAGCTCCAAAGCTGTTAAGTGGCGAGACTGCTCAGTTCATAGAGATCATAGAAACCCTACAGTGTAGAAAAAGGCCATTCGGCCCACTGAGTCTGCACCGACCACAATCCCACTCAGGCCCTACCCCCATATCCCTACATCTTTTACCTGCTAATCCCTCTAACCTATGCCTCTCAGGACACTAAGGTGCAATTTTAGCATGGCCAATCAACCTAACCCGCATATCTTTGGACACTTGCTAATGAACAGGTAGTAAATGCCACACAGGAGAAAGAAATGAATGAAGTGACAGTGAGTGTCAAAATACTCATGTTCATATAGCTGCTGGCTCAAGAATAGTCGTTGTAGAGGCAAAGCACAGGCATTTCACTTATAGGACTGTCTACTCATTTACACAATACTCTGATTTCTTTCTAGCAACTGCATTTAAAAAGAGTTGTTTCAGCTCAGCACAAAGGAAAATCAGACAGGAAGGATAGTAAACTCCTAATGGGGCGTGCCTGATGTGCAGAAAATGAAGCAAGCGTAGTCTGGATATGTCACTTTCCCCATTCAATGTTTCGCCTTGCACTGCAAACAGAAGATTTTTTTTTTAAACATTGTGCATGAAGGAAAAGTTGCTCACTTTCTTCTGATATTTTTGGGTGACTTGAACAGGCAAAAAATTAACCTACTGCTCAAGATTTATCAGTATTCACCAAATAAATTTTATAAAAATAGGAATTAAGTACAAGCACACCAGAGGCGAAATGCAATGTTTAAACAAAAAATACAACAAACACGTTGCTTCAGCCTTAAAGCAAATCTGGAAAATCTTTCATTTTTAAATTTAAAACTTCCATGAATTCAATCTAATCAATTAACTCTATTCTGGTCCTTGTGGAAAAACAATGAGTAAAGCATATTACATTCAAGATTCCAAGCACTGAAGAAAAAGTGCCCTGTTGGCATCATCAGTTTCTATAGCCACAGCTTTATTTTTAAATGGCTATCTTATGCCTCTGTAGCGTTCATTGTAGGTACTTGATTTCAGAGGGGAAAAAGCACACTTATTGGATTCAACCTCCTGCAAGGTTTCTGAATGGGAGGGATTTTATTTGATTCATGTTCAAACATGTAAAGACATGCATGTAACCAAAACAAGAAATGGATACACATATTAGAGTGTAGTGTGCTCCACCAGATATTTTACTCAGCTCCATTTGTATTCCTGCATACGCACAAAAGCAGCATACATAATAATCCCTTTTGTGAGTTTTTTTTTCAATATCGAATGACTTATCATACAAGGAATTGTTTCAGCTCCTTGCTAAAGGAAGAATCTATTTAGTGCACTCTCTTATATTACAGGAAACTTCCAAAAACTGGATAAACAGCATGTCAGTTAATGTGAAGATAGTCAGGTGCTCATTGGAAGAAAAGTCCATGATAGATACGGTGGAATAGTCTTCCTCTAAATAATTTTTAAAAGGGGGGGGATATTGAATTTTTTATTGCACTGTTTTCAGATATAAAAGGAACACAGCAAATCTAAATATTAATATTTTTGCCATATACCAAACCAAACTGGTCAAAATTGTGATGGGACAACTTACATTATGCAAAAATTATACAGTGAAAGCAAACAGAGTGGATGATACGAGCAGATTCTCAGTGTGTTTAGAAGTGGATAGTAGTGTCCCACAGGGTTTTATTGCTGTGGGCATGAATGATGCAGGTGTAGGGCTTGAGGTTGCATTGACCAAATTTGAAGATCATACTAATTACAATATAGTGACAACAGCCAAAGTGAAGCTGCAAGCAGATTTTAACAAGAAAATTGGCAAAAGTGGCAGATGGAATTTAATGTCAGTAAATATGACTTGCTGCATTTGATTCAAGAAAAAAATTGCTTCTAATGGGAGTTGACAAGATGCAGCAACTCACCAAGACTCCTTTGATAGCATCTCCCAAATCCATGACCTTCATTATCTCAAAGACCAAGAACAGCAGGCACACAGCAACACCTCCATGTTGCCAGCCAAGTTCTGCATACCATCTTGACTTGCAAATATATCAACCTTCTTTCATTATCACGGTGTCAAAATCCAGCAACACCCTACCTAACAGAACACAGCACACAGACTGCAGTGTCTAAAGATGGCAATCCACCTTCTCTTAGTCAATTAACGATAGGCATTCAATGCTGTCTTTGCCAGCGACGCATGCATCCCATAAATTAATAAAAATAAATACATCTAATGGATTATAATGATTTATGGAAAAAACATATAGAATACAGAAGTCAAAATGTAGTAAAGACAGAAAATGCTGGAAAATATCAGCAGATTTGACAGCATCTGCAGAGAGATTGGAGCCAATGCTTCAAGGGTCATCCAGACTTGAAACTTTAGCTTGATTCTCTCTCCATAGATGCTGTCAGACGTGCTGAGATTTTCCAGCATTTTCTGTTTTTGTTTCAGATACTAGCATCTGCAATATTTTGCTTTTACCTTAATTAAAATGTAATTGAGAGTCTATATAAACCTTGGTAGGATGCTTATGCACAGTTTGAACTCCATATTATCATGGACAGGGTGAAAGAGAATTGCTGAAATCCCTGTTCTCTTCCCAACTGACCATAATCAGTGAATGTTTGAGAGGACGACGAGTATGTGCATTTTAACCCGAATGTGTGGATGATTGAATAACCAGCAGCAAGCTTTTCACGTGTTTAAATTAAGAAAGACGATCTTTTATTTAAACACTCATCCAGAAATCGAACGCAATGGCATCCACTCATATGATCACATACACACAAACACACTCAAGGAAGGTCAGTTGCAAAGAATTGTGCACTTCTACAAGTTATAAAAGGGAAAAAAGGAATGTTTATACCTCACTTGTCTGATGTAATTTGAAGATTAAAGTTGCAGACCTAATGTGAGGTCTTCTTCTCACCTGAAGTGCAGTTTAGGCAAGTTCATATGCCAAAGTTGTTTGCAGGTTTTTCACACAGTGATGGGTTTTATACAGGTCACAAAATGAGTTCCCCATAATCTTATTACCAGGAGATAGAGAAGTTTACTATTTTCATGAACCCTAAAAGAACAGCCTTGAAGACCTTACGACATCACATCCTTTGAATTTGTCTGAGGCATAGATGTTACTGCTTCTTCTGAAACTCCCTTACACTGCCTACTAAGGTTTATATGGATTCACCATCACATTTTGACTTCTATATTCTATATTTTCTGCCATAAATCATAAGATTCAAAAGAGCAAATATAGCTGTTCTACCATGATTCCTCACAATTATGGATTCTTTACCAAATATGGTAGTGTTCTTGGATTGATCAGCTACATCTTGTTTTGTTTCAGGGATACTGTTCCATTGATTTGAGGCATCCATCTTGATAGGTTATGACAATGTTTGTCTGCCTTTCTTTCTTTCAAGAGACCCATACAATTTAGGAAAGCCTTCTTATGGTCATTAAAATAAGTTGAATTGACACTTTTCCGGATTGCCAAGCTTGCTGTCGACATGGGACCAACAAGTTGCCCACATATACAAATCAAAGATGTCTGCAAACAAGACCTCAAACTGACCAGAGGAAGAGTTGATGTATGGGAAGTCCTTGCTGCTGACCAGAGACAATCAGTTAGGAAGGGGATGGAAAAAGGTATGACAGAAGGTGAAAAAGAGAGTCCATCAGAAGGAAAAAAAATATATTGGTTGCTCTTGGGTCAATGCTATTGCCAGGCACAAGTCGATCTCTACCACCATCACAGATGATGTTTAATCCAGAACATCATCTCCTGAAACGGATAGGTGTCATCATCCTGGAATGCATCATTTTGTTCTTGTGAGGTAGTGCCGGAATTGTACCGTCCCGTCCGCCACGGGAATCAGAGCAGGTGAAGGGTGGATCATGGAAAGATTGGTTGACCTTGGGTGGGATTTTGCAATTTTGGGATGAGCAAGGTTACAAAATCCCTGCCCAGTGAGTCAGTTCTTGAATACACTGCCCTGGTCATCTGATCTCCAGCAGCCATCATTGTCACAGCACCATGACTATTTTAAGTCAATTCAAAGACACCTCACTGAATAAAGTTCAGATATGCCTTTAATGGACACGATAATGTAGACAAGAAGGTGGGACAATAAAACAGTGGAGACTTTCTAGGATGCTACCCATTATGTGGAAATGCAAATTCGAAACACAATTTGAAAATTCTAATGAAACGATTTCACCAGAAAAGGGAAAAGCAAGGAGTGATTCAATACTGGCATTTAAAATTATGAAAGAATGGGCTATGTTAGATCAAAACAGACTGTTTTCAGTGATTGTGGAATTGAGAATAAGGAAATATAAAGATAGCATTAAATGCAAGAGATTCAGGACAGACAAACTTTTTTACATTGAGGATTGAGAGACTATAGTTTGCAGTACTGGAACTATGACTGAAGCTGAGGCAATGTCAAGATCTAAGAATAGATTAGATAAATGGTTGAGGGAAAGAAAATAAAAGAGTTATGGGAACAAGCCAGTCATACGGGAACATGATGACTGCTTGTGTGGAAGATAAACACCAACATGAATGAATAGGGTCAACCTGCCACTCCAATTTTATATTTCTAATTTCTAAGTACAACAAGAGTCATATACTCCCAAACAAATTTGGGATGAAGCAGCTCCTATTCATTACAAAAATACAGAAAAGGTTTTCTTACTCAAATTTGCAACTGCCAATATTTCTTCTTTGATCAGACTTACCGTTCGTTTTCTATTAAGGGGACCAATTGGTTTGATCGTGTAGGCATTCTGGCTTTTTTGCAAGTAATGTCGCCAAATATTGCACAGAATTTCATCCTGAGAAAAGAAAAAAGACATAATCTATTATGCTGCAATTCAGGAAGTGGTTCAGTGACAATGTACTGGTGGTGTTCAATTGCACTGCACTGTGAAGGATAGAATGCATGTTCCCATAACATCTGAGATCACAATCTCACTATAATCAGGAAAGATTCATAGCAGAAACTCGGAAAGGAAGGAAACCATGAAAATCAGAGACAAATTACCCTGAACTATTCTAGAAAATTTACTAGCGATGCATTGCAAAGATAAGAGAATTGGCATGTATAACTAGATACAGGTCAACCTTTGGTAGCTTACCTTAATGCCCTTTCATATACAAATTTAGACAGATTATTTAACTATGGGCGACATGGCAGCTCAGCCCAATCTGCACACAAACATTTTCCAGCAGGGATCACTGGATTCTAGTCAAAAAAAAGGCTGACTTCATTTCTTTGCCTAACTGAGGATCACAGAACCAGTGTAGCATGTTTGCAATTACATAACTAAGCACAGACTAAGAATCAAACTCAAGATGTTCAATGGACTTTCCTTATACACTGAAGTGTTATGGAACAGATATGGCCTGTAACAACTGAAACAAAGAAAGTAAAAACTTGCAAATATCTCATTGCCACCTTTAATCTAAGGAACTTTGTTAATTGAGAACCATATTGATTATATATCATGCCCTTTGTGTTATTAAAGCTAAAGCTGGCTACTGAACACTTAAAAATGTTGGTAATAATAAAAGTAAACAAATCAGAAATTCATCAGTATGTTGTAAAATTAGTTAAGCCTATACAGATGCAGGTTCCAAATAAACAGAACGTACAACATTAACTTGTTCTTGCTGAAGTCAAAGGGTGCCCTCTGCTGGATTTTTTAAAGGTTTCAAGGTGGCAACATAGCTTTCATTTTGTTCCCAGTCCGAAAATCTTGCACAATGCAACACATTTTAGTTATTAGAAATTTCCTCCAATTCCTCCACTTTTTCAAAACAATAAAGTTTATTGTTCAACAAACAAACTTTATTGTTCAACATATTGTGGATATCATAAAACAAGCAACTAGGAAACCTCAGCACCATCGGTGAAGGTAGCTTTTGGGAACAGAAAGGCAGTTTTAAATGAATTGCAATAATAGGCTTTAAAAAAAATCCACCTTTTTCTATGAAATAAATTTCAATAAACAATTAAGTGTAACACTATGCATTACAAAGCTTCGGTTTGTACAATAAAACACTGAGAGCCAAATAAATTAAGATTACCCATAAAGTACATCTATTTCAATCTGCGGATGTTCCAATTTAGGAGCTATCCGCCAATACACTAAGAAACCACAGAATTCTGACATCTCATCAGGAAGCAAGAAATTAAACCCAAAATGAAACTGAAGTTGCCTGTGCATTATGGACCTCACATGGCTTTGAAGGATCAGTTATAAACAAATTTTTGGGCAATACTTAAGTATGCAAGCTTTAAAAATGTGTGTTATTTGGGGAAAAAAAAATAAAATGTAACAAAGCAATGTGAAAGAAGCTCAAATCTTGCAAGTATTTTATTTCATTGTGAATAGATGACAGCTCTGTGACATCACGGCACATAATTAAATATTGGGAATAATTGTTAGATAAAGTTCAAAACATTCTGATGAAGTCACAAATCATTCAAAGCAATCTATATTTAATTGTTAGCTCTCTTGCCCCAGCCATGTCACCAAGAGTGGGAGACATTGCTATGACTACAGTGAGTCCCCTGAGGAAGGGCAACTAGAACCTTGGTACAGGGAGGATCTCCAGGAGGTGAAGGGCCAGCAAACCTCGCTCTTTGCCTCAGAGGCTGCCACGGTCATCTTCCGATCCAGGGTCCGCTCCATGGAGCAGGCCGAAAAGAGCTCGCGTTTCTTCTTCCAGATGGTACACAGAGATCTGTGATCAGCAGCCAGAAGGAAGGAGACGACTCAGTCAGGTCATCGCAGTCTGACATTCTGAGGATCTGCAAATCCTTCTATGCTGTACTGTATGACGTGAAGCCAACAGACAGCACGGCATCCCAGTCTTTCCTGTCGTCTATCAGGCAGGTCTTAGACGACGGCGAGCAGGACAAGCCTGGGCAGACCAGTATCTTTGGACAGGCTGACAAAGGCTGTCAAGTCCTTTCAGGAGGGTAAAACTCCTGGAAGTGGCGGCTTACCGGCTGAGATTTACTCGGCCTTGTGGGACTTGACAGGCCCGGACCTCCTAAAAGTATACAACAGTTTGCTTCTGGAAGGCAGAATGTCAGAATCCATGAGGAAAGGCATCATTACCCTCATTTACAAGCAGAAGGGGGAAAGGGAAGAAATTAGAAATTGGAGACACATTTCACTATTGAACGTGGATTATAAAATCCTGGCCAAGGTCATCGCCAACTGGGTCAAATCTGTTCTGGGGTCAGTGATCCATCCTGATCAAACCTACGCTGTGCCCGGCAGGAAGATCTCTGGTAGCCTCGCACTACTCAGGGATATGATCGCCTACGTGCAGGATAGGCAGGTGGATATGTGCCTCATCAGCCTAGACCAGGAGAAGGCGTTTGACAGAATATGGCACAGCTACATGATGGATGTGCTCTCCAAAATGGGCTTTGGGGAGGGAATCCGCAATTGGATCCGACTGCTCTACACAGACATCAGTAGCGCAGTTTCAGTCAAGGGGTGGGAATCAGATATCTTCAAATCAGGTCTGGAGTCAGACAGGGCTGCCCTCTCTCCTCCATCCTTTTTACGTGTTGCATTGAACCCTTTGCCGAGGTCCTCAGGAGCGACCCAGGCATCAAAAGGGTGACAATCCCAGGCAGCGGAGGCATGCAGATCAAAGCCTCCCTGTACATGGATGATGTGGTTGTCTTCTGCTCAGATCTCTCGTCTGTTCGCAGGCTCCTCCAGGTCTGCGAGAAGTTCAAGCTGGCCTCGGGAGCCAAAGTCAACCAGGGCAAGAGCGAGGCCATGTTCTTTGGGATCTGGGCTGACAAATCCTTTGTCCCCTTCACCGTCAAGGCAGGTTACCTGAAGGCGCTGGGGATATGGTTTGGGGTGGCAGGGGCATGCGCCAAAAACTGGGACGAGTGCATCGCGAAAGCTAGGCAGAAACTGGGCTTGTGGGAGCAATGCTCCCTTTCTATCACAGGAAAAAAAGCTGGTGATCTGATGCGAGGTGCTGTCCATGTTGTTGTACGTGGCGCAGGTGCGGTCTATCCCCAAATCCTGCACTGCAGCAGTGACTCAGGCCATCTTCAAGTTTAACTGGAGATCAAAGATGGATTGCGTTCGGAGGGAGGCGATGCACAAATCTCCAGAGAACGGAGGGAAAAACGTTCCCAACGCTGCCCTCATCCTGATGGCCACCTTTGTGTGCGGCTGCATCAAGCTGTGCATAGATCCTCAGTACACTAACAGCAAGTGCCACTGCTTTTTGAGGTTCCACCTGTGCCAAGTGTTGCGGAGGATGGGTCTGGCCACACTGCCGCGGAACGCTCCAAGCAGTTGGACCGTACCACAGCACCTATCCTTTGTGGAGAAATTTTTCCGCAAACACGCCTTTGACCACATGGCAATTAAGCAGCGGTCAGCACGTAACATCCTCTGGGCCCTGAGAGAAAAGGAGATGGCGGATCCTGTTGGATGGTTCCCTGTGCAGACTGTCAGTGTCATCTGGCAGAACGTCTCATCACCAGAACTCACAAACAAGCACCAAGATCTGGCTTGGCTGGTGGTGAGAAGGGCACTCCCCATCAGATCCTTCACGCACGCTCGAGGTCTCAACATCACCGCACGCTGCCCTCGAAGGTCACACACCTCTTTGTGGAATGTGCCTTTGCAAAGAAGGTCAGGAGTGAGATGCGGTGGTATTTGTCGAGGTTCGTCCCGAGCAGCTCGGTGATGCAGGACTCTGCTCTACGGGCTGTTTCCGGGGACGCACATCGAGACAAATATGAACTGCTGCAGGAGGGTCATCAACTCGGTGAAGGACGCACTTTGGTCCGCCCGAAACTTGCTGATCTTCCAGCTGAAAAAAACTGTCCTTGACTGAGTGTTGCAGTCTGGAACATTCCAAGGTCCAGGACTACGTGCTGAGGGACATGCTGAAGCTTTGTGCCTTTGCGGCAGCTGCCCCATGAGGAAAGGCCACGCTATAAGGCCTTTTAACAGAGGCAAACCGAGGGCCCGGGAACTGCAGAGCACCCTTGGCCTGCGTAACTGTGTGCCAATCTGAGAAATAACAGCACATAGTAAATTTTGAGGCATGTATATAGTTTTAAGTTTTGAAATGTAATGACTGCAATTTGTATAGGACTGTAAAAATGTTTTTATTCTGCACTGTTTGCAATTTATAGACATGTAGGTTTGTATTGGTTTAATTGAGATTTTTATGAACAAAGCATATTTTTGAAATTAAAAAAAAATAGAACCTTGGTACAGACCAAGTCCAGGGTCTCACAAGGGCTTGGAGTTGAACCCTGCCCTTGCCCTTAGGGGCCAAAGAAATTCAGCACTTAGACCTGATGCAAAAAAGGTGAGGATGGGTTGTTAATATTCCTGGGTTCAATGTACTCTCCGAGCCAGAACTCTCCATTCACCTGAGGAAGGGGCTAACCCCGAAAGCTTGTGAGTCTATTATCAAATAAATCGGTTGGACTAAAACCTGGTGTTGTCAGACTTTTTACTGTGTTTACGCCAGTCCAACGCCAGCATACCCACATCATGACTTCAATGTACTCAGCCAGAAAAAGCAAAAAAAGTGGTTTTGATTAATATTCAGTGCGAGTGAGAATATCCTTGAGTGGGTCAAAATCAGAATATATTTGGTTTGAGTTTAAACAAATAAAGTAACTTAAGGTATTTGCTGCAGATTTTCAGGTACCAAATTGTGGGGTGGAGATAATAATTTCTCTGCAAATATGCATCTCTAAGAGATGCAAGAACTATAGAATAGTGATAATGGAAGAATCCAAACATTGAATAGGGCAGTGGTTTTGTAAAGGATAAGGAAGAATTTCTGAATTGTGGTCAGGAGAATTTTCTTGATCAGTATGTTTCCTGCCCAACAAGGAAGGTTGTTTGCTGGATCGAGTCCTGACGATTATGCAAATCAAGTGGAAACGTCACGATGGGGGAGACTTTTGGATACAGTGATCATAATTGCATAGCATCATATGTTATTCTTGTGGCACAATGGGTAGCACCCCTGCCTCTGGGCCAGAAGCTCTGGGTTCGAGCCCTACCTCCAGGACTTGCTGACCAAGGAAAGCTCAATCCTAACGCTGCAGGTTGAATGTCAACATGCAAATTCTTCCAAACATGCCAATGGCTGGTGATAGGAGTGGAAGATGTGCTAGGTGAGCTATATTTGATGTGGAGTAATGCCCTTCAAGTTATCAGTCCCAGGCGACAGACTAACGATCTGTATCAGAAATTACTAGCTACGAGAACAAATGAAAGCCTGCCTTAGTGCACCACTAGATGCAGGAAGAGAATTGGAGTTATATGTTATGAAACTTGCAAAGACCAATAAAAGAAAGGAATTTCCATAAAGCCAACAGAACGAAGGATGATGGACAAGATTTCACTTCTTAAAACATTTACTGCTACAAACTGACTAAAATGAAATTTGAACATTAACAGGTGAAAAGGGTATTTCAAAGAGGTTAATTACACATTAAATGAGACAACATAAAAAAGATACATCTCGCCTATTACAAGCACTCACACTATTTTTGCACAAATGTGGCACCATATGCAATCTCAGTCTTTCCAGTTTGGCCTCCATTATACAAAATTTCTCATTTCCCACTCAATCGTTTAGGCCTTTGAGTTGCTGTCATCAGCAGCCATACTCCATCCAACATCCCAACACTGCATGGTGCACGTCTATGAACTCTCATGTGGGTTATGATAGCTTTGATGGTACAGAATACCAAAATCCTGAGAAACTTCCTTCTCTGATTCCTTTAGTCTGGAGGACTCTAGCAACATTGAAAGCTGCAGAAATGTGTCATTCTCTGATTTTTCCAACTGTATAATGTTGGAATGTAATCAGTGACAAATTTGTATTGGATATAACGCGTCCATTGGGAACAAGATGTAAGGGTCAGCTGACCCAGTAAGACATGGAACCAATCACACAGTGATGTAATAGTCAGCTGACCAACTGATTCGTTATAAATAAGGAACTATGTAGAATTGTGGGAACTTGGAATGGCCCAAAGCAAGGCCCCAATTTTGGAGGAATGATGTTTCTTTATTATAATACTTTCTTTGACTTATAAGTTGGAGTAAGTTTTGTTGTTGTTTCATTAGCTGCACTTTGAAGAGTTCCTTCTGAAGAAACATAACACAGTTGTTGCTCTGTTCTCAGAAATAAGCTTCAACGGCAGAATCTTTTTGAAAACTGCCAAACAGAAAACAGCACCATTCAGAGAGAACCCTGCTTGTTTCACCCTCCCATAAATTCTTTGGGTTTGGAATTGGCTGACAGAAAGACAGGCTAAAATACCCAACATCACGACAATTAGGTTTCTATTTACTCTTTGCTTCTAATCTATTCATCCCATAGTGACATCTGGTCACACAGGGTTTTCTCAGACTCGAACGGTGTCATAATCAGGAAACTAATTAATCCTCTTTCAGAAAACTTCCAGTTCGCTCTGGTCTTAAAGAGACATCACACAAAAGAAAGTACAGGTTTTTCCTGATAAAAATAGGAAATGGAATAAATGTGCACTTTGGCACAGTGGTTAGCACTGTTGCCTCACAGCACCAGGGACCCTGGTTCAATTCCTGGCTTGGGTCACTGTCTCTGTGGAGTTTGCACATTCTCCCCGTGTCTGCATGGGTTTCCTCCAGGTGCTCCAGTTTCCTCCCACGGTCCAAGGATGTGTGGGTTGGGTGGATTGGCCATGCTAAATTGCCCCTTAGTGTCAGGGGGACCAGCTAGGATAAATGCATGGGGATTCTGGGGATTGGGCCTGGGTGGGATTGTGTTCGGTGTAGACTCGATGGGCTAAATGGCTTCCTTCTGCACTGTAGGGATTCTATGATTCCATTCTATGAAAAACTTTCCCCAAAGTACATCAGTCATCATGCAGAAAATTCAGGCTTTTCCCAATACATGCACAGGTCATCACACACATCTTCAGATTAGTGACAAAGAAAGACAAGGAACAATATAGGATTAAAATGCTTAACTGGAGGGTAGCTAATTTAAGCAAATTGAATAGGGATCTGACCTAGATAGTTGAGCATCAAAATCTGGCAGATAGGAAAGTAGTGGTGCATGGGAAGCCTTTAAAAAGATTATCTGGATAAAGTCTGGGTATATCTCAAAAAGGAAGAAAAAGTAGGGAAACCAAAGCAAGAATTCCCTGATGACAAAGGAGTTGGAGAATAGGATGAAACAGAAAAAGTGGTTGTGTCACTAACATCAGTTTGATACTAAAAGGGTGAATCAGATTGCATATGATAAGTCCAAACAAGAAATTAAAAAAGTAATGAGGGGCGAATTAAGACATGACAAAAATAGATTGGTCGCTAACATAAAAGGGAATTATTGTGTGTACGCATATTAACAGTAAAAGGGCTCCAAGAGGAGCAATAAAGTTGACTAGGGGCCAAAATGCAGATATCATATTGCTGAAGGTAGCAAAGGTTAAAATATGAAAATGTTGACTACAGCTTTCAGTCCTCCTTGGACACAAGAGTGGTACCAAAAGATTGGTGGATTGTAAATGTTACACTATTATAAGAAAAGGGGGAGGAGAAACATGGCAATTACAAGCTAGTCAGTTTGAAATTGGTAATGGGAAGCTTTTGAAAACAATAACCTGAGATGAAATCAATGGCCAGCTAGGCACACATGGATTTAAGAAAATGGAGGTGTAGTGAATGACTGCTTTTCAGTGGGAAGGGAGGATACAGTTTTGCTCCCCATGGTTCCATACTAATTGATTTTTTGTACTCGGGAACACCAGGCACAAATTTTAAATTTGTAAATATTACGAAACTTGAAAGTATAGTTAAACATTGAGAATGCTAGTCAAGAATTTCAAGAGGGCATAGATAAGTTGGTGGAATGAGTAGAAAATGGCAGATGAAACAGCAAATGTGAGATGACTCATTTTGGAAAAAATGAGGAAGCACAATACATGCTAAATAATTTAATTGTAAAGGACATGCAAGGACAGAGAGACCTTGGGGTGTTTGGGCATAACATTTTAAAGGCAACAGGACAGGTTAATAAAGCAAAAAAGGATTTCTAGACATTATAAATAGAGGCAAAAGCAAACTCTTTAAAACAGTAGTTTGGCATAGGTGAAATACATTATGCAATTCTGGGAAACACACATTCAGGAAGAATGTGAAGGCTTTGGACAGGAAACAGAAAGACATTACTAAAATGTTTCCGAAGATGAGGGGTAACAGTTAAGTAAGTAAAACTGGAGAAGCAGAGGTTTCTTTCCTTCGTGTAGAGTGGGAGATTTGAAAGGGGTAGTTAAAATCATGAAGGGTTATATTGAGTGAATAAATAGATGTTTCTGACAGCTGAAGAAAGGCAAATATTTAAGGTGACTGGCAAAACAGAGGTGACAAGATGGAAAACTTGCGCGCAACAATTGATTAGGATTTGAAATGCTCTGCCTGCTACAGTGGTTAAAACAGATTCAATAGTCACCTTCACAGGAGAACTGGATAAATAGTTGAAGGAGAAAAAAAGATTCAGGAGGTATGAGGAAAGAGAGGGAAAGTGCTCTAACTGGATTGCTCTCCAAAGGAGCCAGCACAGGCTCAATGGGTCAAAAGGCCTACTTCGGTGCTACATTATTCTATGCTTCTAGTGTTGGGTGATTGAGAATTGTATGCCAGCTCAAAGTGAGCAATTGGTTTAGTTTCATACCCAATTTCACAGCACCTTAGATAATGCAACATATTCTCAATAAGGATTCACTCCAGATTGGGGCTTACATGCATAGCCCTCAAACTCAAGAAGCAAAACTGCTGTCAAGCAGTTCTTCAAAGAAGCCAACATAAACCCAATGATAATTATTGAACTGTCACAGCAGTATAAGCATTTGTAGAAATGTTTGCAGGTTGTACCACATTCCTTTCTTGACAGGAGAATTGCGTGGAAGCACAAGGGCAATTTGGAATGAAGATGAAAACAAAAAAAAAATCAGGAGGGAATAAATAGAAAAGCCAAAATATATTTTGGAAAAAATACAAAACAATGTGAAGTGCAACCTTAGCATTAAATATAGTTTACAGTATCCAAAACTAATTCAGTGACTCTGAATTGTTAATGCAAACAGCTGAAAATGATTGCAGTGTATGCATGAATAGCATATGCATTTTGGCAGGATTATGTCTGCAAGAATAGGTGCAGTGATCACTCATCTGTGTGCACTTACATTTAACAATTTTCAGCATAATGGGATTGAAACACTGACATGCAGAAAAAGGTAATATATAGATAAAAACATAACCTAATTCAGACAAGTTCAAGAAATTGTGCCAGAATTAGTGCATAGAAATATAGTTTCACTTAATGGACAATAAATATAATTTAAAAATTATAGTATCCATTATAAACAAAAGTTTCCACATACATGGTCATCTGTACATAGAAAAAGCACACTCCTTTTTAAACACTGCAGTTGACCAAAATTGTTCTTGGGGTGTGGAGAGGATTGATAAGGATGTATCTGTGATAATGCTACCTATGAATAGATCTCTAGAGAGTTTTTACTGGACAAACTGTAGTTTTTGTGAAATTGCTTCCAGCTAAAAAATGAAAAGTGCAAAATGAAGAGGTATGTGCAAAATTTGAGGCAGTAACAACAAGGCAAACAACTAGAACAGGGAGAATATTAATTTAAAAAAAAATTAGTCACAAATAGGCTTACATTCTGCACTGTGAAAATCCCCTAGTCACCACTCTTTGGCGCAGAAGGCAGAGAAGGGGATCAGGAAAGGAAGGACAAACGCATAACAGGGTAAGTGAAGGCAAAGATTATAAAAGTGTTTATGCCAAATCATGTTTTATTGATTATTTAATTGATTATTAATACCATTACAGTATTAAGGATATAGTTTAAGTGGCATTAATACTTCAAATTTCTTTCCAACATCATGAAGTAAAAACTGAAAATAAACAAACTTGCTCAGCACCAGGGACCCAGCTTCAATTTCAGCCTTGAATGACCATGTTGAGTTTGCACGTTTCCCCTGTGCCTGCCTGGGGTTCCTCCAGGTGCTCCGGTTTCCTCCCACAGTTCAAAAATGTGCAGGTTAGGTCGATTGGCCTCTTAATGTCCCAAAATGAGGTTAAGGGAATTAGCCATGGTAAATACATGAGGTTACAGGGATAGAACCTGATTAGGATGCTCTATTGTAGAGTCAGTGCAGACTCGACGGGCCAAATGACCTCCTTCTGCACTGCAGGGAGTCTACAATTCTCCTTCGCTGAAATTCAGAAATGTTAAACGGATATTGCTGATGACACTACTGAGAACACACTTTAGAGAAATTGCTTAGCCAGGCACAGCAAGATCTGAATTATCACACATTGTTGAAAGATGAACAATTCTAATTATTGCATCTCTTAATATACAGTTGTGTCATGCATACCTTTCAGCTTCATCACAACTCTCATTGATAAACAAAAAATGAACATAAAATATTATAGGGGCGATTTTCCCGAAAAGTATCAAATTTGCGTAAAAACTGGAGTAAATCCTGCTTTTTTTTTCAGCGGGAGTTTCAAAATGAATCTCCCACACTCTTGTGCCTCAGCATGAATTATGCTGAAAACCAGTGGGTGGGGCCTATTCCCGCTGGAGAGGCAGTGTAGCACTATGTGGGCCACTGCTTGGAGCTGACAGTGTTGGAGGCTGTGGTGCCCAGCAGGGAGCCCAAGAATGACCTCCACTCGAGTCTCCCAGCCCGAAGCACTAGAAAAGCAGCACACTTGGCTGGGAGAACTGCCCCCGTGTGTCTCATGGGATTCACATTAACTTTCAATATGCTTATTTTGTACATATCAAAAGCACTGCATCCATCAAAAAACACAGAAACCATAAGCAGTAGTTAACGTGGATGCAAAGACATTTGCTCATGCCTCAGTAATTCACTGGAATTCTCTGAGGAGGTAACTAAACTGATGGATGAAAGCTAGTCAGAAGACGTAGTACCAAATCTTGTGGAGGTGGCAGGGGTTGCAACTGTCAGCAGAGCAGCATTAATTGCCTTAATTGGCAGTCAGCTTGAAGGCCTTCCCACCACAGAATTAAATGGTGTGTAGGCAAGAAGGTGGTGAGATCCACAATCTGCCATCCTTCCACCTGAATCAATGTCCCTCCATGTAGGAACTTTTTCAGAGGCCAAGTATTAAGCTGGCTTTCACATGAGAGATTTCTCTTCTTAATTATGGTTCAGCTAATACAAAGGACTCAGACAGTAATTCTGGTTGAAGACCTTCTCTATTGCCCAATCTTGGTCCTTGCACATGGGAGAACAAATTCAGGTAGCCCAAATTATTTTAATTGCATCACTTTCAGTTTTACAATTATACAATTTTCAAAAATCATTTGCCTAACTTCTTTGCTCACAGTAAGAAGTCTCACAACACCAGGTTAAAGTCCAATAGATTTATTTGGTAGCAAACGCCACTAGATTTCGGGGCTTTTCCCCTTTGCTCACCCCAGCCAGACGTTATTCGTATGGGTCATTTACCTGGACCAATAACATTTTACTCTGACAGTATGGAAATACATGGACTTTGAAAGTTCTCTCTCACTGTCACCGAGCAACTCCTTATTGTGAAAGTGTATACTCTATTCATTCAACAGTCTGGGAGAATTTGGATGATCTGGAGCCCACACTGATAAGATGAGGTTTTTTTTGCTTCACTCAGCAGCTGTTTGTTTTCAAAGGATTTGGTTCTTCTTACTTAGCATTATCCTATCATTCCTTAGAGCAGTGTGTCATTACCTAGGTGTATGCTTTTAATAAAATATATTTTCAAAAAAAATACATGTTTAAATTCTCTAACAATGGTTATATGTGTTTTTATGCAAACAGTACCTTTGTAACTCTAGGTACTTTGTAATTTTTTAAATACCATATTCACTCTAAATTAATATATTCTAGTCTATTAGTCTTTTGGTCCCAGGTTAACTTGAAATCCCCTCTAACACCCCACCACCAAACTCATATGGGTTAGGGCACAAGGTTCCGTCCACAAATTTAGCTGCATAAAAGTCTTACACATAAAGAAGGGTAGTTCTCACTGAATTAAATGGCAAATAAATTTGACGGGTTGAATACTGACAGTAAGCAGACGATAAATAGAAAAATCACTAGCTGTAGAGTAGCAATTAATGGCGTTCCACAGGGCTCTGATTTGGTTCCCTACTGTTCATACTAATGTTGTAGATGATAATTATAAGATTTGCTGAAAATACAAAGCTATGTGCCATGTAATTAGCACAAGGGACATTGACAAGATTCAAAAGCATCTGTTTCAATTAATTGGGTGGGCTAAAAAAGAGCCAATAGGTTTCACATTGGATAAATCGAGTTGAAATTAGGTGATTTAAATGTGCATACAGAACAATCAGTTTCTAGAGGCAAATATTTAGTTTACTCTCGGCACTGTAAGTGAACAGCAATACCATAGGCATACGACTCTGTTCCAAATTTGTCTATGGGACAGCATCATATGCCAACAATACAGTTGTTTACTTTGTAGTAACTTTCAGAATATAAACCAGATATTAAAATGCAACACATGGAACTTAAAAAGCAGTAAATGTCGGTCACAGACCCACATGGGAAACAGAGGAGTGATTGACAATCACTGAGAGCTTCTAGTCATTATGAAGCCATTATCAAAGGTTAATCAAGAACTAGGATACCTCTCAAAGGCATCTGAAGTGGGAACAAATTATTCAAGCCTTGTGTAGATCATGGGTGAGGCAACAATTGGAACAGTGTGTACAATTTTTGGCACGTTGTCTTTAAATTAACACTGATGTATTGGGATTGTTCAGAGGAATGCAAGTATAATTCTTGAATCTCAGAATTAAGTTATTAAGGCAGACACATTAAGCAGAACTATAAAATGGTAATAAGGCTCAGTTAATGTGTAGGCAGCAGGCTATTTGACATAGGCCGTCAGCTAAGGAAGAACACAAAATGTACAGCTTCAGATAAATCTGAAGGCTGGAAGCATCACTATCCCCAACCCACCTAACCACAGTACTGGATATATGGAATAGATGGCAAAAGCATCTAACACTTTCACAACTGTTTCAAAAAGAAGTAGACAAATATTGTATCTGATTAAGGATAGCACTGAAAATTAAAAATAAGTAGAAAGATATAATCTAATAACCAATGAAACATTAGTTTCAGAGTGACAAGGATGATGGCTGCCAACTGTGGAGTTAGTTTGAAGATCACGAAGATCAGTCATGATCTCATTGAATGGCACAGTGGACTCAATGGGCCAAATAGCCTATTTCAATCCTATGTCTTATTATGGAATAGCTGTAATGTAGGGTGATTTGATATTTTTAAGTTTCACTAGATAACCTTCAGGGTTCTGCTAGAAATTATGCAGAATTTTTGTTCAAAAGATTAAATAAATTAAATAAATGACATCATGTGATGCATTAGCAAAAAGATAATTCATTTTCAATCTCGATAAATTAAAATAATTTAGGTAGCGTGATGGTGTTAAATCTAGAAAATATACTTACTTTGATCAGTGGAGAAGCTCCCAAGGCTATTAAGGCCTTAGCTTGCTGATTCAAGATGTACTGAAAGCCTTCACAAACATACCATTCACAGCCTCGATCTAAGACACAACATGGACACTTGATCAATGTGATAATGGTGCATCATTGGTTAGGTTCTGGTTGAAAATTAATAATTTGCAAGCATAATTGATCACTACTTGCATGAAACCAACAAGACCTATTCGATGAAGAGATATAGCAGTCAGTTGTGTGTGTATGTGATCGAGATTTATTTTTTGCAGCAAGAAGAATAAGATCATACAACTGTAAAATCTAGCATATGCTGCAGCAATAAAGTTAATGTTAATTAAGTTTGCAAATGAACTTTGCAACTAAGTGAAATATAGCACTAATGTGACGCTGATATGCTTTGCAACTTGAGCAGAGAAATGGCAGATGGAGTTTAATCCGGACAAATGTGAGGTGATGCATTTTCCTGTTCCTACCAACCTGCAAGGCCAGTGCTAAAATTCATAGCAGATTCAAATGATTTCATCACATTCACACCAAAGCCTGTATTTCTTTATGACTGCTCCTAGCTGAATCAGAGGCCAGATCCAATTTTCTGGGTGAGGGGCTATTGGATTCTCTGGTTGTGCCATCAGACTTCTGAGAAATTAGCATCTGGTTGATTGTAAATGGAAGCTAATTGGGGAGAGTGAGTAGAAATGGGGAATTGGATTTCAGTCTGCAGTCAGAACAGATGTAAGGGCTCCTGGAAACGGTATTTTTTCAGAACAGGTTAGAATCATAGAGCTTCATAGCAAAGAGAGCCACTTTGGTCCATAATGTCTCCACCAGCCATCAAGCACCCATTTATTCTAATCCCATTTTCGAGTATTTGGTCCGGAGCCTTGAAACTGCGGCATTTCAAGTGCTCATTAAAATGCTGATAAAGTCATAGAGTCATAGGGGTTTACAGCATGGAAACAGGCCTTCAGCCCACCTTGTCCATGCCACCCATTTTTTTTCCCAAAATCCCTAAGCTAGTCCCAATTACCCGCATTTGGTCCATATCCCTCTATATCCACTTTACCCATGTAACTGTCTAAACACTTCTTAAAAAACAAAATTGTACCCGCTCTACTACTACCTCTGGCAGCTTGTTCCAGACACTCACCACCCTCACAAGAAAGTTGCCCCTGGACACTTCTGTATCTCTCCCCTCTCACCTTAAACCTAAGCCCTCTAGTTTTAGACTCCCTACCTTGGGAAAAAATATTGACTTTCTAGATGATCTTTGCCTCTCATTATCTTATAGAGCTCTACAAGATCACCCCTCAGACATCTACGCTCCAGAGAAAAAAGTCCCAGTCTATCAACCCTCTCCTTATAACTCAAATCATCAAGTTCCGGTAGCATCCTAGTAAATCTCATCTGCACTCTTTCTAGTTTAATAATATCCTTTATATAATAGGGTGACCAGAACTGTACACAGTATTCCAAGTGTGGTCTTACTAATGTCTTGTACAGCAAGACGTCCCACTCCTGTATTCAATGTTCTGACTAATATAACCAAGCATGTTAAATGCCTTCTTCACCACTCTGTCCACCTATGACTCTACTTTCAAGGAGCTTTGAACATGTAGCCATAGATCTCTTTGTTCCAAAACTCTCCCCAGCACCCTACCATTAACTGAGTAAGTCCTGCCCTTGTTCAATCTACCAAAACGCATCATCTCGTATTTATCTAAATTAAACTCCATCTGCCATTCATCAGCCCAATTGATTACGATCCCGTTGCAATCCGAGATAATCTTCTTCACTGTGCACTATGCCACCAATCTTAGTGTCATCCGCAAACTTACTAACCATGCCTCCTATATTCTCATCCAAATCATTAATATAAATGACAAATAACAGTGGACCCAGCACCGATCCCTGAGGCACACCACTGGTCTCAGGTCTCCAGTTTTAAAAACAACCCTCTCCAACTCATCAAGCCAGTTTTGTATCCATTTAGCTACCTTACCCTGGATCCCATGAGGTTTCACCTTATGTAATGACCTACTATGCGGAACCTTGTCCAAAACCTTGCTAAGATCCATCCATCCAAATCAATTGCACTGTCCTCATCTACCTTCTTCATAACCCTTTCAAAAAAATTAAGTCAAATTTGAGAGACATGATTTCCCACTTACAAAGCCATGCTGACTGTCTCTAATCAGTCCTTGCGTCTCTAAATGTCTGTAGATCCCGTCTCTCAAAATACCTTCCAACAACTTACTGACCACTAACATGAAGCTCACTGGCTTGTAGTTCCTAAGCTTTTCCCTACAGACCTTTTTAAACAAAGGCATAACATTTGCCATCCTCCAATCTTTAGGCACCTCACCTGCAACTATCGATGATACAAATATCTCTGCTAGGGGACCCACAATTTCCTCCCTAGCTTCCCACAATGTCTTGGGATACATTTCATCAGGTCCCGGGGATTTATCTACCTTGATGCGCTTTAAGACTTTCAGCACCTCCTTCTCTGTAATGTACACTCCTCAAGACATCACTATTTATGTCCCCAAGTTGCCTAACATCCATGTTTTTCTCAACATAAATACTGATGAGAAATATTCATTTAGGATTTCACCCATCTCTTGTGGATCTGCACATAGATGACCTTGCTGATCCTTAAGAGGCCCTATTCTCTCCCTAGTTATTGTTTTGCCCCTGATGTATTTGTAGAAGCTCTTTGGGTTCTCCTTTGCCGCATCTGCCAAAGCAATCTTGTCCCCTTTTTGCCTTCCTGATTTCTCTCTTAACACAACTCCTATATCCTCTTCAAGGGATCCACTTGATCTCAGCTGCCTATGCATGTCATATGCCTCCTTCCTCTTCTTGATCTGGGCCTCAATATCTTGAGTCATCCAATGTTCTCTACTTCTACCAGCCTTGCCCTTCACTCTAAGAGGAATGTGCTTATCCTGAACCCTAGTTAACACACTTTTGAAAGCCTCCCACTTACCAGACGTCCCTTTACCTTCCCACATGTCCTTTTGCCTTCCCACAGACTCCCCAAATTAACTTTTGACAGTTTCTGCCTGATACCATCAAAATTGGCCTTGCCCCAATTTAGAATTTTAACTTTTGGGCCAGGCCTATCATTCTCCATAGTTACCTTAAAACTAATTATGGTCACTAGTCCCAAAATGATCCCTCACTAACACATCTGTCACTTGCCCTTCTTTATTTCCCAAGAGGAGGTCAAGTTTTGCCCTCTCTCTAATCCGGCCATCCAC
This sequence comes from Carcharhinus amblyrhynchos, assembly GCF_965287045.1. Taxonomy (NCBI): domain Eukaryota; kingdom Metazoa; phylum Chordata; class Chondrichthyes; order Carcharhiniformes; family Carcharhinidae; genus Carcharhinus; species Carcharhinus amblyrhynchos. The sequence continues at coordinate 36,091,184 of NC_137330.1, read as the reverse complement.
ATACTGAATGAGAAATTTCTCCCGAATACACTAAACAAATTTCTCTCCATTCAATTCTCTAATCTATGACTCTCCCAGTCAATGTTGGGAAAGTTAAAATTCCCTACTATTACCACCCTATTTTCTTGGAGCTATCTGCAATCTCCTTACATATTTGCTCCTCAATTTCCTGCTGACTATTTGGGGGCCTATAGTACTACCCTATCAAAATGATTTCCCCCTTCTTATTTCTCAGTTCTACCCATTTCAACTCAGTGACCGTACCCTCGGATACATCCTCTCTCGCTACTGCTGTGATGTTTTCCCTAATCAAAAGTGCAACTCCTCCTCCTCTCCTACCCCCGTTCTACCTTTTGTATAGTATCTGTACCCTGGAACATTGAGCTGCCAGTGCTGTCCCCCCCTTGGCCATGTTTCAGTAATTCCTATAATATTCCAGTCCCATGTACCCATCTATCCCCTCAGTTCATCTGCCTTGCCTGTCAAGCCTTTTGCAATGAAATAAATGCAGTTTAATCTGGACTTCTCTTGCTCTCTGCTCTGCTTTTGCCTGATCCGTCTGGTACTAGGATTACTGACACTGCCTTTACTACTTAATGTGCTCTCTTTAACTTCTGTGCTGTCAACAACCTTCTCTTCTGTCTCCCTACTGCTTTGGGTCCCACCCCACTGCCAAACTAGTTTAAATCCTCCCGAGTGGCTCTAGCAAAACTTCCTGCTGGGGTATTTGTCCCCCACCAATTAAGGCGTAACCCGTCCCTCTTGAACAGGTCACCCCTTCCCCAGAAGAGATCCCAATGATCCAAAAATCTAAATCCCTGTCCTCTGCACCAGCTCTCAAGCCACACATTCATCTGCCTAGTCCTCCTACTCCTACTCTCACTAGCACGTGATACCAGTAGTAGTCCACAAATTAGTACCTTCAACTTTCTGTACTTTAGCCTTCTGCCCAACTCTCTATATTCACACTTCGGATCTCATCCTTTTTCCTACTCATGTCGTTAGTACCAATATATACAACGGCCTTGGCTGCTCACCCTTCTCCTTAAGAATGTCCTGCAACCACTCAGAGACGTCCTCGATCCTGGCACCAGGGAAGCAACACATCATCCTGGAATCTCGATCGTGGTCACAGAAACACCTGTCTGTGTCTCTAACTAACAAGTCCCCTATTACTACGGCTCGCCTGCTCTTTGGCCGACCCTGCTCTGCAGCAGAATCAGGTGTGGTGCCTCAGGCCTGGCTGCTATTTGTGTCTTCTCCTGACAAGTTAGGCCCCTCAACAGTATCCAAAACAGTATACTTGTTTGAAAGGGAAATAGCTTTGGCTGGTAGGATTAAGGAAAATCCAAAGGCATTTTATTCCTATATTAGAGGCAAGAGAGTAGTTAGAGGGAAAATTGGTCCTCTTAGGGACAAGAGTGGAGAGTTGTGTATTGAGTCGGAGGGAATAGGGGAGCTCCTGAATGAATACTTTGCGTCGGTATTCACGAAGGAGAGGGGTTCGGAATCGTGCGGTCTCTTGGAGGGAGCAGAGGTTCAGTTGCAGGATATAGTTATTACGAGAGAGGAAGTGCTAGGGCTTTTAGGTAGCGTAAGGACGGATAAAGCTCCGGGGCCTGATGGTATTTATCCCAGGCTGCTTAGGGAGGCGAAAGATGAAATTGCTGGGCCTCTGGCGCACATCTTTGTCTCTTCTTTGGACACAGGTGAGGTCCCAGAAGACTGGAGGGTAGCAAATGTGGTCCCGTTGTTCAATAAAGGTAGTAGGGATAACCCTGGGAATTATAGACCGGTGAGTTTGACGTCGGTGGTAGGGAAGTTAATGGAAAAAATACTTAGGGGTAGGATGTATGAGCATTTGGAGCGTTGCGATCTGATTAGGGATACGCAACATGGCTTTGTTAGAGGGAGGTCTTGCCTTACGAATCTGGTGGAATTCTTTGAGGAGGTGACAAAAACGGTTGACGATGGGAGAGCCGTTGATGTCATCTATATGGATTTCAGTAAGGCGTTTGACAAAGTCCCTCACGGTAGGCTGGTAGAAAAGGTTAAGGCGCATGGGATACGAGGCCAGGTAGCTAGATGAATTGAGAACTGGTTGGGAAATAGGAGACAGAGGGTAGTTGTGGAGGGGACCTTGTCGGGCTGGAGGCCAGTGACCAGTGGTGTGCCGCAGGGCTCAGTACTGGGACCTCTCCTCTTTGTAGTCTACATAAATGACTTGGAAGAGGGCGTAGGTGGTGTGATCAGCAAGTTTGCTGATGACACCAAGATGGCAGGGTTGGCGGGTACGGAACTGGATTGTCAGGTGATACAACAGGATATAGATAGGTTGGTGCAGTGGACAGATAGGTGGCAGATGGCATTTAATCCTGACAAATGCGAGGTGATGCATTTTGGACGGAATAATGCAGAGAGGAGCTATGTGATAAAAGGTAGGCCGATTAGGAGTATAGACATACAGAGAGACCTGGGAGTGCAGGTTCACAAATCCATGAAGGTTGCGTCACAAGTGGAGAAGGTTGTTAGGAAGGCTTATGGGATGTTAGCCTTTATAGGAAGGGGCATAGAGTATAAAAGCTGCCGTCTAATGCTTCAGTTGTACAGAACGTTGGTTAGACCGCATTTGGAGTACTGCGTCCAGTTCTGGTCGCCTTACTACCGGAAGGACGTGGAGTCTCTGGAAAGGGTGCAGAGGAGGTTTACCAGGATGTTGCCTGGCATGGGGGGACTGGGTTACGAGGAGAGGTTGAAGAAACTGGGACTATTCTCCTTGGAAAGACGGAGATTGAGAGGGGACATGATAGAAGTATATAAGATACTGAAGGGAATAGATAGAGTTAATAGTGAGAGACTGCTCCCTAGACTGGGTACGAACACGAGAGGTCATCATTTAAGGGTGAGGGGGGAGAGGTATAATTTGGAGGTGAGAAGAAGGTTCTTTACGCAGAGAGTTGTGGGGGTCTGGAACGCGCTACCGAGTAGGGTGGTGGAGGCAGGAACGTTGGACTCGTTTAAGATGCAGTTAGATAGGCACATGAGTGAAACAAGAATGGAGGGATATGGTAGGGGCTATTAAATAGGGTTAAACCTCGGGAGACACCGGAAAGGCAGGCTGTAAAAGTAATATTTTGTCTTTATTCCACAGGTGGAGGTCCACCACGTGTCAAACGAGGGGCATGCACACGGCGGGTCGTGCGTGGGCTGCTCTTGGAAGTTCCAGGAGTGGCCTAGTACTTCATGTCGGTGTGTGTGCTTGATCCTGGACCGGTAGACGGGCGCCGCAACAGCTCAGTGACTAGCACTGCTGGCTGTGCAGACATATGGATTTGGGCCTCTGTCTGTGGGAGTTTGCGCATTCTCCCTGTGGTTGCGTGGGTTTCCTCCGGGCGCTCCGGTTTCCTCCCACACCCCAAAGATGTGCTCTTAGGCTAATCGGTTTTTACCAAATTGACACTATTTCTTCCCTGAATCTGACTGAGTAGGGTTCCATTCGTAGACATGCAGGGTAGAATAGGTGTAGGGTGATGCGGCGGCGTGGGCTCGTTGGGCCGAAGGGCCTGTTTCCCGTGCTGGGTTGTTCTTTGTTCTTTGTAGCCACAAAAGGCTCCTGCACCAGCTGCCTGCCTCTCCTGGCGGTCACCCATCTACCTGACAGAACCTACGGTGTGACAACCCCCCTGTAACTAGTGTCTATCACACTTTCTGCCCCCTGGATGCTCTGCAGTACATCCACCTGCCGCTCCAACCGAACAATGTGGTCTGTGAGGAGATGCAACCGGACACACTTCCTGCAGACAAAGACTAGATTGCTCCCTAATTTCCCACTTCTTAAATGTTATGAGGGTTTATGCTGCTATCATTCTTTCAGGCAGCAAGTTTCAGGTTCCTACCACCCTCTGGGTGAATAGTTCTTCCTCAAATCCCTTCTAAGTCTCCTGCCCTTACCTTAAATTTATGTCCCTTGGTATTGACCCCTCTACGAAGGGGAAAACTTTCTTCCTATCTCTCCTATCAATGGCCTTCATAATTTTGTACACCTCAAATCAGGTTTCCTCCCTCAGCCTTCTCTGCTCCAAGGAAAACAAACACAGCCAACCATCTTCTCTCCATTGCTGAAAAGTTCCAGCCCAGGCAACATCCTTGTGAATCTTCCCTACACACTTCCTCATGCAATCAGAAATAGAGGTTCTGAAAAGCTGTGAATGGCTCAGGGATGCTGAGGAGTTGAATGATGTTTATGAGAGCTGACCATCGTGTATCATGGTGCTATTGAGTGGTCGGATTAACGGGCAAGCTACACCATCATGTTTGTTGTGACTGGAGTGAAGGGGCTTCTGAAGAAGTGTGCTTTGTTGGTGGTAATCCAATCCATGGAACTTGGATGGGTAATGTAATTGTTGGAGACTTCTTGATGATCAAATCCTACATGTCAAAGAGTAATTGAACTCTACCTGAGAACTGGGAAAGACTTTGGGATTGCATATTGTGCTATATATTTGATAATAGGGTTAGCTGAGAAATTTGACAGATCTACCCTTGTTGTGTCAGCTTTTTGAAGTGCAATTTATAGTTTCTGCTGAATGCAATTTGCCTGTTAATTCACATTTACTTCAGGTTGATTTTGGTTTGATTGCTACAGTAAAGGTTTTAGAAAGTGAAATCTTGGAATCATTCAGAAAGGTTGGTTCTTTTGCGTTATTGGACCAACAGAGATTGTTACACTGAGAAACAAAGTTCTGGGAATGTAAAGAGGTTTTCTACATCTAAAAAGAGACCAGTTAGCATTTCAGGTGTTGACCATTTGTCAATAAAAACCCAAAATGCCAACATGTTTCAACTCTTTTTCAGAAATGATCATGAATAAAGAATCTGTACTGTGTTTCTGTCACCGCTAATTTTAATAGATGCACTGGTCATGATTTTCAAAATTCCCTAAGTTTTTAGGAGGCTTGAGCAAAGCAGTCAGCAAATGTAACATCACCATTCAAGAAAGGAGAGAGAAAGAGAGTAAAGAGGGAACTCTGGGTCAATTAGCCTGAAAGTCATTGTGAGGAAAATGCTACAATTTATTACTAGCACTTCAGGAAATCATTGTATGATGAGAGTCAAACGTCGTTTTATGAAAAGTAAACTGTGTTTGACAATTATAATTTTTTGAGGATCTAATTAGAAGGGTAGATAGAGCCAGAAGATGTTGAATACTTGAACTTTCAAAAGGCTTTCAATAAGGTGCCACACAAAAGGGTTGATATGCAAGATAAGAGCTCATTGAGTTGCTGATGTATTAGTGTGGCTGGAGGAATGGTTCATAGACAGGAAGCAGAGAATAAGGATAAATAAGTCATTTTCAACTTGGCAGAATGTAACTAGCATGGTACTGCCAGGGTCTCTGCTGGGACCTCAGCTATTTATGGATCTGTAACAATGACTTTAGGTAAAGATTCCGAGAGTAATGTATCCAGGTTTACTGATAATACAAAACTAGGTGAAAATGTAAGCAGTGAGTTGCCAACAAGATGGCAGATGACTTATAATGTGGAGAAGTGTGAGATCAGTCACTTCAGAAGTAAGAACAGAAAGACAATATTTCCTGACAGATGTGAAAGTTGTAAATGTTCAGAGAGACTAGGGTGCATTCATACAAGGAACGCAGTTTCCAAAGCACGCTATTAGGAAAACAAATGGCATCCGAACGCAAAATATTGCAGATGATGGAAATCTGAAATTAAAAACACAGAGGGAAAAACACAGTTAATGTTTAGGTCCGTGGCTTGTTCTGATAAAAGGTCAGAGACCTAAAGCATGAACTATGTTTCGCACTCTCCACAGATACTGCCAGACCTGTAGCGTTTTCCAGCATTTTCTGTTTTTATTTCAGATTTCCATCTCCTCCAATATTTTGCGTTCAAATGCCATTTGTTTTTCTAATAGTTTGCTTTGGAAACTGCATTCCTTGTATGAGTGCACCCTAGTTTCTCTGAACATTTACAAGTTTCGTATCTGTCAGGAAATATTCTGTCTTTCTGTTCTTACTACTGTAGTAATTGACCTCACACTTCCCCACATTGTACGTCATCTGTCACCTTGTTGCCCACTTACTGCTTACATTTTCACCCAGTTTTGTATTATCAGCAAACCTGGATACATTACTCTCAGAGCCTTCATTTAAAGTCACTGTTAAAAATCATAAATACAGTTTGCCTACCGCCACAACAAGTCCACAGCAGATGCCATTTCCCTGGCCTTGCACTCAATCCTGGAACACGTAGATAACAAGGACACCTATGTCAGACTCCTTATTTGTTGACTACAGCTCAGCCTTCAACACCATTAGTCCCAGGAAATCATCTCCAAATTCCATGACCTGAGCCTCGGCACCACTCTGTGACTAGATCCTGAACTTCCTAACTCACAGACCACAATCAGTAAGGCTAGGCAACAACATCTCCTCCACGATCATCCTCAACACTGGTGCCCCACAAGGCTGTGTTCTCAGCCCCTACTCTACTCCTTATATGCCTGTGACTGTGTGGCCAAATTCCCCTCCAATTCGATTTTCAAATTTGCTGACATACCACCGTACTGGGTCAGATCTCAAACAACAACGAGACAGAGCACAGGAATGAGATAGAGAATCAGGTGAACTGCCGGCAACAGTAATCACTCCCTCAATGTCAACAAAACAAAGGAGATTGTCATTGACTTTGGAAACGTAAAGGAGAACATGCCCCTGTCTACATCAATGGGGACGAAGCAGAAAGGGTTGACAGCTTCAGGTTTTTAGGTGTCCAGATCACTAACAACGTGTCCTGGTCCCCACATGCTGACACTATAGTTAAGAAAGCCCACCAACGCTTCTACTTTCTCAGAAGAGTAAGGAAATTTGGCATGTCAGCTATGACTCTCACCAACTTTTATGGATGCACCATAGAAAGCATTCATAGCTTGGTATGACTCCTGCGCTGCTCAAGACCGCGAGGAACTACAAAAGGTCATGAATATAGTCCAATTCATCATGCAAACCAGTCTCCCATCAATCTACTCTGTCAACACTTCCCGCTGGCTCGACAAAGCAGCCAGCATAATTAAGAACCTCATGCACCCCACCTTCTTCCTTCGGGAAAAAGATGCACAAATCTGAGGTCACATACCAACTGACTCAAGAACAGCTTCTTCCCTGCTGCTGTCAGACTTTTGAGTGGACTGACCTTGCATTAAGTTGATCTTTCTCTACACCCTAGCCATGATTGTAACACTACATTTTGCACTCTCATTTCCTTCTCTACGAACAGTATGTTTTGCCTGCATAGCACGCAAGAAACAATATTTTTCACTGTATGTTAGTACATGTGACAAAATAAATCAAATCAAAGCAAATCAAATAAATAGCTGACGCCCCAGCAGAGACCCTGACAGTACCATGCTAGTTCCATTCTGCCAAGTTGAAAATGCCTTACTTATCCTTATTCTCTGCTTCCTGTCTATGAACCATTCCTCCAGCCACATTAATACATCAGCAGCTCCATGAGCTCTTATCTTGCATATCAACCCTTTTGCATGGCACCCTATTGAAAGCTTTTTGAAAGTTCAAGTATTCTACATTTACCGGCTCACCTTTATTTACTCTTCTAATTAGATCTTCAAAAAATTATAATAAAAATTTGTCAAACAGTTTACTTTTCATAAAACAACGTTTGACTACCTGATCATACAATGATTTCCTGAAGTGCTAGTAATAGATTGTAGTATTTTCCTCACAACAGTTTTCAGGCTAATTGACCCAGAGTTCCCTCTTTACTCTCTCTCCCTCTCCCTCCTTTCTTGAATGGTGATATTACATTTGCTGACTGCTTTGCTCAGACCCTTCTAAAAACTAGGGAATTTTGAAAATTCATGACCAGTGCATCTATTAAAATTAGTGGTAAAAAAAACAGAACATGACAGAGACGCAGTGCAGATTCTTCATTCATGATCATTTCTGAAAAAGAGTTGAAACCGGTTGCCATTTTGGGTTTTTAATTGACGAGTGGTCAACACCTAAAATGTTAATTTTAGATGTAGAAAGTTTTTTTTTTAACATTCACAGAATTTTGTTTCCGAGTGTAACAATCGCCGTTTTCTGTTTTTATTTTAAGGAAAATGGCATTACAAGAGAAATGAGAGTAAGGAGTAAGGCATTCTTGCTATTGTTTAAGGTTCTGGTGAGACGACAACTGCTGGACTGTGTGCAGTTTTGGTATCCTGAAGGATATACTTGCCTTAAAGGCCAAATTGTGAAAGTTCACTAGGTTAATTCCTGGGATGAGAAGGTTGTCTGGACTGAGTGGATTGGGTCTATATTCTTTGGAGTTTAGAAGAATGAGGTGATCCTATTGAAACATACAATATTCTGCAAGGGCTTCACAGGGTGAACACAGATTGGTTCCTCTGAATGGTGAATCTCAAACACGGGGGCACAGTCTCAAGATATGGGGTCAATTATTTAGAACCGAGATGAGGAGAAATTTCTTCACCCTGAAGGTTATGAACCTTTGGAATCTGCTGCCTTGAAAGATTGTGGATGCTTTGTTGTCGAAAATGTCCAAAATTGAGATTGACAAACTAGTGCTTTCTCATGGAATTAAGTGATATAGGGACTGGGCAGGAAAGTAAAGGTGAAACAGATCAGTCACGATCATGTTGAATGGTGGAGCAGATTCGAGGAACCACATGATTTAAACATGTTTCTATTTCTTATATTCTTACATTTCCAATGCCTGTAAAAATCTGTACTATGTTGTAACTTTTGGAAATAAGAAACAGTTGAGAAGAGTCATTCATTTCTATTAATGAAAATTATTCATCCAGATCACATGGTCTGATATATTTCCTAGTGAAGGATTATTAACGTCTGTCAATTTGTGAGCAAATTGAAGTTGTTTAATCTCCAAACAATTCTGTATTCACAAATAATTTGCTCATACTGTCATACTTGTCCCTTGAGAACAAGACATTGCTTATGCATTTTTTAAAAATTCCATCAAGAAATCTTTTTTCCCTGGTTACTATGAATCAGGGAGTAACAGTGTATAAGCACGTTAAATAAGAGCACTCTACAGATGATCTGAAAGGATCGTGGACCAGGTGTGTGCGGGGGAAATGGAGGAGGTGGAGAAAGAAAGCAAAGATTGATCTGATAACTGACTACTGATATGCCCAGCAGGATACAATGTAAATGATAGCTCATTAGCATTCTGTTTATAGTACTTAATCAAATCATTTAAATTTCAAGCCTGAAGGTAAATGTAAATTTTCACTGGAGGAATTAATCCAATGCAACAATTCCAGTAGAGACAGTGGGAAATAAAATAAAACTCCCGAAAATACTCAACAGGTCAGACAGCATCTTAATTCTGATAAGAGGTCAACTCAACCTGAAAGGTTAACTCTGTTTGGTGCCACAGATGCTGCCTGATCTACTAAGTATTTCCAGCATGTTTTTACTTTTTTTTCATATCTACAATATTTTACTTTTCTATTGGAGTCACTGTGAAATCTCATCCATCTTTACAGAGTAATTAATTCTCCATATTGGCATCACTGTTATGAAGATAATAGTATTGCCTGACAATTAAATTGTGTGCATGATCATATAACATGTCATCTTTGTGCATAGATTCAATCATTACATATTTTATTTAGATTTATTTTTGTAAGATTATGGGTAAACAGGAAAGAATCTTTACTATTTTCCTTCAGATTACATGAGCCTCCTCTTTCCTTGAGTAAGTGGCCTCAAACTCTTTCTACAGTGCAAAATTCAGATCAAGTATCTCAGTTCAAACCAGAATGGTGCAAAAGCGGAGTCAGAAACATTCCTAGTCTTTTTATTTTATAATTTTAAAACTCTTTGGAAAACTCAACCATAAAATGTTATAATTATTCAAAAATCAAATCAAAAGAATGCAAATTATAGACCAGCAGAATCAATAAACTACACCTACCAAGTTTGTCTCTTTTCCTTAGTCCTTTGGAGATGGTGTTCACTCTTGCATTTTGCATAAAAACCTCAGAGGCAACATCTGCTGTTTTCTGTCAAAAGAAGAAATGTGTTTTCAAAAGACAGTACGAGGTTTATTTTACAACAATGCTGAAGTAACACAACACTTGAATATTCTCCAACAATATTGAACTTTTCATTTATTATTATACTTTTCTTCCCCACAAGTGGAAATTGAGAGCAAACTAGTATTCTCTCCTTCCCATAACTCGGTTACAGAGAAGAATATTTAGGACATGGACAAAGTTCAAGATAATTTGTATGATTTTACCCAGAAAGTGAGGGTGGGGGAAATTGATTTTCTCAGTGCCTCAGCTTCACGACAGAACAGAGGCTAAAATCAAAATTCTTTGCCGAGTTCCCATGCAGCTATGGGTCATGTGATTGGCAAATACTCATGGTTTACATTTGATCAAGGCAAATTCAACATTTTCAAGGACAAACAGATTCATAGCAATTATCCTTAGTATCTAACTTGCAAAAAAGAGTTGGAGGAGAAAAAGGATTTTCCCATGAAATCACCGGAAAATCTCTTCTGAAATGTTTGAGCAGAAGGATCTTTGCTTACGCCAAACTTTTAGATAAATTACCTGGTATAGAAAGATTTATCCCAATCTTAATGATGTTACGAGAGATAACAAGTAGGAGAAATATCAGAAAGTCTGCATTCCAATGTATAAATGCTTATAAAGTTATTTAAGCCTGTCCCCCTGCCTGAAATGAGACACCGTTGATGTTTAGAATTTTTCCTTGATTATTGTAACTCCAAGCTTCAATAGAGTTTTGCGAAACATCACAACATGCATTACACAACACAGGCCTATAGGTGGCACAAAGGAATATAACTAATCAGGAGAAACGAAAACAGTATTATTTCCCTCTCCTACATGATGTCTATTTACCCTCCTTCCTTCCACGTCAAAAGTTTATTTATTATTCACAGGTAAGGCTAACATTAACACTGCAACGAGTTACTGTGAAATTCCCCTAATCACCACACTCCGGCATCTGTTCAGGTCAATGCACTGTGGGAGGAGACCAGAACACTAGGAGGAAACCCAGGCAGACACGGGGAGAACTGAAGGCACTGTTGCTAAGTTTGCAGATGATACAAAGATATTTAGAGATACAGGTTGTATTGAGGAAGCAGTGGCGGGGGGTGGTCTGCAGAAGGACTTGGACAGGTACAGAGTGTGGGCAACGAAATGGCAGATGGAATACAATGTGGAAAAGTGTGAGGTGATGCACTTTGGAAGGAGAAATGAAGGCATAGACTATTTTCTAAATGGGAAAATGCTTAGGAAATCAGAAACATAAAGAGACTTGGGAGTCATTGTTCAAGATTCTCTTAAGATTAACGTGCAGCTTCAGTCAGCAGTTAGGAAGACAAATGGAATGTTAGCATTCATGTCGAGAAGGCTAGAATACAAGAGCAGGAATGTACTTCTGAAGCTATATAAGGCTGTGATCAGATCTCATTTGGAGTATTGGGCAGTTTTGGGCCCCATATCTAAGGAATGATGTACTGGCCTTGGAAAGGGTCCAGAGGAAGTTCACAACAATGATCGCTGGAATGAAGAGCTTGTTGCATGAGGAACGGTTGAGGACCCTGGGTCTGTACTTGAAGTTTAGAAGAAAGGTTTTTGGGGGGGCGGGGGGGGCTGCGAATCTTATTGAAACTTAAAGGACACTGCCAGGCCTGGATAGAGTGGATGTGGAGATGATGTTTCCACTAATAGGAAAAACTAGAGCCTGAGGGCACAACCTTAGGCTAAAGGGACGATCCTTTAAAACAGAGATGAGGAGGAATTTCTTCGGCCACAGAGTGATGAATCTATGGAACTCTTCATCACAGAAGGCTGTGGGGGCCAGGTCATTGAGCGTCTTTAAGACAGAGATAGGTTCTTGATTGATATGGGGATCAGGGGATATGGGGAAAAGGCAGGAGAATGGGGATGAGAAAAAAAAATCAGCCATGATTGAATGGCAGGGCAAACTCGATGGGCCAAGTGCTGCTATATTTTATAGTCTTATGTTCTATGCAAACTCCACACAGATAGTGACCCAAGCCAGGAATCGAATCCAGGTCCCTGGCGCTGTGAGGCAGCAGTCATAACCACTGTGCCGCGTGGGGAGGGTGATTCACTGATCTTGCCATGCCATCAGTCGATCAGGTCGGTCCCGGGGAATAGCGTGAGGGCCTAAAAATTCATTTTGCATCCAGCGCCAAACAGTATGCAATTTTCCTGCCCGTTCCTAATGGTGTGAACTTGACCTTGACCTTGCCCAGAAAGGGTACAAGTCCAATTAACATATTTAGCACAGAGGCTACTGAAGCCTTCTGGTGGTCAGGAGCATGGCCAGGCAGTGCCCATTGGCTAGCACCCACCTGGCAGCGCTATGAGGTTGGGGCCTGAGTGGGGGTCTATGTGGGATGGATTGTGAGGATGATCCTGAAGGGTGGGTACATGTTGAAGTGGGGGTTCAGATTGAAGGGGGCATGTCATGGACCGTAATGGAGGGGCATATTCGGGGGCGGGGGGGGGGTCCCCACGTGTGAGGGGGTCTCCTGGGGCAATCTGAGAACAAAGGCACCCAAGTGCTCAGAACACAAGCTCACAAGTGTGCTTAGGCCCTGTCACCACCCAGTACCAGCGTGAAATACCCAACTCTCCAAACAAGTGACTGAGAGTGGGAGGATTGCGGTGCGGCACACATCTGAGAGACCGGGGCAGATCTCACCATTATTCTCACTGTTATGACAAATTTTGCCCCAGATTTGCCTTTAACTTAGTACTAAATTAGTAGCAGGATTCAAAAAGGAATTGAGTATACATACAGTTGAAATTAGATCTGGCACACAGTGCAGTGCAATGCAATAATCAAGCATTTAACAGAGACTGGCACTGCAGACAGACTTCACTTAACTTACTGCTTCCACATCTCATCCCCCTCCCCCATGCTGTGCTTCATGTCCAATACCTACCATCATACACCTGCTACCCAATATTTCAATGCCTTTGACACCCACCTGCATCTGATGCATAATGCTCAACACCTCCACGCATGAAGCTCTGAATCATCTTTCCCCCTATCTCTCTAAAGTCGCTTCCTAATTTTCTTGTCTCTCTTCCTTCATCCTTTACATACCTCCTGCATCCATCCAAGTATTGCAATATCCTTTACCCACACATCTGTCGCATGGGGGAGGAGGTGGCAGCAGCATAGTGGTAATGTTACTGGAATAGTAATCCAGAAATCCAGGGTAAAACTCAGGGGGCCCGGATTCAAATTCAAAAAACTCTGGAATTAAAAGTCTAATAATCACCATGTAACCATTGCTGATTGATTTGAAAGACAACCTAGTTCACTAATGTTCTTTAGTGGAAGGAAATCTGCCATCCTTACTTGGTAAGAGTCCAGAATCACAGCAGTAAATTGCCCTCTGAAATGGCCCAGCAGGCCACTCAGTTATATACAACCACTACAAAGGCAATGAAGAGGAAAGAAACCAGACAGATTACCTAGCATCTACCTGGGCACAATAAACAGTGACAGCAAACCCAGCCCTGTCAATTCTCCTCCTAACTAACATCTGGGGACTTGTGCCAAAATTGGGAGAGCTGTCCCATAGACTAGTTAAGCAACAGCTTTACACAGTCATACTCACAATGTCTTTACAATATCCCAGACATCACCATCATCATTACTGGGAATGTCCTGTCCTACGTGCAGGAAATACCAGAAGTGGTAGCACAGTGGTGTGTAGTCAGGAAGAAGCTGCGCTGGGAGTCTTCAGTCTCGACTCTGGACCCCATGAAGTCTCATGGCAGCAGATCAAACACGGGCAAGGAAATTGATTAGCACAAATCGTCCCCCCTCAGCTGATGAATCAGTACTCCTCCAAGAAAACCATTTGGAGGAAGCACCTGAGGATGGTAAAGCCACAGAATGTACTCTGCTTCAATGTCCATCACATGAAGCACCACCACAGACCAAGTTGGCCAGGTCCTACAGGACACTGTTGCTAGACTGGGTTAACAGCAGGTGGTGAGGGAATCAACAAGATGAAAAAAAACGAACTTGACCTCTTTCTCACCAACATTCCTTCTGCTGATGCATCTGTCCATGACAGAATTAGTAGGTGTGGTCACTGCACAGTCCATATGGAGACTAAGTTCCATCTTCACATTGAGAATACCTTTTATCATGTTGTATGGCACTACCACTGTGCAAAATGGGACACACTTTGAACAGATCTAGCAACTCAAGACTGGGCATTCATGAGGCACTGTGGATCTTCAGCACCAGTAGAATTGTACTCAACCACAATCTGTAACTCATGGGCTGGCATATTTCCCACACCACCATTACCACCAAGCCAGGAGATCAACCCTGCTTTAATGAAGAAATAAGGACGGCATGCCAGAAGCAATAACTAGCACACCTAAAAATGAAGTGTTAACCTGGAGAAGCTACAACACAGAACTACTTGCAAGTCAAACAGCAAATAATAAACAGAGCTAAATAATCCCACAACCAATGGATCAGATCTAAGCTCTGCAGTCCAGCGTCATCAAGTCATGAATGGTGGAGGACAATTAAACAACACTTAACAATTAAGGAGGAGACCCCACAAATATCCCCAACCTCAATGATGGAGGAACCCAGCACATTGGTGAAAAAGATAAGGCTGAAGTATTGCAACAATCTCCACCAAGAAGTGCCAAGTGGATGTTCCATCTTGGCCTCCTCCAGAAGGCCCCAGCATTCCAGATGTCAGTCTCCAGCCAACATGATTCACTCCATTTGTTATCAAGAAACAGCTGAAGACACTAGATATTGCAAAGGCTACGGGCCCTGACAATATCATGGCAATAAAACTGAAGACTTCTGCTCCTGAATTTGTCACACCCCTATCCAAGCTGTTCCAGTACAGTTACAACACTAGCATCTACCCAGTAATGTGGAACCTTGCCCATATATGTCTGTACCCAAAAAGCAGGTCAAATCCAACCCAACCAATTACCAGTCTATCAGCCTACACTTGGTCATTGGCAAACTGATGGAAGGCATCATCAACAGTGCCATCATGCAGTACTTATTCAACAATAGCCTGCTCACTGATGCTCAGTTTGGGTTCCGCCAAGGTCACTCTGCTCCTGACAGTATTATAGCCTTGCTACAAACCTGGACAAAAGAGCTGAACTCAAGAGATGAGATGACAGTGACTGTCCCCAACACCATGACAGTATTAGACCAAATATGCCATCAAGGAACCCTAACAAAACTGGAGTAATTGGGAATCAAGGGTAAAATTCGCCACTGGTTGGAGTGAAATCAGGGACGAAGGAAGATAATTGTTGTTGTTGATGGTCAATATTTTCAGTTCTTAGAAATCTATGCAGGAGTTCTTCAGGGCAGCTTTCAAGTCCTCACCACCTTCAGATGTCATAGCAATAACTTCCCTCTCTCATAAGGTCAGGAGTGAGGCTCTTTGATGATTGCACAATATTCAGCAGCATCGGTGACTCCTGATACGCTGAAGCTGTCTGTGTCCGTATGCAGCAAGACCTACATAATATTCAGACTTAGGCTCATAACTGTCAAGTCACTCACAAGCACCAGGCAATGACCATCTCCAACAAGAAAAAATTTAACCATCTCCCCATGACATTCAATGGCATTATGTCATGAATACCCCAGTGTCAACAAACCAGGAATTACTATTGAGCAGAAACCAAACTGGACCAGCTATATTAACACTGTGACTAGAAGAGCAGGTTTGGGCTGAGAAATGTGTGGTGAGTAACTCATCCCTTGATTCCCCAAAGTCTGTCCACCATCTACAAAGCAGAAAGAAGAGCATGATGAAATAGTTTCCACTTGAATGAGTGCAGCTTCAACACTCGTGAAGCTGGACACCATTCAGGACAAAGCAGCCTGTTTGGTTGGTACAGCATGTAGTAACATTGACTCCCTCCACCACCAATACAAAATGGCAGCAACTTGTACCATCTACAAGGCTCACTGCCGCAACACACCAAGTTTCCTCAGACAACACCTGTCAAACCCACAACTTTTACCACCAAAATGGGCCAAGGGCAGTAGATTCATGGGAACACCACCAACTGCAAGTTCCTCTCCAAGCCACACACCATCCTGACTTGCCATTCCTTCGCTGTCACTTGGCCAAATTCCTGGATCCCCCTTTCTAACACTACATGGAGGTGCAGTTGTTCAAAAAAGTGGCTCACCACTACCTTCTCACTGTCAATTTGGGAACTATGAGGCAATAAATGCTGGTCAGCCAGTGACACTCATATCCTGTGAAAGAATAACATTTTAAAAATAACACCGGAATTAGTTAAATATTGTCAGCCAACAATCCCTTCAGTCAGGCAGGGACAGAAAGAAAACCATTCAGTCTTGACATTGCACCCTTCAATACACCAACGCACCATCTAATTGTACAGTAGTCCTGATGGATTTGCCTTTAATTAGTCTTAAATTTGGGATGAAGGAATAAAAAAAATTTTGAAGCAGTATTGTGAAGTTGTGGGATTTATTTCAAGGGAGGCATTTTCCAATGATTGACAACAGGCTATCTGGCCTGTTATTCCTAGTTTTCTCTCTCCTTCCTTTCTTGAACTACAGTGTGACATTTGCTAACTTTCAAGTCTCCGGGATCATTTGAGAATCTGTAGAATTTTGGAAAATCATAACCGGCACATCCGTTATCTCTGTAGGTCATTAGGTCTTAGGCACAGGTCAGCTTTTAATCCCTTCAAGTTCTCCAGTGTTTTCTCCCTGCTGATATTAATTACTCAAGTTCCTCACTCTTATTGGCCCCGTGGTTACCCTTTAACTCTGGTATGTAATTTATGTCTTCTGCTATGAAGACAGACACAAAAGGCCTGAATTTTTCACAGAGATAGAGGCTGTCTTTACAAAAATGGCAAGGGAAAACGGCAGAAGCCCGAATGCAGAATCCCCGCCCCACCCAAAATCCAGTCCGCACAATTGGGAGTCGCAGGCCGTATATCAAACTTTGGGCATCTTTGGTTCACTTTGGCAGGTGCACATGTTAAAGTGCAGCTACCTTCAGACTTTGCACAAAGAGGATGTCTGAAATATGATTTGTGCACCTTAGGCCTGATAAAAGATTTAAACATTCTGGAGTATTTTAGACGTCGGATAACTTTTTTGGAAGTCAGGTAATCTTTTGGATATGGTTCCAGAACATCTTTGAATTAGATCACATGCCCTTTGGGATTATTGAAAGTAGGTTAGAATATGCAATTATTGCGGACAAATCTATTGAAACTGTCAAACTCATTGGATCTGTTAAGAGGAGTTGTCAAGCTATCAAGGCTTTTAAATCTGCTGCCGTTTGCATATTTGGGAAGAAAAAACTGTCTACAGTGTTGAAAAACATGAATATCAAATAATCTCACCAATTACATTCAATATGCTGCAATGAAATGTCCACAAACACCTTCTTGCAAGACTATAGGATTTAAAATTAATCTTTGCTTGAAAACACTCATTTTCCCTTTGGAGCAAATAACATAGGTCACTTCTCCACCCTTTCTATTTGTTCCTGTCCTCAATTTTCTCTCTCCTTTTCCAAAAGGTGTTAACTCTTTTGCTTCTTTTATGTATCAGCCATGGCTCAGTTGGTAATACTCTCACCCTGGAATCCGAAGCTATGGCTTCAAGACCCACACCTGGACATGAACACAAAAGTCTATGACTGCAGGTGTGCATTTTTCAGATGAGACATTAGAACAAGATCTATCTGCCTTTGCAGATGGATGTAATAGATCTCATGACACTACTTTGAAGAAAAGTAGGAGCAAACTTGGTGTCCTCACCAATATTTATCCCCCAATCAATTAAAACACAGATTATCTGGTCACTATTGCATTGCTGTCTGTGAGACTTGTACACAAATTGGCTGCCAGAGTTCTTACACCACAAAAGTGATTATATGTCAAAAGTACTTAATTAGCTGTAAAATACCTTAAATTACCTGGTGGTCATGAAAGGCATTGGATTACTTTTGCAAGAATGGAAGCCATTCCCTAGTACCTTGCCCAAGTGGCTATTATTCATGCACATACCTCATGATTAAGTGGTGGTTGATAGAGAACATGATTACTACCTTAAATGTACAATTCTCAAATGGGATATTATTCTCCCTTCCCTTGTCCCTAGAGTAACGCACTCACCAACTTTTACAGATGTACCATAGATAGTTGTCTTTCTGGTTGTATCACAGTTCGATATGGCTCCTGCTCCGTGCAAGAACAAAGAACATAAGAAATAGGAGGAGTAGGCCATCTAGTCCTTCGAGCCTGCCCCGCCATTCAATAAGATCATGGCTGATCTGTCTTGGCTCAGTTCCACATTCCCGCCCTCTCCCCATAACCCTTAATCCCCTTGCCTATCAAAAACCGATCAACCCGTGTCTTAAAAATATTGAGCGAAGCAGCCTCCACCACTTCAACGGGCAGAGAATTCCAGAGATTCACCACCCTTTGAGTGAAGAAGTTCCTCCTCAACTCTGTTCTAAACCACCCCCCCTTTATCCTGAGGCTGTGCCCTCTCTAGTCCTACTGTCCTTTCTGAGCGGGAAGAGCCTCTCCACCTCTATCCTATCCATCCCATTCAACATCTTAAACGTCTCAATGAGATCTCCCCTCATTCTTCTAAACTCTAACGAGTACAAGCCTAGTTTATTCAGCCTCTCCTCATAGCTCAACTCCCTCAACTCCGGAATCAGCCGAGTAAACCTCCTCTGCACTCCCTCCAAGGCCAAAATATCCTTGCGTAAGTGCGGCGACCAAAACTGCACACAGTACTCCAGCTGCGGCCTCACCAGTGCCCTATACAGCTGCAGCAAGACCTCCCTACTTTTATATTCAATCCCCCTCGCTATGAAGGCCAGCATCCCATTTGCCTTCCTGACCACCTGCTGCACCTGCAGGCTGGGTTTTTGCGACTCATGCACAAGGACCCCAAGGTCCCTCTGCACCGTCGCATGCTGCAGTTTTTCGCCACGTAAGTAATAGTCCTTCCTACCATTATTCCTACCAAAGTGGACAACTTCACATTTGCCAACATTAAATTCCATTTGCCAGTTCCTGGCCCATTCGCCCAGCCTATCTAGATCCTTCTGCAGACTCTCCACACCCTCTGCACAATTTGCCGTTCCACCAATCTTGGCGTCATCAGCAAATTTCGACACCATACACTCGGTTCCCTCCTCCAGATCGTCTATATAAATGGTAAATAGCTGAGGCCCCAGCACCGACCCCTGGGGCACTCCACTAGTCACCAACCGCCAATCCGAATAGCACCCATTGACCCCCACTCTCTGCCTCCTATTTGACAACCAATCCCCTATCCATGCTAACGCCCTACCCCCAACTCCATGCCCCCTGATCTTCTGCAATAACCTCTTGTGAGGCACCTTGTCAAACGCCTTCTGAAAATCAAGAAAGACCACATCCACTGGCTCTCCTCTATCCACTGCCCTAGACACATCCTCATAGAACTCCAATAAATTTGTCAGACACGACTTCCCCTTAACGAAACCGTGCTGCGTCTGCTCTACCAAACAATTCTCCTCAAGATGCCTCGCTATTTTCTCCTTGATCACGGATTCTAACATTTTTCCTACAACAGACGTTAAACTAACCGGCCTATAATTCCCCGCCTTTTGCCTGGCACCCTTCTTAAACAATGGCGTAACATTAGCCGTTTTCCAATCTTGCGGCACTTCCCCGGAATCCAGCGACGTTTGGAAAATAATCACCAAGGTATCCACTATCACCTCCGCCATTTCCTTCAGAACCCTTGGATGCATTCCATCCAGTCCTGGGGACTTGTCCACAATCAGTCCCTCCAGTCTGTCGAGCACCGCCTCTCTAGTAACAATAATGTCATTCAGGCCCTCCACTCCTACCATCTTTCCATCGCTAACACCCGGCAAATTATTCACGTCCTCCTCCGTGAAGACCGAAACAACAAAGTTATTCAGGGCCTCAGCCATTTCCCCATCCTCCACCACTAAGTCCCCTCTCTCATCCTCTAAGGGTCCAATGTTCACCCTAGCCAGCCTCTTCCTTTTTATGTATTTATAAAAACTCTTGCTATCCTTTTTTATATTAAGCGCTAGCCCAGCTTCATAGTTTCTCCTACCCTTCTTTATCAACTTCTTTGTCATTCTTTGTTGACATTTAAACCTCTCCCAATCCTCTTCTCGCCCACTACTCTTAACGCATCCGCTTTTAATTTAACACCTTCCTTCACCTCCTTCGTTATCCACGGCTGATTACCTCTCCTCCTCCAATCCTTTTTAACCATCGGAATAAATTTCTGCTGAGCACCAAGAAAGATCTCCTTAAAGATCCTCCACTGTTCCTCAGCAGACCTACCTTCCAACGCACTCCCCCAATCAACATTCGCCAATTCCTCTCTCATCCTACCATACTCCACTCTGTTCAAACAAAGGACACATGTCCGGGAACCCACTTTCTCCTCCTCCATCTGCATCAGAAACTCCACCATACAATGATCACTCTTCCCAAGAGGATCCTTCACCACAAGGTCCCTAATTCTACCTGCCTCATTACATAACACCAGATCCAAGATAGCTCGCTCCCTCGTCGGCTCCAACACACACTGTTCGAGGAACTATCCCGGCAGCATTCCAAGAACTCCTCCTCGAGCCCACCGCGTCCAACATGGGTCGACCAATCAATATGTAGATTGAAATCCCCCATAATTATCGCCGTTCCATTCCTGCACGTCGCACTTATTTGTGCATTAACAGCCCGCCCCACCTCCAGATCATTATTCGGGGGCCTATAAACGACACCCACCAGCGTCTTCCTCCCTTTGCTGTTCCTAATCTCCACCCACAACGATTCCACGTTCTGCTCTTTGGTTCCTATATCATCCCTTACTACCACCCTCATGCTATCCTTAATCAGCAAAGCTACACCCCCCCCTTTTTCCTCCTTCCTATCCTTCCTAAACACTTGATACCGCTGGACATTCAGCTCCCAGTCCCTGTCACCTTGCAGCCACATCTCTGTAATGGCCACCAGATCATATCCATTTGTGCTGATCTGCGCCACCAGCTCATCCACTTTATTCCGAATGCTTCGTGCATTCAGATAAAGTGCCTTCATCCCAGCCTTCACCTGTACCCTATTTGCCAGAACGCCACCAACCATACTCACGCCCCCTACTCCTTTTATTATTGGGACATCCTTGGCCTCCCCCCTTACCTGCACCCTCTCCTTTACTTTAGACCCCGTAATGTCTCAAAAACTACAGAGGGTCAAGAATGAAGCCCAGTCCATCACACAAACCACTGTCACACCCATTGACACTGTCTACACTTCCCAATGCCTCGGAAAAGCAGCCAGCATAATCAAAGAACCCCATGCAGCCCAGACATTCTCTACCACAGATACAAAATTCTGATGTCATGTATCAACTGACTCAAGAACAGCTTCTTCCCTGCTGCCATCAGACTTTCAACTGGACCTTGCTCATATTAAGTTGATCTTTCCTTACACCCTAGTTATGACGGTAACATCCTCTCCTTTCCTCCTGTATGTACGGTGTGCATTGTCTGTATAGCACTCAAGAAATAATACTTTTCACTGTATATTAATACCTGACAATAATAAATCAAACAAAATGCTCAATTGTGGCACGAACCGCTATCTTTATTGAGATCAGCAAAGTTACCAAATCCAAATGTATGACCTGCAAGGTTCAGCAACAGCAACTTTTGCTCCAAGACCTTCTATGTCCTTCCTATCGCAACTATATTTTGATGGCATTATGATTAGAACTGACCACAGTATTCTTATTGAGGGATGGCCAATTCATTCTAAGACTTTAGGATGACCAATGTAGAATAGTATTCTAATAAACTGATTACATACGTCAACACTCTATTAGCTTTTTTTAATTGATTCAACACATTATCTGGAAATTGAAAGTGACATGATTGCTATTACTGCCAAGCTCCTTTTCAGGTCCCCTGTCCTAATTCAATTTGATTTATTATGCCCCAGATTTTCAATCTGTGAAATACTGTTATTTTTAAGAGTCAAATTTAATTTGCTATGCATCTGTCCAGTTGTATAACTGAATCTGTTTTCTGCAATACTACGTTTCTGCAGCTCTCCCTAATATTATTATATTTTAACTTGGCCAGTTCACAATAATGACAGAAATTGCTGGAAACATTCAGCAGCCCAAGCATTTTGTGTTTTTATTGCAGATTTCCAGCATTCACAATATTTAGCTTTTGACCAGTTTCTACCTGATCCAACCAGCTATGTTTGTATTCAAAACAAATTTAGTGCCTATACTGATCCTACAAGACTCCATTTAATTTTCCAGTTTGGCATCGAATATATCATGAGTAATCTCTCTCCTACATTTTTAAAGCAATGACTAGGTTTAACCTGGATTCTTGTGACTTTTCATTTAGTTAGATGTGTTTCACATGGAATTTTGTTTATTTACACTTACAGAATCATGTTCAATGCAATTATTAACTTCATCTGTAAATGGCTCTAAAGGAGATTGCTTAAT
This sequence comes from Carcharhinus amblyrhynchos, assembly GCF_965287045.1. Lineage (NCBI taxonomy): Eukaryota > Metazoa > Chordata > Chondrichthyes > Carcharhiniformes > Carcharhinidae > Carcharhinus > Carcharhinus amblyrhynchos. Next base: position 36,068,509 of record NC_137330.1, on the reverse strand, counting down.
GTCTTCCCCTTCAAAGTCCACACTGGCTATGTTGATTAGAGTACAAGCAATATGCTCTGTAGCAGTTGTCCAGTATTTCATCCCTGACGAACAGATTACAAATTGACAGTTGCCTGGGCCAAATGTCAGCACAGTGATTTCCTGCAGAACTTCACCAAGTTTTGCAAATTTATCACAGTAAGAGAAAATGAAAGTTGCTATTGAATCTGCTTTCACCACCCTTTTCAGACAGGGCATTTCAAAACTGAACACTCCACAAAAAAATGTTTTTTTTGTATTATCTCTGGTCCTATTACCAATTAGTTTAAATCTATGGCCTCTAGTTACCAACTGCTCTGTCACTGGACACAGTTTTATGTTATTTATTCAACATTCATGATTCTGAATGTTTCAACTAAATGTTCCCATAACCTCCCTACTTGAAACACATATCTGGTTTCCCCAGCCTCTCAGAGTAACTGTCACTCATCTCAGGTGTCATTAACTTGATCTTTCTCTACAACCTAGCTATGACTGTAACACTACATTCTGCACTCTACGAACGGTATGTTTGGCCTGTATAGCACACAAGAAACAATACTTTTCACTGTATGTTAACACATATGACAATAATAAATCAAGTCATTCTAGTAAGTAATCTCTGCATTCCTTCTAAGATGTTGATGTCCTTCCCAAGTGTGTTTCTTAAATGTAACTAGGGTTTTTGTTTCCACCACTCTTTCTGAAAGTCCATTCCAGATGCTAATCAGAGTCGGCGTGAAGAACTTCCTGATAGAATCCTTGTTACCTTTTACCAACTTAAACCGGTTCCATAATTTAATTTTAACCAGCACTGACTTACAGTGCCAGGAACAATGTAGAATAAAAATAGCATTGATAGCAAACTACTATAATGTAACCGAAGCAGGCGTTGCTGTCACTTTGCATGACCAAAAATCACAAAAAGATTGACAAACTGCAAAATTATAGGAAATAGGCACATTAAATGAAAAGTCAAGAATTCTAAGCCACAGATAGATATTATAGATAACCTAGGAAGAAGTTTAGTATTGAAATATTACGCTCTACCTTCAGGGTCTCATTTGCTTGGTTAACAGCACTTGAAATTGTTTAGTGTATTATTTTTTAATTCATTCATAGAATATGGCTATTGCTAGCTGGACCAGCATTTATTCCCCATCAATAATTACCCTTGAACTGAGCGACTTGCTAGGTCATTTAAGCGTCAATCACAATGTTGTAATTTTGGAGTCACAGGTCAGCCAGGCCAGGTAAGCGAAGCAGATTTCCTTTCCTTAAAGGAGATTACTGAGCTAGATGGGTTTTTACGACAATGGTTTCATGGTCATCATTACACTTTTGATTCTACATTTTTATTGAACTTAAATTTCACCATTCAAACCCACACCGTCAGAGTATTACCCTAGGTCTATGGATTACTAGTCTAGTGGCAATACCACTACATCACCACCTCTCCAGAATTCCTACTCCTAGAGCTCTCTCCACTTACTTAAAAGTTTTATTCAGTTTGTTTTCTTTCTTCTTCCAATTTTAATTGACCTATGCATATATTGTGCATACAAGTTTATTTTTCTGGGGAATATGTGTCCAAAATTACCATTGTTTGTCAATACATTTGGTTTGAAGTGTTGTTTTGTTTTGCTCAGATACATTTTATCAGTACATTCTAAGCTAACTTATTCTATCTCCATTCAGATTACTTTACAAATTGCCTTTTTAAAGCCATATGGTCTTCTTTGGTGCTAGCTTTTGTTGACGCAGGTTGCCAGATAATCTTAAATGTAAATATACTGCAATTAAGTTGTTGTTTGCAATTTTGTGATCTGTCCCCCATTGAGGAAACAACTTAAACTACTGAGTATTTAACCTTCATGTAACAGTACTCACCTCAATAACATTATGACAGGACTTGCAAAAGTACGTGCCTTCATCTGAGATCCCCCAGTTAATCACAGAACATTGTTGGCATGCCTGTTGGAAATCTCTCTGAAAAAAAATACAAACATATAGCTCAGCAAATCCTTCCACAGAAATAAAAGCATAAATACACATAAATGTTCTATCAGGAAGGGGATTAAGAAAGCCAAGATGAGAAAACAGTAACTGCTGTCCCACCCCTCACACAAGCTAAACTACAATTCTATACTGGTAGCAGTCTTGCTGCGCTGGAGTGCCTCGAGGTGTTGACATACATGGCAAGCATCCAGTATATTCTATGTTAATTCATTTACTTTCCAAATCTGGAGAATGTTGACTATTACATCCAACTAGCTTATAAAGCAGTACCAAAAACACTAAAAGGCCAGCCCATTGGGGTCAGATTAAAAATATATTGTTATGCAGGTATTTGAAACACCATTCCATGGTGGAGGCAGGGTGAGACACTGATGTATGGAGGGGAGACAGGGGAGGGGATGCTGACACAGGGCTCAACCATGTCATAGAAGCAGGGCAGACATAGCTGCGTGTCAGGGATGGAAATGAGTGGGGGTAGGGCAAGAGGCAATGTTCCACACTCGTAGGATGGTGGAGGGGAGGGAGGTGCCACTTGGTATCCCATTGGCAGGGGCAGAGCACAACTTGGTGCCCCATGGCTAGGGAGGGAAGGGGGGGGGGGAAGGTGAGACGAGCACCACACTACCTCAGGTCGGAGGGGCAATGGCCTAGGTCACAGGGGCAGTGTCCCAGGTTGCATGAAGGTAAGGAGGGCATTGCTCCATGTCTTATGTTGGGGGCATTGCTCTGTGTCATGATGTGCACATAGTTCCCTGTCACGTGGGGAATTTGAAATGACTCTCCCGCCGCCTGCACGCGGAGGGGGCGGGACATCGGTAGCCGCCGGTTGGACGCTCAGGGGTGACTGCACTCACCGCGTCCTCATCCATGCTCAACCCACACCACCCCGTGTCACTCGGGCCGGACCACTTTCCCCGCGTACACTTCCGGTCCGCCCCGCAAACCTCACCCCCGTACGCAAAGAGTTTTTGGATATTTTCAGCTTCTTTAAATGTTCCAGGACAGCGTCGAAATCGGGCCGATTCGCCCCTCCTCCCTTTTAAAGGTTAAAATGCCATTGATATGAATATATTTAACTGCTTTAAATCAGCACGGACGATATAGTTTTGTATATTTGTGTTGAGTGTGTTCCTCAGTTGGTGCAGCTTCCACTTATCAGACAGTAACTTGAATATGTCTTCTGCGAACATGTTGAACTTTTAAGTACAACAAATATTGCCATCTGCAGAAGGGTTTAGCGTATTTGAGCAGAGAAATCGGAACCGAAATATTAGCATTGAGAACAATACACAAACGGAATTAAATAAAAATAAATTAGGATAAGGACACTTAAAAATGGACTTGAATGAATTGTAACCATGTTACGTTCAATGTCTAGAAATCATGAAAAAAAACAATTAAAAGCTAATCGAATTCTGAAGCATTTATTCAATATTTGTATAAGGCTATAGTGAACATGCCGCGGGAACCACATCGATTAATAACATAAATCAATACTGCTCCACCAAATGTGAATCTGGGCAGGTGGGAAATCATTAACTGACCAAAAGTAAGTCGGATGTACATAGAATTATCAAAAATTCAACTTTTAAACTAAAAAAAGGTTAAGGGACCTCATCGAGGTAAAATATTTAATTGCTTAGCTATGACAAACCTGGAATATTATATTCAAAATTGCTCAACCCTGGAAGTAAGTGGATATAATTCAAAAAATAATGCAACAGAGCCTCTCAAAGAATGTTAGTTTTTAAAATTAAAAATCCTCTGTTGGCTTTTTGTATCACTATTACTATTTGATTGATTGAATGAAAATAACTATTTACAGCTGTTTTGTGATGCTTATTACATGAGCAGTGTGACACCAATGGGCAGTACTTCTTTTGTGTCTTCCGTAACCTTGTAGCAATGAAAATATATTCCTGTTTATATCACTGTAAAAATAGAGCTAAAATTGAGTCTGTCTGTTTCAAAGTGCTGTTAATTTTTCTCCTCTCCTTTCCCATTGTGTCCTTGTTTTAAGAACAAAAGAACAAAGAAAATTACACACAGGAACAAGCCCTTCAGCCCTCCAAGCCTTCACTGACCATCCTGCCCAACTGAACTAAAACTCCCTACCCTTCTGGGGACCATATCTCTCTAATCCCATCCTGTTCATGTATTTGTCCAGATGCCCCTTAAAACTTACTATTGTGTCTACTCCCACTATCTTCCCAGCAGTGAGTTCCAGGCCCCCACCACCCTCTGGGTAAAAAACTTGCCTCATACATCTCTTTTAAACCTTGACCCCTAGCAATTGACGCTTCCACCCTGGGAAAAAGCTTCTGACTATCCACCCTGACCACGTCCCTCATAATCATGTAGACTTCTATCAGGTTGCCCCTCAACCTCCAGCATTCCAGTGAGATCAAACCAAGTTTCCCCAACCTCTCCTCATAGATAATGTCCTCCATACCAGGCAACATCCTGGTAAATCTTTTCTGTACCTGCTCCAAAGCCTCCATATCTTTCTGGTAGTGTGGCGACCAGTATTGAACACTATATTTCAAGTGCGGCCTAACTAAGATTCTATAAAGCTGCAACGTGACTTCCCAATTTTTAAACTCAGTGCCTCGGCTGATGAAGGCAAGCATGCCGTATGCCTCCTTGGCTACCATCTCTACCTGTGTTACCACTTTCAGTGACCTGTGTACCTGTACATCCAGATCCCTCTGCCTATCAATACTCTTAAGGATTCTGTCATTTACTGTATATTAAGAAAAAGAATGTGCAGTTTTTAATTATTTCATGCAATGTGAGTGTTGCTGGCAACGACAAATTTTTGACCATCCCTAATTGCCCTTGAGGTGTGGTCAGCTGCCACCTTGGACCACTGAAGTCCATCAGTGGTACATCCAGGGTTTTGAACAATTGGCAGTGAAGGGAGATAAAATAAGTTTCAGGTCAGTTGGGTATGTGGTTTGGAGCGAAATGTGCAGATGATAGTGTTCACTTGCATCTGCTTCTCTTGTTCTACTAGGTATGAGAGATTGAGAGCCTAGAAAGTGCTGTCAAAGGAGACTTGGCAAGTTTCTGCAAATAATCTTGTAGATAGCACATACTGTGCATTGGTGGTGGAGGGAATGAATAATTTGCAAGTTAAGAAAACAAAGCACTTCATATACACAGAAATGACACTGAGAGAAATAACTTATAAAATCTGTTTCAATAATGTCAGCCAGGATGATGCAGCATCATTTTTCTTTACTTTTGCACGTGTTTTCTTTCATTTGAGAGCAAGAGAATGTGGTCAAGATGGGGCTAGAATCACAGCTTCCAAAAAGGGAAAGTAAAGAGAAGTGAAAGAAAGAGCAGTTGTTTATGTAGGCTTCCATTAAAGTGAGACAGGGAAAACAAACAACTCACATTTATATTTAGTTCCTTTATCACATTTGTCAGAATCATCCGTTCGTGGTCAGCAAACGAGGGTTCGGGGTCTACCACCAATTTTTAACTGTCTCAGAAAATCATTCTGAATGAAAAATGGAGAAATGATGCCCACTGCTTCTTAGGAAAGCATTAAAAGATAGAAATAATCTGAAGTTTCCGAACAGTAGCGCAGAAGAGTCATTCCCACCTCCCCATTGTCTTTCCAGTCTCTGCTCCAAGTTCTACATCTGAGAAAGGAGTGTGTATGCACTCAACACATTGATATTTGCGTTCTAACCATCAGTAGCAGAATCAGCTGATCATCCATTATTTATTGTCTGTCATCAGCTGATTACTTTTTTTCCACTGACTTTAAGATTATCAGAAGCACGGACTAAGATATTCACTAAATCAGTGACCTTTTACTGACCCCCTACATCGTATTACAGGAATCCCATAGAAGCAAACACAGGACTTGAAATGTGCTCAGCTCTGAAGATCATAAAAAATAGGATCTGGATTAGGCCAATTGGCCCCTCAAGCCTGCTCTGCCATTCAGTGGGATCATGGCTGACCTGACATTTCTCACATTCACTTTCCTGCCTTTTTCCCATAACCCTTGATTTCCTTACTGATCAAAAATTTATCTATCTCAGCTTTAAATATACACTAGGACTCTGCCTGTGCAGCCCTCTGTGGCAAGGAGCTACAAACAGTCATAATCCTTTGGGAGAAGAAATTCTTCTTCATCTCAGTCTTAAATTGGTACCCTTTTGTTTGAAGACTATGCCCTCTGGTCCTAGACTGTCCCATTAGGGGAAACATACTGTCAGCATTTACTCTGTCATGTCCCTTAAAATTCCTATATGTTCAATGTGATCACCTCTCATTCTTCTAAATTCCAATGAGCAGAGTTCCAAAACACCTTTCCTCATACTGGGGATCATCCGAGGAACTTTCTCTGAATTGCCTCAAATGAAGTAATATCTTTCCCTAAGTAAGGTGACCAAAACTGCTCACAGTATCCAGATGTGGTCTCACTAGCACCTTGTACAATTGCAGCAAGTGTTACGAACCAGGCCAGAAATTCCAAGGTGTTTTAAGAAAATAGCCTATACCCTAAGTTTCTACCTTTGAATTTGGCATGGGTGAGCTAAAGATATGATTCAAATGACCCACTAGGAAGCTTTTATCAAACAAAGTTTATTTGAGAACACATAAAAAAAGTATAAATGTTTCCGATTACAAGAACACAACTATGATATAACTTAAACCTTAACAGCGAGCCATGATGTTCCAAGTCAAACAACACCCAACAGTCATACAGCTCTTTCTAGACTTGGCACAAAAAAGGCAAGTATGCTCACGTGATGCTGGATTTTGCAGCTTTTTAACACCTGCTGTGAATTGGTCCTTTGAATGTTGGATTGAAACACTGAGGTTTCCTAGTCCTGGAACTTTCAGCAAGCCTCTGGACAGAGAAAGATAGAAACACACTGCCTTCTTCCAATAGCTTCTAAGAGCAACTCACAGACAGTAGAATTTTCAACTCCAGAGAGAGGGGAAAACAAGAGCCATTGCTTTCTGTCTCACGTCAGAACAACATCTGACAAAAATGAAACAAAAACCTTGGACTTTGTTGTGGAAAAAAACTATCCCCAGGCAGCATCTGACTTGTCAATCATGCTTCATCCTGCAACTCCAAAAGGACCATAAAACCCAGGACATTGCCTTTGTTCAAATTAAAAATAAACAAGATGTCCGTTATATTGCTTCAGCAACAATTAGAGGACACCAGCTACAGACAAGATGGTGTCAATAAAAATTTGCAAAAGAACTGTTTGAGAAACAAAGAAACATGAGTTAGATACATTTCTTAAAGGCTCTAATACTCCAATCATAGTGGATCAGTAAAAGATTTAGTGAATATGATAGTCCATGCTTCTGATAATCTTGAAATAAGGGCCAACATTTCATTAGCCTTCCTGATTACCTGCTGCACCAATACCTCTCCCACAAATGAACATTAAAGTGAACTGCAAACTTTCTCTTCAAAGTCAACAAAAATAGCTTGGAAAGAAAAGATGACAAGTTAATGTTTGAGTTGGATACTCTTCATCAGAATTGGAAGGGAGTTCATTCTTCTCCATTTCAGCCTGATTGGCCCCACTCCAGTATCGGTGAGACCAGACTCCAGAGAATAATAGCATGGAACCTAACCACCTCTCACACCCTGCAATTGGGCATGCATGAATGATTAAATGATCTATATTTGGTAGTTTTGGTTGAAAGTAGAATATTGGCTATGGTGCTGAACAAATTTCGTACTCTTATTCAAGTAATGCTACTAGAAATTTTAAAGCCATCTGATTTTCCATAGGCGATATCAGTCACAAGTGTGAGGAATGCAGGACTGTTGATAGGCAAGGTCACACATTGCAGATCCATTTAACCATGCAGCAGTGGTTATTTTAAGAGATTAGGACCAATATGTTGCATGAAATGCAGGTGTTGCTGCCAAAATCAGCATTTATTATCCCCTCCCTAATTGCCTTTGAGAAGGTGGTGGTGAGCTGTTGCTTTACACCATTTGTGACCAAGTGGCCAATGGCCAAAGCAACTAGCCTAACATAAAATTGGATCCTCTAAATTAAACACAACTAAACAGCTTCTACAAGTAAGGCCTGATGAAATGCATACAGGCCAATGATATCACAGGTCAAAAGCCAACAGGAACTAGCCCAGACCTTTTCTTGCATTTTGAACAGAGGCCTTAATAGTGAGAGAGTTGTTCTGACCTAGAACCCACCAAGAAGTACCCAGACTGAATTTTGTGTATTTCCCAGTTTCAGCCAGACTCCCTGGCAGAGTGGTTGAGGAGGGTTTAAACTAAAATGGCAGGGAGATGGGAGCCTGTGCAAGGAGTCAGAGGAGGGGGAATCAAGAACAAAAATCAAAGACAAAGGGGAATAAGAAAAGTGGTAGGCAGAGAAACCGAGAGTCGCATTCAAACAGGGCCTTAGTGAGTAATAGTGGGAACAGGATCAGTAACGTTAAAAAGACGAGCCTCAAGGCTTTGTGCCTTAATGCAAGGAGCATCTGCAAAAAAGTGGATGAACTAATCATACAAATAGATGTAAACGGGAATGATATAGTCAGGATTACGGAGACATGGCTGCAGGGTGACCAGGGATGGAAACTGAACATCCAGGGGTATTCAATATTTAGGAAGGAGAAACAAAATGTTAAAGGTGATTGAGTTGCATTGCTAGTTAGAAAGGAAATTAACACCATACTGAGGAAGGATATTAGCTCTGACAATGTGGAGTCTATATGATAGAGCTAAGCAACAGCAAGGGGCAAAAAACATTAGTAGGTGTTGTATGTAGACCTCCAAACTGTAGTGGGTTAGAGCACTTGTCTAATGGCTTTTTCTGTTGTTCCTTGTTTTCACTCTGCGATCAATTTGCCAATAGGAAACCAGCACATTCTATTTGTTGGGGCCCCATTTCTGACAGAATTTTGCTTTGTTTTGAAGGGTCAGGAGTATTTCTGACTGATGAAGTTGTCCCCCTCTTCTACAAACATTCAGGTAGAGAGGCAACACAAAAAAATACACAACTCCCTTACACCGGAAATTCACGGCTGAGGAATAAAAGGAGAAGAGATTCCTTGAACTCCATTCTGCACAAATTCATGTCCACCTGCTATCACCCCTTCCTTCTCTCTCTCTCTCTCTCTCTCTGTCCCTCTCTCTCCCTTCCTTACCCCCCCACCAAGGAATTTCAAGGCTAGAATATCTACAGATCAAATGACAGATGAGTTTTGTGCCACACAAGTACCCTGCCTCAAAACATTCTAGAAAGTATTTATTTGATGGTATATGGCTTTTAACATCTTCAACCTCAGTAAGACAGCAGAACAATACTTCACAGAGAATAACTGCAGTATGGAGCCAGGGAAAATATAAATAAATGAACGAGGGTGAAGAAAAGTTATTTAGTAGGCATGCTGGCTTGCTTTTTGACTCACCAAAGCTGGCTAGTTTCTATCACGTGGCAATACAGTGAGTGGAATTTTCCAGTATTGGCACAGGTCACAAAGAGAGTGAGGTCATTCATTTTAAGTGCTTAAAGCACAGATCACGTTACAGTTAAAAAGTTGAACATCTTAATTGTACCGCCATCTGTATGTATTTGCTTGACATGCATAATTTAGTGCTGATCAGAGTCTAGAGTGCCTTAATTAGGTTGATAATTTTCCTGTAAAGTGTTGTAGAATTTCCATATTCAACAGTGTCTGTACTTGCCTTAAGAGGATCACTCATTAATTTGTGTGACATACAGGACAGGTTCATGCATGTGTTCGCTGAGTGCCTGATTGTATTATACCTGTTCTGACAGCAATTTATTGCACTCCTTCCTGACAATTAGTGCATCTGTTATCCAAAAGCAATCATATGAGCAAAGTCAGAAAGCTGAATTTTCCAGTGCCTGGTGTGGGTGGAAATGAAGGTGGCAGGGCCCAAAAATACTCAGATGCCAGCCAGCACATCAGTTTGGAGATAAAAACAAAAAATGCTGGAAAGATTCAGCAGCTGTGGAGAAAGAAACAAAGTTAATGTTCTGACTCCATAACCGCTTGGGCGAGGCTTGTAGAATCCTACCCAAGGCCAATGGAGAATTCCATTCAGCAAGCTGCGCCTGCCCCAATCCTAGGACTGACGTGGCGGTAAAAGTATATGACACTTCTTGAAAGCGGGCAGGACGGTAAAATTCCGGCCCCTGTCTCAGATGCTGGTGGAAGCCTTTATTATTCTAGATGCAAAGGATGGTTCCTGGTGAATGAAGGTGGATGAAATTAGCAGCTTTCTGTCTACATTCTGGACACCATTCAGACAATACAAATGGTTGTGCATGTTGTTTGGCATTTCCATGGCTCAAGAAGAGTATCAATGTAGACAACATGAGGTAGTCAATGATGTTCTCAGAGTGGAAGTTACAGTGGAGGATCTATTAGACTATCATAGAATCCCTACAGTGCAGAGACCATTTGGACCTGCACTCACAACAATCCCACCCAGGCCCAATCACCATAACCCCATGTGCTTACCCTGCTAGTCCACCTGACACTAAAGGGCAATTTAGTATGGCCAATCCACTTAACCCGCACACCTTTGGACTATGGGAGGAAACCGGAGCACCCAGAGGATACCCAGACACACAGGGGGAGAACATGCAAATTCTATACAGACAGTGACCCGAGGCTGGAATTGAACCTGGGTCCCTGGTGTTGTGAGGCAGCAGTGCTAACAACTGTCACCTTATGAATGCAGAGACACAATGGAAGAATCCGTCGCTGACCGTGATCAGAATCTAGTGTAACTGCTAAATAGAGCTCACCAGAGGAACCTAAAGCTGAACAAGAAAAAATTGCAAAAGAAAATGCCTGAAGTCAAATATATAGGTTATATACTGACAGAAAAATGCCTTCACCTGGATCCTGACAAGGTGAGAGTTGTAGCAGCTATGCAGCAACCAACAGATGTGAAAACAATGCAACGATTTGTTGGATTAGTGAACTATTTAGCAATTTTTTTGCCTAATTTGTCAGTGGAGCGTGTGAACCATTATGCAAACTCGCTGCCAAGATGAGTGGACGTAGAACAAAAAGTAGCATTCACTAAAATCAAACAACTACTTCAACAATCCAGTGCTGAAGTACTATGACTTTGATGGTGACGTGACCTTGCAGCGTGACACCAGCAAGACAGGTCTTAGAGCAATCCTAATGCAGCAAGGACAACCAGTCATACATGCATCCAAGGTGTTAACACAAACTGAATGACGCCGCACTCAGATTGAGAAAAAGTGCCTGACTACTGTGATGAGTGACAGTGGCAGAGTTCATAAGTAAAGAATTCAGCTGCTTCACAAAGGATTGGAAAATTCAACATTATACGTCATCTCTGTATCATCTTCAGTCAAATAGAAAGACTGAGGTGGCAATGAAAATCGCCAAAGCAATCATGAAAAAAATCAAGAAAATTTAGCAAAGACACATACAAGGCAACCCCTGAGTGGAGAAACACACTGACTGAAAGCATGGAAAGTAGTCCAGTCCAAAGACTGATGTCACATTGCTCCCAAACTATTCTTCCAATACTAAAAAGCTGCTAAATCCAGAAGTAGCAAAAGGCCTAAGTGAAAAGAATCACAGTGAAATGGCAGAAAGTTAAATTTCATTTTGACAAAATGCGCCACAGTGGTTAGCACTGTTGTCTCATAGTGCCAGAGACCCAGGTTCAATTCCGGCCTTGGATCTCTGTCTGTGTGGAGCTTGCACATTCTTCCCGTGTCTGCATGGGTTTCCTCCGGTGCTCCGATTTTCTACCACAGTCCAAAGATGTGCAGGTTAGATGCATTAGCCATGTTAAAAAATTGCTCAGTGACATGGAGATTAGTGGGGTAAGTGAGTGGTGTTATGGGGATGAGCTTGGGTGAGTTTGTTGTTAGCGCAGGCTTGATGGGCCAAATGGCCTCCTTCTGCACTGTAGGGATTCTATGATCTTCCATGAAAACTGCCAAAACTTCGGAAGAGTTGAGCATTGGAGAGCCAGTCAGGGTCGAAATTTAACGGGAATCAACTCTATGCACGATTCAACTTGAGTCCCATGAAAACCCATGCAGATTTGGGGAGAATATGCAAATGCCACACAGACAGTGAACAAAGCCGGGAATCAAACACAGGTCCCTGGCGCTGTGAGGCAGCAATGCTAACCAATGTGCTCCATGCCCTGGTCCCCAATAATGGAAATAGAATATCAACAATTACCAAGGCAACGAAGAAAATTACAGCACAGGGATAGACCCTTCAGCCCTCCAAGCCTGCACCAAAAACTCCTCGGAGAAAGAACATCACCCAGATGAACAGCCAATGTCGACATGCAAGCCTACCATTATGAGAGCTGCCTGATTTACTCACTATCTATGCAGAGTCTGTGCAAAGACTGACAATAAATGAACAGTTTATTAATGCACAAAACAGCACGTGTTTAGTGGGTAACTTAAGGACCCACTGAAGTCTTGTGGAAGACTTTGGCACAATCAAATCTCTCCTTTAGGACAACCAGAGGCCTCAGTACTGGCTAGCATTTCAATTACTACTTCATCTGACCTGCCTTTATTCCCGCCCAGCTGTCCCTAGCCCCCCTCCCTCCCAATCCCTGGCGGGCTCAAATGGGTTGAGAACCTGTCTACATACCAATTAATGACTCATCACTGAAAATCATGGGCGGGATTTTTCAGCCACACTCATCCCAAAACCAGAAAATCCCATGACGGGAAAACTGTCTCCCATGATTTCAATTAGTTTCCTACTGAAGTGGGTATATGGCCTGAAAACAATTGTGACTCCTGTTTCCCACCTCCTTGGGGAAAATCTAGCCCAGAGACTTGCCTGTTTCTAAGATCTGAGACCAAAGACAATTCATCTTCCATTGCACTGATGCTCCTTTTGATGTTAAAAGGACATTATTCAACTCTTGGGGCGGAGGTTTCCTGTCCTGCCCGCTGCAGGAATCGTAGCGGCCGGGGTCAGACCTGCAAAGGTGCATTGACCTGGAGTAGGATTTTCCAGTCTTGTGACAAGTGGAAAATCCCACCCTTGATCTCATTGTCTAATATAGATTGTACATAGTTCATGTCCCAGCTCTGATCTTTGCTGCGTTTTATTGGTTACAACCTGCTGATTTGAAAATGCCCCATTAATCTCTACTGTCTGCGTCTTGTCTGTTAACCAACCCTCCATCTATGCTATTGTATTACCCTAAATCCATAAGCCCTTATCCTTTGTATTAGCTTTTTGTATGATAGCAATCAAATACCTCTTGGAAATGTACAGGCTCCCCTTTATCTGTTACTAGTTACAATCTCAAAGAAACTCTAATAAATTTATCAAATGCAATTTCCCATTCCTAACGTCATGTTGAGTCTGTCTGATAATAGATTTTGTGCATTTAGATTTCCAATTGGCATTTGACAAGGTGCTGCATAAGAGACTGGTACATAGAATAAAAGCGCATGGAATTTGAGGAAGTGTATTAGCATGGATTGAAAACTGACTGCCACATTGAAAACAGTGGGTTAGAATAAATGGGTCCTTTTCTGAGTGAGAAGATGTAACTAGTGGAGTAAAACAGGGATCAGTTCTTGGCCAGCAATTTTTCACTATTTACATTAATGTCCTGGAAGAAGGAACGGAATGTAATGTTTCCAAATTTGCTGATGATACGAAGGTAAGTGGAAGAGCATGTTGTGATGAGGATATCCTGATTCTGCCATGGAATATAGATAGATTGGGTGACTGGGCAGAAACTTGGGAAATGGAATTTAATGTGGGGCAGTGTGAGGCTATGCACTTTGGCAGGAGGAATCAAAAGGCAGGTTACCATCTAAATAGAGACTGCAGGTAAGTGAAGTACAGAGGGATCTAGGTGTTCTAGTGCATGTATGACAAAAAGCTATTAGGCAGGTCCAACAAGTAGTTAAGAAGACTTTATTGGAAAAGGGTTGGAGTTTAAAAATAGGGAATTTTTGTTGCAATTGTACAGGGTGTTGGTGAGGCCTCACCTGGACTACTCCATAGTTTTGGACCTCTTACTAAAAAAAGATATAGTAATATTGAAGGCAGTCCATTGGAGATTCACGAGACTATTTTCTGGAATAAGAATGTTGTCCTATCAAAAGAGACTAAATAGTGTGGGTCTGTATTCCTTGGAGTTTAGAGGAGTGAGGGATGACCTTATTCAGCTATGTACGATCCTGAAGGGGTTTGACAGGGTAGATGGGAGAATCTCAAGCAAGAGGACATAGCTATATGATAAAGGGATGGTCATTTAAAACTGAGGTACGTAGAACTTTCTTATCATAGAGGGTGGTGAATCTCTGGAATTCTCTGCCCTCAACAGTGATGGAGGCTGGATCGTTAGAAGTATTTAAAATGAGGTGGATAACTACTTGATAGATTAAGGAATAAAAGGCAATGGGAAAATGGCACAAAAGGGTTGAGGCCAATAAAGATCAGCCATGATCGTATTGAACGGCAGGGCAGGTTTGAACAGCCTGGTGGCCTACTCCTGCTTCTATTTCTTGTGCACTATGATTTTCTAAAGGAAATGTTAAAACTGCCTCAATAACAGATTCCAACATTTTCCCAACAATTGATGACAAACTGGTCTGCAGTTCCCTGTTTTCTCTTTCCTTCCTTTCTTGAATAGTGATGTTCCATGTGCTAACTTCCAATCCACCTTTCAAGTCCAGAATCTACAGAATTTAGAAAATCAGAACTCATGCTTGCACTATCTCTGCAGCTACTTCTTTTAGATCCTGCGATGTAAGCCATGGATTTCTGCATATTTGGTAGATTTTAGTCCATTAATTATCTCCAATACATTTTCACTGCTGATATTAATTACTTATGCTTCTCACATTTTTGGTATTTAAAATGTGTCTTCCCCTGTGAAAATAGACACACAATATTTGTTCAATGTCTCTGCTATTTCCTCATTCCCCCAGAATAATTTCTTAAGTCTTTGCCTTGAGGGTATCAATATTTACTTTGACTATTCTCATCCTCTTTATATGTTTTTAAAAGTGCTCATAACCTGTTTTATATTCATAACTAATTTACTCTCTTTTCTATCAATTTTTTGGTCACGGTTTGCTGGTTTCTAAAAGTCTCTCACTTCTCAGACTCACTACTATTATTTGTATCATTATAAGGTTTTTTTTAAAAATCCAATTCTATTCTTAACCTTCCTCATAAATGACAGATAGATTATTGTCAGAGTTTATTTAATGAAATATATTTTTGTTGAACAATTAGAACCATTTCTTTAAATGTCACCCACTTTAAATGTCACACAATACCTTTTGATCTATTTACTCAATCAACTTTAGCCAATGCTCCCCTCATGTCTCTGTAATTTGCTTCATTTAGGATTAATATATTTGTTTAGGTTCAAGTATGATACCCTCACACTTAATGTGGAATTCAATTGTATTGTGATCATTTTTTCCATAGCACCTTCTACAATGAAATTATTAATTAACCTTGCCTTATTAAACAGTATGAGATCTAAAATAGCTTTACCCCCCTAGTTAGTTCCCCAATGTTTTGTTCTAAATAAGTGCTATGAAAGCATTCTACGAACTCAACTTTTAGACTACCTTTACCTATTTGATTGGTTCAGTTTGTATTCAGCCAGAATTATCATTGCAAATAGATAACAAAATATTTGCAAACATTTAATCAAAGAACAGTTTTCCATTAAATGTATGGATTATATGCAATAGGTCATTAGAGCTGAATTACAAAAAGCAGTCTCGATGTCAGTCTGGAGAATAAAATATCCTTCATCAGAACAAGATCAATGTGATACATGATCATCCTCTGTTTACCTTAATATAATCTATATATTTTCACAATCCTTTTTCCTTTTACCTTTTCCCCACAGATGCTCAGTGCCCAGTGATAGCTGACTATCAAGTGACCATTATTCACATGTGAGCCCTGTCAATAATGACAACTTACTGTTATGTAGCACCTTTACTGATCTAAAACAGCTTCAGGTACTTCACGGAATGTTATCCATGGAACTGTAGAACCAATGAATCCCTACAGTGCAGAAGGAGGCCATTCAGCCCATCGAGTCAACAGTAACTCTTTGATAGAGCATGTTACCCAGGCCCATCTCTCCACCCTATCCCTATAATCCCACGCATTGACCATGGCTAATCCCCCTAACCTACACTTTTGATGCTTGAGGGGCAATTTCGAATGGCCAATCCACCTAACCTATAAAGTTTAGTACGGTGAGAGGAAACTCACACTGATATAGGAGAGCATGCAAACTCCATACAGACAGCCACCCAAGGCTGGAGTTGAACTCGGGTCCCTGGTGCTGTGAGACAACAGTGCCAATCACTGTGCCACCACGCCACCCAGACAAAGCTTGACATCAAACCACATGAGAAGGTATTGCAACCAGCTCATCTTTCAGACGGAGAAAAAACCAGAGCACCCAGAGGAAACCTGGGCAGTCACCTGATGAAGGAGCAGCACTCCAAAAGCTCGTGCTACCAAATAAACCTGTCAGACTTTAACCTGGTGTTGTGAGACGACTTCCTGAAAAAAGTGAGTGAGGGGTTTTTGAAAAAAATTATTCAACTATAGAGATGAGGGAATCAGAGCTGACATGATCCTGTTTTGACACAGATGTACAGCAGAGCTCATTGAATAGGGATCAGTAGTGGGCAATGAAGCCACGTTTCCCAGCCATAACCTTTGCATGTTGAGGCTAGCTGTAGTGCCCTCTGCTGTCAGTTTGGTCAATATCAGGTACTTCGGCAAAGCTGCAGACCTTCCTGATTGACAAACTCACTGAGGAGAATGCTTGGACCATTTTAGCTGAAAATTCTATATTTTCTTAGCTTCCTAAAGTAATGAGCCTCACAAGAAGCAGCATCTGTAGTCACAACGATCACCCAGTAAGTAAAGAATGTGCAAATATATTGAGGATTTTCTGCGTCTCACTGCAATTGTGGAAAGAAAATTGATTCTGATTAACAGAAGTTATCTTGGCAAGGCAGGCCTTTCTAAGCTAATCAAATAGTGGAACTTAATTGTCCACAAGATTTCACAAAAATATTTTCCAGTGACAGGTCAAGTTTCAATAACTTGCTTGAGCCTAATGGCAATTTCTGTGGCCACCAAAAAGCTTCACTTTGCAAGAATAACACTTTACACGAACAACATAGTTGAATGGTCTCTGAAACAAACATTGGGATTGGAATACTAATATTCAGTGTAATACTTCAGCAGATAGGAAAGGATATCAGAATCCCCAATTTGATTATATGATTGAAAAAGAAGTATCTGGGAGAACCAAGTAATTAAGTAGGCAAGAGCATATTTCCACATCTGGAGTCCAATCCAAAGTGCAGGAAATACTGTTGCATTTCAAGGCCCGGAATGGTCAGTTTCCCAAAAATAGACATCCACAAAGCAAGAGAGTATACATTTCGAGGCATATTAAATGCCGTATAGGTTGCTTTCAAAGGCTCTTAAGTTAAGCTACATCCACTGAGCAACACAGAGTTGGCAATCTTGATTGCTAAGTTTCTGATGCTGATATGGATGCAAATGTGAAAAATGTTTATTATACAAGAATGATTTAGAGCTAGACATCTTAATTTACTGATCTCAATTGTGAAATTCATTATAGACAAGGAAGTAACATAGTTGGTGGACTTTGAGAACAAAACTCAGAGGGTGACAGAAGGAACTTTTTAATTGCTTATGTGATTCCTGGCACAGATGTAGTGCCAAGTTTTGATGGAAATTTGACATCCCATTACTTAGACTGATGAGTAAGTGAAATTTAGAAATCATGTAAGTAAAATAGAGTTGCTGTTGCCACCATAATAATTGAATGAAGTTAGCACTGGTGCTGTCTGATTATGGTAAAGTGATAATATTTTTGAAAGCCTCATAAAATATTCAGTAGAGAAAAGTGCACATTTAGCAAATAATAATTTAAATTTATGGTGACAAATATAATTTTTTAAAATCAATGGTGCACTGAAGAACATAAAATGGACTTAATTGTCATAATTTGGAGTTAAGTATTCAATATGCTGAGAAACATGCTGTAGGTGAAACCAGGGAAAAGGCGTCATAACTTAATGGAACAGCCTGAAACACATTCGGGAGAGAGATTCTCCACAGAGATGGATTTGAATTGACTTGAAAACTGCATGTCTGTCTAATGAATCCTGAGGAAGTTACAGTATGGTCTATGTGTGCCTTTGTGCAAAAGCAAATAGACCTATTTATTCTTTAAAAGCAGTGTTAAGGGGTTAACCCTGTGGCCTTCTATTCTGATAGTGCAACAGATGGAACACTATCAACTCATGGGCAATTTGAGCAACCATACAGCTTTCATGATCAAGGCTACCAGAGGAATGCATGCATTTGGGTTGTACACTCAGATTTAGCATTACTGACAATTTCCACAAATTACCTCGCTTCCAATGAACTGGAATTATTTTTACCTCAGCAACCAGGCCCAAAAATAGGTCCCTCCAAAAAAATATCTTTTTCACTTCATTTTAGTCTACTGGGATATCTCACATGACTTTGGAAAGTACATTAACATTCTACCAGAGCAATCATTTGAACAACAAATAGATGAATGTCAACAATAACAAATTATATATATTTGACAATCGTTGTAGATTATAGTATTCCAGCTCATGAAATAGAGAAGAACGAAGTTCTTTTTCCCGCCCTAAAATATAAGTGAAACAAAATCCCGAACTAATCTTGCATCCTTGCTCACTGCTAACCTACCACAGAGTGTCTCATCTTTCTTTCTATCTGATGGCTTAAGAATGATTGCAAGATTGGAGCAAGTTAATCTGAGGTATAGGACCAAAATCCTCTGGAATTAACTGGAACAAAGAAAATCTAAATTTTTCTCTCATAACTATATTAAAGTATTGTGAGGTTCAAATACAGATAATGCTTGTTGGTCGGACATGTTTCTGCTGCATCAATAGATTCAAATTCAATAGCTTGTCATCATGCCAGGGTTGTATCAAACTTCATTCCACACCTAGGTGGCCGATGAGATATTCTTACTGTTTCCTTTCATACACAGCCAGCAGTTATCCCTTTAAATTCAAATTGGTTTCACCCACAGAAATACCATAAGAAAAAGAAGTCAGTCATTTCTACCAACATCCAAGCATATATCCAAATATTTCTTGTATGAAGATTTAGTTTTCTACCATGTTATAAGTGGTCTACTGGGGAGATCCCTAATTGTATTATCCTCCATCCCCTCTTTTGGAACTATCTTGGCATGAGCTCCAATTTGTAAAATTCTGGATGGAATATCCCAAATTGTTATTCCCCCAAGATTACTTAAAAAAGGATCCTTTGCCTTGTGGGTACCTTTTCCAAGTCCCAATATATTTGTGTTTAAAAGGAGCCAATTTAACCAGACTTTCTTGAATTAAAGAAAGAGTGAGTTAACTACCGCACACATGGAATATTATATACACATGCGCATATAGAAATAAGAAGTGAGTCCAAAATTGAGTTTGGAAAAAAAAAATCAATCTTTGAATTATCCATGAGGAGTAGATGGTTAAACATTGTGACCGTTTGAGATTCCTGATTCCAGTAGAGCTGACTTCAGCAGTTGAGTCATTGGTTTCCAAATGCCAGCGTTCTGTAATTTAGTTAAAGTTGTCCTGCTTCCTTTTCAGCGGTGGCTTTGCTGACTTGGATTGCTTCAGCAATCAGAGTGAGAGTGAGACTTGCATTTTTACCTGGCAGAGCAGGCTCTTTTCGTTTCTGTGTCACACACTCTGACACGCCCAACACTCTGACCAAGTCCTTCAGCTGGCTTTTTATCCCAATCTCTTGTGTATTCCTGGAAACCAAAACAAGTTATAGAGCATAATTTATAGGATATAATTCCTGCTGAAATGATAATCAGCTTCCATTATTTTCACCGGAGATGGCAGTTCACGTTTGCATAGTTTCTTCCTTTCAAATATCTCTGAGACAAAAAGATGTGAAATTTCATTGTTTTTCTATTAGTATCACAAACACTGGAGCAATTCAGATAGTGACGGAATTTAAATTCTCAGAACGTATATCCATGGTCATCTTTAGCTTGTATGTTCATTTAAAAAAATACATGTCTTATTTAAAAGTTCAATACACCTACTCATAATTCAAGATTTTTCCCTATCATCAGGATAATCAGAATTCACCTTTCATAATTCATGGTCCAAAATAATTTTGCCTTCTAATTCATTGGATCCCAATGACAGCTTTCTACCTAAAACAGTAACCATCTAGCAATATTTCCTCCTCCACAAACCTCCTACCTATTCCCTAATTGGTAAAGATAAATGTGTGCCAAATTCCTTGGCAGCCTCCACAACACATCTTGGGATCATTTGCCTCTGCTGGTTGAACATTAATAAAATGGGACTTTCCTGTTACAATGTGTTCCTGTTACAGAATGTGTGAGTGAGAAGGTCATGATTTTGTTACCCCCTTCAGAGACTTGAGCACAAAATCTAGGCTGGCGCTCCAGTGTAACACTTAGGAGGTGCTGGATAGTCAGATGTGCCATCTTTCAGATGAGATATTAAACCAAGATCCTGACTGTTTTTTAGATGTGGAGATGCCAGCATTGGACTGGGGTAAACACAGTAAGAAGTCTCACAACACCAGGTTAAAGTCCAACAGGTTTATTTGGTAGCAAAAGCTACCAAATAAACCTGTCAGACTTTAACCTGGTGTTGTGAGACTTTTTACTGCCTTTTAGATGGACATACATTACTTTGTGCCGCTAGTTTGAATAATAGCATGTGAGTTCACCTGGACATTAGTTATCCCATAGTCATCACCATTATATACTGAGCTGCATTTACATGCCCCCACCAGGTGTGTTTTCAATGGGTTGGGCATATCAGGGGAGGCAATGGCCTAGTGGTATTATTGCTAGACTATTAATCCAGAAAGACAGCTAATGTTCTGGGGACGTGGGTTTGAATCCACCATGGCAGATGGTAGAATTTGAATATTTTTAAAAATCTGGAATTAAGAATCTGCTGATGACCATGAAACCATTGTAATTTGTCAGAAAAACCTCTTTGGTTCACTAATGTCCTTTAGGGAAAGAAATCTGCCATCCTTACCTGCTCTGGCCTAAATGTGACTCCTGACCCATAGCAATGTGGTTGAGTCTCAACTGCCCTCAGGCAACTAGGGATGGGCAATAAATGCTGGCCAGCCAGCAAAGCCCATGTCCCACGAATGAATAAAAAATATATAAAATAGGGCAGGTGCCCACCTAATCACTTTTCCACCCACACCCAAGCTCACAAACATACGATCAAGGAGCAAGCGTTGGTTATTCAGCCCCTTAAGCCTGCTCCACCATTTAATAAGATCACGGCTAACCTGATAGTAACCTCCAATCAACAGCCTGTCTACCATATTTAAATAAATAACTCGAGGTCAACTGAGCCAGCCAGTTAACAAGTCAATTGGCCTTGATAAATAATACACTGCCCAAGCCATAAAATGGATTGGAGTGGCCAACCCAATGTTTTAAAAAAAAACTTTTTCAAATGGCGGGAAGGAAGGGACAGCACCATCTCTGGGGCCCTCTGCATTCCCTAAGGTAACATCATGCCCTTTTGTTCCTACCTCATGCTCTTTAAAATATACCAATCCTACCTCCATCTCTAAACTGCCTAAACCCTCCCCACCCAAGACTGCAGACTTACTTGGCTCCAGGTTCTTCTTTTTCTTCCTAGTTGTAGTCCCAGCAGTCCCCGCTAATGTGCTCCTGGTGCTATTGATGGGACTGCTGGCTAATCACATTGGCATCAATTCACGCAGGCTGGCAGACTTAAGGCGGTATCTTTCCTTTGCTGGTCTGGATCTATTCCCTCTGAGTCTCCTTATCTGACTGACAGGTTGATCCTCAAAATGTGTTGTGAAGGCTTCTTACCACAACCTGATTTCTGTCAGGTGATCCCTTTAATTCATCCTCCTTATTGGGTCTTTCAGTGTTTATTTCAAATCCATAAATATCCTTGGCTGCTTAGTTTGTTATCCTGTCATAAATGCCCTGTTTCCTTGCAAAATTTCAGCAATTTTGTGGGCAGAAGAATTTTCAGCTGAAGGATACAGGAGAAAGTCTAACTAAAGGTAGTCAGAATTAGCTACTCTCCTGCATCAAACTTTGGATCATTGTCCAGTCATTATCCCATTGCTGTTTATGACCTTGCTATGTACATACATTAAAGCAATAATCACATGTCAAAATTACTTATTTTTCTGTAAAGTGCTTTGGAATGTTCAGAGTCTACCAACGTCCCTACTTTCTCAGGAGGCTAAGGAAATTTGGCATATCTGCAATGACTCTCACCAATTTAACAGATGCAGTATAGAAAGCACCCCTTCCAGATGCATCAGAGTTTGGTAAGCTCCTGCCCTGTCTGAGACCACGAGAAACTACAGAGTTGTGAATGTACCTAATCCATCACACAAACGAGCCTCCTATTCATTGACTCCACCTACACTTCCTGCTGCCTCAGAAAAGCAGCCAGCAGAATCAAGGACCCGACATGCCCTGGACATACTCTCTTCCACATTCTTCCATCGGGAAAAAGATACAAAAGACTGAAAACACAAAACAACTAACTCAACAAGACAACAAAATGGCACCAGAGTGTGGCAACTTGCAAGATGTGCCTAGCATACCTTCTAATTCTATCTTTTACTCTCATTCTATGCATCTAAAACTTCATTCTACCTCTTCCAAATTCTCTCTATAACTAACACTACATTCTGTATTCTCTCCTTCTCTATGCACGGTATGCTTTGTCCATATAGCATGCAAAAAACAATACTTTTTACTGTATACTAAATCAAATCAAAGCTTCTTCCCTGCTGCCAGCAGAGTTTTGAAGGCTCCTTTCACATATTAAGCTGTTCACCCTAACTGAAACTGCAAGACCATATTCTGCACCCTCTCCTTTCCATCTCCCCGATATACTCTATGAACGGTATGTTCACCTGTGTAGCACACAAGAAACCATACTTTTCACTGTATCCCAATACGTGTGACAATAACATATGAAATCAAAAGGTATCATGAAACACGCAATATAAACGTCCTTTTATGACAAAGATGAGGAGAAAGTTTTTCTCTCAGGGTTGTGTGACTTCAGAACTCTGTCTGAGAAGGTGATGAAGGTGGAGGGTCATTGAATACTTTTAAGGCAGAAGTTCTTGTTAGCCAAGAGAATCAAAGGGATAGTTGGGGGTGTTGAATTAGAAACACAGACCAATCAGCTATGATATTAATAAATGGCAGAACAGACTTGAAGGCCTAATTCTGCTCATATTTCATATGTTTGCATTTTTCTTTCTTTCGTTCTACCAAAGATGAGTGAATTCTGCAGTGATTGAGAGCAAGACAAGCAAATTTTCATGGGTGAAATTTTTTTGAGATATGTTAGTTAGGTTACATAAATCGCTAGTGCTCACTAGCATATTTCCTAGAATCCTAAGAAGGATGAGTGAGGAAATTGCTGAGGTCCTATATATTGGGCAGAATCTTCTGGCTGTTCATGCCAGCAGGATATTCTGGTCCCGCTACAGTAAAAAGTCTGACAACACCAGGTTTAAGTCCAACCGATTTATTTGATAGTAAACTCACAAGCTTTCGGGGTTTGTCCCTTCGTCAGGTGAATGGAGAGTTCTGGCCTCAGACAGAGCATATAAAGCATATAAAGCTCTGTCTGAGGCCAGAACTCTCCATTCACCTGACGAAGGGACAAACCCCGAAAGCTTGTGAGTTTACTATCAAATAAATCGGTTGGACTTAAACCTGGTGTTGTCAGACTTTTTACTGTGTTTACCCCAGTCCAACGCCGGCACATCCACATCATGCCCGCTACAGTGAACAGAGATTTGGCTAAGCACCAAATTCACCACCCTCAGTTAAAGCAGCAGCAGGGCATGAACAGCCAGTAAGATTGCACCCATTTTAAGGCTTTATTTTGTGTGGATTTGTGTGCAAGAAGTGGAGCATGATTAATAAAATATCCATTTTATAAAAGAGAAATGGATCTATTTATGTGATGACATGTCAGTTAACATTTGTGCGAGGGAACATTTTGAGTCCAATAAGGATTAAATTACCACATATTTAAATAAGGAGAAATAGTTAAAAATAGCCAACATGGATTTAAACCACAGATCTTAAAAGGGATCATTAAGATACAACTTTTATGGAATTCATACTATGTGCAGACTTCAAGGAAGCCTTTGACAAGATACGATATTGGAGAAGGTTTGGAATTAGGAGCAGAATAACAACTGGATCACCAAGAATGCCTCCTCTTTTTTTTCTTTCTAAACAACTGGATCACCAGTTGTTTAGAAAGAAAAAAAAAGGAGGCATTCTTGGCAGTATTTTATATTACTCGTAATTTGATAATGATTTCTCTTATGTTCTGGAAACATTTATTGTTACTATATATCAATGATTTGGATTAACATTTAGAGGGAGTGTTGTCAAAATTTGCCGATGTTATCAAAGTAGGAGATATTGTTCTTTATAAGACTAAAGAAAGATGTGGGAATTGGCTAAAAAGTAGAAAATGGAATAATATGTCACTAAGTGGGAGAAAATGTGTGATGTGTGAAAATATAAAAATAAATAGTAAGAAGTGGTAATTCATTTTGGTAGGAGAGACAATATAAAGTAAAGGGTGTGCAGAAGCAGATGGTTCTGGGTGTACAGTACATAAATGAGTACAAGGACAGGGAGGCTATGTTGAACATGTGCAGGACATTAATTAGACCTCAGCTGGAATATTGTAAACGGTTCTGGGTACCACACTATAGGAAGGATGTGAACACATTGGAGGAAGTGTAGAAGAGGTTTACAAGAATGGTTCCAGGTATAAAAAACTTCAATGATGAGGTTAGATTGGAGGGTTTGGGACTGTTCTCCTTGAACAGAAGAAGGCTAAGAGGAGATTTGATAGAGGTGTTCAAAATCATAAGGCGGCTGGACAGAAGAGATAGGGAGAAACTGTTCCCACATATTAAAGGATCAAGAATGAGAGAGAATAGATTTAATGTGATTTTCAAAAGAAGCAAATGTGATGTCAGAAAAAGCTTTTTCACACAACGACTCCAGATCCACAGCAATGTGGTTGACTCTGAAATGCCCTCTGAAATGGCCGAGCAAGTCACTCACTTCAAGGGCAATTAGGGATGGACAATAAATGCTGGCCGGGCCAGTGATGACCATATTCTATGAATACATTACTTAAAAAATGGTTTGGATCTGAAAAACACTGCCTGGGAGTGTGGGGAGACAAGTTCCATGGAAGCAATTAAAGGGCATTAGATGATTATTTGAATGGAAATAATGTGCAGGATTACATAACACTCAGTCATTTGAAGAGCTGGTGTAGACACAATGGGCTGAATGCCTTTCTTCTACATCATAACAATTCTGTGAATTATGTAGAATACAGAGTATGTAGAAGCATTTAAAATTATAAAAGGGTGGGAAAGGGTAGCTAGAACTAGAATATTTTGTGGAGGGATCAGGAACAATGGTCAAGGATGTGTGAGAGATTCAGAACTGATACAGAGAGAATTGTGAGGCTAGGGTGGTATTTTCAGAGTTACCTATTAAGGAAGGATCACTACTAATACTCAAAATTAGGCTGGATAGGTGAATATAGAAAGAGCAGATAAATGTGATTCTTACTGCTTATCCACTGGGAAGGTCAATGTGACGTAGCTTTTATATATTTCAAAACATGTTAATTAATGTTGACCGAACAGGAATCTGAAATGTGGAATGTGGCACCAGCAATGTACAATTCCCCTATTAGAAGGTTAAAAAGCCGTTCTCAGTTAAATCTAAATCAATGGAAACCACATGTGTGACAGTAAGTGAACCTAAATAGTCTGTAAATAATGCGTGATACCAGCACGAGCCATCTGCCATCGGTACTCAGCACCATAATTATTCCAATGCAGAGTGAAATAAATAATCAGAAAATGAGTTCTGTTTGAGTGAAATGAAGCAAGAGTACCTAATTTACATAGATCCAAATGAAAAGCAGCCCTGGACCAAAAGCAGCCCTGGAGCAAACTAACTCAGCCAATGTGTGATTTGTTAAATAGAGGATACGGCACGCTAATTTCTTTTTGTTTTGGTGTTTATTCAGGTAAGAGCTATCAGCTTTGGGGAATGGGATGGAAGTCTTTCCAACTTTTAGCCACCCTCCATCTGCATTAGGTGTTCCAAGATTATATAGAGCATTGACCAGATGCAATTGTAAAGTCTATTCCTTTAGTATTCAACATTGTGCCTCAATCATTTCGTCTTTGGATCGTCCTTGCTGCACTGATATAAAATGTTATCCACACCAATCACTGCCAAGATTACTTTCAGTGAGAATGGCATTTGCTGCTAAATTATGAGTTGCTTTTGGCTTTTTGTGTAGAACTGCAGTCTTAGAAATGAGATTGGGCTTTTCAAATGTATTTCCCTCATGGCCCTTATAGCTTCTCAGTTTGAATTGGATTTAAACCTGGAGCTTGGAGGTGAATGGAGAAATGTACAAATCCATTGTGTGTTTCTGTCCTTACATCATTCTACCTTTTGCACAGAATTCATGTGCTATTTCATCTGAATTCAAATTTTGATCAACCATTTTCAAACAGCCTAGAGATGGCAGGAAAATCTGGCAGAGTCAGATTCTTATACTCTGCTTTTTACTTATTTCTTCATTTTAGCTTTTTCACATTCTTCTGCATTTGTGCTAGTATGATCTGTTCAGAATCAGCCCAAGGCAACTAAAGGTGTAAGAGCATCCTGCTGGCTCATTAACATGTTTCTGGTGGGCATGGAAACCTGCTTAGTGAAATGAAAAATCATTCCACATCACTCATTCTCCAACTGATAGCTTTAGAAGTCATTTGCCCTGTGGCAGAACACATCTTACTTGCCAATAACCTTCCCTTTCACGTTGTGGTTTTGTCCCTGCTTGGAGGTAACGGAACTTTTTTCAAAGTTTCCTAGGTAACTCAACATTTCAGCACACTTTGTTGCCACACCCTCCCAGTTTGTGCTGACTAGCAGTCTACAGAGTGCTAAAACAGTTGCTATTAAAGTGCTTCCCTGCTACATATAATCCAGTATTTTGCTGGGTATTTTTCAACTCAGACTGCTTTATGAAATGCAATTTTAGTTTTACAAAGATAGAGAGTGAAACCACGACACATAATGACCAGACAATTTGTTTATTCTTAGGATTTTGTTCAGCCTCAAATCAGTTAAAACAAGTTCAATTTTTTCTGGCATGACATTAAAAGCAACTGAATCAGCTAACTGGGATATTCTGATAAAATTGGCCCTAGGCCAGAGCTTGAGGCAGCATGGTGGCCTGGTGGCACAATGGTTGGCACTGCAGCTTTTCAGCAACCAGGGGCCCAGATTCAATTCTGGCCTTGGGTCACTGTGTGGAGTTTGCAATTTCTCCTTTTGTCTGAGTGGGTTTCCTCTACAGTTCAAAGATGTGTGGGTTAGGTTGATTGGCTACGCTGAATTGAACCTAGTGTCAGGGGGATTAGCAGGGTAAATGTTTGGGGTTTACGGCAATAGAGCCTGGGTGGGATGTAGTTGGTACAGACACGATGGGCCAAATGGTCTCCTCCTGTACTATAGGAATTCTATAGTTCTTATAGTCACATCTTTTAAGATATTGAGAAGTACGTTGCATATGGTGGGGGGGGGGGGGGGGGGGGGGGCAGAATTTTCCACTTCTGATCGTGAATCGTAATTGCCCAAAGGATAGAGTGTAGGCAGCAGTGCCAAAGCTAGCGCAATATTCCCAGTCCTGCCCGCTATCCACGATTGTGATCCGAGCTGGAGTGGGTGGGAACTCAATAAATATTCAGATGGCTTCTTTACCATGTCATTAGAGGGCATGCCACAATGTATCCAGCCCTCCAGCTGGACCAGTCCAGAGCAGGTTTCACTACAGGTCTTCACAGTTGTGGACCTGGCCTGTTGGATCCCTGGTGGCACCAATCCCTCAGCAAAAAGGAGTATTCACCTCCCCCGACATGATGCAGATAGAGGGTGATTTCCCCCCCCCAACCCAGTCTCCCTCCCCTTAAATCCCTGCCCAAGCCCCCTTCCCTCCTCAGAGCCTTGCTCAGTTCCCCTGCACCCTCAGACCCTTACTTAGGCTCCCTGTCCCCCTTAGATCCTCACTCAGGCTCCCCCCCAAGACTCCCAAACAGGTTGCTCTTCCTCTTTTACAAAGCAGAAACCACGGACTGTCAATCAAGCTGAGCTTGTGGTTAGGAACACTGAAACCACTTCATTTGCATTCACAGCCGAGGCTGTCACTGAAGGCGTTTTGAAATTGACTAATCCAAGCCTTCTCATTTATTGTGAACTGTTGAGGGGGGAGGGGAGAAAGGGGAGCCTGAGGGGAGGGTTTTTAAAATTTTTATTCCAATTCAATCAAATCAAGTCCAATTTAGAGTCTCAAGTTGAGACATTCCCGATCTAAGCTGACAAGACAGGGCTCTCACCTGCTATCTTGGGTTTGCCCTACATGATCCAAGCTGATTGGAGCAGGCAAAACATTTCTTCCAAGGCTTGATCTCATTTGCATCTTAGCCGAAAGGCAAGAGATGCTGGTTTTAAAAATTGCTTCAAATGAAGCTAAAATGTAACCTAATGACTTCAACCAAGTGCAGCATGTCATTACTACACTTGATCTTAGCCAAAAGGCCCAGAGGGGAGGGTGAGGGTTTGGGTCGGATCATCCTCAGGCCTGCATGGTGAGTGGGAGGAGGTAATCTGTTATTTGTGGGTGTGGGGACAGGATGCCCCTCTTTTGGTGAGGGGTCCGTGGTGCTCTTCTGGTCGGTGGGGGAATGGGGTTAGCTTTGTTTTTTGTGGGCAGGGGGCCGGTAAATAATTGTAGAGATTGGGACGCCATTTAAAAATAGACCAGGTCTTGGAACAGTGGGCTGGCTGTTGGGTTGTCCTCAATGCATAAAGTAGCAGAAGAAGCATAAATGAGGAGAATCCCACCTGACAGACGCTGCTAACGGCAGTGGGAAATGCTCCAGGTTTCCCGCTGGCATGGGCTCTTAGTCCGAAATCAGGAGTAGCAAGAAATCTCACAACACACCAGGTTAAAGTCAAACAGGTAGCACGAGCTTTCGGAGCATTTACCCTTCATCAGGTGAGTGTAGAGTTGGGTTCACAAATAGGGCATATATAGGCACAGACTCAACCACAAGATAATGGTTGGAATGCAAGTCTTAACAGGTAATTAAGTCTTTACAGATGCAAACAATGTGAGTAGGGAGAAGGTTAAGCACAGGTTAAAGAGGTGTGAATTGTCTCAAGCCAGGACAGTTAGTGAGATTTTGCAAGCCATGGGAATTACAGATAGTGTGATATGAACCCAAGGTCCCGGTTGAGGCTGCCTTCATGTTTGTGGAACTTGGCTATCAGATTCTGTTCGGCGATTCTGCATTGTCTTGAAGGGCCGCATTGGAGAACGCTTACCTGAAGATACATCCTCCAAGTTATTGTGAATCTCAAAACAATTTTAGAACATGATTTATCATTTTGCTAAGCATGATTTCCAAAATGCTGCAGAATACCTAAGTAACCACATTATATGTCGTCTGATAGAATGTCAGTATTACATTCCACTATTTATCTGATAGGAAAGGAATATTCCTGCCTGGTGATTGTCAAGCGGTGTCCATTCACCCATTGTCGTAGTGTCGACATGGTCTTGCCAATGTACTATGCCTCGGGACATCCTTTCCTGCAACATATCAGGTAAACAACGTTAGCCGAGTCCCAAGAGTATGTACCGTGTACATGGTGGATGGTGTTATCAAGTGAGATGATAGCATCTGTATCGTGATCCGGCATGTCTTTCAGACGTTGCTGTGGCAGGGTTGTGTGGTGTCATGGTCACTGTTCTCCCGAAGACTGGGTAGTTTGCTGAGGACAATGGTCTGTTTGAGGTTGCGCAGTTGTTTGAAGGCAAGTAG